>NC_142466.1:65959842-66652967 GCF_049115385.1 Moschus berezovskii
GCCATGAGAGGATGTGCTTACTCCAAAATTTCTCCTGGGAGAGAAAGTGCTGAAAGCTTAGGCACAGGACCTTTCAGACTCCACTTGCCATTAGACTTGTGTTGAGGGAAATTTGTGGCCTCATCACCAGGATCTGCCAATTGTAGAGGCCAAAAGTAAGAGTAATAGAGCCAAGCTCAGGAAATGGCCTTATGTTCTTTTGAAGGGTGACATGAACCCAGCCTGGACTTTTGTTTGAATCTGAGTACAATGGCTTTTATGAGATTACAGAAAGATTAATCTACCTTCTGCCCATTCCAGATTCTTCTCATTCAGTACCCTGGCTCTGCATCCAAGAAAGTGAACATTCAAAATTAAACAAAATAAAATTTAAAAAATATGTTTTAGATTGTCTACATTTCAAATATTTCCTTGTTTGATGAGATCATACTCAAACTGATTTCCTGACCAAAAAAAAAAAAAAAAATTGTTTTTATTTGAGTACTTAGCAGTATATAAATACTTTTTCATTTTTGCACATTTCTAGTCTATTTCGTGAACCAAATCATTAAATTTCATATCTCTCCTTTTTGATTATTTTCAAAGGAAAACTATTCAATCTTAAGAAAAACAAAAACTATAGAAAAAAAAAAACCCTATCTAGAATGATTTAGAGATTTTACTAAATAAAAAAAACCCTTGTATTCCTTAATAATGTCACTTCAAAATTAGTTTTTCTGAAAGGAAATTTTAAATCCTCCTTCTCATCATCATGAAAGTTAAATTTACTGAGTGCTTATTTTGGGCCAGGCACCAAGTAGAAGTTTATATAGATAGATAGAGATAGAGATTACTCTATGAGGTAGGATAATGTTATCCTCACTTTTTATAGAAGAAATTGAGACCTAAATACATTAAGTAACTAACCACTAACTGGCCATAAAGCTAGGTCAAGGTAGGACTAAAAACAGAGCCAGGTTAGTCTACTCTGAAGGTAGCGCTCTTAGCTACCTTACTGTTTTTCATGCTCATAAATTTTATTGGCTCCCAACTTGCTAAGTGTTTGGGTATAATTGTGTAGGTTGATTTGCCCATCTAAATCTAGAATCGAAGGTCTTCCCTAACATTCCCAGTGAACCATGCTTCCAATATTATGTTCGGTAGCCAATGCTTTGTGAATCTTGCCTTTCCACCACAAAACTCTCCTTGATATTTGATCTACTTATGCCTATTATCTTTCTTCCTTTCCAGCTTTACTTCTGCTATTACAAACATCACATCCCAAATTGACCCTGCTAGAAGTTCTTTCTCACTACTCCGAACTCCTGCTTCGTTTTGTACTGTGCACAGAGTATGTTATGTTTCCTTATATTATAGTCACTTAAATGTGTCATATATTTTATTGTATCTTTGCATTACTGTTGGTGCCCAGCACCACACAAGAGTCAAATTCTGAATTAAAGTTTGCCAAATGAATGAACAAAAAGCATATAGCAATGACAGTCTGCCAAGAATAACCACTGCTCTATTGACAAAGTCCAATTAAACCATTTCTAGATGAGCAAATCATTCCCTTAATATAACTTTAGGTTTTTAATTTAATTAAGTTTTAATCAGATCTTGGTCTTTGGATAGTATGTTAGCTTGCTAAGGCTGCCATAACAAAATACACAGACTGAGAAGGTTAAATAATAAAAGCTGTTTTCTTTTCACTATAGAGGCTTTAAGTCCAAGATCAAGTGTTGGCAAGTTTGGCTTCTTCTGAGGCCTCTGTTCTTTGCTTATGGATGGTGCCTTTTCTCTCTGTCCTCACACAGTCTTTTTTCTGCACATCCCTGGTGTCTTTTTGTGTGTCCAAATATCCTCCTCTTATAAAGTCACAAGTCAGATTTGATTAGTGTTCACCATAACAGTCAGATTTGATTAGGGTTCACCATAACAGCCTCATTTTCAGTCACCTTTCCAAAGGCTCTGTCTCTAAACAGAATCACATTCTAAGGTACTTAGAGTGAGGGCTTCAACATATGAATTTTGGGGAGACTCAATTCAGCCCATAACAGATAGCTTTGGGGTAAAGATAGAAGGTACAATATTAGGATGAAAGCATTAATAAGTCTTAAAAATGGTTACTTCTCAAATTGGCTGACATTCTAAACATTCATATACTCTAGAATCCCTGATCCTGTACTGCAGCCTTAGCTTTAAAGAGTGGGCCATTTTGTTTAATGGTGAATCTGTCAGCAAATTTTTAAACGCCTGAATTATATAATTTAAAGTGAACAAAGTGAAAACCCAAGGCGATTTCAATTATAGGGCAATTCATCAACTATAAGGAAGTCTCAGAACACAGATTAAGTTATGGTGAGTCGGGCAGGGTATGCAAAATTCCTCCTCCAGTATAAACTTAGGAGAGTCTCTGTAGGATGATATAACAAAGCATGGCTATTTCCATAATTGCATTTGCTCCAGCTCTTGGGCCAGCACATTTCTGATGCTCCAACGAAGTAGAAAAGAGCTCATAGATTTTCAAGGCTGCAACCCAAGCCAGAGGTAGGCTGTTAACAGTTCAAGACAGGGGAAAATTGTAATATATGGCCTCCAAATTTATACTCTTCCTGACCCAGCTAATGAAACATGAACCACACATCCAGCTTTTGATAAAGCAGCGCTCACTTGGGCAATGAGAGACTGTGAGTGGGTGTTTATTTCTCTGCCTGCCATCCTAAGTTGTCCTTGACTGGCAAGGTTTTCACATTAACCCTTTTCTGAGAGGATTCCGAGGAAACTGGCTCCTAGTGATGAAGTCTTATTACATTCACCACACATTCTTCAGGTTTCCATTTGTGTGTAATTATCTTCGAGCTGTGTCCCTGTGTGCTGTTGCTGCTGTAACAGTGATACCATCTTGTTGAGTGATTACAAATAGCCCGATGAAGCGAGGAAGACAATCTCTGTACTATATTCAGTCAGCCTCCAGTAAACAAAGAGCAGGCTGTCAAAATTTCACATCTCATAGATGCACTTGACTCTGTGAGTGACCCTAGATTGAGCCATCATCCCTTTTGTGTGTTACATGATAGCATGGGAAATTCACTGACCTGATTTTTGAGAATTATGAAAATGAGGACTGCAAAGTGATATATGATGGAAAGCTTTAGAAATACTGAATAACCATGACCGTCATTAATGGGCTTATGGCAATAAAATATTACTTAACAGACCAGGAGAAGAAGGGAAGGTCATGATAGGTGCAAGAGTTGGGAAGAGGAGGAGAAAGAGCAAAGGAGAGCCTGAAGAGAAGATCAGCAACGCTGTTCCAGAGCTTAGACATCTGTCCTTGACACAAATGTGACCCAGCATAAACATATTCCTGTAATGAGAACTTTAAAGTGAAACATAAGACTTAGCTCTAAGGAAGAATAAGGGGTGTGTGTGTGTGTGTGTGTGTGTGTTATACATTGGATAGGCGAGGATATTATATTTGGGAAGAGGATGGGATCAGTCTTTGAAGAAGGAAAACTGAAAGGCTGAAAGGAGGGACTCCATGCCGGGTGCCTTACGGAGTAGTAATGAGTGAGACCTCTTCATGGAAGGGGGCACTGTTGCAGAAACAAAAAGGATGGAAACCAGTGACAGTCGAAGGAGTTTAATCCTCTGGGAGAAGAAAGGACTCACTTTGAAGTGAGTCCACTGGCTCAGCTTTTGGGTAGGCTGCTTGCCCAGGGTACATCTTTAAGAAATAGCATGTGGGAACCCACAACTCTACCTGGAGTGGCACAAAGGTAAAGGCAGCAGAGCTAGGATTGCAACCAGGTGTCACCCCCAGAAAACTGAGAGAACAAAAGATCATGAATAGTGGGGGTAGATTCCAGACTCATTCTCTGTCCCCAGACACAAAAGATAAATGGAGGCCTGGAGGAAAATGAAAATGAGCAAAAAATGAGTACAAAGTCTTTAATAGGTAGAATGAGCTTTCCTTACCATCTGGGACAAAGATTCCACTGTATTAAATCTAGAAAAGGCAAACAAATCTATAGTAGAAGAAAGCAGACCAGTGGCTGCTTGGGAATTGGGGGATAAGTTTGGACAAGAAGGAATGAGGAAGGGTAGAGGTTGCAAAGGGTCATGAGGAAATTTTGTGAGTGATGGCTCTGTTCATTGTTTTGATTGTGGTGATAGTTTTGCAGGTATAAACATGTCCAAACTTATCAAATTGTATCCTTTATTGTATCTTTAATCATAATTCAATAGAGATGTTATACAACCCTAAAATGATTGACCTTTAAGAAATTATTTTCATTTCAGCACCTTGAAAAGCCAGAAGTGTCTTCTCCTGCCTCACTTCACATTTGCACAAAACTGCACCTTTATAATCTTGTCTGTGTACTCACCAACCTCGGTCTCTCTGTTAAAGAAATACTATCAAGTACAACAGCTACTTCTTTTCAAAATTCATGTTCTTCAGTGGCTAAGTCATGTCTGACTCTTTGCAACCCCATGGACTCTAGCACAGCAGTTTCCTCTGTCCTTCACTGTCTCCCAGAGTTTACTCAAATTCATGTCCATTCAGTCGGTGATGCTATCTAACGATCTCATCCTCTGCCACCCTCTTCTCCTTTCCCTTTAATCTTTCCCAGCATCAGGGTATTTTCCAGTGAGTTGGCTCTTCACATCGAGTGGCCAAAATATTGGAGCTTCAGCATCAGTCTTCCCAGTGAATATTCAGGACTGATTTCCTTTAGGATTGACTGGTTTAATCTCCTTGAAGTCTAGTGGACTCTCAAGAGTCTTCTCCAGCACCACAGTTTGAAAGCATCAATTCTTCAGCATTCAGCCTCCTTTATGGTCCAACTCTCACATCCATACATGACTACTGGAAAAGCCATAGCTTTGACTATGCAGACCTTTAATAGCAAAGTGATGTCTCTGCTTTTTAATATGCTGTCTAGGTTTGTCATAGCTTTCTTTTCAAGGAGCAAGTGTCCTTTAGTTTCAAGGCTGCAGTCACTGTCCACCGTGATTTTGGAGCCCAAGAAATTAAAGTCTGTCACTGCTTCCACTTTTTTCCCCTTCTATTTGCCATCGAACAATGGGACTGGATGCCATGATCTTAGTTTTCTGAATGTTGAGTTTCAAGCCAGCTTTTTCACTCTCCTCTTTCACCTTCATCAAGAGGTTCTTCTTCACTTTCTGCCATTAGAATAGTATCATCTGCATATCTGAGGTTGCTGATATATCTCCTGGCAATCTTGATTCCAGGTTGGAATTCATCCAGCCTTGCGTTCTTTTCAAAATAATGACCTGTTAAAAGAGATTGTCTCTCCTCTGGTCCAGGTTTGCAAGCATTTCATTTACTCTTCCAACTTTGATATTCCTCTTCACACTACCCCTTGAGGCAAGACCACAAACTCTTAGTCTGGTACATTCCAACCCAGATACAAGATAAGGAAGCCTGTCAGAGGGTAAACAAATGAGTGTTTGTCCAACTAAGTTTATTAGCAGCATAAAGAGTAACCAAGACTGCATTCTATACATGGTAAAGCTTGCTGCTGCTACTGCTGCTGCTAAGTCACTTCAGTCGTGTCCGACTCTGTGCGACCGCATAGACGGCAGCCCACCAGGCTCCACCGTCCCTGGGATTCTCCAGGCAAGAACATTTCCTTCTCCAATGCATGAAAGTGAAAAGTGAAAGTGAAGTTGCTCAGTCGTGTCCGACTATTCGAGACCCCATGGACTGAAGCCTACCAGGCTCCTCCGTCCATGGGATTTTCCAGGCAAGAGTACTGGAGTGGGTTGCCATTGCCTTCTCCCAAAGCTTACAGGGGAGGGAAAACAAAAAAAAACTCTAAAAAATCCCAGCCTAAATCTGTCTGGAGGTCCAATTCTAACCTTTTCAGACCTCTTTAATGTGGTTTATTGATTGAGTTGCCATAGTCAACCTAAAGAGCTAGGTTTATTTCTAATCTTCCCCCATTCATTTAATTCACCCACTCCTTTGCCAATTCTCTGAAGAGTCACCAGACTCTATGCCAGAAATCCTACCTAGCTTAGGCTTGAAGTGTAAATATAGTTAAAATTTTCATATGACCTTAACACTTTCCAAATTATCAAATCAAGCAGTTGAAACTTTTAATGACTAAGCTTCTGCAAGCCAAAACACAAAAGATACCTTATGAAGTTTTTAATTAATTAATTAATTAATGGATCATTTGACTTCAGCAAAGCTGAACATCATTCAGTGGTTTTAATTATTTCCTAATTAGAGAAATTACATTTATTGCTTGCAGAATTTGCTAAGGAAATGGTGTCAAATAACATTTCTATTAATGAATATGACCAGTGCATTCTCTTGACAAAACTCTATTAGCCTTTGCCCTGCTTCATTCCGTGCTCCAAGGCCAAATTTGCCAGTTACTCCAGGTGTTTCTTGACTTCCTACTTTTGCATTCCAGTCCCCTAGAATGAAAAGGACATCTTTTTTGGGTGTTAGTTCTAAAAGGTCTTGTAGGTCTTCATAGAACCGATTAACTTCAGCTTCTTCAGCATTACTGGTTGGGGCATAGGCCTGGATTACTGTAATATTGAATGGTTTGCCTTGGAAACGAACAGAAATCATCCTGTCATTTTTAAGATTGCATCCAAGTACTGCATTTCGGACTCTTTTGTTGACCATGATGGCTACTCCATTTCTTCGAAGGGATTCCTGCCCACAGTAGTAGATATAATGGTCATCCGAGTTAAATTCACCCATTCCAGTCCATTTTAATTCACTGATTCCTAGAATGTCGACGTTCACTCTTGCCATCTCCTGTTTGACCACTTCCAATTTGCCTTGATTCATGGACCTAACATTCCAGGTTCCTATGCAATATTGCTCTTTACAGCACCGGACCTTGCTTCTATCACTGGTCATATCCACAACTGGGTATTGGTTTTGCTTTTGCTCCATCCCTTTATTCCTTCTATAGTTATTTATCCACTGAGCTCCAGTAGCATACTGGGCACCTACCGACCTGGGGAATTCCTCATTCAGTATCCTACCATTTTGCCCTTTGTTACTGTTCATGGGGTTCTCAAGGCAAGTATACTGAAGGGGTTTGCCATTCCCTTCTCTAGTGGACCACATTCGGCTGTGGTCCATGTGATCAGATGGACTATTTTCCTGTGATTATGATTTCAGTTTGTCTGCCCTCTGGTGCCCCCTAGCAATACCTACCGTCTTATTTGGGTTTCTCTTACCTTGGTCGTGGAAAATCTCTTCACAGACGCTCCAGCAAAGTGCAGCCAGAGAATGCACTGGTCATAGCAAACACCCTCTTCCAACAACACAAGAGAAGACTCTACACATGGACATCACCAGATGGTCAACACCGAAATCAGATTGATTATATTCTTTGCAACCAAAGATGGAGAAGCTGTATACAGTTAGCGAAAACAAGACCAGGAGCTGACTGTGGCTCAGATCATGAACTCCTTATTGCAAAGTTCAGACTTAAATTGAAGAAAGTAGGGAAAACCACTAGACCATTCAGATATGACCTCAGTCAAATCCCTTATGATTATACAGTGGAAGTGAGAAATAGATTTAAGGGACTAGATCTGATTGATAGAGTGCCTGATGAACTCTGGACGGAGGTTCGTGACATTGTACAGGAGACAGGGACCAAGACCATCCCCATGGAAAAGAAATGCAAAAGAGCGAAATGGCTGTCTGAGGAGGCCTTACAAATAGCTGTAAAAAGAAGAGAGGCGAAAAGCAAAGGAGAAAAGGAAAGATATAAGCATCTGAATGCAGAGTTCCAAAGAATAGCAAGGAGAGATAAGAAAGACTTCCTCAGTGATCAATGCAAAGAAATAGAGGAAAACAACAGAATAGGAAAAACAAGAGACCTCTTCAAGAAAATTAGAGATTCCAAGGGAACATTTCATGCAAAGATGGGCTCGATAAAGGACAGAAATGGTAGGGACCTAACAGAAGCAGAAGATATTAAGAAGAGGTGGCAGGAATACACAGAAGAACTGTACAAAAAAGATCTTCACGACCAAGATAGTCACGATAATGTGATCACTGACCTAGAGCCAGACATCTTGGAATGTGAAGTCAAGTGGGCCTTAGAAAGCATCACTACTAACAAAGCTAGTGGAGGTGATGGAATTCCAGTTGAGCTATTTCAAGTCTTGAAAGACGATGCTGTGAAAGTGCTACACTCAATATGCCAGCAGATTTGGAAAACTCAGCAGTGGCCACAGGACTGGAAAAGGTCAGTCTTCATTCCAATCCCAAAGAAAGGCAATGCCAAAGAATGCTCAAACTACCGCACATTTGTACTCATCTCACACGCTAGTAAAGTCATGCTCAAAATTCTCCAAGCCAGGCTTCAGCAATATGTAAACCGTGAACTCCCAAATGTTCAAGCAGGTTTTAGAAAAGGCAGAGGCACCAGAGATCAAATTGCCAACATCCGCTGGATCATGGAGAAAGCAAGAGAGTTTCAGAAAAACATCTATTTCTGCTTTATTGACTATGCCAAAGCCTTTGACTGTGTGGATCACAATAAACTGTGGAACATTCTGAAAGAGATGGGAATCCCAGACCACCTGACCTGCCTCTTGAGAAACCTGTATGCAGGTCAGGAAGCAACAGTTAGAACTGGACATGGAACAACAGACTGGTTCCAAATAGGAAAAGGTGTACGTCAAGGTTGTATATTGTCACCTTGCTTATTTAACTTCTATGCAGAGTACATCATGAGGAACGCTGGGCTGGAAGAAGCACAAGCTGGAATCAAGATTGCTGGGAGAAATATCAATAACCTCAGATATGCAGATGACACTACCCTTATGGCAGAAAGTGAAGAGGAACTCAAAAGCCTCTTGATGAAAGTGAAAGAGGAGAGTGAAAAGGTTGGCTTGAAGCTCAACATTCAGAAAACAAAGATCATGGCATCTGGTCCCATCACTTCATGGGAAATAGATGGAAAAACAGTGGAAACAGTGTCAGACTTTGTTTTTTTGGGCTCCAAAATCACTGCAGATGCTGATTGCAGCCATGAAATTAAAAGACGCTTGCTCCTTGGAAGGAAAGTTATGACCAACCTTGATAGTATATTAAAAAGCAGAGACATTACTTTGCCAACCAAGGTCCGTCTAGTCAAGGCAATGGTTTTTCCCGTGGTCATGTATGGTTGTGAGAGTTGGACTGTGAAGAAGGCTGATCGCCAAAGAATCGATGCTTTTGAACTGTGGTGTTGGAGAAGACTCTTGGGAGTCCCTTATACTGCAAGGAGATCCAACCAGTCCATTCTAAAGGAGATCAATCCTGGATGTTCATTGGAGGGACTGATGCTAAAGCTGAAACTGCAATACTTTGGCCACCTCATGCGACGAGTTGACTCACTGGAAAAGACTCTGATGCTGGGAAAGGTTGGGGGCGGGAGGAGAAGGGGACGACGGAGAATGAGATGGCTGGATGGCATCACCGACTCTGTGGACATGAGTTTGAGTGTACTCCGGGAGTTGGTGATGGACAGGGAGGCCTGGCGTGCTGTGATTCATGGGGTCGCGGAGAGTCGGACACGACTGAGCGACTGAACTGAACTGAACTGACTGATTAATGAATATATACAAATAAATATTATAGTTTTAACAGTTTACAAAATCTTAACTGAATTTTATTTTTTTTAAGTTGTTTCAAAGTAGTTTATTTACGGGTTCCATTTTCACTCCTCAATAGATTTTACATATTTCTTATATGCTTCTTCACTCATTAGTTCATCTAGTTCTGAAGGGTTACTGAATGTCATCTTGATCAGCCAACCATCTTCATAACAAGACTTGTTGACAAGTCCTGGATTTTCTGCTAGAGCTTTATTAATTTCAGTCAGTTCTCCTGATAGAGGAGAATAGAGTTCACTAGCAGCTTTCACACTTTCCAAAGCACCAAACTCCTCTTGTTTGTTCAACTTTGTCCCAACTTCAGGCAGACTAAACAACATCTCCCAAAGCTTCCTGTGCAAAATTGCTGATTCCCACTGTTCCAACACCGTTTTCTGTTTTTACCCATTCGTGTTTTTCTGTGAATTTCCGCACCGACAGCAGAGCAGGGCCGGTGAGCAGCGCCCGGACAGCACCCGCCAGCAGTCCCCAGGGCCGCGGCGAGCAGTGCACACTGGGTGCCGAGATGGCGCGCAGGCTGCAGACCGCGGCGCACGCTCCGCACCGCGCGCAGCGCCACATTGGCACGGGTGCAGAGGGTCTCCGCCCGGCACCTAGAGCACCCGGGCTGGCGGGGGCGGGGCGGGACGGGGCGGCCCCGGGCCGGAGGAGCCGGAGCGAGCTGGCTGGACTGGGGCTCAGGGGCGGGGCCTCTGAATTTTATACTGTTTATCATGAGAGTCATATTACAAGATTGTCAACAAACTGTTATATCTTACTTTGGGGGAGTCCCTTAAGTGTTTTGAGATGCCCAGTATTACTGGCTGACAGTATGCTTTTCTGATCCTGTTAAACTTTTTCCCCTCCAGTTTGGAGCAAGAAAACTGAAGACAAGGTATATCAAACCCATCAATGGCTTTCTCCTGACCTCTCATCCTCTCCTGACATCTACCTTATTTGTTTACTCTTCTTTCCTTCCTCTTGTCATGTAACACCACAGGAACTGTTCAGCCTTTTGGGACAGATAATATGTGTTTATCACAAGGCCGAGGCAGGGCTGTCCCAGGACAGAGTGAAATGTACAACCCCATCCTTTTTCTTAGTATCATGGTCTCATTTGAAAACCAGAGAATGAATTTAACCTCAGAACCAAATGGGAATGAGGGATTAAAGGATTGGTGAATCAAAGGGCAGAAATCTACTAGAATAGCACATGTAGATAAGAGGCGGGGCGCTAAAGTTTGAGTCACATCTGAGAGGAGAATGTTACATCAATCCCCAGGAAAAAAAACTAAAGAACTGTACAGCATTATCAACCAACCAGATATAATTGACATTTATACTATATGACATTGTGATTATAAATTGACATATAAAATTACACCAAACAGTAGCAGAATATACTTTTTAAGTACACATGGAATATTCACCATCATAGACTTTTTGTTTGTTTCATGGTGTAGGCCACAAAACAAACATTTATACTTATGTTTATATAAACATTTATATTAATACACTTCAAAGAACTGAAATCAGAGAGTATGTTTTCTGATCATAATGGAATTAAACTAGAATTCAATAACAAAGATAACTAAGTCTTCAAGCTAGTGATTAAGCAATATACTCCTAAGCAGCCCATGGGTCAGGGAAGAAGTATCAAGGGAAGCTGAAAAATATTTTTAACTAAATAGAAATAAAAATATAATGTATCAAAATTTGTAGAATACAGTTAAATCAGTACTTGGAAGATGTTTTCTAATAGCATTAATTCTTTATATAACAAAAAAGCCCCAATCTCAAATCAGCAATCTAAACATCTACATTAAGAAGCTAGACACAAAAAAGCAAATTAAACCCAAAGTACCAGAAAAGAAACAGTAAAATTAGCAACAGAAATCAGTAAAATTTAAAACAACAGTAAAATATTAGAGAAGATCAAAAAAACTAAAATCTTGTCTTTAAAAAATACAAGTGATAAACTTCTAGCAACACAATCAAAGAAAAAGGAAAGAAGGCACAAATTACCAATAACAGAAATGATACAGAAGATATTTCTTTAGATCATGATGTCTTTTAAAGGATAATAATTGAGGACTACAAACAACTCTACAGACATAATTCATCAACTTACATGAAATGGACCAATTCCTCAAAAACCATAAAGGAGTAAATCTCTCTGAGGATGAAGTAGACAAGGGTACTTAACTCTTAAAGAATCTGAATTTTTAATTAAAATATATCAAAAAGAAATCTAGAGGCCTAGATTATTTCACTAGTGAATCCTGCTAAAACATTTAAAATTCTAAGCAGTATAATTTCTGGAAAACAGAAGAATCAGAAACACCTTGCACACAGTCTTTCCTAGGCCAGCATTATCTTGACACCAAAATTAGACAAAATTGTTCAAGAAAAGAACTATGTAGACCAATGTCCTTCATTTTCATAGATTCAAAAGTCCTCAAAAAATATTACTAAATTGAATTCAGGAATACATGTTAAAATGAGGATAATCTGTTTTTTAAAGTAGGATTTATTCCAGGAATGCAAGACTGGTTCAATATTTAAAAATCACTTAAGGTAATCCACTAAAATCACATTCTAAAGGAGAAAATTCACATGATCCTATTAATAGACATAACAAACATTTGACCGAATTCAATGTTCATTCAGTATAAAAACTCTCAGCAACTAGGAATAATAGAAAGGAACTTTTGTACCCTGATAAAGTGTGTTAGTGTTAGTCACTCAGTCGTGCCCGACTCTTTGCGACCCCATGGACTGCAGCTCCTCTGTCCATGAGATTTTCCAGGCAAGGACACTGGAGCGGGTTGCCATTTCCTTCTCCAGGGGATCTTCCCAACCCAGTGATCAAACCCAGGTCTCCTGCACTGCAGGCAGATTCTTTACCAACTGAGCTACAAATAAAAGGCATCTACAAAAACTTACAGCCAAGATCACACCTAATAGTGAGAGACTGCTTTCTCCCAAAATCAGGAATAAAGTAAGGGTATTCACTCTCACTATCCCTATTTAACATCATACTGAAAGGCCTTTCTATTGTAATGAGACAATAAAAATAAATAAAAGGTACACATATCAGAAGGAAAAATTAAATCCCCCCTATTCAAAGATGACATGATTGTTTTCCACATAAAAAAAAAAAAAGCTCTCCAAAACTGAGATTTAGAAAGGTCATTGGACACACAGTAAATACAGACACAAAATTTCTATATACTAACAATATACAATTGGAAACTGAAATCAGACATTTATAATATCTCTGAAAAATGAAATGCATAGTTATAAAACAAGCAAAACATGTTTAGGTTCTATATGCTGAAAAACATAAGGTGCTAATGAAAGAATGCCAATAACTGAAATAAATGGAGTTATAGTATGTTTTTGGATCGAATAGCTCAACGTTATAAAGATCTCTATTCTACCTAAGTAGATCTATAGTTAATGAACATAATTTCAATCTAAATCCCAACAGAATTCTTGGTAGACATAGACAAACTGATTTTAAAATTTATATACAAAGACAAAGGAAGTAGACTAGCTAAACATTTTGAAAAACAAAAGTTGGAGGAATCACACTATCCTATTTTACAAATTTCTGAGAAACTGCAGTAATCATTGTAATATTAGCCAACAGAGAAACCCATAAGTCATTGGAACAGAGTAAAGAATTTAAAAATATGCCCATGCAAGTACAGGCCTTTGATTTTCAACAGAAATGCAAAAGAAATTCAGTGTTAAACAAATGGTATTAGAACAGTTGGATATTCACATGCAAAAAGAAAAAGGAATCTTGATCTTTAAGTTTTTATAAAAAGTTAGCTCCAAAAAGTATTATAGATATAAATTTAGAGATTAAATTAAGCCTCTTCTAGAAAAAAGCATAAACTTGAGGTAGGTAAAGAGTGCTTACATGCAGCACCAAATGGCAAAAGTATATTCAAATTTGAGTCATTTGTGTTAAGTTCTGTAACTTCCCCCTTGTAATATTTTAGTGAGATAAGTTTTTTCAGGGAAAGAAGCAATCTTTTTTGGGGGTGAAAATAGCAGAGGGGGCCGCATTTTGACTCTTGTGGGTTCTGAGCACTCTTACCTTCACAAGCCCCTTCTTCCATAATAATATTAAACATTAATTTTGATATAACTTTAAATATTTCAACTTTTTTTCCTATTTTAAACAATGTAATAGATTTTCAAGGCTCTAAAATTCTCATTTTCTTGAATTATCATTTGAAGAATATTAAACTTTTTCTTTGACTCTAAAAGATTTTTTCTCCTTATTTTAAAAGAAATCAAAATATTTTGGCAACCCCCTAAATGTATCAGGCACCTTTGGCAATCTGCCTATTGTGCTTAATGGATAAATTGTCCCTGCAAAACAACCGAAACATTGGGGAAATTCTTGAAGTTTCTTAGAGGGATGGCATGATAGTAGCATGACAAAAATTACACTTCTGACTCCAGTCAGCTTAAAGATGACCTTCAGGAAGAGAGCTGACACCTACTTTCCACATCACTAAGCAAATGCATTTAAATCTACAGATCTTTAAATGTTTTTTTCAATGAAGCAACTCAAAGTAAATCCCTTCATGTACACCCAAATACTATAAATTGCCAAGTGATGGTGAGGAGAGCATAAATAATGAAGGGAGCAGATGCTAGGTTTTTGGGAAACTGTCAGTCACTTACACAACTTCCTTTCTGTGTTGCTGCAGCTGCTGTACTGAGTTCCCAAAGCTACAGCAGTTAGCCGGTAGCTGGGTGGGCATATCATTACTTGCATCCCTTACAGGGCAGAATGAAACTGATGGTTTCCATTTACACACATTTCTACTGTTTATCATGGGGTCGTGGAGAGTCGGACACGACTGAGCAACTGAACTGAACTGAACTGTTTATCAAGAAGCCCTGTACTTTCCCCTCTGATTGGGAAATGTTACAAGGTCATACCAATGTTACCCTTGGTCATACATCTCAAATATTACATGAATTTATGTATTCTTCAGCTCTCTCTGGTCATTTCCTCTGTTGCCCTCTGTGCACCTTTTTTCTTTGTGTTCTTTCTATATTATGTTCTCTTTTCCCTCTTCCCTTTATTAGCATCCTGGCCAACCTTCAAGACCTTGGCTCTAAAGCCACCTATTCTACTGCTTCTGAACATTGCCCTCAGAATTAGCATCTCTTTTCCTTCCAAGGAAATTCTAGTTGTCTCTGCCTCTACTGTAAAACATGTATCATAGTTAATTGTGATGTATCTTTCCTCAAGTCCAAGAAGAGAGGATTTTCCCTGTTTTTCTATCATCCGTTCTGCCTTAGAAGGTATTCAAAGGCAGTTGTTGAATTTTTAGATTGAATCAAAGTTCTTTCCTTAGGTTCATCATTGCTGTAATCTTTTCCATTGACTCTCCCAGGTTTCTTGATTTGAAAGATGTGAAATATGCAAGCATTAGACATCTGAAGAGCTAATACATGTTGCCAAGCACTTCAGACAATCCTCAATTTCTCTGAAATGTTGTACTTCAAAGAACCTGTTAAGGATTCAGGAAGCAGCCACTGAGTTAAGTCCCTATGTATTAGATCAAGTAGTTCGTCCGAAACTACCAGTGACACCTAAAAGCAAGATCCCAAGTTACCTTTGATCACAAGTCCTCAGTAGCTGCCAGTGTGCTTAGGAAGAAATGCCTTATACTTTCCCAAGTCTAAATTCTCAATGGGAGTATTCATACAGCCCCTACTTCCCACCACTTCATCACTCCAACTTCCTTCAGGGTTTAATATTCAAAACTATAATAACTACTGATTCTCAAATGTTTAGTATGTTCATGTAGTATTTAGTTCTTACATTATGTCACTTTTCCTTTTAAAAACATCCCGTAAGTTGGGTATTATCACCATTACCATTTAATAGCAACCGGAGAAGGCAATAGCAAGTCACTCCAGTACTCTTGCCTAGAAAATCCCATGGATGGAGGAGCCTGGTAGGCTGCAGTCCATGGGGTCGCTAAAGGTCGGACACAACTGAGCAACTTCACTTTAACTTTTCACTTTCACACATTGGAGAAGGAAATGGCAACCCACTCCAGTGTTCTTGCCTGGAGAATCCCAGGGGTGGGGGCGCCTGGTGGGCTTCCATCTATGGGGTCGCACAGAGTCAGACACGACTGAAGTGACTTAGCAGCAGCAGCAGCAACCAGATAAATTCTGATAAGACCAAAACTACTCAAGATGACTAGATCTGTTCTGCACAATATTCTTGGTTGTCAGACCACATCACTTTTCTTTTGCATACAGAGGAAACAGTAGAGATGGTATAACCATTTGAAATTGTTGGGATATAGGAAGAGAAGGCAATAAAATATTTCTATAATACTCTTTTGATGTTTAGGTTAGGACCTGCTCCTTTCCTGAATATTTATATCTGGGGATGAATTAAGGGGATAATGGAGAGGACTCAGCTATATCAGATCAGGAGAATGCAAGCAAGATAAAGAATATCCTTTCTGGTTTGACATTTTGAGAGCTATAGAGTCTCAGTGCACCCCATAAGTCTCCCACTCATGAACACTGTGGCTCAGGAATGAGCAAGCATTGGAACTGACACATAGTGGAAGGTTTCTGAGACTTGCATCTTGGCCTTTGAAAACTGTGTAGAGCTTCCTTAGCATAAGCATGAGTGGGTCTGTCCCACAGCTTGAGAAAAGTTCTCTTTAAAAAGTAAAAGTGAAAGTTACTCAGCTGTGTCTCTTTGTGACCCCATGGACTAATACCAGTCCATGGTATTCTCCAGGCTAGAATATAGGAATGGGTAGCCTTTTCCATTCTCAAGGGGATCTTCCCAACCCAGGGACCAGGGATCAAACCAGGGTCTCCTGCCTTGCAGGAAGATTCTTTACCAACTGAGCTATCAGGGAAGCCTCTCTTAAAAATGAGTCTTTAAATAATTGAAAGGACCTAGAGATAGGTTGTAAAATACGTGAGCTGAAATGTGTTAGTGCTGCTTAAGGGTTAGGGCAATCACATCACACATCTCCATTTACTCCTCTATAGAGCTAATATCCCAAACACATACTAATGCTGGTAACCAACCTAACCATTCTGTTGTAAAGGTCCTGGGGATAATGTATGTAGCTTACTTTGCCACCTGTAAAAGTGCTATTCAACATTATTTCTTATTCTTAATTATTTTTTAAATTAAAAATAAAACCAAAACAATGGTAATAAAAGAGCTCACAAAAAGGGACAAGCTTAGCATTCACTTTGGATTTAGACAAAAAACAACCCTTTTAAAATGTGCTTTTATTCCATGTAGACATTGATTTATCATAAATTATTCATTATGTCTTTGAGGCTTGTTTAATCAGATCGAGACAATCAGAAAATGTGTAGGTCTAAGTGACTTAGATATGTGCCCACAGATTCACAGACTGTCTTTGTTGCCTGAGACAGAAATCCTGGCACAGGGCTGGGAGAACTGGACAAGCAGCATTTCTCTTCTTTCCTTGTCCCTCCATCTTTTCTCCCCAAAATATCTGTGAATACCATTTTCTCATTGTATTTTGTACCTTTTCTGGGCCTCAATTTGCCTACATGGTTCCTAAAGAGTTAAACTTCAAAGACAGAAATAAAGAAAAGTTTCATGCAGCCTTTCAAACCTAGGGTAAAAAAATAGATTCTGTCAAATTTAGAATCAGAATTAATTTTTCATAGACGAAGAATAGTAAGTAAATAGTTGCCTGGTCATGTCCTACTCTATGGTACCCTATGAACTGTAGCCCACCAGGCTCCTCTTTCTATGGAATTTTCCAGGTGAGAGTACTGGAGTGGATTGACATTCCTTTCTCCAGGGGATCTTCCTGACCCAGGGATCAAACCCAGGTCTCCTGTATTGCAGGCGGATTCTTTACTGTCTGAGCCACCAGGGTATGATCTCCTTAGATAGACAAGACAGATTTTCTCAATGCTATTGATATTTAAGAAATCCCTTGCTAGAGGTCTTTAGTAAAAAAAAATTATAAAGTGAAAAAGAAGGGACTCTATAAGAACCAAAACTAACTAAAGCAGTAGGGAGAAGACAGTCCAATTTTTCTAAATTTCTGATTGTGAGGAGGAAGTTCAGAAAAATAAATATTTACTATGACATCTAAATTCAGCTTTCCCATTTTCTAAGGGAACCCCATGTTGTGTAAAACAGTGGCAACGGTAAGTTGCTTTTTGGAAACTACCATCGTGTTTTGTTCTTTTAGAAGACTTAATAGGGATATAATGGAAGATTAAAAAATTGATTTTCACTGGAAGTAGGAATGTTGCCAAGTGCCTGTACCATGTTTGGCTTCCTTACTTATGCTCCCGCTCTGCTTACTAGGAGGCACTTGAAAAGTTTGGCCAAGCATCATCATTGGTGTTTCATACTGACAGGAATAAAAATGATGCTTGCTAATTTGACATTCTGAAAACTGCTTTCAAAGCATCATTACTGCAATGAACATTTTAGAATGATTTTTTTTCCTGTCTTCTTCCACCAACAGCTCATATACAGTATTTTCTATCCTCACATCTTTTAAAATAAAACAACAAATTAAGCCTAGGAAGACTAACTGGGGAGCACTTTGAGTCCTTGGATGGATATGGCAACAGTGTAACTGAGCTCAGTGCTTGGGGGATTGTTTCCTTTTTTTTTTTTTTTTTTTTTTAGCATTCTGAAATTTCAGAAGCAAGTCAAGCTTTGTATTTTTGCCAAATTGGAGCTTATGGAAACACTTTGGGGACTGATTTGAGTTGCAAAATGTGCTAGGGAAACTAAGTTCTTTTGCTGGTTATAACTGAGTGAGCTCCCTAATGAAGAAAACAGATGTGAAGTAAACAGCATCAGTGACAGGGACTATTACAAGTTTAGCCTAGCAAGAAAACAGACGTGGACTGTAAGCACACATATTCATTATTTCAAACATAACTGCACACTGACACTCTATGGCCCCAATGGCTAGATTCATTGATCCCAAGAGTTCTAGGTTCCACGGGTAGTCAGAGAGCAAGAATAGGACTGTCTCCATTGTCTCCTGTGTCTGATTGATTTTGGAGCTGCTGTGAATTGCTTACTTCCCTAAGATGCTGACTCAATGTCCCATATGTGTGCCTACAATCTTAGAAGTTGGACATAATGTGTTTACTTGTTCCTGACAAGATAGAAACATAGGCAAGCCACAAGTGGAAATTCCTAAACTCTGCCACGTTAAATATTGAGTGGGGTGTCAAGTCCAAGGGCAGGATACAAGGGCAATCATTCTCTATATGAGTGTTCTAAACATGTTGGCTAGAACCCAAGCTCTTTAGAGGCCAATATGTATTAGTTAGGGTTTGTATGTGTCATCACCTACAAAAGTATGTCATTTGAAAATCTGCAGCCCTGATTTCCTTTTCTATTCATCCCAGAGGATGCCCATCACAAAGGCTGTAAACATTTCTTCATCAAAGCAAACTCAGAAGCTGATCTGTTAGTACACTGCCTTGACTGCTATATTTTTTGTTTTGCGGAGTACTGTATTTGATCTATTCAGCTGACAATTCTGGTTAGAATGAATAAAATTGACTCAATATCTTTGTCTTGAAGTGGTGGCATAAGACTTGGACCATGTGACTTCTAGTTTCCACTGCTTAAGCCCTACCAGGTTTATCTGTGGCAAAGTGATGATGAGAGAGGACTGAATTGACTTATGGCTGGGACAGGGGCAGTCTTGGGGGGAATCTCTCCAAACTGCGGAGGTTAAGGAGCACATATCCTTTCAGTTTATGGATACAACACACACAAGATCTCTTTCAGGGAAAGTGTTAACAAGTTAAATGGAATGGTAAGTGGTACCTTCTGCTGCAACCTTCCAAATGTATGTTCCTTATTCATATCACAGGTTATAGATGGCAAGCATTGTGTTGTGGTATTTTTGTTTTGATTTTGCTCTGAACAGAATATAAGAATGTTGGCCACTATAAAACCAGGGGTGAAGTCCTGAGAGTCACTGATAAATTACTCCATGACTCTGCCATATTGGAAAACCAGGGCAGAGGAAGCTCTGGAAGGAAGCTTTCCTCCCACCATACTGCAGAGGACAGAGAGGCATCCTCTCAAGTTAAAAACAGTGCAGTTGCCTGGAGAGTGTTCTTACATACCCCATCTCTCAACCTTTAGTCATATATTTTGGAAACAGGGACTTCTTGACAGAGTATGTTCTTTGGCTAACATTTTTTCCCTTTCATTCATAATCATAGCATTGTTAGTATCATAGGATGATTATATTCAATACGCTTCCTGTCTTAGAACCTGATTCAGGATATCACTTAACTGGGTCTCACCAATTAATAAGAGTGAGCTGATGATAGAAGTGGAGTGGGAGAAGCATAGGGAACAGAGGGAAAAGCTAACTTGCTGAGGCTGGTCATTAACTTTCACTGAGGAGGCTACATGCCTCCTTTAGAAAAGTGATGCCTTTTATTTTTTTTATTTTATTTTATTTTTCAGCTTTAAATATTTTTTTAAGTAATTTATTTTTTATTGGAGGCAAATTATTTTGCAATATTATATTGGTTGGTTTTGTTTATTTATTTATTTATATCAATAGACTTTATTTTTAAAGTAAGTTTACAGAGAAAATTCAGTAGAGAATACAGAGACTTCCCACAAGCCCTGACACCATTGCCTGCCCGCCCCCTGCCACAATTTCTCCTAATATTAACATTTTTCATTAGTGTGGTATACTTGTTACAGGTGATGAACAAATATTAAAGCATTATTAACTGAAAGCCATAGTCATGGCATCCAGTTCCATCACTTCATTGCCAATAGATGGGGAAACAATGAAAACAGTGAGAGATTTTATTTCCTTGGGCTCCAAAAATCACTGCAGATGGTGACTGCAGCCATGAAATTAAAAGACGCTTGCTCCTTGGAACAAAAGATATGACCTACCTAGACAGCATATTAAAAAGTAGAGACATTACTTTGCCAACAAAGGTCCATCTAGTCAAAGCTATGGTTTTTCAGTAGTCACAAATGACTAAGAGAGTTGGACCATAATGAAAGCTGAGCACCAAAGAATTGATGTTTTTGAACTGTGGTGCTGGAGAAGACTCTTGAGAGTCCCGTGGACTGAAAGGAGATCACACCAGTCAATCCTAAAGGAAGTCAGTCCTGAATATTCATTGAAGGACTGATGCTGAAGCTGAAACTCCAATCCTCTGGCCACCTGATGCGAAGAACTGACTCATTGGAAAAGACCCTGATGCTGGCAAAGATTGAAGGCAGAAGGAGAAGGGGATGACAGGGGATGAGATGGTTGGATGGCATCACTGACTCGATGGACATGAGTTTGAGCAAGCTCTGGGAGATGGTGATGGACAGGGAAGCCTGGCTGCTGCGATCCATGGGGTCACAAAGAGTCAAACATGACTGAGCGACTGAACTGAAATGAACATAGTTTACATCAGGGTTCACTCTGTGTTGTACATGTCTATGTGCTGTACACATTTATTTGATAAATTCAAAACGTCATGTATCCACTACCACAGTATCATACAGAATGGTTTCACTACACTAAAGTCATCTATGCTCTGACCAGTCATCTCTCCCTCTCTTCTGCTGCTAAGTCACTTCAGTCGTGTCTCACTCTGTGCGACCCCATAGACAGAAGCCCATCAGGCTCCCCTGTCCCTGGGATTCTCCAGGCAAGAACACTGGAGTGGGTTGCCATTTCCTTCTCCAACCCCTGGCAATTATTGATCTTTATACTGTCTCCATAGTTTTGTCTTTTACAGGAATTATATAATTGGAATCACATAGTATGTAGCCTTTTCAAAGTGGCATCTTCCTCTTGGTGTGTGCATTTAAGGTTCTTCCATTTCTCTGTGTGTGTGTGTGTGTGTGTGTGTGCACGCGCGCGCATGCACAGCTTGATAGTCCATTTCTTTTCATCACTGAATAACATTCCATTTTGTGGATCAGTTCAGTTCAGTCACTCAGTCGTGTCCGACTCTTTGTGACCCCATGAATCACAGCACGCCAGGCCTCCCTGTCCATCACCAACTCCCAGAGTTCACTCAAACTCATGTCCATCGAGTCGGTGATGCCATCCAGCCATCTCATTCTCTGTCGTCCCCGTCTCCTCCCACCCCCAATCCCTCCCAGCATCAGACTCTTTTCCATTGAGTCAACTGTTCTCATGAGGTGGCCAAAGTATTGGAGTTTCAGCTTTAGCATCAGTTAGACCACAGTTTATCCATTCACCTATTGAAGGACATCTTTCATGCTTCCAAGTTTTGGGTTCTGTGTGTTTGTATTTTCAAATTATATGTTTTTAATTCACTTAGGTAACTACCAAGGATTATGATAGCTGGATTGTATAGTAACTATTTATTGTTTATGACTATTCCTTTTTGCATTCCTACCAGCAATGAATAAAAGTTCCTGTTACTCTATATCCTTGCCAGCATTTAATTTGAGCCATTTTTATAGGTGTGTCACAGTATCTCACTGTCATCTTAGTTTGCATGTCTTTGATGGCATATGATGTTGAGCATCTGTTCATTTGTTTACCTGCCATTTTTATATCCTCTTTGGTGAGGATTGTTCATCCTTTTTTTAAATTGATTTTGCCTTATTCTTGAGTTTTAAGGGTTCCTTGTATATTTTAAATACAAGTCTTTTTTATCAGATATGTGTTTTGCAGATATTTTCTCATGTAGCTTGTTTTCATTTTCTTAACAATTTCTTTTGTAGAGCAGAGGTTTTTAGTTTTATTTTAATGAAGTTAAATTTGATGGATGGATTTTAGGGGGTGGTGATATGTCTAACAATTCATTGCCACGGTCATCTAGATTTTCTCCTAGGTAATCTTCTAGAAGTTTTACTGTTTTATGTTTTCCATTTAGGCCTGTGATTTACTTTCAGAATTTTTAAAGATATAAGATCTATAATAAATTCATTTTAAAAATTTGTTCTTTTATATTTGTTTTTTGGTTTTGTTTCATTTGGTTTGGTTTGGTTTTGCCTGTGGATGTCCAGCTGTTCCAGCACCATTTGTTAAAAAGTCTATTGTTTCTTTATTGGATTGGGTTGGCTCATTTGTCAGAAATTAGTTGACTATATTTGTGTGGTCTATTTCTGGGCTCTCTACTCTGTTTCATTGATCTATTTGTCTACTCGTGCCAGTCCCACACTGTCTTGATTCAGTTCAGTTCTGTTCAATCGCTCAGTCACGTCCAACTCTTTGCGACCCTATGAACTGCAGCACACCAGGCCTCCCTGTCCACACCAACTCCCAGAGCTTACTCAAACTCATGTCCATCGAGTCAGTGATGCCATCCAACCATCTCATCCTCTGTCGTCCCCTTCACCTTCCACCTTCAATCTTTCCCAGTCTCAGGGTCTTTTCTAGTGAGTCAGTTCTTCGCATCAGGTGGTCAAAGGATTGGAGTTTCAGCTTCAGCATCAGTCCTTCCAATGAATGTTCAGGACTGATTTCCTTTAGGATGGACTGGTTGGATCTCCTTGCAGTCCAAGGGACTCTCAGGAGTCTTTTCCAACACCACAGTTCAAAAGCGTCACTTCAGTCCTTGATTATTGTAGCTTTATATTGTCTTGAAGTAAGACAGTGTCATCTCTCTATTGTTCATCTTCATTAGATGAAGAGAAAGTTGGTAGTTCTAGTTTTTTTCCCTTCCTATGTAAGCTTGTTGGCGAGTTTTTAAATGTAAATTCAGGATACAACATAAAGAGTCTAAAGATTATTAATCAAAATGAAACCATATACTTCCACTTCTATATTTGAGTAAATAAGCATTATGATGCTCATTTTAAAATAAAATGATTTGTTTGTCACAAACTCAAATGACCTTTTTAAGAGCCCATCTTATGAGTTATATTGCTAAGGAATGGTAAGTTTTTCTTTTTTGCTATTTGAAAATTCCATTTGTCCAAGAGGGCAAAGAAGATAAAAGGAATTTCCAACACACACTTAGACTGTATTGAATATAAAGTGGTGGGCCCTGTTATGTTTCCTACATTTTTCTTGAATGATGTGGTAAATGGTACATTCCAAAGGCTAACAATTAGTAGTAAAGATAGAGCTTTATTTCACCTACAGATTAGACCTAAGGTAATTTGAAATACATCTTTCTCTAAAGCTGAAACTCTTTGGGGTCTTTGTCATGTGATACTTTTGACATTTTAGGTAAAAACTCAAGATTATCTGTAGATTCATAGTATTTGGGGCAATATAAGAGAACAGATGTTATGTGGACTATCTGTAATTGAAACAAGAGTGGATTAAATTTTTGAGAGTTAATACCTATAATCAATTAAATCATTGATTATTTGGTCTCTAAAATCCTCCATCAGTTTTTAAAGCCTTCTTTACTATCACATTGCCTAGCTAAATTCCCAGAACTGCTCCCTTTCCTTCTTTGAAAGGATATCTCACAAATCTTGTCTTGTTCTAAAAACGTTTTTTAAGCAGCTTTTTTTTAACAGGTATATTCCTTATTTGTTTAGCTGCTTCTCTTTCCTTCATGCATCTGCAAACAGTATTGACTCTGTTAAAATTTGTAGGACAAGGATCTGTATGTGAACTTGATTTTATATAATGGGACATCAGAAGCAAAATTTCAACAAGGAATAGCATGGCATAACAATCATTAATAGGAATGAGTACAATTGATATGTCTTCAACCATGGGAGTTCATGATTCTGCTGTAGGATCATCACATGGTAATGTATTGGGCTTTCAATTATAGTTGATTGAAAAGTATCAGCAGCCCTTTACATATACGCACACACAGTCATGCAGTCACATACACACCAAGAGTATAAAACTGGATTGTCTTCCCCATGATCTGTCTCAGCAGGGAATATCCTTCATAGCTCATTCTCATTTTCTAGAGAATGTGAGTCCCACCCAGTGGAAATTCTGTTTTGGAGTGACTCATCTCTTTCAGTAACATTACCAGCATTTCCACTTTGTTCCAGTTACAAGATGCAGTCTCCAGAATAATTTAATACCCTCCTGCTAATTGCCAAGGCTAATAGAGGAACTGCTAGGACTCTTCAAATGCTTTTCATTTACATGTTGATTTCTCGCTTCCCACTTGGGAAAGGTATGTTTGGCTCTAACTGCTTTTGATCTAATGGTTCTATAGTCTGACCTACTTTCATTTTTCTTATTGCTGACATTTATTTTATTTTCTTTATTTAAGGCCAGAAAATAACAGAAAAGGTAATCAGCATGCATTTAGGTCATTGTAAGTGTCCCAGTTACATTTGCATTTTTCTGCTTAAAATCTAATGCTGTCTTTGAATGATTTAAGATATTTGGACAAGGGGAAAAATAACCCTTCCTTCCCATAAATCCAGAGTGAAAACAAAGAGAATACATAATCCACCTGCCTTGATTCAGGACCATGCAAGTTACAACGGCTGCAGTCATAGAATTTGTCTGACTCCCAGAAACCATCCCTTTAGGACCAGAATCCAGGTAAGGCACAGAGCCTCCCATTTCCCTGAAGCACTGGAGGCTTTGAAGGACCCAGCGAACAGAAACCTACCTTACTGATTCCTCGGTTTCAAGGCAGAGTGTGATCTTCCTCCCACATAGGAGAGATGACATCCAGCAGAGCGATCCCAGCGTTCTATTTCTCTTTCTTCATGTGGGGAAAAGCCCAAGAATTATGCTTGTGCATTAAGGGTCATTTACATATGTCAAGAATCAGAATGAACTTAGTAAAGAACTGCAAAAGGATTAAATAGCAAAAAGGACACTGGACCTGTGTGCTAAGTTGCTTCAGTTGTATCCAATTATTTGTTACACCATGGACTGTAGCCCACCAGGCTCCTCTGTCCATGGGATTCTTCAGGCAAAAATACTGGTTGCCATGCCCTCCTCCAGAGGATCTTCCTGACCCAGGGAGTGAAACCGAGTCTCTTGTGTCTCCTGCATTGATAGGCAGGTTCTTTAATTGGACCTAAGAAGGCAAAATTGTGCCACATAGCAGGATGTTTGGAGACAGACAGGAACCGCGGTGACAGGTTTAGTAATTTAAGGGCTCCAGAGAGTGGTAGGAGATCATCTGTGTACCCGTTAGAGGGCCTTACATCAGTGTCTCAGTTGTCTTCTTTTACTCTTCGAGGATTCAGAGTGCCCCATTGTCCAAACTGCATTCTGCTTCATGGTGGTTGCCAGTAAGGCTAATCCCTGTTTGTGTGGTCAAATAAGGTAAAGGAATACTGGTTTACAGAAAGTTTGTTTCTCTTCTTTTGTTGTTAATAAACAGTTTCTCTGTTTAGTATGGAAAGTTATATTGTGACTCTCCAAAAGTATTAACTATACTTCAAATCTGTTGACCAAGGAATCTCTTTATGGAATAACACTGTTTTTGTTTTGTTTTAATTTTTTTTGGAAAATAGTTGATTTACAATGCCGTGTTAATTTCAGATATACAGCAAACTGAATCTGTGTGTGTGTGTGTGTGTGTGTGTGTGTATTCATCCTTTTTCAGATTCTTTTCCCATATAGGTTAACACTGGTTTTAATTTTTGTTGAAATGTGCATTTGGTTACAAAGGACTTCCCAGGTAGTGCTAGTGGTAAAGAATCTGCTTACCAATGCAGGATCTACCTGATACTGAGGTCAGGTAGATCCCCTGGAGGAGGGCATGGCAACCCACTCTAGTATTCTTGCCTGGAGAATCCCATGGACAGAGGAGTCTGACAGACTGCAGTCCATAAGGTTGCAAAGAATTGGACATGACTGAAGACACTTAATGTGTGTATGCGCATGCACACACACACGGTTACAAAAACAGATCTCACATGTTAAATTGCCATGACAATCACAGTCTCTGATCCCCATTTCTGCTTAATATATTCCTTTTCCAAAACGAAACTTCCTTTAACCAAGTCTATTTTAAGATTTTCTGGTGGTCATTGGTAATTTTTTTAAATAATTTATTTATTTTAATTGGAGGCTAATTACTTTACATTATTGTATTGGTTTTGCCATACACTGACATGAATCTGCCCCGGGTGTACATATATTCCCCATCTTGAACCCCCCTCCCACATCCCTCCCCATCCCATCCCTCTGGTTCATGCCAGTACACCAGTCCTGAGCATCTTGTATCATGCATTGAACTTGGACTGGCGATTCGTTTCACATTTGTCATTGGTAATTTTAGATTTAGAGCAGTGTTGCATGGATAGCACAGAGACAGTTTGTATACCCTTCACCCAGTTCACTCCAGTGTTAATGTTTGATATAACCATGATACTTTTGATACTTACCAAAATGAAGAAACTACCATTCAGTTCAGTTCAGTTGCTCAGTTGTGTGCAACTCTTTGCAACCCCATGGACTGCAGCATGCCAGGCTTCCCTGTCCATCACCAACTCCTGGAGCTTGCTCAAAGCTTGCTCATGTCCATCAAGTCAGTGATGCCATCCAACCATCTCATCCTCTGTCGTCCCCTTCTCCTGCCTTCGGTCTTTCCCAACATCAGGGTCTTTTCCAGTGAGTCAGTTCTTCGCGTCAGGTAGCCAGAGCATTGGAGCTTCAGCTTCAGCATCAGTCCTTCCAATGAATATTCAGGACTGGTTTCATTTAGGATTGACTGGTTTGATCTCCCTGCTGTACAAGGGACTCTCAAAAGTCTTCAACACCACAGTTCAAAAGCTGTGAGCAATTCTTCGGTACTCAACTTTCCTTATGGTCCAACTCTTACATCCATACATGACTACTAGAAAAACCATAGCTTGACTAAACGGACCTTAATAGGTAAAATAATGTCTCTGCTTTTTAATATGCTGTCTAGATTTAATATGTTGTCTAATAATACAATATTATTGATTAAACGAGAGATTTTATTCCTTTGGTGTATTCTTTTTCTGTTCCATGGTCTAATCATATATCCCATATTTGTATTTAGTCAACTATTCTACTGTCTATCCTCCAATCTATGAGAATTTCTTAGTATTCCTTGGAAGCCTTCTCTTTCATAATCTCAAAACTTTGAAAGAGTAGTGGTCAAGTTTTTGTCTGATGTTTTATCATGATTGTACTGAAGTTATTGATTTTGGGGAAGAATACCAGAGAGCTACCTTTCTCATTATATCAGGGGTACATGATATCAACATTATTACTGGTGACATTAACCTGGAGTAGACATGCAAGTCTTATTACTTGGATCAACAAGGTTTCTCCACTGTAAATTATCGTTTCACACTTTCCACATGCAATTCATTAGAACTGAGTCAAGCTCATGAGTGCAGCCATACTCAAAGAAAGAAGAATTAAGCTCCAGTTCCTTCTGTCGTGGGTTTCTATGAGTGGTGGGTATATGCTAAAATCCTCACAAAAAATAATAAATTTTTTGGAGGAAGATACTTTCAGTTCAGTTCAGTTCAGTTCAGTCGTGTCCGACTCTTTGCGACCCCATGAATAACAGCACGCCAGGCCTCCCTGTCCATCACCAACTCCCGGAGTTCACTCAAACTCATGTCCATCGAGTCGGTCATGCCATCTAGCCATCTCATTCTCTGTCGTCCCCTTCTCCTCCTGCCTCCAATCCCTCCCAGTATCAGAGTCTTTTCCAGTGAGTCAACTCTTCGCATGAGGTGGCCAAAGTATTGCAGTTTCAGCTTCAGCATCAGTCCTTCCAATGAACACCCAGGACTGATCTCCTTTAAAATGGACTCATTAAGACTATACAAATATTGTCTTGAAGATTCTCCCACTAATTTAGAATTTGTCAGTGGCTCTTGTGTGTAGTGATTATTACTGTGGTATTCTAATAGTGATTTTTCCATTTCTCTCATCTCCACATTTATAAATTCTTTTGTAAAGGACACTTGTCCCTTCTCTTCTGTTTAGTTATGTATGTGTGTGTGTGTTCATATATTATTTATATCAGTGTGGGCTCATGGATATTATTTTCATTGAGTTATAACCCAATAATATAATTTATTTTCTCACTTAAACTGTTCCAGCTTTAACCATTGACAGCTTTTTCAGGTTCACTCATGTCCTTTTGATATGCCCCATATTTTTTGTTTGTTTTTAGTACTTCTTTACTTTCTGGCACTATAAGATGATCCAAACTCACTTTTCCTTCTCCAGCCCTAGAATCAGTCATTTCTCCAGGTTTCTCTGGTTCTTTTTTTTATTAAAGAATGGTTTTTAGAAACAAATATATGGGTGGGTAGTAGGTATACTCATTGTGAATGAAGTATTATGGTTTGTTTTTTATCACAAACCATTTCAGTGGACAAGATAGG
This sequence comes from Moschus berezovskii, assembly GCF_049115385.1. Classification (NCBI taxonomy): domain Eukaryota; kingdom Metazoa; phylum Chordata; class Mammalia; order Artiodactyla; family Moschidae; genus Moschus; species Moschus berezovskii. The sequence goes on from NC_142466.1 coordinate 65,988,803, forward strand.
AAATTAGGTATGTGTATTAATCCATGTATATGCACATATCTAAATTTTTGCCTGTATCTAAATTTTTACCTATATCTAATTTTTTTTACCTGTCTCTGTGTGTGAGCACACACACATGTACCTGTAAACATGAGTTCATGCCAATTTCTCAAAGTCTAATCTGTTATATAGGTTTCTTCCTAGTATTTCCAGCTTGCTTATCTGTAAATTGTTTTTCTGACAATGAAAATGACTGGGATCTCAGAATCTACATATGCTTACTTATTTATTCAATCTAGTATACTGATGTAGTAGTTTCAAAATTGCTAAATCTTATTTCTATAAGAAAAAATGTATAAACTATACTATAGTTTTGTGTACAGTTCTTTTTTCCTTCGGGCTTAGTAAATCTGACCTGTTTTTCAAAATTATTTCTCTTCTTTCTCCCATCGCCTTCATGCCATTTAATTTTTATGCCATAAAAATTAATATACAGTGCTATGGACTGTGGCAGTCATGTATCCACCATCACAGTCCCATGTAGAAGATTTACATTGCTCTAAAAATTGCCTTGTGCTATCCATTTGCAGGCTACCTCTTATGCACTCCCAATTTCTGGCAACTACCAACTTGTTTTCCATTCCCTATAGTTCTGCCTTTTCCAGAATGTTATATAATTTAAATCATACAATATGTAGACTTTTGAATCTGATTTCTTTCACTTAGAAAATACATTTTATAATTCATCCATAATGCTGAATGAATTAATAGTTTATTTCTTTTTATTGCTGAGTTATATTCTATTGTATGGATGCACCCAGTTTATTTGTTTACCCACTGAAAGACAGCTGGATTGTTTACACTTTTGACAGTTATAAACCCAGGTTTTGTACGAACATAACATTATAATTCACTTGAAAGTGTGACTTCTTAGTAAATATGATGTGTGTTTGTAAGAATTGTTAAACTTTTCCAAAATGGCTGTACCATTTTGCATTTCCATTAACAATGAATGAGAGTTTATGTTATTCTTCATTGTCTCTAGCACTTGATACTTTCAGGATTTTTTTAAGGGGCAGGGGTTGTTTTTAATTTTAAGTATCTTTAGAGTTATATACACGTATTTTATTATAGTTTTAAGTTGTATTTCACTGAAGAACTGGCCAGTAAAGCTTCCCCGGGTATAGAGAACTCTTTTATGGAAGATTATTAGTTACTCATTCAACTTATTTAATAAATAGAGGACTATTCAGGTTGTTTAATCCTCTTAACTGCGTTTTCATAGTTTCTGTCTTTCCAGGAATTGGTCCACTTTACTGTAGAATTTATGGGCCAAGGATATACTCTTAGCAGCCTCTCATTATCTTTTTAATCTGTGTTGGCGGTGATGTCTCCTCATTCTTTTCTCCTGCTGCTCTGTGTGTCTTCTCTTATTTCTCAATCTGGTTAGAGATTTTATCATTTTAATAATTTTCTCAAAAACTATCTTTGGATTTCATTAATTTTCTCTGTTGTTTTCCCTGTTTTCACTTGTTTCTCTGCTAATCTTTATTATTTACTTCCTGCTGCTATTTTTGGTTTATCTTTTTCCTTTAGTCTCTTAAGTTGATAACTTTGGTTACCGATTTATAGATTTTTAAGTTTTAAAATTTATTTTGACTGCATTGGGTGTTAGTTGCAACATTCAGGATCTTTGTTTTAGTCATGAACTTCTCTCTAATTGTGGCACACAGACTTCAGATCATGTGGGTTCTTTAGCTGTGGCTTGCAGGTTTAGTTGCCTCATGGCATATCATACCAGTTTTTACATACTTTACTTCCATATTAATTGAGTACAGAATATTTTTCAAAGGCTTCCCTTTTGACATTTTATTTGTTCCATGGGTAATTTAGAATTATATAGCTTAATTGAAAAATACTTTTGAACTTTTTCTATATGTTTTTGATATTGATTTCATGTTTAATTTTGTTATGCTGCTAAGTCACTTCAGTCGTGTCCGACTCTGTGTGACCCCATAGACAGAAGCCCACCAGGCTCCCCCATCCCTGGGATTCTCCAGGCAAGAGCACTGGAGTGGGTTGCCATTTCCTTCTCCAATGTGTGAAAGTGAAAAGTGAAAGTGAAGTCGCTCAGTTGTGTCCGACCCCTAGCAACCCCATGGACTGCAGCCCACCAGGCTCCTCCATCCATGGGATTTTCTAGGCAAGAGTACTGGAGTGGCTTGCCATTGCCTTCTCTATAATTTTGTTATAGACCACGGTATTTAGTGTTATTTAAATTATTTTAAATTTTTAAGGTTTCTTTTATGACTAAGGATGTACTTTTTCTTAGTGACTGTTTCATGTGCATTTGAGAAGAATGTGTATTCTGCTGCTATTGGGTGAAGGATCCCATAAATGTTAAATAAGTTACATTGGTTGATAATGTTGTTCTAGTCATCTATAGCCTTAATTATTTCCTGCTGACTTCTAATAATTACTGAAATGAGAATGTTAAAGTCTCCAAATGTAGTTATGGATTGTCTATTTGTTCTTTCACATCTATCAATCTCTGCCTCATATGTTTTGAAATTCTGTTGTCAGGTACAAATAGTTTTAGTATTTGTACTGATTCTTTAAAAATTGACCTTTTTATCATTATGTGATGTCTTTTTATATCTTTGGTAATATTTCTTGTTCTCAAGTCTTCTTTGCCTGAAACTAGCTACTCCACTTCCTTTTTTAGTTAGCATTTGTGTAGTATACTTTTCTCTATCCTTCAGACTTTTTATATTTAAAGTGAATTTTTATAGATAACATATTAACTATGTTATTGTCATGACTTTTTTAGCCATTTCCACAATTTATATCTTTTAAATAGTCTGTTTACATCATTCATGTTAAAGAATTATTGCTCTTAACATCTCTATCCTTTTTTTTTCCTTTCCCTTGTATTGATTGAGGATCTTTATTATTTCATTTTATTTTGTCTCTTGATTTATTACTTATATCTATTTCTATCTCCTTTCTAAATCTAGCTGTACCTTTATTTTAATATTTAAAATGCCAAAAATACTGTGTTCAGTCAGGTCAGTCACTCAATCATGTCCAACTATTTGCGACCCCATGGACTGCAACATGCCAGGCTTCCCTGTCCATCACCAACTCCCGGAGCTAACTCAAATTCATGTCCATCAAGTTGATGATGCCATCCAAACATCTCATCCTCTGTTGTCCCCTTCTCTTCCTGGCTTCAGTCTTTCCAGCATCAGGGTCTTTTCCGAAGAGTTAGTTCTTTGCATCAGGTGGGCAAAGTATTGGAGTTTCAGCATCAGTATCAGTCCTTCAAAGGAATATTCAGGACTGATTTCCTTTAGGATTGACTGGTGAGATATCCTTGCAGTCCAAGGGACTTTCAAGGGTCTTCTCCAACACCACAGTTCAAAAGCATCAATTCTTCAGCACTCAGCTTTCTTTATAGTCCAACTCTCACATCCATAAATGACTACTGGAAAAAACATAGCTTTGACTAAATGGATCTTTGTTGATAATGTCTCTGCTTTTTAATACGTGTTCTGGGTTTGTCATAGCTTTTCTTCCAAGGAGCAAGCATCTTTTAATTTCATGGCTGCAGTCACCATCTGCAGTGATTTTGGAGCCCCCAAAAATGAAGTCTCTCACTGTTTTCATTGTTTCCCCATCTATTTGCCATGAAGTGATGAGACAAGATGCCATGATCTTAGTTTTCTGAATGTTGAGTTTTAAGCCAAATTTTTCACTCTCCTCTTTCACTTTCATCAGAGGCTCTTTAGTTCTTCTTCACTTTCTGCCATAAGAGTGGTGTCATCTGCATATCTGAGGTTACTGATATTTTTCAGGGCAATCTTGATTTCAGCTTGTGCTTCATCCAGTCTGGCATTTTGCATGATGTACTCTGCATATAAGTTAAATAAGCAGGGTGACAATATACAGCCATGACGTACTCCTTTCCCAAGTTGAAACTAGTCTGTTGTTCCATTTCCAGTTCTCACTGTTGCTTCTTGACCCACAGATTTCTCAGGAGACAGGTAGGGTGGTCTGGTATTCCCATATCTTTAAGGACTTTCCACAGTTTATTGTGATCCACACAGTCAAAGCCTTTGGCATAGTCAATAAAGGAGAAATAGGTGTTTTTCTGGAACTCTCCAGCTTTTTCAATGATCCAGCGGATACTGGCAATTTGATCTCTGGTTCCTCTTCTTTTTCTAAATCCAGCTTGAACATCTGGAATTTCACAGTTGACGAGTTGATGTACTGTTGAAGCCTGACTTAGAGAATTTTGAGCATTACTTTGCTAGCATGTGAGATGAGTAAAATTGTGTGGTAGTTTGAGCATTCTTTGGTTGCCTTTCTTTGGGATTGGAATGAAAACTGACCTTTTCCAGCCCTGTGGGCACTGATGAGTTTTCCAAATTTGCTGGCATATTGAGTGCAGTACTTTCACAGCATCATCTTTTAAGATTTTAATTAGCTCAACTGGAATTCCATCACCTCCACTAGCTTTGTTCATAGCAATGCTTCCTAAGGCCCACTTGACTTCACATTCCAGGATGTCTGGCTCTAGGTGAGTGATCATGCCATTATGGTTATCAGGGTCATTAAGATCTTTTTTGTATAGTTCTTCTATGTATTCTTGCCACCTCTTCTTACTATCTTCTGCTTCTGTTAGGTCCATACCATTTATGTCCTTTATTGTGCCCATCTTTGCATGAAATGTCTCCTCGGTATCTCTAATTTTCTTGAAGAGTTCTCTAGTCTTTCCCATTCTATTTCCCTCTATTACTTTGCATTGATCATTGAGGAATACTTTCTTATCTCTCCTTGCTATTCCTTGGAATTCTGCGTTCAAATGGGTATATCTTTACTTTTCTCCTTTGCCTTTTGCTTCTCTTCTTTTCTCAGCTATTTGTAAGGCCTCCTCAGACAACCATTTTGCCTTTTTGCATGTCTTTTTCTTGGGGATGGTCTTGATCACTGTCTCCTGTACAATGTCATGAACCTCTGTCCATAGTTCTTCAGGCACTGTGTCTGTCAGATCTGATCCCTTGAATCTGTTTTTCACTTCCACTGTATAATTGTTAGGGATTTGATGTAGGTCATACCTGTTTTTGGTCTAGTGGTTTTCCCTACTTTCTTCTATTTAAGTCTAAGTTTTGCAGTAAGGAGTTCATGATCTGAGACACAGTCAGACTCTGATCTTGTTTCTGCTGACTGTATGTCAAGAATACTGTTCAAAAATCATAATTCTGAAACAGTCTCTTATATTTTGCCTATAGGTGGCCTAAATTCTGTATTTATAACACAATGGCTATATAATCTTATTCACAGGAGAATCATAAATTGTGCTATGATTATATTGCCTTCTTTTCAGTTTAAATACATGACCCCCTACATTACTTAAAGAAAAATGTTAGAAAGTTACCCATTCTTACATGCCAGTAACTTCAAAAGCATGCTGCATTTTGCTTTATATTTGAATTGCCTTTTTCAAGCGATTTTATTCATTGTTAATAGCATTTATTGATGTTCTCCTTTGCATGAAGGTGACACATAAGCAATATTTACCATATTCTCTACCCTTCCTGTTTATACCCTTTTTCTACTGGTAGAATCCATTTAGTTATTTTCATTGAAGTCTATTCATTTTTTGTTGCAATTTGGACCATGACTTTTTTGCACAGTGTGCTATTCTTTATAAGTATCTAATTATCATTTTTTCTTTGCTCTCTTCCTTTTTCGTGTTTTAAATTGATTTCACTGATCCATTATTAAAGAATCCTCTGTTCTCTGCTCAAATTTGGATTTATTTCTTCCTAGGCCTATTGGGGAATCTCTTATTGCTCTCTTAGTATATAATAACTGATTTTAGATCCTATAACTTGTTTCTAGGGTTACCTCTTTGCTGGAAAACATCTTTAAGTACCCTCATAGGAACATCCTGGGTTTCCCTGGTAGCTCAGCTGGTAAAGAATCCACCTTCAATGCAGGAAACCCTGGTTCGATTCCTGGGTTGGGAATATCCACTGGAGAAGGTATAGGCTACCCACTCCAGTATTCTTGGGCTTCCCTTGTGGCTCAGCCAGTAAAGAATCCACCTGCAATGTGGGAGACCTGAGTTTGATCCCTGGGTTAGGAAGATCCCCTGGAGAAAGGAAAGACTACCCACTCCAGTATCCTGGTCTGGAGAATTGCATGGACTATATAATCCTTGGGGTCACAAAGAGTTGGACACGACTGAACAACTTTCAAAAAAAAAAAAATAGGAATATGTGCTTTGAAAAGAATAAGGGTCAAATTTGTATGTTTTACATGTCTGAAAATTGTCTTTACTCTGATCTCAAAAAAAGAAAAAAGCTAATGATTTGAGTAAGTAGAAATAAAGTTAAAAATAGTTTTACCATTGCAAATTAAAAGGCCTTGCTCCAGTTTTTTCATTGAGAGTTTTTTATACACTGATTCTTGATTCTTTGAGGTCTTCAGTTTTTGCTTTTCTGGAAGCTTATATGATCTCTATTTTCCTGTACTGAAATTTCGCATTGATGTGTCTAGGTATAAGTTTTATTGCAGACATCTTAAGTGACACTCAGGTCTTCCTTTCCTAAGCTACAGTCAAATGTTGTACCTCTGGGTTGACTTTAAACATATTTTCCTTTTTCCCACATTTTATGGTTATTTTTGTTGTTGTTGTTCTATATTTTAGGGGAATTTACTTACTCCATCTCTAATGGCATTTTAGCAACCCTATTTTTAGTTTAAAAAATCTTTTATTATGTAATTGTTCCAGTTTTATAGTATTTCTTTGATTTGGAGGTTCATATCTTCTCAGTTGAGTATAGTTATAAGAGGGGCATTTATTTTTAGTTGTTCTTGGCTGTTTGCTTGCTTATGTGTTTAAGTTCATTTCTGTGGAGAAGGCAATGGCAAGTCACTCCAGTACTATTGCCTAGAAAATCCCATGGATGGAGGATCCCGGTAGGCTGCAGTCCGTGGGGTCGCTAAGCACGACTGAGCGACTTCACTTTCACACATTGGAGAAGGAAATGGCAACCCACTCCAGTGTTCTTGCCTGTAGAATCCCAGGGATGGGGGAGCCTGGTGGGCTTCCATCTATGGGGTCACACAGAGTCGGATACGACTGAAGTGACACAGCAGCAGCAGCAGCAGCAAGTCAAGGATCAGTTTTCTATTTGTTTATGAGCTGTAATTTTTCTGTTTTAGACTGTTCTCAAATGTTTGATTAAAGTTGATTATTTAGTCAAACATAAGAATAAGGCAATAGGAAGATTGGTTGAGATTCCTGCATAATTGAGAGAAGTTTTATAACTACCAGGGTTAGTTTTAAGATAAGTAAGGTAAGATGGGCTCTGCAAGTGGTAGAAAATAAAGGATTTTCTTATGGGGCACAGTTATTCACACTAGCTGCTTCAAAATCATCTAAGACAATTTGTTCACCTTATTTGGGATGAAAACTATCTGAGGTTCATTTGGTCTAAAATGTAAAGGCTTGGTTGTCATCCCTCTGTAACTCAATATGGGGTGGTTTATTGTTCTATATAGACTTCTGACTTATTATTCCCTGTGGTTTTAGATCCATCTTTCATGCATGCCCTATTGTACTTACAAATTTCATTTGGGAGTTTCATCAACATTCTGCTAGGGGAAGTCAGCTGCCTTATTCTTGGAGTCTTCTGTCTGTATATTTTAGGCTCTGGCTTCTACTTAGTTTCATTGGCTGAAATTTCCATCCTTTTTCCATCTTCTGGAAATTTGATGGAATTTCCTGATATTTTATTCCCCATTCCTTTCCTTATTATTTTGGATTTATACCAGTTTGTTGTTTGTTTCTTTAGTTTTGTTGTACAGTATTGGGATTTTTGGAGAAGGCAATGACAACCCACTCCAGTACTCTTGCCTGGAAAATCCCATGGGCGGAGGAGCCTGGTGGGCTGCAGTCCATGGGGTCGCTAAGAATCAGACACGACTGAGCAACTTCACTTTCACTTTTCACTTTCATGCATTGGAGAAGGAAATGACAACCCACTCCAATGTTCTTGCCTGGAGAATCCCAGGGACAGGTGAGCCTGGTGGGCTGCTGTCTATGGGGTCGCACAGAGTCGGACACGACTGAAGTGACTTAGCAGCAGTAGCAGTAGCATTGGGATTTTAGTGAGGTAGAAGTGAGGTAGAAGGATAGGTGCAGTTATTCAATACGCTAACTTGATCTGCTCATAAGTTTTCACAAGTATAAACATTCACCAAAAAAAGTGTTAGACTATAATGATATCTGTAAAAGTTGTTTGGAAAAACAACATTTAATTAGGAGTTCAGAAGGCAAGAGATCTAATCCCAACTTTACTAGAGAAGTCACTTCTTTGCACTTGGGTTTGTTCCTCATAAATTCCTCCACACTGCCTATGAGAGCACATGACTCTTATCTTTTCCCATGGTGATCACTATGGAAATAGAAACAGCATGGATTTTGTGTTAGGTGAACATGCATTTGAATTCTGACTCAATTTCTCAGTGATATTTATCTCCCACATTTGCTTAAGAGGTGATACACACACACACACAAAATATATGTACACAAGATGAATACAAAAGATACAAAATGAAAACAAAAGTAATATCAATAAATATGTCATTTGAATTTAATATAAAATTTTACTAGAATATAGAACTGCTTTGTTATATCATTGTGCCAATTATTATTTGGTTGCCTTTCTAGATCCATTCTTTAAACTTTTCTGCCCAGCTTTGAGTCCTGGGGAGGCTGAATAGAGCATTTCTCAGGCACTCTTGCTATGAAAGTTTGAGATTATAAAACAAAAGGAAGTAATAATGAGGAAGTTGCAGGAAGAGGGATCTTTCCTGCTTCTTCCCTGAATGGCAAGTTAAAGTCCCTGTCCTGAAGCCCCTCTTCTGCTCTCCCAGCCTGACCTAGGCTTCATTAACTCTGTTTCTCCCTTTGACCCTTAGGATTCAAAAAGGTAGTTATAACTTCCTGTGATGCTTGTCTCTGGGTGCCTAATTCCTTGCTTTTTCCCTTAATCCCACGTTTACCCTTTGCCACCATAACTAGAACCTCATTAAAATCTCTTCATTTGGGCTATCTGTGTGAAGTCGTTTCCCTCTCTGAATCATGTTTAATGTAACTGGTGACTGAACATCTCTTAAAAGCATAATTCTGGACATTTCCCTGAGAGAACAAAGATAGAGAGAAAGATGAAGAAAGGTGCCTTCTTCCTTTTCTGGGTGAAAGCCTGGATCCTATGACACATTCAAAGACTAGTTGTTTTCTTGGGCACCTTTCCAGCTCTAGTGTTCATTCCTATTATTTAATCAGACTTATGTAAAGAATATTTTCCCAAGCATCCAACTGCAGCCATCCCCAGCCCTTCTCTTTGTGCAATTAGGCTGATAGCAGAAGTGCCGTGAGATGCTTTTAGAGGGAGTGGGAGGATGATATTAACCTCTTTGATAAACTACCTCACCATTCATCTTTGAAATGAAGATTTGACATGGGCTCAACTTATAGTCAAAGCTATGATTTTTCCAGTAGTCACGTACAGATGTGAGAATTGGACCATAAAGAAGGCTGAGCACTGAAGAACGCATGCTTTCAAATTGTGCTGGAGAAGATTTTTGAGAGTAGCTTGGCAGAAAGTAGATCAAACCAGTCAATCCTAAAGGAAATCAACCCTGAATATTCATTGGAAGGACTGATGCTAAAGTTGAATATTCAACTCCAATATTTTGGCCACCTGATGTAAAGAGGTGACACATAAGAAAAGACCCTGATGCTGGGAAAGATAGAAGGCAGGAGAAGGGGACGACAGAGGACAAGATGGTTGGATGGCATCACCGACTCGATGGACATGAGTTTGAGCAAGCATCAGGGTCTTTTCAAATGAGAGCTGACTCACTGGAAAACACCCTGATGCTGGGAAAGATTGAAGGCAGGAGGTAAAGAGGGCAGCAGAGGATGAGAGGGTTAGACAGCATCACCAACTCAGTGGACATGAATTTGAGCAAATTCCAGGAGATAGTGAAGGACATGGAAGCCTGGCATGCTGCAATCTGTGGGGTCACAAAGAATTAGACATGACTCAGTGACTGAGCAACAGCAACCTAGACACATCCCCCCAAAACACCACTACCCTATTTTTAACTTCTAAACTAACAAGTTTAAGCTACTATGTAAAAATTCTTAAGCTACCATTACCATTACAACTTCTCTATCCTAAGTTTAATCAATGACTTGTAACATCATCAACAGGGCCCTGGAACAGATCATGTATCTGACTGGTGTTCTAACTTCAGTACCTTCTATGTTCATCCGAACTCCAATGCAGATGAGGTTGTTAGGCATTGTATCCGTTCCATTCCGTCGCTCAGTCGTGTCCGACTCTTTGCGACCCCGTGGACTGTAGCCTACAGGCTTCTCCGTCCATGGGATTCTCCAGGCAAGAATACTGGAGTGGGTTACCATTTCCTTCTCCAGGGGATCTTCCGGACCCAGGGATCAAACCCAGGTCTCCCACATTGGAGGCAGACGCTTTAACTTCTGAGCCACCATTGTATGAAGCAAATGAATCAGAAGGATTCTTGACTTCTATGACTTGAAGATATATCATGCAAACATAAGTTAATAAACTGTTAATTAAATATTAGTAAAGTTACTGTCATTTAATGAGCTCATTTGTTAGGGCAAAAGGAACTGCTTGTCAAATATAATTACCACCTTTTTCCTAAGAAGCAGATGCTTCCTCAAAGAGAACTGATGTGCCCTTTGAATGAAAGAGGGGAGAACCTACCAAACTGGGTGGCGAGATTCTTCAAGGCTAAAGTACATGTAAAGAAGTTGAGGTTGATGAGAAGGAACAAGATGGCAGAGGAATAGGACGGCGAGACCACTCTCTCCCCCACAAATTCATCAAAAGAACATTTGAACGTGGAGTAAAGTCCACAAAACAACTTCTGAATGCTGGCAGAGGACGTCAGGCACCCAGAAAAGCAGCCCATTGTCTTCTAAAGGAGGTAGGGAAAAACATAAAAGATAAAAAGCGAGACAAAAGAAGTAAGGACGGAGCTCCGTCCCGGGAAGGGAGGCTTTAAAAAGAGAGAAGTTTCCAAACACCAGGAAACACTTTCACTGGCGAATCTGTGGCTAGCCTTGGAAGCACAGAGGGCCACATAACCCTCTTTTTTTTTTTAAGATTTTTTTAAAACCACAGATTACCCGCCAAACGGTAACTCCCAGCGGAGAAGCAGCGCAGACGCCTGCATACGCCATTAGCAAGCGGGGGCTGGGCAGGGAGGAGCAGGCTGAAATGCTTAGAGAGAGGACTGGGCTTGAATGCCGCGAGAACAATTTGAGAGAACTGGGGAGAGCAAAACAGACTGTGGGATAGCTTCCCCACGAAAAGGCGGAAAGCTCTAACCTAAGACCCGGCCAGCCCCACTCACAGAATAAAGGACTGAGTAGAGTGAGCTGGCTGCGGCTGGCCCATCCCCCATCCCCCGCCGAGACAGGCAGGGAGGCAGCCAGAGCCGGAGCGGGCAACCGTGGCCCCAGAAAGGCATCCAATACAAACTGCAGGCAGGCTTGTTGCTAATCAGGACTTCTTGGGCTCGGGCTGGTCAATATCCCCCTGAGAAGGTGCTCCGGTTTTACACCCAGAAAACTGAGTGGCGGGGACTGGGGAGGCGATAAGTCGCAGAGACCGCACTCGCCAAACACCTGGTCCCCTGAGCTGCTCGGACCGGGGAAGGCACAAAACACAGGCCTAACCAAGTCTGCGCCTTTGTGGAGTACCCGAGAACCTCAACTTGAGCCGCTCAGACCTGGGAAGTGCATACAACCCGGCGCCGGCCTCGGACAGTTCCCGGCAGAGCAACCTAGAACCTGTGCAGTGTAGACTGGGATAGCACATGCCGTGAGCAGGGACAAACCCAGTGTGGCCGAGACGCTGCGAGCACTCCCCACAGACGCCAGAGATATTCGTCTGCAGCGTTCCTCCCTTCCCAGAACAGGACTGAACAACTGAGCCTTAAAAAGTGTCCACCCGCCCCCTAGTATCAGGGCAGAAATTAGACACTGAAGAGACCAGCAAACAGAAGCTAAAACAGAGGGAACCAGCTTGGAAATGACAGATAGAGACGTCTAGAGGCTACTCCAAGAATAAGACCAAAAACCAGAGGCAAGAGGCTTAAGCCCAAATCCTGAGAACACCAGAGAACTCCTGACTCCAGGGAGCATTAATCGATAGGAGCTCATCAAATGTCTCCGTACCTACACTAAAACCAAGCACCACCCAAGGGTCAACAAGTTCCAGAGCAAGACATACCACGCAAATTCTCCAGTAACACAGGAAACTAGCCCTGAGCTTCAACATACAGGCTGCCCAAAGTCACTCCAAATCCACTGACATCTCATAACTCATTACTGGACACTTATTGCACTCCACAGAGAACAAATCCAGCTCCACCCACCAGAACACTGACACAAGCTTCCATAACCAGGGAACCTTGACAAGTCACCTGTCCAACCCCACACACAGAGAGGAAACTACATAATAAAGAGAACTCCACAAACGGCCAGAAGAGGGAAAGGCCACCCCAAGCAAAGCATTATAAGCAAGATGAAGAGGCAGAGAAATACCCAGCAAGTAAAGGAACAAGATAAATGCCCACCAACACAAACAAAAGAGGAAGATATAGGGAATCTACGTGAAAAAGAATTTCGAATTTTGGTGGTGAAAATGATTCAAAATCTTGAAAGCAAAATGGAGTTACAGATAAATAACCTGGAGAAAAGGATTGAGAAGATGGAAGAAAGGTTTAATAAGGACTTAGAGGAAATAAAAAAGAGTCAATATACAATGAATAATGCAATAGATGAGATCAGAAACACTCTGGAGGGAATAAACAGTAGAATAACAGAGGCAGAAGACAGGATAAGCGAGCTAGAAGATAGAATTGTAGAAATAAATGAAACAGAGAGGAAAAAAGAAAAACAAATTAAAAGAAATGAGAACAATATTAGAGACCTCTGGGACAATGTTAAACGCTCCAACATTCGAATCATAGGAATCCCAGAAGAAGAAGACAAAAAGAAAGACCATGAAAGAATACTTGAGGAGATAATAGTTGAAAACTTCCCTAAAATAGGGAAAGAAATAATCTCCCAAGTCCAAGAAACCCAGAGAGTCCCCAACAGGATAAACCCAAGGCGAAATACTCCAAGACACATATTAATCAAATTAACAAAGATCAAACACAAAGAACAAATATTAAAAGCAGCAAGGGAAAAACAGCAAATAACACACAAGGGGATTCCCATAAGGATAACAGCCGATCTTTCAACAGAAACTCTTCAGGCCAGGAGGGAATGGCAAGACATACTTAAAGTGATGAAAGAAAATAACCTACAGCCCAGACTACTGTACCCAGCAAGGATCTCATTTATGAAGGAGAAATCAAAAGCTTTACAGACAAGCAAAAGCTGAGAGAATTCAGCATCACCAAACCAGCTCTCCAACAAATGCTAAAGGATCTTTTCTAGACAGGAAACACAGAAAGGGTGTATAAACTCGAACCCAAAGCAATAAAGAAAATGGCTAGGGGATCGTACTTATCAATAATTACCTTAAACGTAAATGGATTGAATGCCCAAACCAAAAGACAAAGGCTGGCTGAATGGATACAAAAACAAGACCCCCAAATATGTTGTCTGCAAGAGACCCACCTCAAAACGAGGGACACATACAGACTGAAAGTGAAGGGCTGGAAAAAGATATTCCATGCAAATAGAGACCAAAAGAAAGCAGGAGTAGCAATACTCATATCAGATAAAATAGACTTTAAAACAAAGGCTGTGAAAAGAGACAAAGAAGGAAACTACATAATGATCAAAGGATCAATCCAAGATGAAGATATAACAATTATAAATATTTATGCACCCAACATAGGAGCACCGCAATATGTAAGACAATTACTAACAAGTATGAAAGGGGAAATTAACAACAATGCAATAATAGTGGGAGATTTTAATACCCCACTTACATCTATGGATAGATCAACTAAACAGAAAATTAACAAGGAAACACAAACTTTAAATGATACAATAGACCAGTTAGACCTAATAGATATCTATAGGACATTTCACCCCAAAACAATGAATTTCACCTTTTTCTCAAGTGCACACGGAACCTTTTCCAGGATAGATCACATCCTGGGCCATAAATCTAGCCTTGGTAAATTCAAAAAAGTTGAAATCATTCCATGCATCTTTTCTGACCACAATGCAGTAAGATTAGATCTCAATTACGGGAGAAAAACTATTAAAAATGCCAACATATGGAGGCTGAACAACACTCTGCTGAATAATGAACAAATCATAGAATAAATCAAAAGAGAAATCAAAATATGCATAGAAATGAATGAAAATGAAAACACAATAATCCAAAACCTCTGGGACACTGTAAAAGCAGTGCTAAGGGGGAAGTTCATAGCAATACAAGCACACATCAAGAAACAAGAAAAAAGTCAACTAAATAACCTAACTTTACATCTAAAGCAACTAGAAAAGGAAGAAATGAAGAACCCCAGGGTCAGTAGAAAGAAAGAAATTGTAAAAATTAGGGCAGAGATAAATGCAAAAGAAACAAAAGAGACCATAGCAAAAATCAACAAAGCCAAAAGCTGGTTCTTTGAGAAGGTAAATAAAATTGACAAACCACTAGCCAGACTTATCAAGAAACAAAGGGAGAAGAACCAAATCAATAAAATTAGAAATGAAAATGGAGAGATCACAACCGACAACACAGAAATACAAAGGATTATTAGAGACTACTATCAGCAATTATATGGCAATAAAATGAATAACCTGGAAGAAATGGACAAATTCCTAGAAAAGTACAACTTTCCAAAACTGAACCAGGAAGAAATAGAAAATCTGAACAGACCCATCACAAGCACAGAAATAGAGGCTGTAATCAGGAATCTTCCAGCAAACAAAAGCCCACGTCCAGACGGCTTCACAGCCGAATTCTACCAAAAATTTAGAGAAGAGCTAATACCTATTCTACTCAAACTCTTCCAGAAAATTGCTGAGGAAGGGAAACTTCCAAACTCATTCTATGAGGCTACCATCACCCTAATCCCAAAACCTGGTAAAGACCCCACAAAAAAAGAAAACTACAGGCCAATATCACTGATGAACATAGATGCAAAAATCCTTAACAAAATTCTAGCAGTCAGAATCCAAAAACATATTAAGAAGATCATACATCATGACCAAGTGGGCTTTATCCCAGAAATGCAAGGATTCTTCAATATCCGCAAATAAATCAACGTAATACAACACATTAACAAACTGAAAAATAAAAATCATATGATTATCTCAATAGATGCAGAGAAAGCCTTTGACAAAATTCAACATCCATTTATGATAAAAACCCTCCAGAAAGTGGGAATAGAAGGGACATACCTCAACATAATAAAAGCTATATATGACAAACCCACAGCAAACATTATCCTCAATGGTGAAAAACTGAAAGCATTTCCCCTAAAGTCAGGAACAAGACAAGGGTGCCCACTCTCCCCACTACTATTCAACATAGTTCTGGAAGTTTTGGCCACAGCAATCAGAGCAGAAAAAGACATAAAAGGCATCCAAATTGGAAAAGAAGAAGTAAAACTTTCACTGTTCGCTGATGACATGATCCTCTACACAGAAAACCCTAGAGACTCTGCCAGAAAACTACTAGAGCTAATCAATGATTACAGTAACATTGCAGGATATAAAATCAACACACAGAAATCCCTTGCATTCCTATACACTTATAATGAGAAAATAGAAACAGAAATTAAGGAAACTATTCCATTCACTGTTGCAACGAAAAGAATTAAATACTTAGGAATATATCTACCTAAGGAAACAAAAGACTTGTACATAGAAAACTATAAAACACTACTGAAAGCAATCAAAGAGGACACTAATAGATGGAGAAATATACCATGTTCATGGATTGGAAGAATAAATATTGTGAAAATGAGTATACTACCCAAAGTAATTTATACATTCAATGCAATCCCTATCAAGCTACCAACGATATTTTTCACAGAACTAGAACAAATAATCTCACAATTTGTATGGAAATACAAAAAACCTCGAATAGCCAAAGCAATCTTGAGGAAGAAAAATGGAACTGGGGGAATTAACCTGCTGGACTTCAGGCTCTACTACAAAGCCACAGTCATCAAGACAGTATGGTACTGGCATAAAGACAGAAATATAGATCAATGGAACAAAATAGAAAGCCCAGAGATAAATCCACGCACCTATGGACACCTCATCTTTGACAAAGGAGGCAAGAATATAAAATGGAGAAAAGACAGTCTCTTTAACAAGTGGTGCTGGGAAAACTGGTCAGCCACTTGTAAAAGAATGAAACTAGAGCACTTCCTAACACCATACACAAAAATAAACTCAAAATGGATTAGAGAGCTAAATGTAAGACCAGAAACTATAAAACTCCTAGAGGAGAACGTAGGCAAAACACTCTCCGACATAAATCACAGCAGGATCCTCCATGACCCACCTCCCAGAATATTGGAAATAAAAGCAAAAATAAACAAATGGGACCTAATTAAAATCAAAAGCTTCTGCACAGCAAAGGAAACTATAAGTAAGGTGAAAAGACAGCCTTCAGAATGGGAGAAAATAATAGCAAATGAAGCAACTGATAAAGGATTAATCTCCAAAATATACAAGCAGCTCCTGCAGCTCAATTCCAGAAAAATAAATGACCCAATCAAAAAATGGGCCAAAGAATTAAACAGACATTTCTCCAAAGAAGACATAAAGATGGCTAACAAACACATGAAAAAATGCTCAACATCCCTCATAATCAGAGAGATGCAAATCAAAACCACAATGAGATACCATTTCACACCAGTCAGAATGGCTGCTATCCAAAAGTCTACATGCAATAAATGCTGGAGAGGATGTGGAGAGAAAGGAACCCTCTTACACTGTTGGTGGGAATGCAAACTAGTACAGCCACTATGGAGAACAGTGTGGAGATTCCTCAAAAAACTGGAAATAGAACTGCCATATGATCCAGCAATTGCACTCCTGGGCATACACACCGAGGAAACCAGAATTGAAAGAGACACATGTACTCCAATGTTCATTGCAGCACTGTTTATAATAGCCAGGACATGGAAGCAACCTAGATGTCCATCTGCAGACGAATGGATAAGAAAGCTTTGGTACATATACACAATGGAGTATTATTCAGCCATTAAAAAGAATACATTTGAATCAGTTCTAATGAGGTGGATGAAACTGGAGCCTATTATACAGAGTGAAGTAAGCCAGAAAGAAAAACACCAATACAGTATACTAACGCATATATATGGAATTTAGAAAGATGGAAATGATAACCCTGTATACGAGACAGCAAAAGAGACACAGATGTATAGAACAGTCTTTGGGACTCTGTGGGAGAGGGTGAGGGTGGGATGATTTGGGAGAATGGCATGTATGTTGTCATATGTGAAACGAATCACTAGTTCAGGGTCAATGCATGTTATAGGATGCTCGGGGCTGGCATGCGGGGATGACCCAGAGGGAGGATAAAGGGAGGAGGGAAGTGGGAGGGGGGTTCAGGAGGGGGAACTTATAAACCCGGGGCGAATTCATGTCAATGTATGGCAAAACCAACCAATATAATATTGTGAAATACTTTGCCCCCAATAAAAAATAAATTAATTACCAAAAAAAAATTTTAAAAAATAAAATGAAAAAAAAAATACAAACACAAAAAAACAAACAAAAAAAAAGAAGTTGAGGTTGATGTCAGATGAAGAGTCAGTTGTCTGAAATGGAAGGAGCAAAACAATAGTAATAATTGTTAAAAGTACTTTGAAAATAAACACAAGGAATGATCTTGAACATGGGTGTTTTATATTTCAAGTTTTTAAATAAAATTTTAAAAGAATGTGAGATACTTCAAAGAAACATAGCAAAATGTTTTTTAACCAGGATATTTATGATCCTTAACTCCATGTTATTTAAATGTAGTGACATAGTATGGTAGTCAAGACCAAAGTACCACCTACTGCTTTAGATTGTCTTCCCCTCTGTAGCTTATCCATAATTCTACAGACTTTCATTATAAAACTCAATGTATTGTAATGAGATATGGATTGATCCATGGAACATTTCTCTGAAGAAATCCTGTAATGAGGACAAATTGATAAATCTTCAAATAAAAAATAATATTTTCCAAACCCCATATTTTTTGAGTTTTACTTACATGTTTATATGTATATTTATTTTTAATATTTCAGAGACATTTCAATGTACTTAAAAGTGAAATATGTAATATAAAAATTACCCTATCATCACTGCCCAAATTTTATATACACTGACATTGTATCCTATTTTCTTAAATTATTTTTAAATAAACTATTATAGGCAAAATGAAATTCACTGATATCCCTTTCCCACTCCTATTCAACTTCCTTTCTCCACAAAGTTTTTGAGTTCTTGTTCATGCTTAGTCTATTGAGTTGTTTGTTTTTTTTTAAACGTTTGTGCATTCATACTTGAAAGTAAATAATGCTTTCTTTTTAAAAATATATACTGTGTATATTTTTCTGCAGATTTCTTTGTGCATCCTTTTGGGTACTATTGATGTTGATCCTTATATACTTTTTCAGTCATTCTGTTAAATTCTGGTACATCAGATGATTGCATCATGTTTTATTTACTTACCATCCTACTGTTGCGCTGGACAACTATGTGAATATAGCATTGTCCACAGGTGGAAGAATGTTTCTGGGGTATTTACCTAGATGAGAAATGACTGAGCCACACTATACACATTTTCAGTTTTGCTCGAAACTACCAGGTTGCCCCACAAAGTGGTTGTGCTAATCAACATCCCCTCCATCAGAAGACAAGAAGTCCAGAGTTACCACTTTAACTTTTAAAATTGTAAAGCTCCTAAAATTTTTGCCAAGCTAACTGGTGTGAAATACAAAAATATGACTGTTTTAATTTATGGTTTCCTGATTTCTAGTGAAGTTGAGAATGCTTTCACAAGTTTACTTTCCATGTATTTCTTCCTCGGTGAATTGTCTTCCTCTGTGAATTAGTTTACTTTCAAGTATGAATCCTTTTCTAATTGATTCATAAGCCTTTTCCAGATTTTCTGGATACTAATCTGTTTGCCTATCATCTGTAATACAAATGTCTTGCTGTAAACTTTTAGGCTTGACTCTGCTTTTTTATCCTACAGAAGTTTAAATTTTTTACACAGTCATATCTATCAGCTTTACTTTTAAGGTTAATGGTTTATAAATGTTACTTAAATTATTTCTTAATCTATCTTTTGGTCATAAAGATGTTCTCCAAAACTTAATTCCCAACAATTTTATTTTTCCAATTTATATTTTTACTGTACCATGAACTGATTTTCACTTATGAGATGATATAGCAATCTAATTTTTTTCTTCCATATAGTGAACAACATGTCCTAATACCAGTTACAGAACAGTATTTTCTTTTTCACTGATTTGAAATGCCATTTCCATCACCTAAGAGTTTCCAAATATCCATGGGTCTTTCTTGGCTCTTGTATCTTTCTTGTTGATTTAAATCAACACTTAAGCACTGAGTCATTTTCACTTACCTTAATATTATTGCCTTATTATAAATCTTGAAATCAGAGCACTCCTCTCCTCTTTTTGTTGTTGTTGTTGTTATTCGTAGGTATTCTTCAGCCTACACACTTCTACATGAATTTAGGCACTGGTTTTTCAACTTTGACAAAACAGTCCTGTTGGGATTTGAATTTGATTGGCATTTCTAGAATACTTTGGATTCTTCCCATAGTTTAAATCTTTTAAAGCTATCTCCAGATAAAGTAGCACAGACATTTAGGAAAATACTAGAAGGTAACCAACCTATAGATATGCTGTGATTAAATCACAAATTTTAATTCATTTTAGCTGTGATAATGCTGAAGAGAAAGAAAAAAGTGAAACCTTTTTTGTATATAGCAGATTTTTTGCAGATATTTTATTAGCCTGACTACATCAGACATGTGCTCTCAAATGTTTTCATCATCTCAGATTGTCAATGGAATGTAAATAGAATAATTATATGATCAATATTAGAATAAAATAATGGGGCTCCCCTGGTGGCTCAGACAGTAAAGAATCCACCTGCAATACAGGAGACCAAGGTTCGATCCCTGGGTTGGGAAGATCTCCTGGTGAAGGGAATGGCTACCCACTCCACTATTCTTGCTAGAGAATCCCATGGACAGAGGAGCTTGGCAGGCTATAGTCCATGGGGTCTCAAAAAGTCAGACACGACTGAGCAACAAACACACTTTTCGATGATTAAACAGTATACACATACTGAACTATCTTATTCTCAGCACCGAGATTAAGTCTATAATGCACAGAAAGTAGTTTCAGAATTGCTAGCCTGTACCACTATAAAAAAAGAAAATAAACCTGCGTTCTTACAGTTCTTTGTTTGGGGACTGGGAATCTAAAGTCAAAATACTGTGCTCAAAAATCACTTGCTTTTTTTCTCCTTTGGTGTGGGTATGTTGTTCATAGAAAATACAGTTAGGGTGTTTGTTATTTTTTAATATTCCTGTTCCATTTTATGTTTTCTCTCATCTTTGTTCATTTAATTTAGTTATTTCTTTTTTTTCCCTTTAATATTAGCATGATTCCATTAATTCTGTACCTAAAATTATATTCCAGGAAATGTCACCCTATTTCCCTTTCACCCTAATCCTACTTATTCCTCTGGCAGTCACATTACACTTGACCATTTAACAACACAGGAGTTGGGGGTTAGGGGTATGGACCTACTGCACAGTTGAAAATCTGAATATAACTTATAGTCAGAGTTCCTTTGTTCATGGTTCCTCTGCACCACTGATTGAACCAACCACCAATTTTGTAGTACAGAAGTACTTACTGTAGAAAATAAAATCCACCTGTAAATGTGTGCATGCTTCAGTTCAGTTCAGTTCAGTCGCTCAGTCATGTCCGACTCTCCGCAACCCCATGAATCACAACATGCTTACACATTCTCAATTCTCCGCTAGATGGGAAAATCATGTTGTTCAGTGTTCAATGGTAGTTTTGCTCCAGTCTGTTTCTTTTTTCAAAAACAAGTCAATATATGCTTATTTGTTTATTTCTAACACAAAAGGAAACTTAGCATATATATCTTTTGCTCTTTAATCATTCTGCTTACCAGTATATCTTGGAAAGTACTTCATATCCCTTCAGATAGATCTTTTTCTTTCTTTTATATGGCTGCATATTATTCTGTTTGGGGTATAACCCATAGCTAATTCAATTAATGTTAGGTGTTTGACATTCCCACTAATTTGCAATTATAAATAATGCTACAAATAATAATTTTGTACATACCTTTTTTTGTGTTTCTGGAGAAGTATAACAGGGTAACAAACATGGTATATGGTAAACCCATACTACTTAGAATTACTTCTCAAGCACATTTTCAAGGGAGAATCATTGTTTTAAATACTGCATGGTATCATTTAGATGTAGAATCTTAAAAAAAATTGCACTCATAGAAACAGAATAGAAGGGTGGTTGCCAAGAGCTAGAGAATGTGGCAAATAAGAAGAAGCTGATAAAAGGATACAAAGTTTCAGTTATAAGAAGAACAAGGTCTGGGAATCTAATATAACATAGTGACTATAGTTGATAACACTATTGTATAATTGAGATTTGCCAAGAGATTAGATTTTAAGTGTTTTCACACACACAAACTGGCAAATATGTGAGCTGATGAACGTTGAATAACATCCATCAGTTGATCCCATCCAAGTACTGCATTTTGGACTCTTGTTGACTATGATGGCTACTCCATTTCTTCTAAGGGATTCCTGCCCACAGTAGTAGATATAATGGCCATCTGAGTTAAATTTACCCATTTCAGCCCGTCTTAGTTCGCTGATTCCTAGAATGTTAATGTTCACTCTTGCCATCTCCTGTTTGACCACTTCCAATTTGCCTTGATTCATGGACCTAACATTCCAGGTTCCTATGCAATACTGCTCATTACAGCATCGAACCTTGCTTCTATCAGCAATCCCATCCACAACTGGGTGTTGTTTTTGCTTTGGCTCCATCCCTTTATTCTTTCTGGAGTTATTTCTCCGCTGATCTCCAGTAGCATATTGGGCACCTACTGACCTGGGGAGTTCATCTTTCAGTGTCCTATCTTTTTGCCTTTTCATACTGTTCATGGGGTTCTCAAGGCAAGAATACTGAAGTGGTTTGCCATACCATTTTCCAGTGGACCACATTCTATCAGACCTCTCCACCATGACCCGTCCGTCTTGGGTGGCCACACACGGCATGGCTTAGTTTCACTGAATTAGACAAGGCTGTGGTCCATGTGATCAGATTGGTTAGTTGTCTGTGATTGTGGTTTCAGTCTGTCTGCCCTCTGATGCCCTCTCTCAGCGCCTAACATCTTACTTGGGTTTCTCTTACCTTCGACGTGGGGTATCTCTTCATGGCCGTTCCAGCAAAGTGCAGCCACCGCCCCTGACCTTGGATGTGGGGTAGCTCCTCTTGGCCACGCTCATGAGCCATTGCAGCCGCTGTGCTCGTGGGCCATCGCAGTGGGGAAAACCACTAGACCATTCAGGTATGACCTAAATCACATCCCTTATGACTATACAGTGGAAGTTAGATTTAAGGGACTAGATCTGATAGACAGAGTGCCTGATGAACTATGGATGGAGGTTCGTGACACTGTACAGGAGACAGGGACCAAGACCATTCCCATGGAAAAGAAAGGCAAAA
The DNA here is from genome assembly GCF_049115385.1 of Moschus berezovskii. Classification (NCBI taxonomy): domain Eukaryota; kingdom Metazoa; phylum Chordata; class Mammalia; order Artiodactyla; family Moschidae; genus Moschus; species Moschus berezovskii. Next base: position 66,011,690 of record NC_142466.1, read on the forward strand.
AAGCAAAATGGCTGTCTGAGGAGGTCTTACAAATAGCTGTGCAAAGAAGAGAAGCAAAAAGCAAAGGAGAAAAGGAAGTGAAGTGAAGTTGCTCAGTCGTGTCCGACTCTTTGCGACCCCATGGACTGTAGCCCACCAGGCTCCTCTGTCCGTGGGATTCTCCAGGCAAGAATACTGGAGTGCATTGCCATTTCCTTCTCCAGGGGATCTTCCCAACCCAGGGATCGAACCCAGGTCTCCCGCATTGCAGGCAGACACTTTAACCTCTGAGCCACCAGGGAGAAAAGGAAAGTAATCCCCATTTAAATGCGGAGTTTCAAAGAATAGCAAGGAGAGATAAGAAAGCCTTCCTCAGCAATCAATGCAAAGAAATAGAGGAAAACAATAGAATGGGAAAGACTAGAGATTTCTTCAAGAAAATTTGAGATACCAAGGGAACATTTCATTCAAAGATGGGCTCAATAAAGGACAGAAATGGTATGGACCTAACAGAAGCCAAAGATATTAAGAAGAGAATCCACAGAAGAACTATACAAAAAAGATCTTCACGACCCAGATAATCACGAAGGTGTGATCACTCACACTCACCTAGAGCTGGACATCTGGAAATGTGAAGTCAGGTGGGCCTTAGGAAGCATCACTATGAACAAAGATACTGGAGGTGATGGAATTCAAGTTGAGATATTTCAAATCCTGAAAGAATGCTGTGAAAGTGCTGTACTCAATATGACAGCAAATTTGGAAAACTCATCAGTGGCCACAGGACTGGAAAAGGTCAATTTTCATTCCAATCCCTAAGAAAGGTAATGCCAAAGAATGCTCAAACTATTGCACAATTGCACTCATCTCACACACTACTTAAGTAATGCTCAAAATTCTCCAAGTCAGGCTTCAGCTATACGTGAACAGTGAAATTCCAGATGTTCAAGCTGCTTTTAGAAAAGGCAGAGGAACCAGAGATCAAATTGCCAACATCCGCTGGTTCATCGAAAGAGCAAGAGAGTTCCAGAAAAACATCTATTCCTTCTTTATTGACTATGCCAAAGCCTTTGACTGTGTGGATCACAACAAACTGTGGAAAGTTCTTCAAGAGATGGGAATACCAGACCACCCTACCTGCCTCTTGAGAAATCTGTATGCAAGTCAGGAAGCAACAGTTAGAAATGGACATGGAACAACAGACTGGTTCCAAATAGGGCATGGAATACGTCAAGACTGTATATTGTCACCCTGCTTATTTAACTTATGTGCAGAGTACATCATGAGAAACATGTACATGGAGGAAGCACAAGCTGGAATCAAGATTGCCGGGAGAAATATCAATAACCTCAGATATTCAGATGACACCACCCTTACAGCAGAAAGCAAAGACGAACTAAAGAGCTTCTTGATGAAAGTGAAAGAGGAGAGTGAAAAAGGTGGCTTAAATCTTAACATTCAGAAAACTAAGATCATGGCATCTGGTCCCATTACTTCATGGCAAATAGATGGCGAAACAGTGGAAACAGTGGCTGACTTTATTTTTCTGGGCTCCAAAATCACTGAAGATGGTGATTGCAGCCATGAAATGAAAAGACGCTTACTCCTTGGAAGAAAAGTTATGACCAACCTAGACAGCATATTGAAAAGCAGAGACATTACTTTGCCAACAAAGATCCGTCTAGTCAAGGCTATGGTTTTTCCATTAGTCATGTATAGATGTGAGAGTTGGACTATAAAGAAAGCTCAGTTCTGAAGAATTGATGCTTTTGAATTGTGGTGTTGGAGAAGACTCTTGAGAGTCCCTTGGACTGCACAGAGATCCAAGCAGTCCATCCTCAAGGATATCAGTCCTGAATATTCATTGAAAGGACTGATGTTGAAACAGAAACTCCAATACTTTGGCCACCTGATGTGAAGAAGTGACTCATTTGAAAAAACCCTGATGCTGGGAAAGATTGAAGGCTGGAGAAGAAGGGGACAACAGAGAATGAGATAGTTGGATGGCATCACCGACTCAATGGACATGAGTTTGAGTAAACTCTGGGAGTTGGTGATGGACCAAGAGGCCTGGTGTGCTGCAGTCCTTGGGGTTGCAGAATCGAACATGACTGAGCAACTGAACTGAACTATCACCTGAACTGAACTATCACCTGAGGAAACTTAGTTCTCTTTTTCCTTTAAATCTTTGGAACCTGAAGCTACAAACAGGAATTCTATTAAAATATGTTGTGAAAACAATTCATCTTTTACAGCATAGCATAAAACTTAAAATATACTTCAAGAGGAAGATAAGAATGCAATTTGCTAATTTTATCAATGTTCTCATTGAAAAAGACAGGAATTAGGATGTCAAACAAAAACCCTGACTGCAACTAAAACAAAGCTGGGTGGTAAAGTATCCCCTTGAACCCCTAATATGAGCAGGTAGGGGGAAAGAAGCATCATATCATCTACAAAATCAGCATAACATCAGCACCTGTATGGGAGGAAACCCAAGGAAGTTAACAGGGTGCTGACAGACTTAAGAATGTAAGAAGCCAACCTAACTCACAGATATCCCCCTGGAAGTTGCAGCTAGCTAATTTAATACCAACAGTTGAAAGCGGGAGGCATATTGGTACAATTCATAGTATATGTAATATTAAAGAAGCTAGCAACACAAAAACCCGATAGTATTGAATTGGAATTGGAAAAAAATCAGCATAATCTCAAGATATATTTTATCTTTAGATAATATACTTTCTAGTTCTGCTTCCTGGAAATACCTATAAATACTGAGCAACTCTACAGCAATGGACCTCCTCAAAACTTTTACTCCAAATAAAATTTTTCACAAAAGAAAAAAGTCACATCTGAGAAATGTGTAGAAACTTCTAACTCCATGTTCAGAGCAGGAAATATACAAAATAAGCCTAGAAATATACAAAATACCCAAGAACCACTGCGTCAAAAGGACATGGGAACCAACCTGAGGAAGCTCCTGCTGAGCAAAGATGGGGCAGTTTGAAAATCAGTAAAGACAGTAACTGCAATGAAATGAAATATATTGAAAATGTTGCAATCAGTGAGTTGAAAGAAAGGAGAGAGAGAGAGGAATGAAGGAAGGGAAGAAGGAAGTGGAAAATAACTAATTGCTAGTGAACCAACTTATTATTCACCAACTGATAAATAAAAGAGAAAAATGAAGCGTTTTTCTTATGCTTCCTAAATGAAGTTATACCAGTTAAATAGTAGATAAGTGAAAACTTCTCTGTATAAAAGCATCACAGTTAATACATGAGTAAGGAGTAATAGAACTAGGGTATCACCATCTTAAAAATCCAAATTAATTAATGGATCTCAGCATGAAGTGTCAGTAACTATGAACATCATGAAGTGACATCATGTACTTTCTGATGAAATAATTCAACATCACCTATGAAGTGGTCTTGCAAAAAAAAAAAAAAAACTGGATATGATTATGCCTCTAGATCCAACTACCTATTTACAGGAAATATAGAGGATAGAGAAACATGCTAAATGAAACCAGCAATATGCAGTCAGCAGAACTCAGAATGTAAAAAGCTGTAGGACATCCAGACCAATTTATTTCATAAATAAATATGAGGACAAAAAGAGATGGATTATCAGTTTATTGAAAGAGACTAAGAAATATCACTTGATAGCAACATATTGACTTTATATTAACTCAGAGCAAGTGAAAAAATACATTATTGAAGGATGTGGAAATTGGAAAACTGATTGAATATTTTATAATGTTACAAATTTTTTTAAATTTTTACTGTGATCATAATGGTATTATGCGTGTGTGTGTGTGTGTGTGTGTGTGTGTGTGTGTAGGAGTCCTTATGTTTTAGAGATATATGGAACTATCAAAAGATGAAAGGTACCTGACATTTTCTTCAAAATAAGATGGAGATGGGAACTGGATGGAAGTAGAGAGAAGTAAAAGGATTAGCCATAAATTGAAAGAATTATTAAATCTATTGGTGGTACATGGGAGTTTATTATAATATTTCTCCTGCTTCTCTGTTTGAAGTTTTCCATGATAAAAAAATTAAAAACAAAATTATTTAAAACGTATTTTAAGGAAAAAATGGAATGTGAAATTCATATATATCAGGGTTATTATCAATGCTGTGATAAAACTTTGTTTTATACAAATTGATATTGAAAATATTCAATAACTAAAGCCACGGAAGTAAACACAAGAACATTTGACTATGAATTAGTTAGGAAATTTCATTACTCATTTTTGCCCCTAAATACTGCTGGTACTGCCTGGGTTTGGAAAACTGACTTCTAGTATTATTTAACCTTTAATTTCTGTGTGAACCTAAACAAAACCACCTGTTGATCTGTGCTATGTAAACAACTGGATGGCTGCTCAGTGCAATGAACCAGCCTCTAGTTTAAAAGTACTTTAAATTTGTACTCCATCCTGCCAAAAATTGAAGGAAAATAATAAAAATTGAGTTAGAAACAATTAAACTAACCTGACAGATTATGAAAATTTTGTTACTTGCTGAAAATTCCCAATTTTCATCACAAATTCCCAATTTTCATCCTAAAAGTTGTAAATGAATGAAAGGATGGATGGATGGATGAATTTTATATAAGTGGATTCCATGTTTAGTTCAGTCGCTCAGTCATGTCTAACTCTTTGCGAGCCATGAACCACAGCACGCCAGGCCTCCCTGTCCATCACCAACTGCCGGAGTCTACCCAAACCCATGTCCATTGAGTCAGTGATACCATCCAGCCATCTCATCCTCTGTCTTCACCTTCTCCTCCTGCCCTCAATCTTTCCCAGCATCAGGGTCTTTTCAAATGAGTCAGCTCTTCGCATCAGGTGGCCAAAGTATTGGAGTTTCAGCTTCAACATCAGTCCTTCCAATGAACACCCATGACTGATCTCCTTTAGGATATAACTGTAAGTAATCCCAATGGAGTCATCTTCAGTTCAGTTCAGTTCAGTCTCTCAGTCGTCTCCAACTCTTTGCGACTATTTATGTCTAAATTTCAGCAATGTTCAGGCTACAGTTGCATTGTTCTACTGTCTAGATTAATGGTTCTCAAAGAATCACCCAGAAAGCTTGTATATAGATTTCTGAGCTTTATACTCAATTCTTGGATTTTCCTTTTAAACAAACTCTCAGGTGATGCAAATGCTGCCAGCCTATGGAACACAATTTGAATAGCATTGGGAAATCCAGATTTTGTCACCAACCATCACAGTCAGAATTATTTTGGAGAACTTTTTAAATATTCAGATTTCCATGAGTCTCCTCACACCTACGGAATCAGCATTTCTGAGAGTATCAGAAATACAAATTTTAAGAAGCTCCTTGAGTCATTCTTATGCACACTGAAGTTTGATAGTGACCCAGTCCAGTGCTGTCCAATAGAGCCCTCTGAGATGATGGAAACGTTCCATATTTGCTCTGTCCAGCACAGTAGCCATTAGCCACAGATAGGTAGCAAGCACTAGAAGTGTGGCTACTCTAAGAAACTAAATTTTCTTAATCTTACTTTCTTTTAATTAAATGTACATGTAAATTGCCACTTGGGGCTAGTGGTTGCCATATTAGACTACAAAGGCCTAGATTTTTTAAGCTTACTTTCTTAAAACTGGAGTTTCCGTCATGGCAGAAGGGGAGACCCAGGCGTTCCTAGGATCCCACTGTTTTCTTCTAGAGCAATCCCTCATTGGTTACCTTGGGCTTTCATTTTATTTTATGGTCCCTCAACCTACTGGAGTCCATGCCCATACCGGAACAGCCCAAAAGCTCTTGTGAAAAATAAATCAAAGTGCTTGACAAAATTTCTGAATGAATGGCACATAGTTAGGTTAATGGGATAATTATTTATCTGCCAAATAATTATGGCCTGAGTCAATTTTACTGCTTCTCAAGGGATTCCCAATACGTTCACCAACTTATTATCTCATTAATCCTCATAGTGCCTTTATAAGTAGGAAAAAGGATTCAAGTTATTATCCCCATTTCACATGCAGAAAAACTGATTCTTAAAGGAAGTGAGCAGTCTCTGAAATCTCCCCAACAATTCCTATATGAGATGTTGTTATTTTTTTTTTACTTATTCTGTATAAGTAATTAAGGTTCCTATACTCAAGGACAACTCAGTAGTACTTTAAAAAGCAGTTTACGTTCTTTGGCATGTTCATGAAGATGGAACCTGGCCCCTAAGAAAAGTGGTACAAACCTAAACTGGACTCAGATATTCTAGGCCTTCTAGAGTTTCATAGCACAGCCACAGGCTGCCATTGAATGAATGAAAGATAAACAGATACATAGAATATTTATTTAGCAGAGAGATGTCCAAACTAGCATAACAATGTACATACTAATACATACTAACAACATACGTACTAATTATATTTTTTTACATTTTTTCCTTTTAAGAATCACAGTAGGGATAGGAAGATTGTTTTGAGTAGCATAGAAAATGGGAGATGGGAGGTGGGATAATAAGAATCTCTCTCTCCAGATGACAAACTTCAGGTCCTACCCAGGTGATTTAGTTGCATAGCAAGATTTATGCCTCAGGCATCATCCTCAACTAGACAGACTGAGACAAAAGCATAGGCCATCGAAGTCAAAGACATGAAATAATAATTAGCTACAAGTAGCCCAAGGAGACTCGTAAGTGCTGTCAGAGTCCAAAATTTGCAAAGCCAACTGCTGCTTCACTTTGCTTTATACAATGTCATTTGAGTTACCTACACAAAGCCTAAAGGAATGTAAAGCAAAGATCTCATGGACAGGTTTGCCCTGTTGGGAGGAGGAAAAACTCCCAGTGGCCTGCTCGCTTTCTTTAAAGCAGAGCTTCCTCTCAGTAAGAGGTAGGGAGGGCAGATTTTGATGGATGTTGGGGGGCAGGGAACGGGAGAAGGAGAGGGAGATGAGTGCTTGAAATTGGGATAGCATCCCAGTGTTTAAAATGGAGAACACCTCCAAGAAGAGAGGCCCTGGGTAGACTTTATTCACTTAATAGACTTTAAGTGCCTGAGGACACAGTACAAACTTGTATCACATTATCAGACAGGCCCCCTCACGGCGTCAGTGTCGGCTGAGGCTCATGAATATGTAAATACTATATGTATCTTGGAAACATGCTTGACAAGAGAATAGCTAAAATGAACTGATTCTAGTTATAAGCCCATCAGCCTGCCATTCTTTATGTTTGAACAGGCAGGCTATTGCTAGGTGACAGATCATTAAGGCTATCTACTCAGTCAGCGGAAATGAAGAAATAATTTGTTCCTAATAACCTTCAGATGACCTCCCAGGCAAAAGGGAGTCTTTAAAGTGCTGTCTCTGCCGATACGTGTCAGGCAGCGTGTGCGGTTCTTCAGGCCCCGCAGTCAGAGCAGGGCGGCTGGTGAAACAGATTAATAAACACCTACTGACAGGGACATATCGGGAAAAGATCTCATCACCTGCCATTATTGGGTTGATGAATAATTCAGAGCTCTCCACCAGAGCTGGGAATTTCAGTCTGTGCGGAGCTCTATACTCACAGGGAGGGGGAGGCGCAGAGACACTGATCCCCAGCATTATATGGAGACTGAGGTGCTACGCTTCTGCCCCACATTGTGCAGGCATCAAGGAGAAGGGGACGGAAACGCAGAGAAAGATTTGCCTCCCCAGGAGGTGACTGGTAGGGTTGAGGCCAAGAGCCAGTGGGAAACTTCTCAAAGACACCCTACTGTCATAAGAAGTTTAGTGACCAGGATGGCCCGGCTCTTATCCACCCATTACTGTTGTTGGTGAAAGAGGCCTTGGCCTTCATATCTTCACCTTGCTGGTGCATTCCAGAAGAACTCATAGGTCAATCTCTCCCACACAGCCCTCATTCCTTGGGTACTTCTAAAATATTTATTTATTTGACTACCTACCCCTTCCCCCCATCTTAGTTGACGCACGTGGGATCTTTTTTAATTGCAGCATGAAGGATCCTTAGACTTAGTTGCAGCATTCAAACTTTTAGTTGTGGCATGTGGGATCTAGTTCCCTGACCAGGGATCGAACCCAGGCCCCCTGCATTGGGAGTACAAATTCAGCCACTGGACCACCAGGGAAGTCCCATTCCTTGGGAACTTACTCTTACCCCCATTCCTACTTTCTCTGTATCCGTGAGGAATGATTTGCTCTCCATATGCAATCACTATAACAGCTTGGGGATCAGATAGGATTTTGGGGGACCTCATGACCATCTCTATCTACCAGCTGTGCGATCCTGACCATACTATATGACCTCTCTGGGACACAGTCCCCATCTGTAAAATGGACTCAATAATGTCTGATTCAGATAGTTATTGTGAGGTTGGAAAAACAACTATCATGGAGAGGCCCTAGCCAAAGGCTTGTACTAACCAGTGCCCACTTTCTGCTGGAGACATGTATTGGCTTCCTTCATCTATCCATCTGTTTTTTGACCAGAGACATGGCAGGAAACAAGTTGTACAGGCAAATTTAATAATTCAAGGAGAATTAAATAAAAAGGCCATTTCCATAGGTGCTAGCAGGGGTTAGCAAACCACCTAGGGATAGTGACATGCCCCAGACAGACCAGTTTCAGCAGGGATCCCTCTAGACCTTAAGGGGCAGGAGGAGAAAGCCAGCTGCTTAGGACAAGAGATTTACTGCCAGACAAAGCCTTCTGTGGAAGGTCCTGGCCAACCAAGGTGTCCTGGCATGTTGGAAGCGCAGAACAAGTATTTTCATGCTCCTGCCCTCGAATCCCTGGCAGGGGCTCCCTTTTACTGACCCCAACTGGATGCCAGGCAAGAGGTCTATTGATGGGTCCTTTAAAGATCAGCTGCCTAGGGCATAGATTGAATCTGTAGGAACAAACAGAAGAGATCCAATATATTCGCCTGACTGCTCTGATAGTCTGCACCTAATTCATCTATGGTTCCTTTCAATGTGTGTGAATTAAAGGCAAGGCAAAAAAAGGGCTTGTCTATGCATTCTAGACTAGTTGGGGTGAGGGAGAGAAAGAGAAAAAGAGAGAAGAAAGAGAGGGGAAATTGGAATAATATAATGGAATCAGGAAAATTTAGGTCATCATGTAAATCATCACATAGCCTTTACAAAGTTACTCTCTCTGGTTCTGTTACCCATAACTTTGTACAACTTGATGTCACAGACTTTTCCTAAGATGGAGTGAATGACCTGAAGCATGATAATTGAGTAACTCCATCAGTGATTTTCTCTTCCCATTCTCAAATAAATAATGCCATGGGAGATAAAGGTTGTCATTCCTTGGAATGCACACAACATATTCTCCTGAATTTGAACTTGATTTAGAGCTCATTGTGCTAAAAAAAAAAAAAAAAAAAACACTTTTGTTGAAATGAACACATCATTCAGAGCTTATTTAATCATTCTGATTCAACCCAATTTGAGTTTTACTGGGCTGGGGTATTTTGACTTTAGTCATGAGGTAGGAGAAAATGTGATGTCTTGTTCCTAAAAGATAAGCACAGAAAAGCCTCTGGGCAGAAAAATAGAATGACTGTGTGTAGATCTTTCTGAGAGTCAATCACTTGTAATAAAACATCATTTTAAAGAATTTTGTTAATTGGCTTAGAGATAAAGTGCATTTTCAAAAACAATTGGTTTCAAGAAGTAGAGTGAACATTAGGGCACATTTGATAATTCTAGTGCTGAGAGCAGGCAGAGAATGAGACTAGAGAAGATAGAGAAGTGAGCAGAGCTGGGAAGGACAATGCAAACACAGCAGGGATGACCCTAAATTAGACACAATAGAAAGTCTGGTTCAACTGAATTTCTATCCATCTGTGTCATTCTCTTTCTTGAGCATTCTGAATACCTTTGGTTCTAGTGTATCTTGTATCAGTCAGTTCAGTTCAGTTGCTCAGTCGTGTCCGACTCTCTGCGACCCCATGAATCACCACACGCCAGGCCTCCCTGTCCATCACCAACTCCCGGAGTTCACTCAAACTCATGTCCACAGAGTCGGTGATGCCATCCAGCCATCTCATTCTCTGTCGTCCCCTTCTCCTCCCGCCCCCAACCTTTCCCAGCATCAGAGTCTTTTCCAGTGAGTCACCTCGTCGCATGAGGTGGAACCCTTCGAATTAGCGTGCTAGAGGAAGAAGTCTCCCATCAGGTCTCAGGTCTTAAAGAATAAATTCCTTGGTCATTTGATTCCAGAATCAATGTGGGATACATTCATTCATTTATTCCTTAACTCATATTTTCAAGAAATATTTATTGAGGACCTATTAGATTCCAGAAACTCTTCTGGAAATATGTTTCTAACTTACATTGATACCATGCGTGCCTGTGTGCTAAGTTGCTTCAGTACTGTCTGACTCTGCAGCCCCATGGAATGTAGTCTGCCTGGCCCCTATGTCCATGGGTTTCTCCAGGCAAGAATACTAGAGTGGGTTGCCATTGCCCTCCTCCAGAGGATCTTCCTGATCCAGGGATCGAACCCACATCTCTTATGTCTCCTGCATTGGCAGGCAAGTTCTTTACCACTAATGTCATTGATACCATAGTCAAGGGAAGTTCCTGAATTGTAAATGATGAAGTATAGCCAACCATGAGCGGATCAGCAGAGAGAGTATCCCAGGCAGACAGAAGGATACCAAGGCCCTGGAAGTCTGACCAAGCTTGGTCTGTGTGAGGAGCATGAGGGCAACGTGGCTAGAGGGTGGTAAGTCCAGGTTGCAAAGCCTCAGACTGGAGAGGAAGGAAGAGAGCAGGCCATGGGGCTTCATGGGGGTGCTCACTACCACATCTCCAGACTCCAAATAATGAGAAAAAGCACGTTGCAGCTGGAAGTTCAACACCTTAAGTCTTCACATGCCACCTTGCATCATGATTCAGCAGATGGAAACAACAGGGCAAGCACAGCCAGTGTGATGTTAAGGTGCCTCAGGGATGTGGTTAAACCACAGCAGAGTTGTGCCCAAAGTACATCTCCTCCACCATCCTTACTTTGTTATCCAATATTTGCGTTTGTAGTCATAGTTTTGATAGGGAACGGTCCAAAAGGCCGTGCTTTACCAACACCTTCTCCTGAGGCTTCCTCCTGGGACAGGCAGCTCTGATTTTAAAAAGGGACACAACAGACTGACTAGCCAGAAGTACCCGGCCTATCCACACACGAGGGGATTGGAGGAGCACCCTTGCTCAGGAATGGAGAAGGGTCCCAGCACCTCAACTACTCACATGGCCTTTCTCTTCTACAAGACTTATTTTCACTGTTGGATTGGAATTTGAAGAGAACACCAGGATATATTTTCTGGACCTTTGATTTTTCTCGTGAATTAATTTCAAACACCTTCAAAAATATTATTTCTCTTCCGTACACTCACAGGGGGAGAGTCAGTCTCCTTTAGAAATGTGTCTGAAAATGAATAAGTGAGTACGTTATTTCTGGAGAAGTTCCACTGATCATTTCTGTTCCCATTTTGGCTGTGTTCTCCTCTATGTAGCTCATTATCTGAAAGTATCTATTTGTTGTTTTTGTTGTTGCTTTTCCAGTAAATCACCTCTGGGCTCTGCCATGCAATGGAAACTTTTTCAAATGCAGGCCCATTAGCGTAATCAGTAGCCATTACTGCTTGCTTAAAGCAAGTCAGTTACTTAAGTATTATAAGCAGTTAAACTCCACAGTAAAGACACTAAGCTAAAGAAAGCAGGGTGCGGGGAAGAGGGGGACGGGGGGTGGGACGTAAAGATTTATAGAGAATGTCAAAATGGAAAACTGGTTTTTGTCCCTTCCTTCCCTACATCTTTAGATGTGGAATGATGAAGAGTTTCTTACACCAGTAGGATTAAGACATCTGCTGGGAAGGAAAGTGACACCAGGCATAGAGTCTGGGAAAGTAAATCCTAATGAGGGTGACCATATGTTCTGGTTTGCCTGGGAAAGTCCAAGTTTCCACCTGTTCTTCTGGCACAGTTGCTAACAATTTTCTCCCTTCACTTTCAAAAGTGTCCTATTTGGATGGTAAATTATGTGGTGGCTGTAGTCCTAATTCTGCCTCTTCCACTAAGCAGGTATATGGCTCTGGATAAATCCCTCACCTCTCTGGACTTGTTTTCTCAAGAGTTTGGATGAGATTGTAACTAAGGTGCTCTTTATCCCAATATTCTATGGTTCCATTAAGGATAAAAGAAAGAAGTGTAGAGTTTTGTAGATTATGGAATGTGTGTACTTGTAGGTAAAGAGTATCATTTATTTCTAAGGGGAAAATTTGCTTCCTGGTTTAGTACAACTGCCTTTGTCTTATCTAACAAGCACTTGTTGATGATGATTGGCACTATACTTAAGATCTTAAATGTATTATTTAATCCTAACAAAACTACCTTGGTTTCTATCTTATATGGACTGATAGTCACTTCAAACTACCTTTCAAATCTAAGTGTATCTGACTATAAATTAGTGTTCTTAACCACGATGCCACATCTAGGATACTTTGAGCAAAAGCAAAGAAAGTACTCAGTGTATCAGTCGGGAGAGGCTAAGGTGTGCTGTAGTAACAAAAGTCCACAATCTTTCTGGCTCACATTTATTTTCCAGTCATGTTACACACTCATCAGAGGTTATCTGGGGCAGCGCTCTGTGCTATTCTTCCTCCAGGACCTAAGCTCCTTGAGTAGCAGTCTCCTACCATAGCCCCATCTGCACTGTAGCCCCAGGGCATTTAGAAGAAACAAGGCCGCATGGCAGACTGCACACTGGCTCTTAAACCTTCATCCAGAAAAGACCACATCACTTCTGTTCACAATTCATTGAGCACAATTTCACCAACTCAAGTCAGATGACTACCCCTAACTGCAAAAAAACCTTGGAGTAAAAACCTACAATGGACCAGAAATAACGGGAACAATTGGTTAAAAGCACTTAGTGACTACCACACCAAAGCAGTCCTAGAACAAAAGGTCTAAAGTCCCTCTCACAGCTTTAAAATTCTCTGAGTTTCAATCACTGCTAAGCAAAATTTCATAGCACTAGGTGTGGACTGTTTACTCTATTTCTCCATGCTTTATTAAGCCCTTTGTTATCCACAGACTTACTAGCTCATCTCTGTTAAAAAACATTCTTTCTATCCAAATAAGCAGATAGAATTTAGAATGATACGGATATAAACTACTCCTAATCCACTTATGCCCCTCCTCTCAGGTCTCAGCTGTATCCACTATGCAACTGAGAGATGACAGTTCAGTGAAGGAAAGGTGTGTTTACCTCAGGAAAGAGTGTCTTTATGACACTGATCTGCTCTGATGAATCCACTAATGTGAAATTTCTGACCCAATAGGCAGTGATTGCACAGCTCTGAGACTCCTCTCATTATTCATGAAATATGTGCCGTGCAGTGTCAGTGCTCTCCCTGCAGACTCGCTGCCAAGCAATTACTCATTTCCATCACTTAGCTTTTTTATTATTATTATTTTTCAGTGGGTGTCTATATATTCACTACACTTCAGAGAAGCAAAGCACAGTCCCAGAATGAAAATGATGCTTGTCTTGTTTGATTTTAAATAGAAAAGCACTTTAAGTCCTTAAAAATTGATGTTGTTTTTAAACTTTACAGCAAGCAAGAGAGGAAACTGGTAGCTGCAGAAATAAATGGAGAGCAATCAGGATCATTTCCACTGTTACACATATTTGCTACCTAAGAGCTGCTGGAGGGACTAACTTATATGTCCTGATTTATTTCTCTGATTCCCCCCAGCCCTTACGAGGAACAGTGAACCAGAAATGGTTACAGAGCTCTGGTTGAGGTCCATTGTCAGAGGCAGGAGTATTCATGTGCAGAGGCCCATGCTTAGAAAACGGACAGGTTCCAGGAGCCATGTCCCCTTCTCATCACAATGTTTGCTTGTATAACCCTTGCAGATATAAAGTCTAATGTAAAAAAATGGCAGCCTTTTACTGCTATGTGCTAGAATCTGTGCAGAGCATTTGCATCCTGGAACAACTAAGGAACATTCCAACACCAGATTTAATAACAGAAGAGTTTTGGAAGTGTGGACTTCGCTGAACAAAAAGTCCTCAATCCTGAGCGTCAGTGCTCCTGCATGGGTAGTCTTCTCAGATTCTGTAGCCGGTTGCAATGATGGCCCCAGCACTTCACAGTCCCCATATCCACCCCTTCTCACATGAACTTATGGTTACTTATTAAATAGTCCCTTTCTCCATTTCTTGAGTGGTGAGCTGGTCTTCTGACTTCCATAGCCAGGAATTGTGCAGAAGTGATAGCAGGCCAATTTCAAGTCTATGCCGCCAAAGCCCTTGTATGTTGCCACATGACGTCTTTTACCCCTTGCTATCACCGTGGAAGCGTGCCTGCACTAGCCTGATGGAAGAAGAGAAACACAGAGCAGCTCTAGCCCTAGTTGTCTCAATGAAGGTCAGACAGACTAGCTGACGGCCAGATAGTCTGACCTGAGACCCATGAGCAAGCCCAGCCAAGATCAGCAGAGCCACCTAGCCAAAACCCCAGCTGACCCCAGACATGCAAGAAATACATGTCTATTGTTTATTATTAAAAAGTCTTGTGACTCTGTTATAGAAATTACATAAATAACTCACTCAAGCCCCATCAGGAAATTATGATTTTCTTTTTTTCCCCTCTCCCACACCTCACTGTGTTATATTTTATTCACTTTGGACTTTCAATTTTCTTCAGTTTCTTTACTCTATTTCACATATTATTATTAAGTACATATTATCATGCTGGACAGCACGGTTAATATAGGCACTGGTGAATCAGGGAACTTTCGCCGAAGGAGCTCTCATTCTAATACAGCAGTTCCCAATTTTTATCTCAGCTTACTTAGTGGATGGCATTAATATGTACAAGACACTCTCAAAGGCAAACTTGGACTCATGAACAATTCCTGGTACATTTGTTCTTTCTCTACCCATGTCTCCTATACCCAAGATATTGCACTTGAAAGCTGGTGAATTGAAGCAGCACTGAAAGACTTGATGCATATCGTAGTGTCACCTTGAATCATTTGTATGTTGTTATTTTACCTACCTTTAGTTGTAATTTACAACACACTTAGTTGCTGATTGCTACATCCTGGGTTTTAATATCCCAGATGAGAACAAGTGGCCTAGTGAAAGGAGAATGCTGACATCCTGGGTGTTAACTGCAATCCAAAGCATATTGAAAGAAGGGCTTAGCAAAAATATAAGCAACAGACTGTGGCAGGAGGTCTCAGAAAGGAACAAAACATCCCCCCTGGGGCACACAGGGATGCTTCCCAGAAGCGTTGATATCTGATCTAAACCAGAGTTTTGACAGAGTAAATTAAATTACTTCATTAACAAGAAAGCACTCTTTATCCCACCTCCTGTAATCCCAGATGTCCCTCCAATCCTTTTGACTGGGTTCAGTTGAGGTTGAAATTTCAATCAAAGCAAAGAAATTGCACATTATTGCTGCACCTTACTGAGATAGGTGGTGGGAAGGTAACAGCTCAGACTCTGGAACTCTGATCCCACCCTCCCCTGACTATCACTTTGTCTCCCCCAGAAGGATGTTTGAGAAGTCAGCCTTCCTCACTTAGGAGCCAGATCCACCGGTCCTCTGTCACCTGGCTAATGACAGAGCTAGGAGAGATACAGCTTTCTTCTCCCTGGGTTAAAGTTCCTTCTAATTTATTGAGTGTTTGATGATCTTTAGATGTCCCATCTAACCCTGGCTTCTGAATCATGTTTTCTTTTGAGTCTTGCCTGCCAGTCTAATGGAAGGATTTATAGACACAATGCCCCCAACTCCTGCTTCAGAGGACCAGATCATAGGAGTCAAACCTGATCTTTACAGAGGCCTTAGGGATTCTAGAGGACTTCAGTTTAAGAAAAGCTCTTTCCCTGTTTCCTCCTTCCATGTCTGTCCTAGAAAAGTGTGATCTTTCAGTTTCGCTGTAAGGTGCAGGTCTCCCAGGCGGTTTGCTCATTATGTGATGGCACAGGAAGCAGAAACAACCCCCATTGGAAGTAGGGATCAAAATGAGAGCGATAAAGTTCTATAGAACAGTATTGCATAAAGGAGGAGACCTGGAAAGGTGAATACTTTCATGTAGTTTGAAAAAAGCGAGCTTTACTGGCAGGTGGAGAACCTATGTGGAGCCTTTGCTCCCCTCTAGAGAACCACAGTGCAGACTTTTAAGAGCAAAACTAGACTATCCTCTACAGTTAACAGTTCATTTGAGAAATAGCTGCTGGCCTGCTGCTTGGCCCTAATAGAGACCGAATGTCTGATGATGAACTGTAGACTTACAGAATACCTTGTTACCATTATGCATTCCACATAAGGTGCTTCTGACCAGGGAATCCATTAACAGTGTCTGATACTCCAAGCCATAAACTTGGGCAGGCACAGTAGCACTACCCTATCAAGTGGGAATGCTCTATTTGAGAGGCCCCATGAACATGTGGCTCAAATTTTCATGATTCCTACTTTGACTGTACTCCCTGCTTTCTCTCAGCCTACCCCTATGACCAGCTGACCAAGGCCAAAAATTTCATGCTTGTTTTATGACGATTTCGCATGAAAAGCTGACAGCATCTAAAAGTAGGTGGTGGTGACACAGCCTGACTTGAGTAGCCTGAAAGACATGGTGAGGGGACATTCTGCATGTAGGCAGAACTTTTGAGCAGTGTACATGGTTATTCTTTTTTGCCTAGAAAGAGAGAAAGCAAAGTATGAAGCTATGTGGATTCGAGGGCATTGTCTAATGGTTTGGTTGGATGATTATGAACTTGAAGGAATACTATTAAATGTTAGTGGAAGAAAGTTTGGGGAGAAATAAATGGATAGGTCTCTCAGAAAAGACAAAATATGGAAAGATCTTTATGTCTCACAACAGAGAATTTTAGAAAAAGAATAGATACACAGTTTGCTATGTATCTATTTAGTTTGTGGTACACCTGATACTGTCACAACACTGTTAATCAGCTATGCTACAGTGTAAAAGGTTTAAAAAATAAAAGAAAGTAGATCTCCACAAAGCATGCAAAAAGATGAAATAGAAAAAAAGCAGAGAAGTTTAATGACCCAGTGAGCAGGATGACCTATTCTGTGGATGTTGGTCAGCCTCTTTTCTGAGTGTCCCCATCTTTGTTCATTGGGCTGATAGAAACAGTGGCCATGTCAGGAGGGCTGAAGGTTACGTGTGGACTCAGCAATGGGAACTTCTACTTGTCAAGCCAACACCACCTGCTCGAGGCCCACCGGTACATCTGCAGAAGCAATAGCTGCACAGAGATGACAGTTCCCCAAGGATACCTCCAGTTTGCTGGTTGGACAGGCTGGTTTCTCATATTTCTCTGCAGGTTCTGAATTCAGGAGATTGCTAGTGGGCATCACAAGGATGTATTAACAATTCTTTTTTCGCTCCTTTAGCTTTCACTTCCAGATTTTCACCTTCCCAGCAGGGTAAGGGGCCACATTTGTATAAGGTCTAATTTCCATAATTAATCCTCCATTCCCATAACACTCATGAGAGCTTTGTTTCCCTAACTGAACCCAGGCTGGTAAATGGGGATTGGGATGAGTGAGTATACCATGCGTTTTATCCACGTGAGGACCTTCAAGTCATTTTCAGAAATGACTCTTATGTGCAGCTTGTCTACAGTCTGAAAAGTGAAGAGGAAGACATATCAGAAATCTTATTTCCTAAAAGGAAATTTTCCAAATCTAAAATAATGTTAAAATCTTTCTTTGGTGGTGAGATTACATAAGATTTATGTTTTAATCTTTTTCTCCTGCTACTATAATTTTTTCATAAGAAATAGATTTGATCTATTACTTGATCAGCAAAAAATAACAAATTTTGTTTCAAATAAAATCAGGGAATTTTAAAAGTTCAGATTACTTGGTGACATATACATATACTACAGCATAATACAAAATCCATTTGTTGAATAGAGTTAAATTAATCAGTTTGCACCCAGTGTATACCAAGAACAGTTAGTTACTAATTCAAAATACACCCCAGCTCTCTGTAATTCAAACAGTATATAAGACAAACTGAATGTGTTAGTGAGGCTCCTTCCACTATAAGAGGAGACTTTATAAGGTTCAAGTATGGTGGTTTATTGTAAGAATACATAAGACAATAAATTTATGGAATTCTTAATTGTCCCAGATTTCATGGTGGCACAAAGTGCAGGAGATCCTTTGGAGCCTTGGCCTGAATTAAGGTTCATTTGGCTCAGAAAACTGTTGGGAACCTAGGAGAAAGTTATGGGTCTTTATTCATAAACATTTTGCTAATAGATAATTCAGTTTCTTTCTGAGCTTTCTTTGTGTTTACTCATTATTAAAGAAAATTAGATCTTTTATAATAAAAATTTAAAAATCTATCTCATTTTTTGTGTATCACAAGTATTTTATCATATGAGCAATAGGGAGCAAGCAGGAAGGTAAACTGAGGTTTGAGATTGAGATTAATAATAAAACAGTCTGGAAACAGGGTGAAAAGAGATAAGTCACAGAGGCAGAGTAGACACCTAGGCACCTAGTGTAATCAGTTCAGTTCAGTCGCTCATTCGTGTCTGACTCTTTGTGACCCCATGAATTGCAGCATGCCACGCCACCCTGTCCATCACCAACTCCTAGTGAACTCTGGGAGTTGGTGATTTTCTATCCCAAACTCATATGCATCGAGTCAGTGACGCCATCCAGCCATCTCACCTCTGTCATCCCCTTCTCCTCCTGCCCCCAATCCTTCCCAGCATCAGAGTCTTTTCTAATGAGTCAACTCTTCGCATGAGGTGGCCAAAGTATTGGAGTTTCAGCTTTAGCATCAGTCCTTCCAGTGAACACCCAGGACTGATCTCCTTTAGGATGGACTGGTTGGATCTCCTTGCAGTCCAAGGGACTCTCAAGAGTCTTCTCCAACACCACAGTTCAAAAGCATCAATTCTTTGGCACTCAGCTTTCTTCACAGTCCAAGTCACATCCATACATGACCACTGGAAAAACCATAGCCTTGACTAGATGGACCTTTGTTGGCAAAGTAATGTCTCTGCTTTTTAATATGCTATCTAGGTTGGTCATGGACATGGAACAACAGACTGGTTCCAAATAGGAAAAGTGTACGTCAAGGTTGTATATTGTCACCTGCTTATTTAACTTATATGCAGAGTACATCATGAGGAACGTTGGGCTGGAAGAAGCACAAGCTGGAATCAAGATTGCTGGGAGAAATATCAATAACCTCAGATATGCAGATGACACTACCCTTATGGCAGAAAGTGAAGAGGAACTCAAAAGCCTCTTGATGAAAGTGAAAGAGGAGAGTGAAAAGGTTGGCTTGAAGCTCAACATTCAGAAAACAAAGATCATGGCATCTGGTCCCATCACTTCATGGGAAATAGATGGAAAAACAGTGGAAACAGTGTCAGACTTTATTTTTTGGGGCTCCAAAATCACTGCAGATGCTGATTGCAGCCATGAAATTAAAAGACGCTTGCTCCTTGGAAGGAAAGTTATGACCAACCTTGATAATATATTAAAGAGCAGAGACATTACTTTGCCAACCAAGGTCCGTCTAGTCAAGGCAATGGTTTTTCCCGTGGTCATGTATGGACGTGAGAGTTGGACTGTGAAGAAAGCTGATCGCCGAAGAATCGATGCTTTTGAACTGTGGTGTTGGAGAAGACTCTTGAGAGTCCCTTATACTGCAAGGAGATCCAACCAGTCCATTCTAAAGGAGATCAATCCTAGATGTTCATTGGAGGGACTGATGCTAAAGCTGAAACTGCAATACTTTGGCCACCTCATGCGACGAGTTGATTCACTGGAAAAGACTCTGATGCTGGGAAACGTTGGGGGCGGGAGGAGAAGGGGACGACGGAGAATGAGATGGCTGGATGGCATCACTGACTCTGTGGACATGAGTTTGAGTGAACTCCGGGAGTTGGTGATGGACAGGGAGGCCTGGCGTGCTGTGATTCATGGGGTCGTGGAGAGTCGGACACGACTGAGCGACTGAACTGAACTGAACTGAACTGAACTAGGTTGGTCATAACTTTTCTTCCAAGGAGTAATTTCATGGCTGCAATCAGCATCCGCAGTGATTTTGGAGCCCAAAAAAATAGTCTGGCACTGTTTCCCCATCTATTTCCCACGTTTAATAACCTAGGCCAAAAAGTAATGTAAACCAACTCAAGAGACTGGCAAGAAGAACCAAAAGTTATACTGAAGAAACTATTAATAATGAAAGTATAGCATTAGCCTCATTAGAAGCCTATTTGTTTAATGAAAAGATGCATTTTATTTTCAAAGAGTAAAGAAAGGTTGGCCTTGCTTTTAGTCAGACATTCTGTGGGATTTTCAATCCTATTGATTTGTTTATTACAGATTTCTTCCTATCTGTCTGATAAGGCAACTTGATAATTCCTGATCATATGATTGCTACATTTGAATGACTAGTTAACCATAGCACTGGTTAACCGTAGACAAGGCTGTGCTACAGAAACAAATAACTCCCAAATTCCAAACCACAGAGTAGTTTCTCCCTCACATACAGGTCCATCACAGGTCAGCTGTTCTGCAGCAGCCTGGCTCTAGGATCAGGCTGAAAGATTAGCCTTCTGCCAACACTTGCCTTTCATTGTGGTCAAGGGAAAAAGTCAGTGGCCAATCATATACCAGCTTATAAAGCATCTGTCTAGAGAAGAAGTCGGAGAAGGCACTGGCAAGTCACTCCAGTACTATTGCCTAGAAAATCCCATGGATGGAGGAGCCTGGTAGGCTGCAGTCCGTGGGGTCGCTAAGGGTCGGACATGACTGAGCGACTTCACTTTCACTTTTCATTTTCACACTTTGGAGAAGGAAATGGCAACCCACTCCAGTGTTCTTGCCTGGAGAATCCCAGGGACGGGGGAGCCCTGGTGGGCTTCCATCTATGGGGTCACAGCGTCGGACACGACTGAAGTGACTTAGCAGCAGCAAAGAAGAACAGTATACTTCACTGGTCAAAGTAAATCATATGGCCCCACTCACCTTTTAAAGAGTAAGGAATTGCAGCCCTATTGTGTGTCCAGTCAGAACCAGAAATATTTCTGTGAACAACTCTAATATTCACCCCTTTGGTTATGGCTTCTTTAGCAGTGTTATCTTGGCTGCCTTGAATCTCATCAACTACCCAGAGATCAGAAAAAAGACTTAAAAGTAAGATCCACCTGCAGCAGCAAGTAGTGACGCTACTAATTCCCACAAGCTTAGTTAGGAAGCCCCTAAGGTCTTAGCTATTTAAATGGTTGCAAACACCTAAGACACTTCCTGACAGATTATGGATGTGGAGTACAGTAATAGCCTTAGTAGAATTTCCGTTCTGGTTTCTGTCTTGTCAGAAATCCTCCCTGTGGTCTACCTAGGGCCTCCCAAGCTGTATCCAGGGCTTGTTCTTCACCTTCAGCCCTGCTGTGCAGTGACTATTAAGCAGCTGTCCTCTCCTACCATGGGGATGACTGTGTGTCCACAAGGCATTGTTAATGCAGCAGCGTATGCTAGGGGAGCACTTGGGAAGCGGGCTAGATGGAAAACAGGGGGACTTAATTGAATTAGAAGCACACACACAGGATATTCTGGTCTGCAATCTTTGCAGCCCCCTCTCTGTTTGGCAGAAAAAATCTGCCTTTCACATGATCTGTCTCCTTTCACATGATCTGCGAGCACTTGGGGTTTATTCTCTGCACCTTCTATTAAATCCAGTAGCCATCTCTTATTCTCTTGCATCCTCACATTCTGTAAACCAAAGAAGAGATGGTCTTTTGTGATAGTTCTGCAGTCCTTGCCAGAAATAAATGAAAAACAGTTGTGACTTAGGACATCTCACACACTGGGTTCCACCTTGCTTTGCACCTGCCAGCCCTCTAGGTAAGGGTTCCCACACTTTCCTGATGATAACAAACAACAAAGGTACTGGTTAAAATATAGACTGCCCAGCCTATCCTGGGGAAGATATGAATCAGAAGCTTTGGACGGGGGCCAGGAAAACAATTTTAAAAACACTTAAGATAAAATCTTATTTTCAGGAAACTTTGGGAAACACTGGCCAGTGTTTGTTCCCTTCCTCTTACAATACTTGGACATTTTTTAGCTTCACCAAACAAAGCTGCGAGAGTGGAGAATGATACCACCAAACCTTTCTCAAATAACCTCAATCCATCTGCTCTCTTCTATGATAAACATTTCTAGCCTCTAGTTATAGCATGTCTAGTGTACTCTCATGTAGCCTACCTGGTGGCTCAGTGGTAAAGAATCTGCTTGCCAATACAGGAGGCCCAGATTCAATCCCTGGGTCAGGAAGACCCCCGGGAGAAGGAAATGGCAACCCACTCCTGTATTCTTGCCTGGGAAGTCCCATGAACAGAGGAGCCTGGCAGGCTACAGTCCATGGGGTCACAAAGGGTTGGACATGATTTAGTGACTAAACCCCAACCGCAGTGTACTTTTACTTTCATATAGTGTCGGGCTATCATCTAGCTGTTTCACTAGGTATGTTTAGTTTCTTCCTAAAAGCAAAAATTCCCAAAAGTCAAAAATAATATCTCTGCTTTGTTTTGTCTTCCTCTTCCTCCTCAGATATCTAGCATCATCTGTCTCTGTCTCTACATCTATCTCTATCATCTGTTTATCTATCTTTCCATTAGAATGTAAACTCTCTCTGAGGGCATGCAACTTGCCTCCTCCACAGCATTTAGAACTGTGCCCAGCATGTCTTCACTTCAGTTCAGTTCAGTTCAGTCGCTCAGTCATGTTGGACTCTTTGTACTCCAAATAAATGAGTCTTGGCTTGTGGGTCAAATTAATAAGAAAGTTTTAAACAAGTCTGAGACATCTTAAATGTTACAAGGTTGCTGCTCTCCTGACTGCTTTATCAACAGGACAATTCCCTTCTTTCCTCCTTTACCCTCTCTTTCCAGCCCCTGCCTTTTCCTCTGCCTAAACTATCCTAAAGAGCTTTTACCTAATCTAATGCATAGAGAAATAGAAGCCCAGAGCTAAGTACAAGCAGTGTACAGTTTTTATATTTGCCACCCTGCAATCTACTCCTCTTCATTTTGTTAACAGAAGCCCTTTTAGGGAAACATCTCAGCCTCTATACTGAGGTAAGAGTGACCCAGACCTGACCAATCAGTATATGCCCTGGCCTCAAGTCTTTTCCAGGCATGGCTGTGTGACCCCTGGGTCTAGTCAGAGTTTGGGACTTTGCTGGGACTTGGGCAAACACTGGCTCTTATACTGCTGAGGTTGCCAGCCTAGAGTTCATGGGGCTCTCCTGTGGAGAGTGCCTGCCTGAGATTGAAACGAGCACAGGGAAGAACAGGAAAAAGTGTTGATCAGAAAAGACAGTCATGGGGAGAGTCCTGGTACATGGGAACATGAGCCAAGGGAACAGGCTACAGGCCACACTTGCTCTGTGACCTCTTGCAGGCCAGAGGTTTTTCTAAATGCTCTTCCATGCTCCTTTTATACACTGCACTCAAGCTACCAAGCTATGAGCAATAGCCCTGTTTCCATTCTGGTCTGTGAGCTGCAGCTTGAGAGCCAGGGCTGGATTTTCCAAACATTGTGTCCCCACACCTAGCACCCAGCACATGGAGGTGCTCCATGCTCACTGCACGGTGGTAACACGATTCCAGGTGTGCATCGAGTAGATACAGAGTTCAACTCTGAGTTTCCTGACCTGAAAACACAAGGGATGTGCCTTTACCAAAAACGAGCGCTACTAAGGGAAAACTGCTTCTTGATTTCTCGACCTTGCTGGGCAGAGAAGAGTCGACTGTGAACTGAAATTGTTGGCCCTGCTCCCTCTCCTCACAGATGACCACCTCCGGCCAGTGTGTGAGGACACACCACTGGGATGCAGACAGCAGCCCACGCTCCTGCCAGCGGGGCTGTTTCTCTGCCGGCTCTGAGAGGCCGTGAGAGAGATGGGGCATGACCAAGAGACAGGCCTGTTGCTCTGCTCACTGGAGGATGCCCAAGGCGGCTGGGATGACCCTCTGCACGCTGTGGGAAGCAGGAGGAGGGGTTTAGCCCCCAAAGGAAAAGGACAAGAGGGTAAAAAAGAGAGCAAGTAGAGGTTTGGGGTTTTGGTTTTAGCGACTATGCCTGAGGAACCTGACAGCAAGCATCCCTCTGTGAGTATGTAGATCCCACTGGATGGAAACGTGGACTGAGGCACAGCACCCGGCTCCTTTATTTTTCTTCTTTCTTTTCTCATGTAATAATACTTCCCTCCAATTCTCACAAAAAAGTTTGTAAAAATAGCTGTTTTCATTTGAGAAGCATTTTGAAGAGACCAGTCAAAAGGCCACTTTGCCATATCTTACCTATTGTGAGTAATGCTGCCATGAACCATGGTAGCACTTACATCTCCTTCAGGTACTTACTTGAGTTATTTTGGATATATACCTGGAAATGAGAATGCTGGATCATATGGTGATTTTATTTTTAATTTTTTGAGGAATCTCATATGATTCTCCATAATGGCTCTACCAATTTACATCCCCACTAACAGGGTATGTGTGTGTGTGTCCACTGATGGATGAACAGATTAAAAAATTGAGATAAAATACATACACATAAACAAACACAAACACGTAACACAAATACAATAAAATATCAGTCTTAAGGAGAGATTGCCATTTGTGGCAATATATTTAAACTTAGAGAACATCATATTAAGTGAAAAAAATCAGACAGAGAAAGAAAAAGAGTGCATCAGTTCAGTTCAGTCACTCTGTCGTGTCCGACTCTTTGTGACCCCATGAATCAAAGCACGCCAGGCCTCCCTGTCCATCACCAACTCCCGGAGTTCACTCAAACTCATCTCCATCGAGTTGGTGATGCCATCCAGCCATCTCATTCTCTGTCGTCCCCTTCTCCTCCTGCCCCCAATCCCTCCCAGCATCAGAATCTTTTCCAGTGAGTCAGCTCATCGCATGAGGTGGCCAAAGTATTGGAGTTTCAGCTTTAGCATCAGTCCTTCCAATGAACACCCAGGATTGATCTCCTTTAGAATGGACTGGTTGGATCTCCTTGCAGTCCAAGGGACTCTCAAGAGTCTTCTCCAGCACCACAGTTCAAAAGCATCGATTCTTCAGCAATCAGCTTTCTTCACAGTCCAACTTTCACATCCATACATGACCACTGGAAAAACCATAGCCTTGACAAAGCTAGTAGAGGTGATGGAATTCCAGTTGAGCTATTTCAAATCCTGAAAGATGATGCTGTGAAAGTGCTGCACTCAATATGCCAGCAAATTTGGAAAACTCAGCAGTGGCCACAGGACTGGAAAAGGTCAGTCTTCATTCCAATGCCAAAGAAAGGCAATGCCAAAGAATGTTCAAACTACCACAATTGCACTCATCTCACACGCTAGTAAAGTCATGCTCAAAATTCTCGAAGCTGGACTTCAGCAATATGTGAACTGTGAACTTCCAGATGTTCAAGCAGGTTTTAGAAAAGGCAGAGGAACCAGAGATCAAATTGCCAACATCCGCTGGATCATGGAGAAAGCAAGAGAGTTCCAGAAAAACATCTATTTCTGCTTCATTGACTATGCCAAAGCCTTTGACTGTGTGGATCACAATAAACTGTGGAAAATTCTGAAAGAGATGGGAATCCCAGACCACCTGATCTGCCTCTTGAGAAACCTGTATGCAGGTCAGGAAGCAACAGTCAGAACTGGACATGGAACAACAGACTGGTTCCAAATAGGAAAAGGAGTACGTCAAGGTTGTATATTGTCACCCTGCTTATTTAACTTATATACAGAGTACATCATGAGGAACGCTGGGCTGGAAGAAGCACAAGCTGGAATCAAGATTGCCGGGAGAAATATCAATAACCTCAGATATGCAGATGACACCACCCTTATGGCAGAAAGTGAAAAGGCACTAAAAAGCCTCTTGATGAAAGTGAAAGAGGAGAGTAAAAAGGTTGGCTTGAAACTCAACATTCAGAAAACAAAGATCATGGCATCTGGTCCCATCACTTCATGGGAAATAGATGGGGAACAGTGGAACAGTGTCAGACTTTGTTTTTTGGGCTCCAAAATCACTGCAGATGCTGATTGCAGCCATGAAATTAAAAGACGCTTACTCCTAGGAAGGAAAATTATGACCAACCTAGATAGTATATTAAAAAGCAGAGACATTACTTTGCCAAAAGACTGCATAATCTCTCTTATATTTAGAGTCTAAACTCATAGAACAAGAGAGTATAAGAGTGGTTAGCAAGGTCTATGGGATTGAGGAAAATGGGGAGAAGTTGGTCAAACAGTGCGAAGTTTCAGTCATGTAGAGTGAGTAAGTCTAGAGGTCTCGAGTATGGCATGATGACTATTGCTAATAATATTGCATTGAATACTGGAAATTTGCCAATAAATTGCATCTCAAGTGCTCTTACCACACATATACAAAATGGTAACTGTGTGAGAGGGATGTGTTAATTAAGTTGACTGTAGCAATCAAGTCCAGCAATCCTTCCTGGAGAAGGAAATGGTAACCCACTCCAGTATTCTTGCCTGGAGAATCCCATGGATGGAGAAGCCTGGTAGGCTACAGTCCACGGGGTCGCATAGAGTCAGACACGACTGAGAGACGGAACGGAACGGTAGCAATCATTTCTCCATGTATATTTGTATTTCAAAATAGCATGTTGTACACCTTAAAATATATAATTTTATTAAAGAAAAAAGTCACTTTTCCTTACTACCCAAATCCTGAGTAGAATTTCTGTAAGATTTGTCTTCCCAAAAGGAAGAGGCCAACTTTACATTCTACTTCATAGAAACCCTCCCTTTGAATCATCACATTCCCTCATATCTTCTTTTTGCCTTGGCTGCATTTTCTTCTTTGAACTCATGTTGAAATCATGCCCAAAGCATGGATAACAAGTTGCAAGCAGGATTGTGGGCATGAAACAAATATTGCACCTAAAAAGAAATGCCAATGTACACAATTCAGGCAGTTGGATGAACATTTCTATCCTCTCAGAAAACATTTTGATGAATAAGATTCCTTCCTGGGCCAACATCTCTCACATTCTTTGTATCATCTTCTTAGCTCTGCTAGACTCCCTGCTTTTTACTGCCTTCCCTGAATGCAATCTAATCAGAGTTTATGTGCAATAAATAAAGGTGGAGGAAGGTTCCTAGGATGTGGATAAAGCCAAATTCCACAGTGCTAAAGAAAGAAGTAACACTTAATGAGAGGAGCTAGTGAACAGTTCCTCTCATCCAGTTCTTGAGAAACGGAAGATGAAAAGGATTCGTATTAGATGTGCCCAATTGTTAAAGACCTAGTGTCTTCCTTTCGTCTCTGCAAAACATGCTTACAAAACACAAGAAAATCCCTAAGGAGAACTCTCACGCTCTTTATGAATGTTAACAATTTTCTAATCACTGATATAATGTTCACATAATAGCTTCTATTAACACAACAAGTTTTGCAACATGCCTTATGTTTGTTTGATGCCCCTTGGTATTTCCATCGCATGACAGTGATGAAAAAAGAATCCTGTATCTTTCTTGATATTTTGAGGTAATTATTCCCAGTTGCTATAATACAAACTGGTTTGGCTTCAGTGGAAATCCCACAAATGGTGACAACCTGATATTTGCTAGCATTTGATCTCAGAAACAAGAAGACTGTTATAAGTCTTCTGTTATACACTTTGCTGCTGCTGCTAAGTCGCTGCAGTTGTGTCCGACTCTGTGCGACCCCATAGACAGCAGCCCACCAGGCTCCTCTGTCCCTGGGATTCTCCAGGCAAGAACTGGAGTGGGTTGCCATTTCCTTCTCCAGTTATATGCTTTATGTAAATGTAAATGTAAACTGTTAATGAACAGTCTACAAAGTGACATTGACAATTGTTAAATTATGTATTCCAGAGACTAGGAGACTTAAGCTAGATGTAACTCCTGAAAGGAATGGCCAGTTTAGGTAACACACTCTAGTCTCTCAGCTGATTGAATGGAAAATTGTAGATGCTGTTGTTGTTTGTGAGTGTTAGTCACTCTCAGTCATGTCTGACTCTCTGCGACCCCATGGACTGTAGCCTGCTGGGTTTCTCTGTCCGTGGGATTCTCCAGGCAAGAATACTGGAATTGATTGCTGTTCCCTTCTCCAGAGGATCTTCCTGACCCAGGAATCAAACACTGGTCTCCTGCATTGCAGGCAGTTCTTTACCATCTGAGCTACAGAATAGTTCAAGTGTATTCCCTGTTCAGGGAAGCACAGAGTTGTTGTTTAGCATAATTTATGTTGCTTTTTTCCCTCGCCCACAAAACTTTTTCCTCAAATATTTTAGTAAGTAGCATTGGCTATAATTTGTACTTCACGATCTAACAGGGAATTGCGTGACAGTCCAGCACTGTGCTTCAAGTGCAAGGGGCCTGGGTTCGATCCCTGGTTGGGGAACCAAGATCCCACATGCTACAGACAGTATAGCCAAAAAAAAAAGTGAGATGCAAAACTAATATATAATCCTGGATATTTAAAAAAGAAATGAATGAAAGAAAATGGACTAAAAAAAACTAACAAATACAAATATCAATAATAAACTGTAAATTTGTCCTGTTTTATATCATTTCTATTTTTAGCTTTCCTTGGTATTAATGATGATAATAGTAACTAGTTTTAGGCAATTACATGTCATAACATTAATCCTCATAAAACATCATTGACTAGGTATAAATACATCTATGTAGTAGACTAGGGCATAGAAAAAAGAGGTTTTGAAAGGCTAGAGGTGGCGATATGTTGGACCTGGCACACACTAGCCTCTGAGAACTAATTGTGTGCAACTTTGTATGCAGTGTCATCACATGGTAACTTAAAATTGGCCACCATGAAAGTATTTACACTATGCAATTAAGCAAACACTACAAGCCAGGGTACCCTCTCCCCTAAAAGCTGGTTGCTAAACATTAATAAGCACACTACTAGTTACAAAACTAGTAAGTAGCTGAGTTGAGATTTAAACTGTTCTGTATGACTCCAGGCTGGATGGGAAACCATGGGTTAATAAGTCAGGAGATTTTTGTACTAGCTTTGCCATGGAATTTTATGTCCTTAAGCCAGTCCATTTATGTGTCTACCTTGCATTTTATCATCCGCGATATCCAGGTCTTAAATATCTAGATAATGACTACAACTATGAAGAATCCTTAAAGGGCACTATCCATATATTATTATCTGTTAAGAACAAGAATTCTGAGCTTTAATAATCACCTTCCCCCACCATTACCATGTTCATTTAGTAGAACTAAGGAGAAGGCATTCCTTCTCCCCATCCCCTCTTCTCTAATTCCCCTTCCCCTGGGCTCTTTTGAACTGTGGTGTTGGAGAAGACTCTTGAGAGTCCCTTGGACTTCAAGGAGATCCAACCAGTCCATCCTAAAGGAGATCAGCCCTGGGTGTCCATTGGAAGGACTGATGTTGAAGCTGAAACTCCAATACTTTGGGTACCTGATGTGAAGAGCTGACTCACTGGAAAAGACCCTGATGCTGAGAAAGATTGAGGGCAGGAGGAGAAGGGGATGACAGAGGATGAGATGGTTGGATGGCATCACCGACTCAATGGAAATGGGTTTGGGTAGACTCCAGGAGTTGGTGATGGACAGGGAGGCCTGGCGTGCTGCGGTTCATAGGGTCGCAAAGAATCAGACACGACTGAGCGACTGAACTGAACTGAACGGGGCTTTTGGGTAAGGTCCTCTTAGAAGCAAACTCTGAATCGAGGATTCACATGCAAGTGATTTCTTATGGAAGTGCTCCCCGAGAAACCAAACCAAGAAACGGTAGGGAGCAGACTAGGAATGGGGAGGAAGCCAAGCAAAGATGTGATTTCAGGAGAAATCCCATAGGAGCCCGGGAGTATACATGACATCACAGTTTGGCCTCAAATTAAGGGAGCTGGGTCTCTGTGCCACCAACATCCCACACAGCCACTGGCTATGTGGGAAGGGAGTTAACAAACTCCCAGACAATTTGATCTCTCTACATATGGGGGTTGGCTCCAGTGCCGATATCTAAAAGTGACAAGCAGCAAAGATTGGAGAAGAGGGGAGCTGGGTATGCAGAGCTGAGAAAAAAGATGCACCAAAGTGTCAATTATATCCTTCCATAAATCATGCTTTACTGAAAACCCTCCTTCATCCAAGCTGGCCAAGGGTAACACAGCTTTTCTCAGAAAGCCCAAGACAATTTGTCTGTTTTCCTTCTGGCCAAATGGGAGCATATTAGGGAACTAGAATACCCTGGAAGTCAAGAAAATAGCCCCTTGGGATAAAGACATCCAGCTCTATTTCAGAAGGAGAGAGAGAAAGAAAGGACACGCATAGTGCACACCAGAGCCTATGCTGAACTAGCTCTGAAAGAAGAGGATGATCATCTGGGGAGGAGAGACAGTGCGTTCCTCACAACAGTGAGCCATGTTAATATGGAGTTTTTCATGTTATGACATATCATAGTACTAATTGTTGATAGTTTTCTTCACCCACTCTTATCCCATCCCAGGTAAAAATAAAGAGTACATGGCCAGTTCACTTGAATGTTTATGCTACTTTTTTAAGTTTTTTCAGCAAAGAGATTGTACCAGCTTTCTGCATGGGCATTCAGTCTAAGTATACTGCAAAACTATCCATTCAGTGGCACAGGAACCCATGACACATTAAGAAATATCTTTAAACTTCTGCATTATTTCCATGAAAGCCTAATGTGCTGCAGAATTCAAAATGTTTTTTCCCTTCTGCAAAATGTTCGCAAATAGTGTAGGAATTATTACTCCGTTGTATCCACTAGTAAACTGAGGCACTGATTAAGTGACAAATCCATTAGAGGAGCTATACCAACTCATGCTTTGAAATAGTACCTTATTACATGGAGGCTAACTTTGACTACGAATAGTTGGAGATGTCACCTTGTGTTGCGTCTAAGCAGCTACATCCGGTACAGTGCTCACCAGGTTTCTGGTTTGGGGATTTTGATCTCCTGTGTCATACAAACCTGTATTTTTTAAAATCATATTTCTGTTTGCTCCTTTCATTTTAAAATGTAATTCTAGTTCTCTGAAGGAATAGAAAATTCTAGTGTGAAATAGATAATAACAGTTTTTAATAATCATTACTCATAAAATCTCAAGAGGCTTTGGTGGGCATCTGGTCGTCATTAAGAGGATTGAATTTATCAGACAAGTCATTTTGCTTAATTAGGTGGCTAACTGGCAGGGCCTTTCTCACTGAAAAACCATTACAATCATCTGCAAAAGCCTCAAGAAGTCCTTGATTGGACCATTTTGTCATTGTTTTACTGGATATCATTAAATTCCCACTTGGACCCCTAAGAGCTAATTCAAGTTCCAGGATACTGCACAAAGCTCACAAAACCAGCTAGTCAATTTAAATTGAGGACAACTTAACTAAAAACAATAAAATGAATCAGTATCTCAGGTCCTACTTTACACAGTGGAATTCATGCTTTGGTGTGATGTTTCAGTTCAGTTCAGTTCAGTCGCTCAGTCGTGTCCGACTCTCCGCGACCCCATGAATCACAGCACGCCAGGCCTCCCTGTCCATCACCAACTCCCGGAGTTCACTCTAACTCATGTCCACAGAGTCGGTGATGCCATCCAGCCATCTCATTCTCTGTCATCCCCTTCTCCTCCCGCCCCCAACCTTTCCCAGCATCAGAGTCTTTTCCAGTGAGTCAACTCGTCGCATGAGGTGGCCGAAGTATTGCAGTTTCAGCTTTAGCATCAGTCCTTCCAATGAACACCCAGGATTGATGTCCTTCAGAATGGACTGGTTGGATCTCCTTGCAGTCCAAGGGACTCTCAAGAGTCTTCTCCAACACCACAGTTCAAAAGCATCAATTGTGATGTTTAAGTATGGCCAATTCCTCGCATCCATGCAAGTCTAAATCTTAGAATAAGTGTAGCCTAATAACTTAAGAATGCCCAATCAGCAAGCTCCGAGTCATCCTTAGGTACAGAAAGAGCTTCAGAGATTACATCATGTGTTTTGATTGCTCAAACACTTAATTGTTCTTTCATGCAGAGACTAATAAGTGACAATTCAGTGATACGTTCATTTTTTCATATACATAAAAAAGAAAAAGAATGTCTCAAAGGTTTTTAAAAAAGTCATATAAACTATTTTAAAAGAGAGTAGTCCTGGAGTAAAAGAGCAAGGTAAAATGATTGATTTAAGTGGATAATCTAAGGTAAAAATCTGAAATTTAATATCTTACTTCACGATACTAGGGGTAGTGACAATTTAATAGGCAGTTCAAGGCTTTCTCTTCTGGTGATGTCCTTTTACCTTATCCCTGGATAGGAAGCTGAATTCCAACCTTTGTACTGAAGTATCCCCCAAGAATCCTGTAGAGGCTGCCCACAGCTCACAGGTCTAATAACTCTATCAGGGAGGAAGAAACAGTAATAATTGGATCCCATGAGCCTCTATTTACAATAGTCAAGGAATGTAAGATAAACCAATTGAGCTGTGTGGCCAGGCAACCAGACTTGGGAACACTATTTGGTAGGAAATAGCCAGAGAAACAAGAAGGCGTGTTGGCCGCAGGGACTTGGTACCACACAGAAGTGGCTATGAGTGCGCATGCACACTCCTATGATGGAGAAATTCCAGGCAGTTTTTCCATCCTGTGAATGCTTGCTTACAGTGAAGAAGATGTTATAACCTACACCTGAGACAGACTTTTTCTTAAAGTTTGTGACCTGATGAAGCCAAAAACCAGATGACCTGCTCTCGTATTAAATTGTCTTACATAAGCTACAGTGTCATCTGAGTTAAATCCACCCATTCTAGTCCATTTTAGTTCACTGATTCCTAAAATGTCGATTTTAGGATTTTAGGAACATTCCTAAAATGTTCACTCTTGCCATCTCCTATTTGACCACTTTCAGTTTACCCTGATTCATAGACCTAACATTCCAGGTTCCTATTCAATATTGTTCTTTAAGCACCAGACTTTAACTCAGATGACCATTATATCTACTACTGTGGGCAATAATCCTTTAGAAGAAAAAGAGTAGCCTTCACAGTCAACAAAAGAGTCTAAAATGCAGTACTTGGATGCAATCTCAAAAATGACAGAAAGATCTTTTCCAAGGCAAACCATTCAATATCACAGTAATCCAAGTCTGTGCCCCAACCAGTAATGCTGAAGAAGTTGAAGTTGAATGGTTCTATGAGACCTACAGGACCTTCAAGAACTAACACCAAAAAAAGATGTCCTTTTCATTATAGAGGAATGGAATGCAAAAGTAGGAAGTCAAGAGGTAGCTGGAGTAACAGGAAAATTTGGCCTTGGAGTACAAAATGAAGCAGGGCAAAGGCTAATAGAGTTTTCCCAAGAGAACACACTGCTCATAGCAAACACCCTCTTCCAATGACACAA
This sequence comes from Moschus berezovskii, assembly GCF_049115385.1. NCBI lineage: Eukaryota > Metazoa > Chordata > Mammalia > Artiodactyla > Moschidae > Moschus > Moschus berezovskii. The sequence goes on from NC_142466.1 coordinate 66,045,143, forward strand.
GAGAAGACTCTATGCATGGACTTCAACAATGGTCAATACTGAAATCAGATTGGTTATATTCTTTGCAGACAAAGATGGAGAAGCTCTAACAGTCAGCAAAAAATGACTAGGAGCTGACTGTGGCTCATACGATGAACTCCTTATTGCAAAATTCAGACTTAAATTGAAGAAAGTAGGAAAAACCACTAGACCATGCAGGTATGACCTAAATCAAATCCCTTACAATTATACAGTGGAAGTAAGAAATAGATTTAAGGGATGAGATCTGAGAGATACAGTGCCTGAAGAACTATGGATGGAGGTTTGTGACATTGTATAGGAAGCAGGGATCAAGACCATCCCCAAGAAAAAGAAGTGCAAAAAGGCAAAATGGTTGTCTGAGAAGGCCTTACAAATAGTTGACAAAAGAAGAGAAGCGAAAGGCAAAGGAAAAACAGAAAGATATACCCATTTGAATGCAGAGTTCCAAAGAATAATAAGGAGAGACAAGAAAGTCTTCCTCAATGATCAGTGCAAAGAAATAGAGGAAACAATAGAATGGGAAAGACTAGAGAACTCTTCAAGAAAATTAGAGATACCAAGAGAATATTTCATGCAAAGATGGGCACAATAAAGGACAGCAATGGTATGAACGTAACAGAAGCAGAAGATAGTAAGAAGAGGTGGCAAGAATGCACAGAAGAACTGTACAAAAAAGATCTTCACGACCCAGATAACCACGACGTGTGATAACTTACCTTGAGTTATCACATCCTGGAATGTGAAATCAAGTGGGCCTTAAGAAGCATCACTACAAACAAAGCTAGTGGAGGCGATGGCATTACAGTTGAGCTATTTCAAATCCTGAAAGATGATGCTGTCAAAGTGCTGCACTCAATATGTCAGCAAATTTGGAAAACTCAGCAATGACCACAGGACTGGAAAGAAACTGCCCAAAGAAAGTGAATGTCCGACTCTTTGCAATCCCATGGACTGTAGTCTACCAGGCTTCTCTGTCCATGGGATTTACCAGGCAAGAGTACTGGAGTGGGTTGGCATTTCCTTCTCCAGGGGATCTTCCTGACCCAGGGATGGAACCGAGGTCTCCTGCATTGCAGGCAGATGCTTTGCCCTCTGAGCCACCAGGGAAGACCAAAGAAAGGCAATGCCAAAGAATGTTCAAACTACCACACAATTGCACTCAATCTCACATGCTTCCAAAGTGATGCTCAAAATTCTCCTACCCAGGCTTCAGCAATATGTGAACCATGAACTTCCAGATGTTCAAACTGGTTTTAGAAAAGGCAGCGGAACCAGAGCTCAAATTGCCAACATCCATTGGATCATCGAAAAAGCAGAACAGTTCCAGAAAAACATCTACTTCAACTTTATTGACTATGCCAAAGCCTTTGACTGTGTGGATCACAACAAACTGTGGAAAATTCTTCAAGAGATGGGAATACCAGACCACCTGAGCTGCCTCCTGACAAATCTGTATGCAGGTCAGGAAGCAACAGTTAGAACTGGACATGGAACAACAGACTGGTCCAAATTGGGAAAGGAATACATCAAGGCTGTATATTGTCACCCTGCTTATTTAACTTATATACAGACTATATCATGTGAAATGCCAGGCCTCATGATGCACAAGCTGGAATCAAGACTGCTGGGTGAAATATCAGTAACCTCAGATATGCAGATGACACCACCCTTATGGCAAAAAGTGAAGAAAAACTAGAGCCTCTTGACGAAAGTGAAAGAAGAGAGTGAAAAAGCTGAATTAAAACTCAACATTCAGAAAACTAAGATCATGGCATTCAGCCCCATCCATCACTTCATAGCAAATAGACTGGGAAACAATGGAAACAGTGACAGACTTTATTTTTGGGGTCTCTAAAATCACTGCAGATGGTGACTGCAGCCATGAAATTAAAAGACACTTGCTTCTTGGAAGAAAAGTTATGACCAACCTAGACAGCATACTGAAAGCGGAGACATTACTTTGCCAACAAAGGTCCATCTAGTCAAAGCTATGGTTTTTCCAGTAGTCATGTATGGATGAGAGAGTTGGACTATAAATTTGAGCACCAAAGAATTGATGCTTTTGAACTGAAACTCCAATACTTTGGCCACCTGATGCAAAGAACTGACTTAATTGAAAAGAGCCTGATGCTGTTGAAGATGCGGGGAGAAGGAGAAGACAGAGGATGAGATGATTGGATGGCATCACTGACTCAATAGACATGAGTTTGAGTAAGTTCTCGGAGCTGGACAGGGAAGCCTGGCATGCTGCAGTCCATGGGGTTGCAAGGAGTCAGACGCAACTGAGCAACTGAACAGAGCTGAAGCTACATTGTCCTCTATATATGCTGGATTTTTTTTTTTAGTTTCAGTATTTTCCTCATCATTTTTCCTTCTCACATGCAAAATTGACTAGCATTTTACAGATATCAGATTGTAAAGTTTTCCTATATAATTATATTATATGCAAAATAATATGATCCTGGAAAAATGAGAGAATTTATAGATTTTATCAAATTATATTAACCTAGAGAATGAGATGGCTGGATGGCATCACTGACTCGATGAACATGAGTTTGAGTGAACTCCAGGAGTTGGTGATGGACAGGGAAGCCTGGCGTGCTGTGATTCATGGGGTCACAAAGAGTCAGACACAACTGAGCGACTGAACTGAACTGAATTTATTTTTAAATGGCAGGTATGTAGGATAGACTTTGGCACATAATAAGCATATTTATGAAAAAGAAACCACAGAACTCATCGGTCTTGGTTCAAAATACCGTCTATGTGTTAGTCTGATTGGCAGATCTAAATAGAGTAGGCTAAGAACCCTAGTCTTTTATTCAGATTGCTACCAACTACTTGTGTATTTGGGTAGGTTGGAAGTATTTTGGTCTTCAGGTTTCTTGATCTATAAAATGTAGGGGTTAGAATCCAGAGGGATTTATTTTTGTTGCAACATCTATTTTTTGTTGCAACATCTATTTTTTGTTGAACATTGTTGTTGTTCATTTGCCAAGTCATGGCTGACTCTTTGCAGCCCCATGGACTGCAGCATACCAGGCTTCCCTGTCCTTCACTATCTCCCAGAGTTTGCTCAAACTCATGTCCATCAAGTCGTTGATGCTATCCAGCCGTCTCATCCTCTGTCACCCCCTTCTCCTCCTGCCCTCAGTCTTTCCCAGCATCAAGGTCTTTTCCAATTGTTGACCATAGTCTGTAATAAACAAGAATGTTCTCTATAGTAGAAAGTGATTTTGTTTAAAACGTTATAAAGAACAATGTTAAGTAGCAATCACAGAATGGTGATTATGAAGTGTGATAGAGAAATAATCATCATAAACACCATTTATTGAACTCCTCTCAAAGGAGATGACCTCTGTCAAGGTTTCAATGGGCTTATTGGTATAATGGAGCCAATAGACTATTATTTAAATCTCATATGGGCTTTCACCATTACTGCCTTTTCAGATGGCTGGTTTAATCCATATCATGGAAAGGTGGGTGAATAAGTCTACTCTTTTTCCCTCTTTCAAAGACCAATAGAGGAGAAGACCTGGAAAGATTGACAAAAAGTGTCTTCCAGAGTTGCAAAGATACAACTGGCTTAGAGGCATTGATGAGTCATTAAGAAAGTTCATTATGTCTACTTTCAAATGGAAGGAAGGATAATAAGCTAAGGAAAATTGTCTTCCCAAAGGATCCTGTTTTGCAGGAGTCAGAAAAATGGAATGAGGGTAATAGCCAAAGAACTTTCTAAGCCATGGAGATATGTAAAGCCCCCTCACCTGCCCAACCTATGAGCTGAAGGGCTCAAGTTCTGCAGCATCAGAATGGAGTCAGTGTAGAGGACAGTTATCAGATAAGAAGAATTAGGGGATTCATCCGAAGCTAAACCTCATACACAGAACTAACATAGGATAGTAGCACTCCATGGAGTTCCCAAGAACTTAAAGATGGCTTTGCCCTTCATGTACAACAAGGAATGGAAGCATAGAACTTGTCTTTAAAGTGTAAGGAGATCTCAAACCTGGAGATATTTTATCCCCAAATCTTACAGCAATCCAATAAATGACATATTGTCATCCCTGTCTTATATCTTTCTATTCCATAATGGTCCAAGTAAGAAAGTAACACTGTGTTTCCTGAAGAAAAGCAAAGAGGTTTGGGGGCTTTTGATTGCTTTTCAGGTAAATCAAAAAGCCACAACCTTGACTAAATGATATCTAGGATTATTGTTTGGGAGAGAGGTGACATCATGACGGTTCAGTTCAGTTGAGTCGCTCAGTCGTGTCCGACTCTGCGCGACCCCATGAATCACAGCACAGTACCCACCATTAATTTCCCCAATTGAGTGAGTCTAATAGAAGCAAGTAAGAATGCTCTGTCTTTACCTAGATGGTGGAATTTCAGATGACCATTTTTAAGGGGTTTCTCACTTCTATGACTCTCTAACCCAAGCGACACAATTCCATCTGTGGTAACTGGGTGCAGAATATCTATGGGCTATATTTTGGTCCTGCCAGGGTTCCCACAAAGATCTGGAGATGTGGGCACTTTTGGTTGACTATAAAATAGGAACAGTACTCAAAGGAAACCCTCCCCTCACGTTTCTTTAGTATTCTGTTTTACTTATTCTGCTTTTGTACAAAGTTATTTTTACAAGTAATTTAAGTAAATTAACAGTTTCAGAGGATTCATGATCCCATCAGATAAATTTTCCCTCCCATGACATCAGTACTAAATATCATCCTGGTGCCTTTAGATGTATTATATTTCATATGGAGGATCAAAGCAAACCTGCTAATTAGTTCCTCAAGGTGACTGTGTATAGCATCAATTCTAGCATTGAAACTTTTGTTTATAAAACACTTCATTGCATATAGGGGTGAAAATGCTGACAAAATGGGAAGAGGTTTGTCTGGCCCTCCTACATTTTTAAGCTTTTTCCTTTGTTTGGAATATCTAGTCAGAATTCAGGAGGAATTCCATGTCCTTGACAAGGAATAAAACTAACCAGCCCATTATGAGCTCAACGCTGGCACTTAGCATTAATGATTCTAATCTACTGAATTATCTGCTTTCGAAGACAGAGTTGATGAATAAAACTACATACTCTTATTAAAGAAATAGGCAAAATGAAACCAGTTTCATTTGTGCTAGACTCCTAGGGTTATGGATAAAATGATTTTTTTCTAACCTTGAAAGTATTAGAAGCTTGCCAGAGAAAATTTAAGAAAAATGTTTTTTAAAAAGCCATCTTTTACAATAACATTTTGGTACATTTTTATATATGTTTTTCATATATTCAGGATTTGAAATCATGCTTTATATGCAGATAAATCTACTTTTTTAACATATCATTTAAAAGAATGTTATAAATTCTCCCCAAAGGTAATTTCAAGTGACAAAATAAATTCCTTATTGTGTAGATAAGCCATGTTTAATGTAGATGGTCTACAATGAATAAACGATTTTAATTATTTTTTTTACTAAGTAAAACATCACATGGGGTGACATTTAATAATATCAAGTGTAATGTGTAATGTTTCTTTTGAACACAGTGATACAAAATACTTAATGGAGTTATAGTGCTCTTTTCATAAAAATATTGGAAGTAAAGCAGAGAGGCATGATGTTCTTTGGAGGCATGACAATTGTACCTTTTGACTATGTATGTCTGTCTATGCTTTGCATATAACTCTAATCAGAACAAGCAAAAAACAAAAACATATTCCTTCTGTTGTAACAATGGAGATAACCAGGGGATGAGAAGAGGCTGTTGTTGGCCTCTGACCTCATAAACAGCCTCTTTTTCTGTTGTATCTCTTTTATGCATTACTGTTTCCAACTAGATCTCAGTACAGTTACACTGTGACCCACATATTTGTGTTCCTTTTGGCCTGCCCAGCTCTAGTGAGAAGGTCACTGCCACTTCTTTGATTTCTTTGAGAAGAGACTTCAGCCATCTTCTCCAGCCTCTCAGTGCTTCTCATAGCTGTTACACTGCAGAAGCTGTGGGAGTTGGTAGTTATGCTGTTTTTCTCATAGACTACAAAAATCTTTTTTCAGGTGTCATTTTTCCTTTCTCACTTATTTTTTCCCACGTAACTTTCTAGTTGATGGTTCATTTTCACCCAACCTTCCCAACAGTTTCTGGTGTTGTGTTTTCTTCTCAGATCCATTTTTTAATGGTATAACTATGAAGGAATGTCTTTGCCTTGCTACTGACTCCTCCAGAATCTCAGGAGTCTCCCTGAGTCTCAGAAGGGGACACAGTTACAACTTAGAAGGTCAGCCATTCAAAGGCATTGGGCCAAAAGCCTTGCCCTAGCACTGAAATGTTGTTCTGCTAATGTGTACCTCCTGCCCAGTATTTCTTATTAATAAGGCACTAAATAGAAGGCAATAGGTGTTACCATTGCCAAAAGAAAATGTCTCTCTTTTAATTAATCAATGTAAATGGACTTTTACTGGAAAATAGAAGGGAAGTGTTTCTAGAACTCAGGATATAATGTTACATCAGGGAATACCATGCCCTCTTTTTATTTTAAAGTGGAATTTTTTTTTTTTTTAATGCAGAGACACTAGGTCTGGACTGACAGAGAGAGTTCACAAATTATTGCAGAACAGGTGCTTTTTTGTAAACTCAGGACTTTTGTTTCCCAGTTCACTTTTGCTACAACTCATTTGCATTCAATCTGGTGGGAGCTCTGATCAAGCAAATTATCTGGGTGAAGCAATTTATGAAACAAGAAATAACTTACAGTCAAACTCCGCTTCTTCCTTATTTCTATTTATCTTTCCCTCATGGACTGATGCAATTATCACTTAGCCAGGGTCTGGCATAAATATTGATCAGAACAGCAACACTACAAAATTACTCTTTGGCATGGCTTCAGTTCAACTTCTCCTTAGTAACTTTCCTTGTGCAAACATTAACTTTCCTTTCATTTCTTAAGTACCTTTTTGCTTCAGGTTTTCTCTCAAGACAGTCTAATTTACAATTGCTCCAACTGCATTGATCCAAAGCGACCTAATTTTCCCTCCATTGTCACATAATCTATTATTGAATGTAGACATTTATATACTCTTATACACTATGTAAACCAAAGGATCAATTAAGGCAAATCAGGAGGAGCTAGGTTTGCAGCAAGTGGGCTGAGCACAACCATTTGTCTTCTCTCTCTTCTCTAAATCCATAATGGTAACTCCTAAGAGTGACAGGAGCCAGCATGAAGATGTCTGCCAACAAAAGACTGTAAAGAAATTCTTGGCGTGTGGGACCTCTAAAAATGTGAATCAGATTGAATCAGATTTTTCATCAGAATAAATATAAGCTAAAAATAGCAATTCTGTCCTTCAAACTTTGAAAGTAAAATTATTTAGAACCTGTAATTCTAAATCTCACCAATTTCAAGATGGATCAGTTCAGCTCAGTTCAGGTGCTCAGTCATGTCTGACTCTTTGCAACCCCATGGATTGCAGCATGCCAGGCTTCTCTGTCCACTACCAACTCCCAGAGCCTACTCAAACTCATGTACCGTGTCAACAGTGCCATCCAACCATCTCACCCTCTGTCATCCCCTTCTCCTCCCACCTTCAACATTTCCTAGCATCAGGGTCTTTTCAAATGAGTCAGCTCTTCACATCAGGTGGCCAAAGTACTGGAGTTTCAGCTTCAACATCAGTCCTTCCAATGAACACTCAGGACTGATTTCCTTTAGGATGGACTGGTTGAATCTCCTTGAAGTCCCAGGGACTCTCAAGAGTCTTCTCCAACACCACAGTTCAAAAGCATCAATTCTTCATTACTCAGCTTTCTTTATAATACAACTCTCACATCCATACACGACTACTGGAAAAAACATAACCTTGACTAGACAGACATTTGTTGGCAAAGTAATGTCTCTGCTTTTTAATATGCTGTCTAGGTTGGTCATAACTTTTCTTCCAAGGAGTAAGCGTCTTTTCATTTCACGGCTGCAGTCACCATCTGCAGTGATTGTCAAGCCCAAAAAAATAAAATCTGCCACTGTTTCCACTGTTTCTCCATCTATTTCCCATGAAGCGATGGGACCAGATGCCATGAAATTTGTTTTCTGAATGTTGAGCTTTAAGCCAACTTTTTCACTCTCCTCTTTCACTTTCATCAAGATGCTCTTTAGTTCCTCTTCACTTTCTGCCATAAGAGTGGTGTCAACTGCATATCTGAGGTTATTGATATTTCTCCTGGCAATCTTGATTCCATCTTGTGCTTCATCCAGCCCAGTGTTTCTCATGATGTACTCTGCATATAAGTTAAATATATAAGTTAAATAAACACAGTGACAATATACAGCCTTGACGTACTCCTTTTCCTATTTGGAACCAGTCTGTTGTTCCATGTCCAGTTCTCACTGTTGCTTCCTGACCTGCATGCAGATTTCTCGAGAGGCTGCTCAGGTGGTCTGGTATTCCCATCTCTTTCAGAATTTCCCACAGTTTACTGTGATTCACACAGTCAAAAGGCTTTGCCATAGTCAATAAAGCAGAAGTAGATGTTTTTCTGGAATTCCCTTGCTTTTTTGATAATCCAGTGGATGTTGGCAATTTGATCTCTGGTTCCTCTGTCTTTTCTAATCCAGCTTGAACATCTGGAAGTTCACAGTTCATGTATTGTTGAAACCTGGCTTGGAGAATGAGGGCAAAAAGACATTTTCCATAAGGCATCATGTTAAAAAATTACTTCTCTGGAACCCTTTTTGAAGAGAATACTTTGAGTTGTTGAACTCCTCCTAATATCTTCCCTACTTCATGTTGTTACAAAATGTTAGGATTTCCTCATTTGGAATGTTTATTTTGCTCCAGTTGCTGACCCTTTTTCTGATTGCATGAGTTCTCCTTGAAATGCAATCCCATGGGGGTGTTCTGCTGACTGAGGCTCTTGCCTTCTTCTGTCTTGCTCTGAAATACTTTCTCATCCCAGTTCCTACTTTCTCATCCCAGTTCCTAGGGCAAGGACAAGACATGAGTTCACACAAATAGAAAAGCCAGTAAACGGGATTATGGGAAGCCCATTTATTTGTTTCTTTATAAAATCATAAGAGTGAAAGCAGGGGCAGGATGGGCAGGGGGGGGAAGAATAGATATTAAGCTTTCATCAGGGAAAGAAAAATTGCCTGCAAATCAACTATTTGATAATATGAGTATTTGGCAAGTTGACCATCACATTAGATCATTAAATGAGTAGGATTCAAGTAAAATATCTTCAAGAAAAATAAAAAGATTTTAGGAAAATACAAAATGAATAAGAAACGAAGTTATTTGGGGATATGATCAGAAAGGTATATGTATCATTTCCCAAGGAGAACAGCAATCAAACTCCAGGGGAAGAAAAGGCTATACAGGAAAACTGTAGAGCCAATATGCATCTGAAATTCAGCATGGTTTTGGACAATGTATATGGTTAGGAAAGAAAGGAAAGGAAAATTCATTTGATCTTCACACAAAGAACATTCTTAGTTGATGGGTATGAGGTGAGGGATGGGGTGACACTGGAACCATTAGAAAAGGAAATTTTATAACAGCGCACCATGAGAAAATGCAAAAAGCCAGAGAAGATGAACTTCAAGTATAATGAGGACATACCTCCACCTTTCTATAATTCTTGCCACTTTTCCTTCCTCTGTCAGCTGAACTTTAACACAAGTTTCCTCCTCAACTGCAAGGTGGTTGCCTGTATCAATGGAGCCTTGTGAGAGGGGCTTCCTACAGTCAATGAACTTTGCACTCACTGGACAGTTTGAACCTATCCTCATGATCAGATGCCATGTGTTAGTTGGTCTGAGTATAAATTGTCCCAATAGAACAGAAGTGACTTGAGTGAGGACAAGTCTACCCAAACCCCTGGCTTCTGTGCCATGAGAGGTGGGTAGGGTGGGTTGGAAGGAGGCAAGTTCAGTTCAGCTCAGTTCAGTTGCTCAGTTGTGTCTGAGTCTTTGCAACCCCATGGACTGCAGCATGCCAGGCTTCTCTGTCCATTACCAACTCCTGGAGCCTACTCAAACTCCTGTCCATCGTGTCGATGATGCCATCCAACCATCTCATTCTCTGTCATCCCCTTCTCCTCCCACCCTCAATCTTTCCCAGCATCAGGGTCTTTTCAAATGAGTCAGTTCTTCACATTAGGTGGCCAAATTTTGGAGTTTCAACTTCAGCATCAGTCCTTCCAGTTAATATTCAGGACTGATTTCCTTTAGGATGGACTAGTTGGATCTCCTTGAAGTCCAAGGGACTCAAAAGAGTCTTCTCCAACACAGTTCAAAAGCATCAATTCTTTGACACTCAGCTTTCTTTATAGTCTAACTCTCACATCCATACATGACTACTGGAAAATCCATAGCTTTGACTAGACAGACCTTTGTTGCCAAAGTAATGTCTCTGCTTTTTTTTTTAATTTTAATTGGAGGCTAATTACTTTACAATATTGTGATGGTTTTTGCCACACATTCACATGAATCAGCCATGGGTATACATGTGTTCGCCATCCTGAAAGCCCCTCCCACCTCACTCCCCATCCCATCCCTCTGGGTCATCCCATTGTACCAGCCCTGAGCACCCTGACTCATGCATCGAATGTGGACTGGCGATCTATTTCACATATGATAATACACATGTTTTAATGCTATTCTCTCAAATCATCCCACCCTCACCTTCTCCCACAGAATCCAAAAGTCTTTTCTTTACATCTATGTCTCTTGCTGTCTCACATGTAGGATCATCATAACCATCTTTCTAAATTTCATATATATGCATTAGTATACTGTATTGGTGTTTTTCTTCCTGACTTACTTCACTCTGTATAATAGGCTCCAGTTTCATCCACCTCACTGGAACTGACTCAAAGGCATTCTTTTTAATAGCTGAGTACTATTCCATTGTGTATATGTACCAAAACTTTCTTATCCATTCATCTGCTGATGGACATCTAGGTGGTTTCCATGTCCTGGCTATTGTAAACAGTGCTGCAATAAACATTAGGGTACATGTGTTTCTTTCAGTTCTGGTTTCCTTGTGTGTATGCCCAGCAGTGGGATTTCTGGGTTGTATGGCAGTTCTATTTCCAGTTTTTTAAGGAATCTCCACACCGTTCTCCACAGTGGCTGTACTAGTTTGCATTCCCACCAACAGTGTAAGAGGGTTCCTTTTTCTCCTCACCCTATCCAGCATTTATTGTTTATAGACTTTTTGATAGCAGCCATTCTGACCACAGTGAGATAGTACCTCATTGTGGTTTTGATTTTCATTTCTCTGCTAGTGAGTGATGTTGAGCATTTGTTCATGTGTGTGTCTCTGCTTTATAATATGCTGACTGGGTTGGTCATAGCTTTTCTTCCAAGGAGCAAGAGTCTTTTAATTTCATGGCTGCAGTCACCATCTGCAGTGATTTGGAGCCCCAGAAAATAAAGTCTGTCACTGTTTCCATTGTTTCCCCTTATATTTGCCATGAAGTGATGGGACCAGATGCCATGATCTTAGTTTTCTGAATGTTGAGCTTTAAGCCAGCTTTTTCACTCTCCTCTTTCACTTCCATCAAGAGGGTCTTTAGTTCTTTATCACTTTCTGCCATAAGGGTGGTGTCATCTGCATACCTGGGGTTATTGATATTCCTCCTAGCAATATTGATTCCAGCTTGTGCTTCTTCCAGCCCAGCATTCCTCATGATGTACTCTGCGTATAAGTTAAATAAGTAGGGTGACAATATACAACCTTGACGTACTCCATTTCCTATTTGGAACCAGTCTGTTGTTCAATGTCCCATTCTCACTGTTGCTTCCTGACCTGCATACAGGTTTCTCAGGAGGCAGGTCAGGTGGTCTGGTAGTCCCATCTCTTTCAGAATTTTCCACAGTTTGTTGTGATTCACACAGTCAAAAGGCTTTGGCATAGTCAATAAAGCAGAAATAGATGTTCTTCTGGAATTCCCTTGCTTTTTTGATGATCCAGTGGATGTTGGCAATTTGATCTCTGGTTCCTCTGCCTTTTCTAAATTCAGCTAGAACTTCTGGAAGTTCATGGTTCACGTATTGCTGAAGCCTGGCTTGGAGAATTTTGAGCATGACTTTACTAGCGTGTGAGATGAGTGAAATTGTGCGGTAGTTTGAGCATTCTCTGGCATTGCCTTTCTTTGGGATTGGAATGAAAACTGACCTTTTCCAGTCCTGTGGCCACTGCTGAGTTTTCCAAATTTGCTGGCATATTGAGTACAGCACTTTCACAGCATCATCTTTTAGGATTTGAAATAGCTCAACTGGAGTTTCATCACTTCCACTAGCTTTGTTCGTAGTGATGCTTCTTAAGCCCCACTTGACTTCACATTCCAGGATGTCTGGCTCTAGGAGAGTGATCTCACCATCATGATTATCTGGGTCATGAAGATCTTTTTCGTATAGTTCTTCTGTGTATTCTTGCCACCTCTTCTATCTTCTGCTTCTATTAGGTTCATACCATTTCCATCCTTTATTGTGCCCATCTTTGCATGAAATGTTCCCTTGGTATCTCTAATTTTCTTGAAGAGATCCTTAGTCTTTCCCATTCTGTTGTTTTCCTCTATTTCTTTGCATTGATCACTGAGGAAAGCTTTCTTGTCTCTCCTAGCTCTTCTTTGGAACGCTACATTCAAATGGGTATATCTTTCCTTTTTTCCCTTGTCTTTTGCTTCTTTTCCTTTCTCAGTTATTTGTAAGCTCTCATCAGACAACCATTTTAAAGGAGGCGAACACAACATTATTAATAATTTCAGGTTTTTAAGTTTTTTAATTATTTACATGTTTTTGGTTGTGCTGAGTCTTCCCTGTTGCCCTCAGGCTTTCTTTAGTTGCAGTAAGTAGAGACTACTCTTGTTGCAGTGCATGGTGGCTTTCCTTGTTATGGAGCATGGGCTCTAGACATTTGCACTTCAATATTTGCAGTTCTCAGGCTCAGTAGTTGTGGTGTACTGACTTCATTGCCCTGTGGCATGTGGAATCTTCCCAGACCAGGGATTGAATCCACATCCCCTGCATTGACAGGCAGATTCTTAACCACTGGACCTCCAGGAAAGTCTTTTCATAGCTTTTAAAACTTTATAGAGGTTTTGCTTTTTCCTTAAGTGTTCTTTCAAGGTTTAGAACCGCACTGTACAACACAGTAGCCATTATCCATGTGTAGCTATTCACATTTGCATTTTAATTAATTGAAATTAAATGCAATTAAAACTGCTTTCTCAGCTGCATTAGCCATATTTCCAGTGCTCAAGAGCAAAGCATGACTAATGCTACCATATAGGACAACACAGATTATAGACATTTCTGTCAGCACTCGAAGTTCTAGTGGATAGTACTAGTCTGGAGCATAAAACGCTCTGACCTGATTAGACACATTTTCTATGGAGTATCTTCCTTAGATTTGCTTTAGCCATGACTACAATGTTTGTTTCTTCCCAAAAGCTTACAGCATCAATGAGACACAGGTTTTTCAGTTTTGGTTAATATATCTTCCTTTTGTACTTACTATTTCAAGGGAAAGCTTCCATAGGTGACTGAACAAAGGTTGAAGCAGACTAAGTGTTTAGCCTTTCTGCATCCCTTTTTGGTTTTCTCCTTATCCAAATCTTTCCTTACTTGCCCCTCCCTCTAGATTGTGCTCCATTTCATGATTTCCCTCCTCAAGCTGCAGCTGATACTCCATGAGGCAGCTAACATAAAACTTAGTTTTTAAGGTGCATATTCTCATTATATTGGAATTGACCTTAATGTGTTTATGTGTGTGAGTAGTGGTTGGAGGGCTGGTACCAGCAAAACTCAGTTCCTAACAGAGTAATAGGGGATGGGAAGTGGAGTGATTGATAGGTGTACCCGTGTTTAAAAGAAATTCTCTAAGAATTAATGAGCTAATAACAGTGAGCATCGCAAAGAGTTGGACACGACTGAGCGACTGAACTGAACTGAACAGTGAGCGCTTAATATGTACCAGGTACCTTTTTAAACTTTTTTACCTATAATATTCCATTTATTATGCCCCGCCCCCGATCTTTGAGATTATTACTGTAATTTGCAGGTGTAGATGCGACACTGAACCCACCTGACCACCCATCCATTGTCAGTCTCTTGGTCCCTTCGGTGGGCCAGACAGTGGGTTCTGGGGATGCAGTGAGCCCCAGACCCATGGGGAATGCTGGGGATGCATATGTGACACTCTGGTGGGCAAGGCTGTACTACTGACTTAGAGACTGCAGAGACAGGAGTAAGATTCTAGAAGGTCCTCGAGGTTGAGTAAGGTTCTCAAAGGATGTGGGGGCATTTTGGAGAGGAATTGGTTTCCAGTGGAGGAGATTGCAGTACTGAGAATGGGCCTGGTGTTCCTGAGTGACAGGCCCAGAGTTGAGGGCCCAGGGCAGCAAGCAAGGGCCAGACCCTGTACACTCAGCCAGGGACCCAGCCTGGCCTCTGCTTCATGGTGAAGATGGCTGGACAAAGCCAAGGAAGGGCTGACCTGGAGGAGGGCCCAGCAAGCCTGGTGAGTATGGGCTGAGCCTGGCCTCTACACCGGTACATAGGAGGGGTGCAAGGTGGTGAGTCAGGCTGTGGATGTCCAGGGAGGCAGCTCAGATTTACCCTATCCAGCTGCTTGTCCACGGGGCCTCACACGGAACCAGACTCACACTGCAGGGCACACCCCATTTCACTGATAAGGAAATTGAAGGACTGAGAGGTTAATCTGTTTTCTATAGGGTCACAAGGCTATGCTACTGCTGCTAAGTCATGTCAGTCATGTCCGACTCTGTGTGACCCCATAAACGGCAGCCCACCAGGCTCCTCTGTCCCTGGGATTCTCCGGGCAAGAATACTGGAGTGGGTTGCCATTGCCTTCTCCTCACAAGGCTATGAGATGATCCTATATAAGTGGGCCAGAATTTTGATTCACATCCAGGCAGGCAGCCTCTGTGGCTTAATCACCTTGCACTGGCATGAGGAAGTCATCAAAAATTCACAACACCAGCAGCTGCATTGTATCCCACTCTAGGCTTTAAATCTTTGTTCAACCTGTTTATTACAAAGCAAACACAGATAACGGGTTCTCAGGTTAGTCGGTTGGTTTTATGAATGCCCCAAGGCTGCAAAGATTCTAAATAGTAAAAATTTGCTTAAGAATAGGAAGTTAAAGTTAAGCAGTAATTGATAAGGCAGAATTAGTGGTAAAATCTATCAATGTGTATTTAAATCTCTGTATTAATTTATATCTTGCTCTATATTGACTTAAATTTGCTTCGAAACAATAATTAGAGATTGTCAATTGTTAAGAGTCTTATTTTGCCAGAAGAAAAAAAAATGATTATATGCTTGTACTGGAGTTTACTGACATAGTTTTTCTCAACCTTGGCTTCCAAGTAGAATCACTTAGAGAGCTTAAAAATTTCTACTGCTTCAACCTCAGAGAGAAGCATTTTCTATAACTGACTCCACTTAACATCTAAGCTGAGGGACTAGGTTTAGATGGGACCTCCGTTCGTGTCTTTTTTGAATGGGATGTGAACTGCTTTTGATAAATTAGACACTCGGCACTGCATGAGCCATGTCATGCAGTGACTTTCCTTGGTGAGGGAAAACCCCTTATTTGTGAGCCTGTGCATAGCTTACATCTCTGTCACTTTGGCCACTTGGGTCCACTGAGCAAGCACTGGGTGACCATGACTAAAGGTTGACTGATGCCTACTGAGAATATAATTTTATCCACCTGGTTATTTGGAATCCTGGCTACCGTAATGGATATTCATGTGGAGCACAAATATCTTCTCAATCTGTGCCTATTTTGTCTGTCCACAGATCAGGTTTTCGGCTTTGAGAAATCATTTTCCTCTTTTATGTATCCAGCAATACTCTGATAGGCTGCCCATCTAGTGTTGTTTCTAGAAACATTGTTATCAATTATCCTCTGCCAAGTATCTCAGTTCAGTTCAATTCAGTTCAGTCGCTCAGTTGTATCCGACTCTCTGCGACCCCATGAATCACAGCACGCCAGGCCTCCCTGTCCATCACCAACTCCCGGAGTTCACTCAAACTCATCTCCATCGAGTCGGTGATGCCATCCAGCCATCTCATTCTCTGTCGTCCCCTTCTCCTCCCGCCACCAATCCTTCCCAGCATCAGAGTCTTTTCCAGTGAGTCAACTCATCGCACGAGGTGGCCAAAGTATTGGAGTTTCAGCTTTAGCATCAGTCCCTCCAATGAACACCCAGGATTGATCTCCTTTAGAATGGACTGGTTGGATCTCCTTGCAGTCCAAGGGACTCTCAAGAGTCTTCTCCAGCACCACAGTTCAAAAGCATCAATTCTTCGGTGATCAGCTTTCTTCACAGTCCAACTCTCACATCCATACAAGACCACTGGAAAAACCATAGCCTTGACTAGATGGACCTTTGTTGGCAAAGTAATGTCTCTGCTTTTTAATATACTGTCTAGGTTGGTCATAACTTTCCTTCCAAGGAGCAAGCGTCTTTTAATTTCATGACTGCAATCAGCATCTGCAGTGATTTTGGAGCCCCCAAAAATAAAGTCTGACACTGTTTCCATTGTTTCCCCATCTATTTCCCATGAAGTGATGGGACCAGATGCCATGATCTTCGTTTTCTGAATGTTGAGCTTCAAGCCAACCTTTTCACTCTCCTCTTTCACTTTCATCAAGAGGCTTTTGAGTTCCTCTTCACTTTCTGCCATAAGGGTGGTGTCATCTGCATATCTGAGGTTATTGATATTTCTCCCAGCAATCTTGCAGGCTAAAAAATTCTGATAACTGACATTTTTTTGCTGCCCCTTATGGTAGATATGCCACCTTCTCTCTGGTGATTAGGAACTCTTATGATTAGGAACTCTGGTGAGTAGTAGCCTCTGCTACTCTGGGTCCTCTTTATCCCCATTGAAATCAGAAGCCTACTTACACAGGTATACCTAGTCGCCAAAGAGAGTAGACATGGAACATTTCCAGTGCTCCTTCCACTAATACATTCCCAAATGCTTTAGTTAGTGAAGGAAGTGCCTTCTGGACTTTCTCAGGGTTGATACTTGGGAGGGGGTAAGGTACAGATCACACATGACAAAGTCAACCTGCTGTTGGGATTCTCTCCAAAGCCTTTGGATTTTCTCTTCTAAAACATGTATAACATGATAGGGAAGCTCTGGAATCTCAATTTCTTTAACTAGAGGTTTATCATGAAATCTAATTTTTTGCCTATCAATGAATTAGCTTTTAGAGCTACCTTACAGCTGCATGAACTAATACATTAGACACAAAATCTCTAGTAAATATACTATATCCAAAAAATTCATCCCAATCTAGGGTTATACTCTGTCATCTTTGGTGTAAGACCCTTAGATTCCATTTCCACACATTTTCTACAGCTTTCTGCTGATACACATTTTGTTGTTTTGTTTAGTCACTAAGCCATGTCCAGCTCTTCAACCCCGTGGACTGCAGCATGCCAGGCTACCGTGTCCACTAACTTCTGGAGTTTGCTCAGACTCATGTTTATTGAGCTGGTGATGCTAACCATCTAAGATCTAACCATCTCATCCTCTGCCACCCCCTTCTCCTTTTGCCTTCAGCCTTTCCCAGCATCAGGGTATTTTCCAAAGTGACAGCTCTTTACATCAGGTGGCCAAAGTATTGAAGCTTCAGCTTCAGCATCTGTCCTTCCAATGAATATTCAGGGTTGATCCTGTTTGGGATTGTCTGGTTTGATCTCCTTGCAGTCCAAGGGACTCTCAAAAATCTTCTCCAGCACCACAGTTCCAAAGCATTAATTCATAGGCAGTCAGCCTTCTTTCTGGTCCAACTTTCA
Organism: Moschus berezovskii; assembly: GCF_049115385.1. NCBI lineage: Eukaryota > Metazoa > Chordata > Mammalia > Artiodactyla > Moschidae > Moschus > Moschus berezovskii. The sequence continues at coordinate 66,063,000 of NC_142466.1, forward strand.
CATCTGTACATATGACTACTGGAAAGACCATAGCTTCAACTACATGTACCTTTGTTGGCAAAATGGGGTCTCTGCTTTTTAATATGCTGTCTAGATTTGTCATAGCTTCCCTTCCAAGTAGCAAGCATCTTTTAATTTCCTAATACATATTAGGAAAGTGTTAAAATTCTTTTTGATAAGTTAACTGTCTCCTCTTGGGTCATAATGAGTTCCTGCCCCCTATATCCTAGTGGTATTTGACTCTGGCTATATGTCTGGTGAGCCTCCCTTGTGGTAAAGAATCTGCCTGCCAATACAGGAGACTCAGGTTCGATCCCTGGGTTGGGAAGATCCCCTGAGGTGGGCATGGCAACCCACTCCAGTATTCTTGCCTGGGAAATCCTGTGGACAGAGGAGACTGGTGGGCTACAGTCCATGGGGTTGTAAAAGAGTCAGAGATGGCTTAGTGACTAAACAAAAACAACAACATAGGCCCGGTAGCCACAGTGGGTGGTTGTGGTGTGTCTTGAAGAAAACAAGACATATTTTCCCAGTGAGATTTGTAAAGGCTTTTCACGCAAAGTAAAGCTAGTTTCCTCAGACATTGAGGAATTAAGCTATTTCTACTAGTAAGAAAAGCTCAGGACAACCCCGGGGTCAAAAGTACCAGCTTTTTCTGAATCCAATAATATAGCCTCATTCCAAGATTCGGGGTCTCATTATTTTACAATTTATATTCCATCTTTCACCCATGAAGTCTTACAAGATTATGAATAAAACTGTTGTAATTCAACAATCAGTGCAACTAAATTTTGTATTTGATTTTAAGCAATATTAACTCAGGCTACAAGAAGTTACAGAATATTTAAGGCTATCATAGAAACTGTTTCTCAAACTATGACTTGAGTTGAATGCTAACAGACATAAGATTCTTATGTTCTTTCTGTGTGTACTCAAGTGCCCTTAAAGATATCCACCCCACACCAGAATTCTTGAAGTTGTCATTACTGTTGTAATCATTACAGGGACTAACCCCTTGGGATCTCAAGGCATTTGCTGCAACGCATACTTCACAATCTAACACTGCTGATGGTTGATTTATTACGATATCCCTGCCTACCTTGGGTTACTGTTATCCTATTTCTTATTGGCAAAGAGTTCAGCACAGTACTTAAGCCACAGGGCACAAACACCCCTAATGCCCAAATCACATCAAATCACGTCTTTGTAAGTCTGTATGCTGGGACCACTCTCTTACCAATTATATATCATTCAAAGTCTAAACAGAGGACAGAAATCACACAGTAATTTGAACAGGAAAAGTTTAATACAAGTAATTGTTACCTGTAACAGGGGCATTGGCAAAGTAATGTCTGTTTTTTAATATGCTGTATAGGTTTGTCATAACTTTTCTTCCAAGGATCTAGCGTCTTTCAATTTCATGGCTACAGTTACCACCTGCAGTGATTTTGAAGCCCAAGAAAATAATCTGTCACTGTTTCCATTGTTTCCCCATCCATTTGCCATGAAGTGATGGGACCAGATGCCTTGATCTTCGTTTTGGGACTATTGAGTTTTAAGTCAGCTTTTTCAGTCTCCTTTTCCACCTTCATTAAGAGGCTCATTAGTTTCTCATTGCTTTCTGCCATAAGAGTGGTGTCATCTGCATATCTGAGGTTATTGATATTTTTCCCAGCAATCTTGATTCCAGCTTGTGATTCATCCAGCTTGGCATTTCACATAATGTACTCTGCATATAAGTTAAATAAGCAGAGTGACAATATACATCCTTGGCATACTCCTTTCCCAATTTGGAACAAGTCTGTTGTTCCATGTGTGGTTCAAACTGTTGCTTCTTGACCTGCATACAGGTTTCTCAGGAGGCAGGTAAGGTGGTCTAGTATCCCCATCTCTTGAAGAATTTTCCACAGTTTGTTGTGATTCACACAGTCAAAAGGCTTTAGTGTAGTCAATGAAGCAAAAGTAGACGTTTATCTGGAATTCTCTTGCTTTTTCTATGAACCAATAGATGTTGGCAATTTGATCTCTGGTTCCTCTGCCTTTTCTAAATCCAGCTTGAACATCTGGAACTTCTTGGCTCACGTATTGTTGAAGCGTAGCTTGGAGAATTTTGAGCATTACTTTGCTAGCATGTGAAATGAGTGCAATTGTGTAATAATTTGAACATTCTTTGGCATTGGAATGAACTTGGATTCTTTGGCATCCCAATTCTTTGGAATTGGAATGAAAACTGACCTTTCCCAGTCCTCTGGCCACTGCTGAATTTTCCAAATTTGCTGACATATTGAGTGCAGCACTTTCACAGCATCATCTTTTAGGGTTTGAAATAGCTCAGCTGGAATTCTATCATCTCCACTAGCTTTGTTCATAATGATGCTTCCTAAGGCCCACTTAACTTTACACTCCAGGATGTCTGGCTCTAGGTGAATGATCATGCCATCATGGTTATCTGAGTCATTAAGATCTTTTTTTGTACAGTTCTTCTGCGTATTCTTGCCACCTCTTCTTAATATCTTCTGCTTCTGTTAGGTCCATACCATTCTGTCTTTTATTGTGTGCATCTTTGCATGAACTATTCCCTTGGTATTTCTAATTTTCTTGAAGAGATCTCTATTGTTGATCTCTATTCTATTTTGTTCTATTCTGTTGTTCCCATTCTATTGTTTTCTTCTATTTCTTTGCATTGTTTACTTAAGAAGGCTTTCTTATCTCTTCTTGCTATTCTCTGAAGCTCTGTATTCAGATGGGTTTATCTTTCCTTTTCTCCTTTGCTTTTCACTTCTCTTCTTTTCTCTGCTGTTTGTAAGGCCTCCTCAGACAACCATTTTGCCTTTTTGCATTTCTTTTTATTGGGGATGGTCTTGATCACTGACTCCTGTACAATGTCACAAGTCTCCATCCATAGTTCTTCAGGCACTGTGTCTATCAGAAATAATCCTTGGAATCTCTTTGTCAGTTCCACTTTGACAATGTATAATTATAAGAGATTAGATTTAGGTCATACCTGCATGGTCTAGTGGTTTTCCCTACTTTCTGCAATTTAAGTCTGAATTATGCAATAAGGAATTCATGATCTGAGCCACAGTCAGCTCCCGGTCTTTTTTTTTTTTTTGCTGACTGTTAGAGCTTTTCCCGGAGAAGGCAATGGCAAGCCACTCCAGTACTCTTGCCTAGAAAATCCCATGGACAGAGGAGCCTGGAAGGCTGCAGTCTGTGGGGTCGCTAAGGGTCGGACATGACTGAGCAACTTCTCTTTCACTTTTCACTTGCATACATTGGAGAAGGAAATGGCAACCCACTCCAGTGTTCTTGCCTGGAGAATCCCAGGGACAGGGGAGCCTGGTGGGCTTCCATCTATGGGGTCACACAGAGTCGGACACGACTGAAGTGACTTAGCAGCAGCAGCAGCAGCAGAGCTTTTCCATCTTTGGCTGTAAAGAATATAATCAATCTGATTTTTATATTGACTCTATGATGATGTTCCTGTGTAGAATCATCTCTTGAGTCACTGGAAGAGAGTGTTTGTTGTGACCAGTGTATTCTCTTGGCAAAATTCTGTTAGCTTTGCCCTGCTTCATTTTGTACTCCAAAGCCAAACTTTCCTGTTATCAGATATCTCTTAAGTTTTGACTTTTGCATCCAGTCCCCTATGATGAAAAGGACATCTTTTTTTAGGTGTTAGTTCTTGAAGGTCTTGTAGGTCTACATAGAACAATTCAACTTCAACTTCTTTGGCATTAGTGGTTGGGGCATAGACTTGGATTACTAGGATGTTGAATGGTTTGCCTTGGAAACGAACAGAGATCATTCTGTTTTGAGATTGCACCCAAGTACTGCATTTTGAACTCTTCTGTTTCGTTACTTTACCAACGAAGCTCCATCTAGTGAAAGCAATCAATCCTAAAGGAAATCAATCCTGAATATTCATTGGAAGGACTGATGCTCAAGCTCCAATACTTTGGAACCTGATGCAAAGAACTGACTCATTAGAAAGGACCCTGATGCTAGGAAAGATTGAAGGCAGGAAAAGGGGACAACAGAGGATGAGATGGTTTGATGGCATCACCAACTCAATGGACATGAGTTTGAGAAAGCTCTGGGAGATGGTGAAGAACAGGGAAGCCTGGAGTGCTTCAGTCCATGGTGTCACAGAGTCGGACACAACTGAGTGACTGAACAACAACAGCAGGAGTGTAACTATAAAAGGTTAAAGAAAACTGAAAAATGTCCTAGGCTGAGCACAAATGCCCAAGGAAAGAACAAACTCAGAAGTGAGGGATGGGTAATCCTCTCCAAGTCTGGCATTCAGACCTTGTTGGTGAAGGAATGGTTGCAACTGATGGATAATGAAGAATTTCACTGGAATGCATAGGCCAAAGCTGGTTCAGCATCACTGGGCAAGCAGGAAACACTTCTCTGGGACACAGATGGGCCAAGACTGGTAGGTGGCTATGTGGATGGAATTAAGGCATTGGTGCCTTCCTTACCTACAAGATTGTGTGAGACTATGTACACTTTGTCTGCAAGAGCCATGAGAAACAACCTTCTAGGGTACAAGTTGACTGACACTGGGAAGCGAGCCCACAGAGCAAATGGAGGCAGCAGGAGCCTGCTTATTGTCTGGGTGGCATGAAGTCTGGAGCACAGTATCCACCTTGGTAGAGTCTCAGCAGAGATTGCTGGGCCAGGGCTAGTGTCTCAAATTCTCCTAGGGCCTGCACACCTCAGGTACACAGTTGAATAGGGCATGCTGGCTGTCCCCATCAAATATGCCACTGGAAGCCACACGGGAAAACTAAGAAGAAACCGATGAAACCAAGGAGTCACTTCCTCTTTCACTGTCTCTCCTCTGCCCTCTACTGACAAACCTATCATCATGCCCATTGCAAAAGAGTAATGTCACACACCAGGTAAAGGCTGAATTTGAAGCTGAAAGGCAATAAATTAGTAAGTGGCCCAACTAATTATATACCATTTGCTGAAAAGAAGATGATGATTATAATTTTTAGCTCAAGAAAATACTTGAAACCTAACTCAGAGAAGCTAAACCAAAAATCCCCCCAAATTTTCTAGTAGGCGACTTGCAAAATTCTAATTGTAAAAATTCAGTTGATGAAATAGTTAAATTTCCTTTTTATTTAAGAGAAATTGTCTATGTTTCAAAACACTTGTAACAGTCTCCTAATTCTCATGTTGTGACATTGCAAAATCTAAATTTTTTATGACTGTATAAATCTATGAATTTTACACAGAGAAAGCAAGAGTGCCTGATTGCAGTGGCTTCGTTACTATGAAGCCTTTGATTATGGGGTAATTATCAACATGGTCTGGTCACTTGCCCACCTCTGTCATCCCAGGACACCTGCCTGTCAAATTCATGATTGTAGTGATATACAATGCATTTCGCCTATCATGGGTAATGAAATTTCTGTGACTAGCTGGTGAAAGAGATAAATGGGGAAAAGGAGGAGACTTTTACTCTGAGGCTGCTACCCAAATGTCCTAAAGGATAAGATGAAATTGAGAGTAGTATTGATTTGGTCTGATCCTGCTGCAGGCTGGGAAACTAGACTAAAATTAAATAGGTAATACCATTTTCCCAGTTATGTGTTCATGGCATCACCCTTAGATAATACCCTGCTATCCACACTTGGTCTTTATGGGATACTTTTCAAATACTTTACTTTTTATTGCTCTTACCTTTTGTTGTTAGTGGTGTTGAAAACTCTGAAGTTCTATTCTCTTCAGTTCAGTTCAGTTCAGTCGCTCAGTCGTGTCTGACTCTTTGCGACCCCATGAATCACAGCACACCAGGCCTCCCTGTCCATCACCAACTCCTGGAGTTCACTCAAACTCATCTCCATCGAGTCAGTGATGCCATCCAACCATCTCATTCTCTGTCGCCCCCTTCTCCTCCTGCCCCCAATCCCTCCCAGCATCAGAGTCTTTTCCAGTGAGTCAACTCTTCTCATGAGGTGGCCAAAGTATTGCAGTTTCAGCTTTAGCATCAGTCCTTCCAATTAAAACCCAGGACTGATCTTTAGAATGGACTGTTTGGATCTCCTTGCAGTCCAAGAGACTCTCAAGAGTCTTCTCCAACACCATAGTTCAAAAGCTTCAATTCTTCAGCACTCAGCTTTCTTCACAGTCCAACTCTCACATACATACATGACCACTGGAAAAACCATAGCTTTGACTAGATGGACCTTTGTTGGCAAAGTAATGTCTCTGCTTTTTAATATGCTTTCTAGGTTGGTCATAACTTTCCTTCCAAGAAGTAAGCATCTTTTAATTTCATGGCTGCAATCAGCATCCACAGTGATCAAATCTCAATGATATAATACAGTGTTATCAACTATATTCACTGTATTATACATTAGACAATCAGACCTTATTCATCTTATAACAGAAAGTTTGTATCCTTTTAACAAGTTCTCCCCATATCCCTCACCCCCTACCTATGGAAACCACAATTCTACTCTCTGCTTCTGAGTTCAACATTGTTTTTTAAGATTTCACATATAAATGGTACCATGCAGTATTTTTCTTTCTCTCTCTGGCTTAATTCATTATCATAATGCCCTCAAGTTTCATCTATGTCATAGCTAATGGAAAGTTTTCTCTCCTTAAGGCTGAATTCCATTGTATACATACACACACCACAGTTTCTGTATTCATTTATCCATTAACAAACAGGTTATTTCCATACATGGTTAGTGTGAATAAAGATGCAGTGAACATGGGAATGCAGATATTTCTTTGAGATGATAAATTTGTTTCCTTTGGATGCAGAAGTGACGTTGCTGGATATTGGTAGTTCCATTTTTAATTTCTTGAGGAAACTCCCTACTGTTTTCCATAGTAGGTGTATCAATTTACTTTCCCAACAGTAATATACAAGGGTTCCCTTTTCTCCATATTCTTGCAACATTTATTATGTTGCATTTTTTACAATAGATTCCCTAACAACTATAAGGTGATATCTTTTTACAGTTTTGAAACATATTTCTCTTGTGATTACTGATGTTGAGCACATTTCTGCTTGACCATTCTTATGTCTGGATTACTGTAATATTGAATGGTTTGTCTTGGAAACGAACAGAGATCATTCTGTCGTTTTCAAGATTGCATCCAAGTACTGCATTTCGGACTCCTTTGTTGACCATGATGGCTACTCCATTTCTTCTAAGGGATTCCTGCCCACAGTAGTAGACATAATGGTCATCTGAGTTAAATTCACCCATTCCAGTCCATTTTAATTCACTGAGTCCTAGAATGTCTATGTTCACTCTTGTCATCTCCTGTTTGACCACTTCCAATTTGCCTTGATTCATGGACCTAACATTCCAGGTTCCTATGCAATATTGCTCTTTACAGCATCGAACCTTGCTTCTATCACCAGTCACATCCACAACTGGGTATTGGTTTTGCTTTTGCTCCAACCCTTCATTCCTTGTAGAGTTATTTCTCCACTGATCTCCAGTAGCATACTGGGCACCTACCGACCTGGGGAATTCCTCATTCAGTATCCTATCATTTTGCCCTTTGATACTGTTCATGGGGTTCTCAAGGCAAGTATACTGAAGTGGTTTGCCATTCTCTTCTCCAGTGGACCACATTCGGCTGTGGTCCATGTGATCAGATCGACTAGTTTTCTGTGATTATGATTTTAGTGTGTCTGCCCTCTGATGCCCCCTCGCAATACCTACCGTCTTATTTGGGTTTCTCTTACCTTGGGCATGGGATAGCTCTTCACAGCTGCTCCAAGAAAGCGCAGCCGCTGCACCTTACCTTGGATAAGGGGTATCTACTCAAGGCCGCCCCTCCTGACCTTGAACACGGAGTAACTCCTCTCGGCCTTCCTGCGCCCACGCAGCCACCACCTATTGGACGTGGGGTAGCTCCTCTTGGACACTAGCCCTGGCCTCAGGTGTGGGGTAGCTCCTCACTGTAGCGCCTGTTTGCGTATTCGGTTGCGCCGGGCCGGCGCCGCCGGGGCCGGCGTCGCTCGCGTCTGCACCGCCGGGGCCGGCGTCTATTATATGCTTGTAATCACCACACACAGCGAGGCACTCGGTAATGCTGAAGAAGCCGAAGTTGAACGGTTCTATGAAGACCTACAAGACCTTTTAGAACTAACACCCAAAAAAGATGTCCTTTTCATTCTAGGGGACTGGAATGCAAAAGTAGGAAGTCAAGAAATACCTGGAGTAACAGGCAAATTTGGCCTTGGAGTACGGAATGAAGCAGGGCAAAGGCTGATAGAGTTTTGTCAAGAGAACGCACTGGTCATAGCAAACACCCTCTTCCAACAACACAAGAGAAGACTCTACACATGGACATCACCAGATGGTCAACACCGAAATCAAATTGATTATATTCTTTGCAGCCAAATATGGAGAAGCTGTATACAGTTAGCAAAAACAAGACCAGGAGCTGACTGTGGCTCAGATCATGAACTCCTTATTGTCAAATTCAGACTTAAATTGAAGAAAGGAGGGAAAACCACTAGACCATTCAGATATGACCTAAATCAAATCCCTTATGATTATACAGTGGAAGTGAGAAATAGATTTAAGTGACTAGATCTGATAGATAGAGTGCCTGATGAACTCTGGACGGAGGTTCATGACATTGTACAGGAGACAGGGACCAAGACCATCCCCACGGAAAAGAAATGCAAACAAGCAAAATGGCTGTCTGAGGAGGCCTTACAAATAGCTGTGAAAAGAAGAGAAGTGAAAAGCAAAGGAGGAAAGGAAAGATATAAGCATCTGAATGCAGAGTTCCAAAGAATAGCAAGGAGAGATAAGAAAGCCTCCCTCAGTGATCAATGCAAAGAAATAGAGGAAAACAACAGAATAGGTAAAACAAGAGATCTCTTCAAGAAAATTAGAGATTCCAAGGGAACTTTTCATGCAAAGATGGGCTCGATAAAGGACAGAAATGGTATGGACCTAACAGAAGCAGAAGATATTAAGAAGAGGTGGCAAGAATACACAGAAGAACCGTACAAAAAAGATCTTCACGACCAGGATAGTCACAGTAATGTGATCACTGACCTAGAGCCAGACATCTTGGAATGTGAAGTCAAGTGGGTCTTAGAAAGCATCACTCCGAACAAAGCTAGTGGAGGTGATGGAATTCCAGTTGAGTTATTTCAAATCCTGAAAGATGATGCTGTGAAAGTGCTGCACTCAATATGCCAGCAAATTTGGAAAACCCAGCAGTGGCCACAGCACTGGAAAAGGTCAGTCTTCATTCCAATCCCAAAGAAAGGCAATGCCAAAGAATGCTCAAACTACCACACAATTGCACTCATCTCACACGCTAGTAAAGTCATGCTCAAAATTCTCCAAGCCAGGCATCAGCAATATGTGAACCGTGAACTCCCAGATGTTCAAGCAGGTTTTAGAAAAGGCAGAAGCACCAGAGATCAAATTGCCAACATCCGCTTGATCATGGAGAAAGCAAGAGAGTTTCAGAAAAACATCTATTTCTGCTTCATTGACTATGCCAAAGCCTTTGACTGTGTGGATCACAATAAACTGTGGAACATTCTGAAAGAAATGGGAGTACCAGACGACCCGACCTGCCTCTTGAGAAACCTGTATGCAGGTCAGGAAGCAACAGTAAGAACTGTACATGGAACAACAGACTGGTTCCAAATAGGAAAAGGAGTACGTCAAGGCTGTATATTGTCACCTTGCTTATTTAACTTATATGCAGAGTACATCATAAGGAATGCTGGGCTGGAAGAAGCACAAGCTGGAATCAAGATTGCTGGGAGAAATATCAATAACCTCAGATATGCAGATGACACTACCCTTATGACAGAAAGTGAAGAGGAACTCAAATGCCTCTTGATGAAAGTGAAAGAGGAGAGTGAAAAGGTTGGCTTGAAGCTCAACATTCAGAAAACAAAGATCATGGCATCTGGTCCCATCACTTCTTGGGAAATAGATGGGGAAACAGTGGAAACAGTGTCAGACTTTATTTTTTTGGGCTCCAAAATCACTGCAGATGCTGATTGCAGTCATGAAATTAAAAGATGCTTACTCCTTGGAATTAAAGTTATGACCAACCTAGATAGCATATTAAAAAGCAGAGACATTCCTTTGCCAACAAAGGTCCGTCTAGTCAAGGCAATGGTTTTTCCAGTGGTCATGTATGGATGTGAGAGTTGGACTGTGAAGAAAGCTAATCACCGAAGAATTGATGCTTTTGAACTGTGGTGATGGAGAAGACTCTTTAGAGTCCCTTGGACTGCAAGGAGATCCAACCAGTCCATTCTAGAGGAGATCAATCCTGGGTGTTCATTGGAAGGATTGATGCTAAAGCTGAAACTCCAATACTTTGGCCACCTCATGCGACGAGTTGACTCACTGGAAAAGACTCTGATGCTGGGAAAGGTTGGGGGTGGGAGGGGAAGGGGACGACGGAGAATGAGATGGCTGGATGGCATCACCGACTCTGTGGACATGAGTTTGAGTGAACTCCGGGAGTTGGTGATGGACAGGGAGGCCTGGCTGTGATTCATGGGGTGCTGTGATTCATGGGGTCGCGGAGAGTCGGACACGACTGAGTGACTGAACTGAACTGATTCTTATGTCTTGGAAAAATATCAAGTCTATGTCTATTGTTTAATTGGGTTATTTGCTTTTTTTGCTCTTGATTATATGAGTTCCTTATATAGTTTGGATATTAACCCCATATTAGACATGTGGTTTGCAAATATTTTTACTCATTCTTTAGATTGCCTTTTCATTTTGTTAATGGTTTTCTTTTCTGTACTGAAGCTCTTTAGTTTTATTTAGTCCCACTGGTGTATTTTTGCTTTTGCTGCCAGTTCCAATAAATTATTACCAAGACTAATGTCAAGGAGTTTACTCCCCATGTTTTCTTTTAGGACTTTTATAATTTCAGGTCCTTGTTTAAATCTTTATTTTGAATTGGTTTTTGTTTATTAAATAAGATAAGGGTGCAGTTTCCTTCTTTTACATATGAATATCCAATTTTCTTGCATCATTTATTGAAGAAACTGTCCTTTCCCCATTGTATATTCTTGGTGTCTTTGTTAAAAATTAAATGACTATATATGCATGGGTTTATTTCTGGACTCTCTATTCTGTTTCATTGATCTTTGTTTTATGTCAGCACCATACTATTTTGTGTACCATAGCTTTGTAATATAATTTGAGGGAAGGAACTGTGATGTCTACAACTTTGTTCTTTCTCAGGATTGTTTTTTCTATTGGGGCTATTTTTTGTGTGATTTTATACCAATTTTAGGATTATTTTTCCTACCTATGAAATATTCCATTAGAATTTTGGTAGGAATTATATTGAATCTGTAGATTTCCTTGGGTAGTATGGATATTTTAAGAGTATTAGTTTTCTAATTTATGAATGTTAATAGCATTCCATTTACTTATGTCTTCTTCAATTTCTTTTATCAATGTTTTATACTTTCAGTGTACAGATCTTTCACTTCCTTGGTTAAATTTACTTCTAAGTATCTTATTATTTTTGATGCTATTGTCACTGGGATTGTTTTCTTAATTTCTTTTTCTAATAGCTTGTCATTAATGTATCAAAATGCAACTGGTTTTTGTATATTAATTTCGTATCCCATAGCTATACTTAATTCATTTATCATTTCAACAAATTTTGGTGGAGTCTTTAAGATTTTCTATATAAAACGCATCATCAGCAAGCAGAGATAATGTTGCTTATTCCTTTATGCTTGAAAAATTTTTTTTATTTCTTTTTCTTGTCTAATTGCTCTGGCTAGGACTTCCATCATTATATTAGATAAAAGTGATGAGAATGGGTATCATTATTTCTGATCATAAAGGAAAAGTTTCAGCTTTATATTGACTATGATTTTAGCTGCGGGCTTGTCATATATGGCCTTTGTTATAGTGAGGTACATTTCTTCTATGTCTTCCCTCATGGCTCAGTTGATAAAGTATCTGCCTCCAAGAAGGAGATACAGGTTCAATCCTTGGGTCAGGAAGATCCTTTGGAAAAGGAAATGGCAACCCACTCCTATATTCTTGCCTAGGAAATCCCATGGACAGAAGAGTCTGGTGGGCAACAGTCCATGGGATTGCAAATGAGTTGGACATGACTTAGCGACTGCTGCTGCTGCTGCTAAGTTGCTTCAGTTGTGTCCAACTCTTCGTGACCCCATGGACTGCAGCCCACGAGGCTCTGCCGTCCCTGGGATTCTCCAGGCAAGAACACTGGAGTGGGTTGCCATTTCCTTCACCAGTGCGTGAAAGTGAAAAGTGAAAGTGAAGTCGTTCAGTCGTGTCCAACTCTTCGCGACCCCATGGACTGCAGCCCACCAGGCTCCACTGTCCATGGGATTTCCCAGGCAAGAATACTGGAGTGGGTTGCCATTGCCTTCTCCAGACTTAGCAACTAAACAGCATTTCTCCTACACACAATTGTTGGAACTTTGTTTTATAGATGGATATTGAATTTTGTTACATGCTTTTCTGCATCTATTTGGATAATCATATGCTTTTTTTGTGTTCATTTTGTTCATGTGGTGTATCATTTATTGATTTGCATATACTGAATCATTCTTGCGTAATAAATTCTCACTTAGTCATGTTGTGTTTTCCTTTGAATGTATTGTTGAATTTGGTTTGCTAATACTTTGCTGAGAGTTTTGTATCTAATTCATCAGGAATATTGGCCTATTGTTTCCTTTACTTCTAGTGTCCTTTGTCTGGCTTGCATCTGGGCAATGCTGGCCTTGTAAAATGAGTTTGGAAGTGTTCCCTCCTGTTGTGTTTTTTTGAAGAGTTTTAGAAGCTTGGTTTTAATTGTTAATTAAATGTTTAGTTGAAATCACCAGTGAAACCCGTAGACTTTTCTTTGAAGGTTTGTGATTCCTGATTCAGTCTCCTTACTGGTAACTGTTCTGTTCAGATTTTCTATTTCTTCACGAGATAGTCTTTGTAGACTGTATGTTTCTAGGAATTAATCAATATCTTAAAGTTATCTACTTTGTTGGCATATAATTTTTATAGTAGTTTCTTAAGATCCTTAATATTTCTGTGGTATTAACTGTCATGTTTCCTCTTTCATTTCTGAATTTCTTGAGTCAGTGTTAGTCTAGCTAAAAGACTGTCAATTTTATATATCTTTTCAAAAAACAGCTCTTGTTTTTATTGACTTTTTCCATCATCTATCTAGTCTCTGCTCATTTATTTCATTTTATTTACTTCTTTCCAATAACTTTGGGCTTAGTTTGTTCTTCAATCTCTAATTCTTTGAGATGTGAAGTTAGGTTGTTTCGTTGAAATCACCTAGAACCAGACATCCTGGAATGCAAAGTCAAGTGGGCCTTAGGAAGCATCACTACGAACAAAGCTAGTGGAGGTGATGGCATTCCAGTTGATTATTTCAAATCCTAAAAGATGATGCTGTGAAAGTGCTGCACTCAATATGCCAGCAAATTTGGAAAACTCAGCAGTGGCCACAGGACTGGAAAAGTCAGTTTTCATTCCAATCCCAAAGAAAGGCAATGCCAAAGAATGTTCAAACTACCACACAATTGCACTCATCTCACACACTAGTAACGTTCAAAATTCTGCAACTCAGGCTTCAAAAGTACGTGAACCATGAACTTCAAGATGTTCAAGTTGGATTTAGAAAACGCAGAGAAAACAGAGGTCAAATCGCCAACTGGATCATCAGATAAAGCAAGAGAGTTCCAGAAAAGCATCTACTTCAACTTTATTGACTATGCCAAAGCTTTTGACTGTGTAGATCACAATAAACTGTGGAAAATTCTTCAAAAGATGGGAATACCAAACCACCTGAGCTGCCTCCTGAGAAATCTGTATGCAGGTCAAGAAGCAACAGTTAGAAATGGACATGGAACAACAGACTGGTTCCAAATAGGAAAAGGAGTACATCAAGGCTGTATATTTTCATCCTGCTTATTTAACTTATATGCAGCGTACATCATGAGAAATGCTGGGCTGGATGAAGCATACGTTGGAATCAATATTGCTTGGAGAAATATAAACATCCTCAGATATACAGATGACACCACCCTTATGGCAGAAAGCGAAAAACTAAAGGCCCTCTTGATGAAAGTGAAAGAGGAAAGTGAAAAAGTTGGCTTAAAACTCAACATTCAGAAAACTAAGATCATGGCATCTGGTCCCATCACTTCATGGCAAATGGATGGGGAAACAATGGAAATAGTGACAGACTTTATTTTGGGGGGCTCCAAAATCACTGCAGATGGTGACTGCAGCCATGAAATTAAAAGACACTTACTCCTTGGAAGGAAAGTTATGACCAACCTAGACAGCATATTAAAAAGCAGAGACATTACTTTTCCAAAAAAGGTCCATCTAGTCAAAGCTATGTTTTTTTTTTCCAATAGTCATGTATGGATATGAGAGTTGGACCATAAAGAAAGCTGAGCACCAAAGAATTGATGCTTTTGAATTGTGGTGTTGGAGAAGACTCTTGAGAATCCCTTGGACAGCAAGGAGATCCAACCAGTCCATCCTAAAGGAAATCAATCCTGGGTGTTCATTGAAAGGACTGATGCTGAAGGTGAAACTCCAAAACTTTGGCCAGCTGGTGCAAAGAACTGACTCATTTGAAAAGACTCTGATGCTGGGAAAGATTGAAGGTGGGAGGAGAAGGGGACAACAGAAGATGAGATGGTTGGACGGCATCACTGACTCATGGATATGAGTTTGAGTAAACTCCTGGAGTTGGTGATGGACAGGGAAGCCTGGCATGCTGCAATTGATGGGGTTGCAAAGAGTCGGACATGACTGAGTGACTGAACTGAACTGAACTTTTTTCATAATGTAGGAGTTTATCATTATAACATTACTGCTCTTGCTGCATCTTGTAAGTTTCAGTATTTTGTATATCTATTTTTGTCTCAAGATTTATTTTCTAATTTCTCTTTTGATTTCTTCCTTGACCCATTGATTGATCAGGGATATGTTGCAAATTTTCCAGTTTTCATCTTATAATTGATTTCTATTTTTCTATTCAGAAAAGATGCTGGATGTGATTTCAGTCTTATTAAATGTTTTCTGGCTTAACATATGTTCTGTCCTGTAAGATATTCCATGAGTATTCTTAGAAGAATTTGGGTTGTGCTGCTATTGTGTAGAATTGTGTATGTGTGTATCTGTTAGGGCTTCAGTATCCTTAACCAGCAGCTTGTGAAGTATGCAGTCACATGCTTTCCAGAAAAGACTAGGAGATAAGTGTTTTTGCTTGCTATCACTGCACTAAACCCTGGGACCATAGCTGTGGCAAGTGTTTATATGCTCTTTAACAACTGCTTCTTTGTTTACTATAGTCCTGAGGGACTTGTGAAAGCAAGCTTCATTCACTTTCAAAGCTGTGTGATTTAGGTGCCTGTACCTTGGGTGGTACCCTTAAAAGTTGGTGCACAGAAGACTGTGGTCCAAATCCTTCACTCTTCAGGGAGAAGCTGGGAGGCAGCTGATTGTATGGCACTATGCCAGGGGTGGGTTTTATGGTAAGAATGTCACAGCATATACTACCTTTTCTGATGTGAGTATTTTCAATCACTTGATGTTTAAGGGTCATTCACCTCACTTCTGGATTTCTCTTCATGTGGGTGAATTTCTGTCCATGGGAGGGAAATTTGGGAGCCTCTTATGTCACCATCTGGTCCTGATCTCCCAGGTTATCTCAACATTGTAAAGGACTAGAAACCTATGAAGCAATGTGAGAAATTATTTTATTAGATGCAAAAGTTAATATCAATATATTAGTTTTACAGGCTCTCACATATATTGCATCCTTTAATCCTGATGACTCCCCAGAAACATAAGCAGTATCACTCCCACTTGAGAGATAAGAAAACTGAGGTGCAGGAAGGATAAATGACTTGCCCAGGTTAGTAAATTGCAGAACCCAATTGAAAAGCCAAATGACCTCCTTTGAGGCATGTTTTTTTCCTACTTTGTTGCCTCTTAATAACAATTTAAACTTGTTAAAATGCTTACTAAACACCTAAATAAAATATCTTCACAGCCTACATAGGGAAATTACATCAATTGCCCATGAAACTGGAACAAATAAGACTTTGAGAGGAGTATATAATTATATGATCAATTAACTTATTGGCTGTTTTATCCAGAGTATTGTAAAAACTCTTCATTTCTTTCTTTTTCCTTTTCTTTCATCCTTTTTTTTTTTTTTTGCTGGCTCTGTAAGTCTAAATATATAATGAACAAAATATAATTTCTCTCACAATATTTATGGCCTCCTTCCTTCCGTGTAGTTTTCTAACTGTAACAGGGTCAGCTTCAATTTGCCATATGGAAACTTAATTAAAAATGAGTGGATAATACAGACCACTAAAAGGTCAATTCTGTAAGGAGAGAAACATAGGTCAACTTAATAATTTAGCATCATATAAGATTTACTTCTTTTTTCTACACGTTTATACTAGTCTTTCAAAAGCACTAACTCTGGTTTTGAGAATTTCAACGATCTGCCTTTAAAGTGTTCTTTAGAGTAAACCACTGAAGAGCTCTGAGGCTGTCAGCTTTTCCTCTAGGAAAGTATTAATTAAATTTGATAGTATTATTATAAGTGATATTCACTGAAACAGTGCTTTATTCCAACAATAAAAAATATTAATGAAACAAATATTTTAATGAGTTGTCCCTGTTTTGAGGTGTATAACGCTGGCTAGAAAGAATCAAGTGCAATTAATTAAAAATTTATTAATTTTAAAAATTAATAACAACAAAAGTCCGTCTAGTCAAGGCTATGGTTTTTCCTGTGGCCTTGTATGGATGTGAGAGTTGGACTGTGAAGAAAGCTGACCGCCGAAGAATTGATGCTTTTGAACTGTGGTGCTGGAGAAGACTCTTGAGAGTCCCTTGGACTGCAAGGAGATCTAGCCAGTCCATTCTAAAGGAGATCGGTCCTGGGTGTTCATTGGAAAGACTGATGCTAACTAAAACTCCAATACTTTGGCCACCTCATGCGTCGAGTTGACTCACTGGAAAAGAGTCTGATGGTAGGAAGAATTGGGAGTGGGAGGAGAAGGGGACGACAGAGAATGAGATGGCTGGATGGCATCACTGACTCGATGGACATGAGTTTGAGTGAACTCCGGGAGTTGGTGATGGACAGGGAGGCCTGGCGTGCTGTGATTCATGGGGTCGCAAAGAGTCAGACACGACTGAGCGACTGAACTAAACTGAATTGAATTTTTAAAAATTAATTTTTTAAAAATGTTTTTGCAACAATCAGTTCAGTTCAGTCACTTAGTCGTGTCTGACTCTTTGCAACCCCATGAACCGTAGCACGCCAGGCCTCCCTGTCCATCACCAACTCCCAGAGTTTATCCAAAATCATGTCCATTGAGTCACTGATGCCATCTAACCATCCCATCCTCTGTCATCCCCTTTGCTTCCTGCTTTCAGTCTTTCCCAACATCAGGGTTTTTTCAAATGAGTCAGCTCTTTGCATCAGGTGGCCAAAGTATTGGAGTTTCAGCTTCAACATCAGTCATTCCAATGAACACCCAGGCCTGATTTCCTTTAGGATGGACTGGTTGGATCTCCTTGTAGTCCAAGGGACTCTCAAGAGTCTTCTCCAGCACCACAGTTCAAAAGCATTGATTCTTCGGCGATCAGCCTTCTTCACAGTCCAACTCTCACATCCATACATGACCACGGGAAAAACCATAACCTTGACTAGATGGACCTTTGTTGACAAAGTAATGTCTTTGCTCTTTAATATGCTGTCTAGGTTGGTCATAACTTTCCTTCCAAGGAGTAAGAGTCTTTTCATTTCATGGCTGCAATCAGCATCTGCAGTGATTTTGGAGCCCCCAAAAATAAAGTCAGCCACTGTTTCCACTGTTTCCCCATCTATTTCACATGAAGTGATGGGACAGGATGCCATGATCTTTGTTTTCTGAATGTTGAGCTTTAAGCCAACTTTTTCACTCTCCTCTTTCACATTCATCAAGAGGCTTTTTAGTTCCTCTTCACTTTCTGCCATAAGGGTGGTGTCATCTGCATATCTGAGGTTATTGATATTTCTCCCGGCAATCTTGATTCCAACTTGTGCTTCATCCAGTCCAGCATTTCTCATGATATACTCTGCATATAAGTTAAATAACACAGTCCTTGGGCCTCCAAAAACAACTAGCTCAGCCCTTTCTCTCCTGATGAGGAAATGTGTCCAAAAATGTCAGAGCTTGAAATCACACAGCTTTTCACTGGCAGAAGCAGACACAAACATTCAGTTCTAATACCTAAACTGCCATTCTTTGGATTACATGCAGCGACTCCTTCAACCAGTTCCTCCTTAAACTCAGGAAAGGATAACATTTGGAGGCACATTGACTCCAGCATTTTCAAGTCACTTACCTTGAGGAAAAGTTGCAGATCACCTTTCCTGCAGAATGAAACATGCTGATGCCCAGCTGTTCAGGACCAGAAATGGGCAATGTATGGTTTAAAACTGGCTACTCCTCCTAACGACTGAGCAACTGAACTGAATTGAACTGAACTGACTCCTCCTAAAGCACTATCCTTCTCCATCCTACCTGCCACTTATGTAGATAGAATTTAGTTGAAACTTCAAAGTAATTGTTTTACTAAAAAGTCCTGTTATTTTGAGTGGGAGATGTATCAACCAAATTTATAACTCATTTTAAAAATTCAACTTTATTTAAAACATAATTAACTTATAATAAACTGTATCCATTTAAAGAATAAAATTTCATGAGTTTTGACAGTTATACCAATGAACCATCACCATTATCATGATACAAAACACTTATTTTACCTCCCCAAAATTCCTCAGGCTCATGTATAATTCACTTTTCCCTTACCTCACAGCTCCAGGCAATATTTTGTCTACTATTTGTCACACTAGATAAATTTACATTTTCGAGATTTTCATATACTCTGAGGATTTTGTTTGGGACTGTTTCTACCCATGTTGACAGTTTTTTGCTTTTTTTTTCCTGTTGAGTGGTATTCCATTGTATGAATATACTGCATTAATTTATCCTTTTGATTGTTGATGGTTTGTTTATAATTTGGGGCCATTGTTAATGAAGCTTCCCTGAACACTCATAAACAAGTACTTGTATAAACAAAAATTTTATTACTCTCCTGTAAATACCTAGGAGTAGAATAGCTGGGTTGTATGGTAGATGTTTGTTTGTTTGTTTTTTAAAACCGTCAAAATTTTTTCCAAACTGGTTTTCCATTTTATACTCCATCAGTGGTATATGAGCATTTCGGCTGCTCCACATCTTTGCCAGCACTCAGTGTTATCAGCCTTTTAAATTTTAACAATTTTAATGAGTATATATTGATCTAGTATGGTTTTGTCATTTCCTCAGTGACTGATAATGTCGAGTATTTTTAAATATTTATTCACCATTTGTACATCTCCTTTTATATGTGTCTGTTCAAATTATTGAGTTGTTTGTCTTCTTATTATTGAGTTGTATAAGTTATTTACGAATTCAGGATACAGCTTCTTTTACTAGGTGTCTGCTTTGTGAATATTGTCTGTCATTAAGAGTTCTCTCTACTGATACCACGAAGCCACTATAACCCATTTTTAAGGCATATTATATAACTGGCAAAGCAAAAAAAAAAAAAATTAATAATGAGTTATCCCACAATTTGTTTTATAATATATTGGGTCAGTCAAAAAGTTTGTTCAGGTTTTTCTGTAACATCTTATAGAAAAGCTCAAGTGAACTTTTGGCCAACCCAATACATTATTGACTTATTAGCAGTGATTATCTTCTCCTCAGCCTAGGCTATAAACTGTATGCTTGACAGCCTTCTCTTCTCTGAAAATAGTACATTATAGTTAATGCACAGGGATTTTCTTGACTCTAATATCCTTGCTATATTAATATCTAGTTTAACACACACAGACACACACATGCATAAACACAAATACACAGTGCAATTAAAAGACCCTAAACCATAATTGCCTGTTAAGCACTTGTCTTCTATGTAAATTATCTTTTTCCAAATGTGAAAATACCTGCTTAACAAGAGTCCTGCCATTAGCCCTCAAACAGGCACATGGACAGTTATTAGAAAAACAAGTGGTCTCAGCCCTCTTTTCCAGTCTGAGATGGTGAGTATCAAGGTTGAACTCAGAAAAGCTTTTACAACCAATTGATTCAGCCCTGAAAATGGAGTTTTCCACTGGTGATGCCAAGAAACCCTTGAGTACAGAACTAGGCTCTGTGGTGATAAACATCTGACATTTTCATTTGCAAGTATTCATGTTTCATTTTAGATAATGTTCCCCCTATTTACTTCTTCAGCAGTAATGCATCAAATATCCTACAGTGTAATCTTTCTCTCAGCACTTATCAATGAACTATGAAATAGTATTAAATAGAATTAATTAGAAGTTTTAATGAATCATGTCTGTCCTCATTTATTATACAATGTAATTTTCGAGGAGTGATTAATTATAAGTTACAGATGAGTGAATGGTTAATGTAGTTTGTTAACCTTACTAAGGAGTGACTGTACACAGCAAGCTGCTTCTCCTCTGTTTATTAGCATGTGGCTTGTAATACCATCAGTTTAAGTAAATGAAAAGGTTTCAGTGACTTTGCAGTTAATATGCACTGTCAGCTAATAATTTACTCCCTTATTTTCTTTCCTATGTATTATATGAACATTGTTGAGATTCAAAAGCAGAATTCAGCTACCCTTATTTTGAAGTATTTCTATGTAACTCTTAATATGCCCATATCATGACCATCTGAGCTGTATGCTTATTTTAAGTAGATCCTATTTAACATGGGTCAGTCAGTCAGTCAGTTCAGTCGCTCAGTCGTGTCCGACTCTCCGCGACCCCATGAATCACAGCACGCCAGGCCTCCCTGTCCATCACCAACTCCCGGAGTTCACTCAAACTCATGTCCACAGAGTCGGTGATGCCATCCAGCCATCTCATTCTCCGTCGTCTCCTTCTCCTCCCGCCCCCAACCTTTCCCAGCATCAGAGTCTTTTCCAGTGAGTCAACTCGTCGCATGAGGTGGCCAAAGTATTGCAGTTTCAGCTTTAGCATCAGTCCCTCCAATGAACATCCAGGATTGATCTCCTCTAGAATGGACTGGTTGGATCTCCTTGCAGTATAAGGGACTCTCAAGAGTCTTCTCCAACACCACAGTTCAAAAGCATCGATTCATGGGTAGGTTGCTTAAAATGAATCTCCCTACATATTCCCTTGAAGAATATACCAATTTACCACATTATTATTGTCATTATCTAAGAAAGTGGGAACTGACTGCGTTTCATTTTCAGTTTTCTTACATGCACCCTTCAGAAGCTGAATAATGCCTAAGCTGACAAAAATAGTAGCTAAATACAAAATACTTTTGTAGACAAGAAATAATTGAGACTGGTATATGGGAATGCCGTAAGAGATTTTGCCTTCCCAACAGACACAGTCACAAAAGACCATGGCATCCTTGGGGATGAGTCTTACAACATTCTAGTTTGTTTTTTCTTTAAAGGACTCAACACCGTGGTTGTATAGAGGTGGAAAATCCTCATGGCATGCCTCCCACAGTACCTCCATTTGCTGGCTGAAGTGCAGAGACTCATTTTTGCTGTGCAGAGCAGATGCTGGTGTTTTCTACTGTGAATCTAAGGAATTTTGATAGCTGTTTGGAGGCCCAGTTAACCTCGGAAGGAAAAATAACAATACTTAATATCTGTGTGATATTTAACAACTTTCATTATTTTCTCATAGGCATTATCTTATTAAATCTAGGTAAAAATCTCATGAAAGAGGAAACTATGATTAAAAGATATAAACTGACTTATCCAGAACCCCTCAACCAATGAATGGATGAACAAAACATTCATTAATTTAGCACCCATTTACTGAGCACCCTACATGAGATGACTATTACTTTCTTGTGGCCTGGATAAGACAGAGCCCTTTTCATCATAAACCTTGGATTCCAGTAGAGGGGACAAGAACCAAATGAATTAAATAGTAATAAATCTGTGGAGAAAATTTAAAAGGAAGAAATAAATCCTGTAAAGAAAATTTTAAAGGTCAGAGAGAAACAGGGCTTGAGGAAGGTTATTTCAGGAAAAAACGGTCAGAGAAAGGCTCCTTGAAGAAATGTCATGTCAGAGCAAAACTGACTGATGAAGAAGTCAGTTATATGAAGAAAACTTCCAGGCAGAGGGAAACAGCAAATCCAAAGGTCGTGATCCCTTTGGTATGTTTGAGGAAGATCAAGAGACTAGTGTGGTTGAAGACAAATGTATTAATACCCAAAGAGAGATGAAGCTGGAGAGGTAGATAAGAGATTGTCCAGTTAGTTCCCTAGAAGGGATTGGCAAAGATTTTGGATTTAAACTCAAGAGATAATGGGTGCTGAAAAGACTTTTCCAATTCAATTCTGCCCAGAATTTTTAGGACATGAGAAATGGTAGACTGTTCTAGAACATCAGGTAGCATTTTAATCCCCATTTCTCACTATAAGGAAGAAAAGTAGAAAAAAGGGTTTCCTCTAGAGCCTAGAATTTGAAGCTATTAATGTAAAAGTGTATTGGCAATTTCCTGTCTTCCTTAGAGAACTCAACCTTCAGACAAGCAATGCTCTGTGAAGTCAGGGACTCTGTCTTACTCACTTTTACTTCTGTTTGGCAGAAATCAATGTCTCATGTTTCCAATCAGTGCTCTCTGAAATGAACTGAATGGCCTGATACTTATTGCTCTGGCCAACCAATGTCTGAAAAACCCTGATAGAATGGACCATGTTATTTGAAATCACTGTAATATAACAGAAGGATCCAGAAGGTAGCCCTCACTTAACACTTGGCTTCACGGTATATGCTATTGATCCAGACATCTAATTTGTCTGTAGTCAGGTATTGCTAATCCCTGAAGCAGGTGTATAATAATGCACTTATTTTGAAAACACTTTCTTTGCTAAAATACACATTTTCCTGCCTACCTCCCCAAGTAAAATTGTGAGGATTCACAAACGTCAATTCTTAAAAGAATGCTGTGGGAATCTGTTTCTTCTATCACTCCCCATAGACTCTGAGAGGTGATGAGCTCAGATGAAGGAGCAACACCATTTTATATTACAGAATTAGGATTGTACCTAAGAATCTCAATAGTCGATTTTTTTAATTGATCCACTTTAAAGTCCATGCCTTTATAATCACAAAATCAAGTATAAAAGAAGAAAAAAAAAATTTTCCCCACTACTCTGTTAGATTCAATTACTGGGGCCTGCAAGGTCTATTTGATGTGTTGATGGTTTTAAAGATATATGTTCTATTCTACTAATAGTAGATTGGAAGGTAAATTCAATGTAATAAGCCCAATATATGAACACAAGCATATGAAACAAGGGTCTGGCCTTAACAAAGTTCTATTGCATAATACCCCTGGAGAAGGAAATGGTAACCCACTCCAGTATTCTTGCCTGGAGAATCCCGTGGACGGAGAAGCCTGGTAGGCTACAATCCATGGGGTCGCAAAGAGTCCGACACGACTGAGCGACTGAACGGAACGGAACGGAACGGAACGGATTGCATAGTAACTGACATAACTAAAAGGGAAAAGAAGAATTTCTTTAATTATAAGATATCCTGCAAGTGCTAAACTCTATACTGCATTATGTAAACGTAAGTTGCTCAGAAGAGATACAAATGAAAGTTTGATGAGAAAATTCACTGGTCAGTTCATAATTTTTGTTAGGCTTTATTTTTTAAAGCATCTTTGGTTGGTCACAGTAGAACTGAGCAAAAAGTACAGAGTTTTCATAGACCCCATCTGCTCTCTCCACATATACAACCTCCCCCACTATCAATATCTGGCACCAGAGTGGGACATTTGTTACCATTCAAAATGAACCTACATGACAACTAATTATTACTTGAAGTTCATACTTTATGGTTCACTCTTGCTGATGTACATTCTGTGGGTTTTGACAAATGCATAATGGCATGTCTCCATCATATTAGGACTTCCCAGGTGGTGCTAGTGGTAAAGAACCCACCTGCCCATTCAGGAGACACAAGAGTCGCAGGTTCAATCCCTGGGTTAGGAAGATCCCCTGGAGGAGGGCATGGAAAATCAGCCCAATATTCTTGCTTGGAGAATCCCATGGACAGAAGAGTCTGGCAGGTTATAGTCCATAGGGTTGCAAAGTTGGACATGACTGAAGCAACTTGGCACACACACCATTATATTATCATATGGAATAGTTTCACTGCCCTAAACCTCCTTTGTGCTTTCTCTTCCTTCCCTTCAACCCCTTGTAACCACTGATGTTTCTACTCTATATATGAATCTACTTTTTCAACTCTGAATTTTATGGGTTTACAGATCAAGTATTTCAATAAAAACTTAGCATTCAATTTGTTTTCAGTGTTTTAAGTGTAAGATACAATTCAGATTTTGAAGATTAGTATGAACAAAGTAAAGCATCTCAATTTTTCATACTGATTACATGTTGAAATAATAACAGCTCAACTGTATGGAATAAAATAATACACATCCTAAAAGTTAATTTTATCTATTTATTATTACATTTTTAATATGACTACAAATATTTTTCAAAATATATGTGGCATACCTTATATTGGGTCATTCATTTAGGTTTTGAACATGAAAAAGTTCATTTAGGTTTTTTCATAAGATGTCATGGAACTTCTTGAGTGAACTTCTTGGCCAATCCAATATTACTAGACAGCACTCGTTTAGACTTAGAACTAAATAACTGAACTCTAGAAATATCATTAACTGAGAGATCAAGCATTTCTCAGACATTATGAGTAAACTGCCTTTCATTCTATTTCATTAATACTAGATAAAAAATTAGGAAATTTGCTTGAATAAATATGATTACCTATCAGTGTTAGTTGCTCAGTCATGTCTGACTCTTTGTATCCCATGGACTGCAGCCCATTAGATATTGGGGTTCATCTACAATAAACCCATTTGTAAGTGAGTGCCAGGGTCTGACTATCCATAAAAGGGGAGCTAGGATACGTACCTCACAGTTTTTAAAAGATCTGAGAGGGATGTCTGACAAGTATTTTTTAATATCTATTACCTCCTTTCCTATCTGAGTAGAAGGTTGGCATAGTATTCTTCACTTGCAAGTTCTATTTACTTTACATAGCCCACCAGGCTCCTCTGTCCATGAGATTCTCCAGGCAAGAATACTGAAGTGGATAGCCATTCCCTTCTCCAGATCTTCACAACCTTGGGATCAAACCCAGGTCTCCCACATTATAGGCAGATTCTTTACCATCTGAGCCACCAGGAAGCCCATGATTACCTGTAGACGAAGATTAAATCATTGTAGGTTGACATGTGGATTTAGCAAAACAATATAGGAGAGTTAAACATTTTAACCATGAAAATATACCATAAATCTATATTTTATATGATATCCATGGGTGTTATAACCACATGATCTCATTTTGCCTATCAACATCACCTCTTACATTACTCTCAGCTTTTTAGTGAACACTTTTTCCATGTAGGCCTTTGATCTAATAACAAATGCCAGAATTCTCCCAAGAAAATGGAAGTAGGCAGGTAGAACTATTATACTTTACTTTTTTTTATCATGAAGAGCTTTTTCTCTTCTCTCTACCTCATCATACATTAAATATTAAATCAGAAGGAAGGAGGGAGAAGATGGAACTGTAAAGGGCTTTTGGAGAGAGAACAAGTAGAAGGTCACACACCTGCACACTCTCCTTTTCTTAGCTCTTAGATTCACTGATACTTAAAGGGGGAAATAGCACTTAAAAGTGCTGTATTGGTACTCACACTCAATCTACAAGTCTCCTTTGTCACCTGTGCTTCTTCAGTGCTGGGGCGGGGGACGCTGAAAGAGAGGCAGGAGCAGAGTCTTTAAAAGTGTTCTTTTCATGCTCACTCAACTCTCTCCCAGTTCTTGGATCCTGCATGTGACGTGCAGAAGGACATGAAAATCTTTGACCGAATTCTGAATGGCACCTTGCTGTTTCTACTTCTTAGAGCAGCTTTGTTTCGGTCTCTGAGTTAGGTAACTTTCATTAGATATTTGGATTCGTCTACAATAATACAACAAACCCATTTATAAATGGGTGCCAGGGTTTAGCTGTCCATAAAAGGGGAGCTAGGACATGTACCTCACGGTTTTTAAAAGATCTGAGAGGGATGTCTGACAAGTAGCATTTAATATCTATTACTTCCTTTCCTGGGAGATTCCCTGGTGGCTCAGATGGTAAAGCATCTGCCTGGAATGCGGGAGACCGGGTTCAATCCCTGGGTCAGGAAGATCCTCTGAAGAAGGAAATGGCAACCCACTCCAGTACTCATGCCTGGAAAATTCCATGGATGGAGAAGCCTGGTGGGCTACAGTCCATGGGGTAACAAAGAGTCGGATAGGACTGAGCAACTACACCTCCTTTCCTATCTGAATAGAAGGATATCGTTGTATTCTTTACTGGCAAATTCTATTTTAAAGAAATTAAAGATTTAAAGAATTGTAAAGAGCACTTAAAGAATGAAGTAAATGCATCTCTGATTTTAAAGTTCCATCAAATTGAGAAGTCCCTTCCTGTTTATCCACATACCACGTTCATTCTCACTTCATAATGGTTCCTTTTGTCTGGAATCCTCTTGCAACTCTTTGCAACTTGTCATCCACCTCCTCTTCATCCTTCACATATCAAATGCAGTGCCATTATCTCATGGAGTCCAGGGACAGTATAGGATAAAGTCAAAATTAAAATAATTATTGAAATTCTTATTTCTTTTTTTTAAGTAATTTATTTTAATTGGAGGCTAATTACTTTACAATATTATAGTGTTTTATATCTTACAATGACATGAATCAGTCATGGGTGTACATGTGTTCCCCATCCTGATGCCCCCTCCCACCTCCCTCCCCATCCCATCCCAACCCTCTGGGTCATCCCATTTTACCAGCCCTGAGCACCCTGTCTCATGCATTGAACCTAGGCTGGCGATCTGTTTCACATTTGATAATATACATGTTTCAATGCCATTCTCCCAAATCATCCCACCCTCGCCCTCTCCCACAGAGTCCAAAAGACTGTTCTATATATCTGTGTCTCTTTTGATGTCTTACATATAGGGTCATCATTAACATCTTTCTAAATTCCATATGTATGCATACTGTATTGGTGTTTTTCTTTCTGACTTACTTTACTCTGTATAATCAGCTCCAGTTTCATCCACCTCATTAGAACTGCTTCAAATGCATTCTTTTTAATGGCTGAGTAATATTCCATTGTGTATATGTACCACAGCTTTCTTATCCATTCATCTGCTGATGGACATCTAGGTTGCTTCCAGGTCCTGGCTATTATGAACAGTGATGCAATGAACATTGGAGTACATGTGTCTCTCAATTCTGGTTTCCTCGGTGTGTATGCCAAGGAGTGTGATTGCTGGGTCTTACGGCAGTTCTATTTCCAGTTTTTTAGGGAATCTCCACACTGTTATCCATAGTGTCTGTGTACTAGTTTGCATTCCCACCAACAGTGTAAGAGGGTTCCCTTTTCTCCACACCCTCTCCAGCATTTATTGCTTGTAGACTTTTGGACAGCAGCCATTCTGACTGGCGTGAAATGGTACCTCATTGTGGTTTTGATTTGCATTTCTCTGATTATGAGTGATGTTGAGCATCTTTTCATGTATTTGTTAGCCATCTGTATGTCTTCTTTGGAGAAATGTCTGTTTAGTTGTTTGGCCCATTTTTTGATTGGGTCGTTTATTTTTCTGGAATTGCACTGCAGGAGCTTCTTGTATATTTTTGAGATTAATTCTTCGTCAGTTGCTTCATTTGCTATTATTTTCTCCCATTCTGAAGGCTGTCTTTTCACCGTGCTTATAGTTTCCTTCATTGTGCAAAAGCTTTTATGTTTAATTAGGTCCCATTTATTTTTGCTTTTATTTCTGTTACTCTGGGAGGTGGGTCATAGAGGATCCTGCTGTAATTTATGTCAGAGAGTGTTTTGCCTATGTTTTACTGTAGTATTTTTATAGTTTTGGGTCTTACGTTTAGATCTTTAATCCATTTTGAGTTTATTTTTGTGTATAGTATTAGAACGTGTTCTAATTTCATTCTTTTACAAGTGGTTGACCAGTTTGGAATTCTATTTCTTTAAAATCAGTGAAAACAATAAGATGCTGGGAGAAAGTGATAAAAGTTTAATCATCTATAAATTCCCTGACCTTCAGGGTAACTTGGAGGTACCCCTTTATTATACTTGCAAATTACCCTACACTTCTTCATAGCACACAGCACAATTATAATTATCTGTTCAATACTTGTCTCAATGTCTAGACTACAGATAAAAGCAAAGAGGCTGTCAGCTCAGAATAAAAATAAGCTCCATGAGGGATAATGTTGCTCTGGACTTTATTCCTGATACCCAACCTAGTTCCTGGCATATAGTAGGTATTGAATAAAGATTTATTGACTGAATTAATAAATAAATGCAAGAATGAAGAAGTTACACTTCATGTTCATAAGTAATGTTTTATCAGTAAGGATATTTGGGGAACTGGACCACAAGCCCATACATATAGAATGATAGAAATCAATGAATAAAATATCTCACTCACTTTTCAATATAAAGCACTTCAGTATCAAAAGTCTGAATGCGTTCTTTACCCAGTGGCTGAGATGTGGTGTTGTAAGTGAGCTAGATCATCATCCATATAGCAAGATTTAATAAACAAAACTCTGTAGTTAATAAATCAATCGTGTGTGTCTGTGTGTGTATATGCTTAGGAGATACACTTAACATCAAAAGAAAAAAAGGAGAATTGATTAAAAGCAGTTGACTCTGGGGAGTAGATGTCAGGGTACTTCAATGTGACTTCCTTTGTTTGGAAGTCTTTCTGTATTATTTTTAACCATATTTTATATTTATTTGATGAAAAAGATAAAAAATCCTTATCCACTTTATAGTAACTCAGCCTCAAAATTGGTCACTCACATCTCACTATGTATCCTTTGCTTTATGATACTAAATTTTATACTTTCTACACTAAATTACAAGATTCTTGATATCACATTCATGTCATACACATCTTTATAATCCTCATGATATATACTGCAACTTGTTATACATAGTATATATTAATATCTGTTGACTGACTATTGAAGATTGGAGGTTATCATTTTTAATTCAAATGAGTCATGTTTCTGATTTAATTTTCATTTAACACTCCATAAAGAAGCTCATTTTTGGAAACAAGCTCACAACTGGCTATAGCTATACTATTTTCCCATTAAATTAATATTATAAGAACATATCATGAAGATAAAGAGGCTAATATATGACTTTTTATAAATGCAGTTTTATATTTATTTTTAGATTATTAAATTTAATGTTTCCATTCTTTATTAAATATAGGCACTTCAGCTCTCTTCTTTTTTTAATATATGACTTTTCATTTCGGTTCAATTCAATCGCTCAGTCCGTGTCCGACTCTTTGTGAACCCATGAATCACAGCACGCGAGGCCTCCCTGTCCATCACCAACTCCCAGAGTTCACTCAAACTCATGTCCATCTAGTAGGTGATGGCATCCAGCCATCTCATCCTCTGTTGTCCCCTTCTCCTCCTGCCCCCAATCCCTCCCAGCATCAGAGTCTTTTCCAGTGAGTCAGCTCTTCATATAAGGTGTCCAAAGAATTGGAGTCTCAGCTTTGGCATCAGTCCTTCCAATGAACACCCAGAACTGATCTCCTTTACAATGGGCTGGTTGGATCTCCTTGCAGTCCAAGGGGCTGTAGACTATTTTCCAACACCACAGTTCAAAAGCATCAACTCTTCGACGCTCAGCTTTCTTCACAGTCCAACTCTCACATCCATACATGACCACGGGAAAAACCATAGCCTTGACTAGATGGACCTTTGTTGCCAAAGTAATGTCTCTGCTTTTTAATATGCTATCTAGGTTGGTCATAACTTTCCTTCCAAGGATTAAGCGTCTTTTCATTTCATGGCTGCAAAGCCATTTAATGGCTTTATATTTTTGGAGCCCAAAAAATAAAGTCTGACACTGTTTCCACTGTTTCCCTATCTATTTCCCATGAAGTGATGGGACCAGATGCCACGATCTTAGTTTTCTGAATGTTGAGCTTTAAGCCAACTTTTTCACTCTCCTCTTTCACTTTCATCAAGAGACTCTTTAGTTCTTCTTCACTTTCTGCCATAAGGGTGGTGTCATCTGCATATCTGAGGTTATTGATATTTCTCCTGGCAATCTTGATTCCAGCTTGTGCCTCTTCCAGCCCAGTGTTTCTCATGATGTACTCTGCATATAAGTTAAATAAGCAGGGTGACAATATACAGCCTTGATGTATTTCTTTTCCTACTTGAAACCAGTCTGTTGTTCCATGTCCAGTTCTAACTGTTGCTTCCTGACCTGCATATAGGTTTCTCAAGAGACAGGTCAGGTGGCCTGGTATTCACATCTCTTTCAAAATTTTCCACAGTTTATTGTGATCCACACTGTCAAAGGCTTTGGCATAGTCAATAAAGCAGAAATAGATGTTTTTCCAGAACTCGCTTGCTTTTTCTATGATCCAGCAGATGTTGGCAATTTGATCTCTGGTTCCTCTGCCTTTTCTAAAACCAGCTTGAACATCTGGAAGTTCACGGTTCACGTATTGCTGAAGCCTGGCTTGGAGAATTTTGAGCATGAATTTATTAGCGTGTGAGATGAGTGCAATTGTGTGGCAGTCTGAGTATCTTTGGCATTGCCTTTCTTTGGGACTGGAATGAAGACTGACGATTTCCAGTCCTGTGGCCACTGCTGAGTTTCCCAAATTTGCTGGCATATTGAGTGGAGCACTTTCACAGCATCATCTTTCAGGATTTGAAATAGCTCTACTGGAATCCATCACCTCCAATAGCTTTGTTCATAGTGATGCTTTCTAAGGCCCACTTGACTTCACATTCCAGGATGTCTGGTTCTAGGTGAGTGATCACACCATCGTGATTATCTGGGTCATGAAGATCTTTTTTGTACAGTTCTTCTGTATATTCTTGCCACCTCTTCTTAATATCTTCTCCTCTGTTAGGTCCATACCATTTCTGTCCTTTATTGAGCACATCTTTGCATGAAATGTTCCCTTGGTATCTTTAATTTTCTTGAAGAGATCTCTAGACTTTCCTATTCTGTTCTTTTCCTCTATTTCTTTGCATTGATTGCTGAGGAAGGCTTTCTTATCTCTCCTTGCTATTCTTTGGAACTCTGCATTCAGATGCTTACATCTTTCCTTTTCTCTTTGCTTTTCGTGTTGACTGTGGCCCACCGGGCTCCTCTGTCCATGGGATTTTCCCAGGCAAGAATATTGGAGTAGGCTTCCATTTCCTCCT
Source organism: Moschus berezovskii (assembly GCF_049115385.1). Lineage (NCBI taxonomy): Eukaryota > Metazoa > Chordata > Mammalia > Artiodactyla > Moschidae > Moschus > Moschus berezovskii. Next base: position 66,094,453 of record NC_142466.1, read on the forward strand.
CCAGGGGATCTTCCTGACCCAGGAATCAAACCCGTGTCTCCTGCGTTGGCAGGCAGATTCTTTACCACTGAACCACCTGCGAACACATAGTACATTATCTAATGGTCATTGTTTAAAACAGAATTTTTTTCTGTCTTTCTACATGTGCAAGTTTCAGGGATGACCCGTGTATTGTTTTTGATGAAGAATCAGGATCCAAGAGGGAATTAATTGTGAAGGACAGAATGTTAAGGAACAAGGCCTGAATTTCTCAAGTTGCTTCATTCCCAACTTTCTTTACAGGTCTAGATGACTCCCTTGTTTATTCTGGGTTTGAATTTCCCTCACTCTGTTCAGGGAAGAAGAATATTATCTTGCCTACTCCAGAGGTTTCTTGGGGAGTCAAGACAGTAATGCTTATGGAAGCATTTTTAAAAATGTATGAGTGCTAAAAAGGAAAGCCTGCTGCCTACACGGGGCACCTGGGAAAGGAAAAATGAGCCAGATAAATAATTCTTTGAAAACTCACAAATAACCAGATTTCCTGGAAAGCACACAAGTGATGTCACCAGCAGAAAGATTAGGGAGAATCGCAGTCTATGAGTTATTTTTAACAGGATAAACCCAATCTGTGCTAGTTGCCTATTGTAAATATGTGGATTCATGGGACACAGTGGGAAATGCCCCATAACCTATGTCATTTATTTGTTAATTTTTGTGTTCTTCTATGGCTTGTAAAATGAATTACAAGTGAATTTGGCACTCAGTCTGATCAATGATCCATGCTGACTGTCACTTGCATGGTCTCTGTGTTATGTCAGCTGCCATCCTAGGTGAGGAATAAGAAGGCATAGGTGTCCAGGTATAGGTGTAAAAAGGAGGCCTTCTGTAACTGAAATGGCTCCTCTTCAAGCATCCGGGGTGGAAACCCCCCTTGTAAAACCTAAGTGGGAGCAGCCCCAATGCAGCAGAGATCTGTTGACAGTCTTGGATCTTAGAGAGGGAATGCTGTTTGGCTGCAGAGAAGGCAATGGCAACCCACTCCAGTACTCTTGCCTGGAAAATCCCATGGGTGGAGGAGACTGGTAGGCTGCAGTCCATGGGGTTGCTAAGAGTCGGACACGACTGAGCAACTTCACTTTTCACTTTCTCTTCTTTACACAGCTATTTGTAAGGCCTCCCCAGACAGCCATTTTGCTTTTTTGCATTTCTTTTCCATGGGGATGATCTTGATCCCTGTCTCCTGTACGATGTCACGAACCTCTGTCCATAGTTCATCAGGCACTGTATCTATCAGATCTAGTCCCTTAAATCTATTTCTTACTTCCACTGTATTATCATAGGCGATTTGATTTAGGTCATACCTGAATGGTCTAGTGGTTTTCCCTACTTTTTTCAATTTAAGTCTGAATTTGGCAATAAGAAGTTCATGGCTGAGCCACAGTCAGCTCCCGGTCTTTTATTTGCTAACTGTATAGACCTTCTCCATCTTTGGCTGCAAAGAATATAATCAATCTGATTTCGGTGTTGACCATCTGGTGATGTCCATGTGTAGAGTCTTCTCTTGTGTTGGAAGAAGGTGTTTGCTACGACCAGTGCGTTCTCTTGGCAAAACTCTTATTAGCCTTTGCCCTGCTTCATTCTGTATTCCAAGGCCAAATTTGCCTGTTACCCCAGGTGTTTCTTGACTTCCTACTTTTGCATTCCAGTCCCCTATAATGAAAAGGGCATCTTTTTAGGGTGTTAGTTCTAAAAGGTCTTGTAGGTCTTCACAGAACTGTTCAACTTCAGCTTCTTCAGCATTACTGGTTGGGGCATAGGCTTGGATTACTGTGGTATTGAATGGTTTGCCTTGGAAAAGAACAGAGATCATTCTGTCGTTTTTGAAATTGCATCCAAGTTCAGAATTTCAGACTCTTTTGTTGACCATGATGGCTATTCCATTTCTTCTAAGGGATTCCTGCCCACAGTAGTAGATATAATGGTCATCGGAGTTAAATTCACCCATTCCAGTCCATTTTAGTTCACTGATTCCTAGAATGTCAACGTTCACTCTTGCCATCTCCTGTTTGACCACTAACTTCCCATTTGCCTTGACTCATGGACCTAACATTCCAAGTTCCTATGCAATATTGCTCTTTACAACATCGGACCTTGCTTCTATCACCAGTCACATCCACAACTGGGTATTGTTTTTGCTTTGGCTCCATCCCTTCATTGTTTCTGGAGTTATTTCTCCACTGATCTCCAGTAGCATATTGAGCACCTACCGACCTGGGGAGTTCCTCGTTCTGTATCCTATCATTTTGCCTTTTGATACTGTTCATGGGGTTCTCAAGGCAAGAATACTGAAGTGGTTTGTCATTCCCTTCTCCAGTGGACCACATTCTGTCAGACCTCTCCACCATGACCTGCCAGTCTTGGGTGGCCCCACACAGCATGGCTTAGTTTCATTGAGTTAGACAGGGCTGTGGTCCGTGTGATCAGATTGACTAGTTTTCTGTGATTATGATTTCAGTGTGTCTGCCCTCTGATGCCTTCTCGCAACACCTACCATCTTACTTGGGTTTCTCTTACCTTGGACATTGGGTATCTCTTCCCGGCTGCTCCGGCAAAGCGCAGCCGCTGCTCCTTACCTTGGACAGGGCTATCTCCTCAGGGCCGCCCCTCCTGACCTTGAACGTGGAGTAGCTCCTCTCGGCCCTCCTGCGCCTGCGCTGCCGCGACTACTTGCACATGGAGTTGCTCCTCTCAGCCGCTGCCCTGACCTTGGGCGAGGAGTATCTCCTCTTGGCCAGGCTTCTGCGCAGCCAGCGCACTTCTGTGCGGTCCGTCACAACGGACGCGAACACATAAATACGTTCGTGTTCCAGGCCAGCAACATGATGACATTTCCAGGTGAATGTCTAATGATCCTACATGATAACCCAATGCCAACAATAATAATAACAATGCTAAAGAACTTTTGAGGATGTCTCAATGATTATCCATGAAATGGTTTACTACAGAATAGTGTAAATTCAAAATTAAAATAATGAGTAGGGTTCTTATTTTTAAAAACTAGTAAAAGCCACAGAAGCCTGGGAAAAGATGATAACACTTTAATCGTACATAAGTATAAAGAAATGTCTCTATGGCCATGCTGTTTGTTGCCTTTTAGAATCATAGTATCATGTAATCTTATAATCCAGGGTTAAAGAGACCAGAAATGGTCGTTTTTCCAATTTCTCATCCAATGTATCATAACTTTTTGCTAAAACATTCCAACAGTCATCTTGCATGGTTAAACATTCTCTCACAAAGAGGCTTTGATTTTAAAATGTTCTAACTTTTAGAAATTTTTCTCTTAGACTGAGGCAAAAAAAAAAAAAAAAAGAAATCTCTGTATATAACTTTAGTGGGTTGGTATGACCCATTAAGTTCATCCAGAATGAATCCAACACTCATTTCCTGTTAGACACTTTTAGACATTTGAAGAATGATTTTTTTGTGCTTCTGAATCTTCTCTTTCCTTGTCAACTAACTAGAATTTGAATCCCCACCGAGTACTGAAGCCTGGCCTGAGAAACCACATCCACCTGTCTGTATTCCCTAAATTACTCTTGCATCTCTGTCTTCAGGAATCTCTGTTACTTTGGCTTAAATTTTAGAAACATGGGAAGACCCGAAAACATTAAGATCCTGGTAATAGAAGGCAGTATATTAGAAAGAAATCTAAACATTTGTTCTTAGAAGGAATTCCCAATGTAAGGCAATAATTTCCAAGGTCAAGAATTTGAAACAAATCCAAGAAAACTTTTACCCTTCTTCACCTAATTTGTTTAGAGGTTGGAGTTAATTTTTAAGTATATCTTAGCAGCTCTGAATTACCCTCCAGAACTATGGATACAGGACCTCTAACAGCAGGAAGCAGAATGACCAGGCTCTGTTTACACCTTCTTTTTTTTCAGTCTTTGCCATTTTAATAGCTTAATTGTTGTTTCTCCTATAACAAGATTTACTTCAAAGGTACCATACAGTCTTGCTCATTTTTATTCTGCATGGGTAAAATTATTGACCTTCAATGTCTGTTCCCCAGACTTTGAAAGCCAATGACCTTGTCAGAAACATCACTTTTGTCCCCTTTCTAATTGACACCTTTGCAAATGCACTGGGCCAGGGGTCTTATTAATAATTTTTCTTTCCATTATTTCATTAATAGCTGAATTTCATTAAACCACTCTTTTCACTTCAAGGCAAAGGAATTTCTCATGGAAATAAAAACAATATTTTGAGTGCTCTTAGAAAACTGAATTTAAGAGTTGCACATAATTACATTTTTTTTTAAACTCAGCTTACTCTGAAGTATGGTATTAAAACTGTCAAACTCTTTGCTCCTAGCCTTCTAAAATTACGATATTCCATTCAGGAGATTTACAAGCAAAGGATTCAAATTTAGGGTCTGTAGCTTTAGAGAATGCAAAGGATCATATGGAAAATTCAGTTGTTCCTTGGACTTTCATTTCATATTTTGTCTATGGTCTCAGAACTGAAAGTATACAGGTCATTAAAATGGGTAAGAAAGAAGATGTGAGCACTCATGGAAACACTGAGCTAAACCAAAAGTGGGAGTCAAATTGAAAAGTGACATTGATGTCTTTCTTGCTAAGACTAAATTAAACTCTAAAAATTTTGTTATTCCCAAGTCATCATCTATGTTCACATCCATTTTTTTACAGCCACATTCTAGGTAATTGTCAAATTCCAATTTGGCTTAATTTCTAAGTTGCAGGGAACTTTTCTCAAATTTCAACCTAGGAGCAGGTACTTGGGAAAGGCAGAACTATCTTTACCTGTGACAAAGAGAAAAGTGTGGAAGGCTTAGAAACACTTCTGCACTACTTCCCTGCTTAGTATTGTGAAAGCAAGCAGTATTGACCACAAAGAAAGTCATCAAAGATCTTAGATCTGCTTCTGAAAATGTCTCCAAAAGTCTGCATCCATTTCACTGGGGAAGGTTGTTTAAAAATGTGAATACCTAGGTCCATTCAGATAAAATAACCCCAAACTGGGTAACATCATGCAAAATTTCACTATGACATCCCAGTCTTACCAGTTCCTTTATAGACTTGGTCATCTACTAAATCTTTCCTTTTCTATATTTTATTTTCAATATTTCAGGAAATGATTTTCCCCCACTTCCCTCACATATACATTTTGAAGTCCCCACACAGGTTGCTATGGAGATAACGATGCAGATGTCTATGACTTCCCTTAAGAGATCTCAGAATGCAATCTATCAAAAGGCAGGATTTTAGAGAGAGTATTTCATTTCATGCTGATCATATACTGTAAATTCCTGATCTAGATTAGCATCACAAAATCTATGATGTATCCCTTCCTACTCTCATGTTTTGCATGTTCGAGTGTTTTCTACCTACTTTGCAATCTGCAATCCACTCCCTTTCCATTGCTTCTTATTGTTGTTTGCTTCTTTCTGTTTCTTGAAAATAAAAAGAACGATTGTTGATTGAAGTAATAAAACTCCCATAAAATAGAAACTTCTGACTGATCTTTACCCTTGGCATTCTAATTCTGACTTGTGATTCAACACTACTGCTTAAAAGTTACTTCTGTCTTTCTAAGTTAGCGCAATTCAGCACTTGAGTTCCCAGGAAGTCATAAAATACCCAGAAGAACTTAACATCTGTAGATCTGTGCAGTATCTGAAATTGTGCTTTTGCAGCCTGATCAAAAAGAACTAAACCTCGCCACTTTCTCCAGTCCCAGTCATCCTACCCTGCAACTTACTCTGCCCTGCATATAAGCAATGAAGTCAGTACTTGCTCAAAAATATCTGTCCATAAGCTTGACACCCCATTAGAGGCATTCCTTGGAATTAAGACTTTAACACAATTTATTCAGGTTCCTTTTACACTGCAAAAAAGAGAGAAAGGAAGGTCACATATTAGGTTAGTATGTTACCAGATTAGCTTGTTGTCATCTTGAGCTAGAGGAATTGAGGCAGAGGATTGGTCAGTTTAATAGGGTGCCAAAGCCAGAACATGGTTGATAAACTCTTTGAAGAAGTGAACACTTATCTTCGAAATTCCCAGCACATCTAACATTGGTCTTCATATTTGTTGAAAAATACTTGGTACAGAAAACAACAAGAAGCGAACAAGTTATTTAATGAGTTTGCCAAAGGCTCTTCTTACCTTGGCTTCCTCTGCTCAGTTTTACTTTTTTTTTTTTTTTAATTTATTTATTTAAATTTAGGCTAATTACTTTACATTATTGTATTGGTTTTGCCATACATTGACATGAATCTGCCCTGGGTGTACATGTGTTCCCCATCTTGAACCCCCCTCCCACCTCCCTTCCCATCCCATCCCTCTACTTTTGACATTATCTTACTGCCTATTGATGTGTTGGTCTTGACAAACTGTCTTGACATTTCCTCCTTGTGTTCTATGTGGGTGAGTTTTGATTTCCCAAAATTTTGTGTCTGACCATCTTATACTGGAGATAAGGAAAAGGCAGATATTAGCATCTGTGTTTGTGACAGTGGTGATAGGGAGTTCTGGAAATATTATTTATGACCATCTCATCTTGAGAAAAGAAGTAAAAATTGCTCCCAATAAGTTTAGGTTTAGATATTGAGTGTTTTTGACTTAGTGTGTATGGTATTAACAGAGGCAAAAATAATTTTACTCTGATAAGCACATTGCAATTTGACATTTATTTTAAAAATCTAATATTATTTAATCTTGAGTGCTTAATCTATTAATAGTCAATCTGCTATGATTTAATCAAGTTGAAACAGATAGTTCATTGATGAGGTGCCAAAGTCTTTATAGAGACCTTACGAGAAAATAAACCAATAAAAAGGAAGCATCGTTTCCAGTGTACCAATAGGCAGCTGATTGTGTTTTGATTTGACGGGTAAGATGTGGGAGCAAAAGTAGAGAGAAGAGGAAGACATTATTTAATATGAAGTAAAGACTACACCTTCTATCGGGATGGGAGGAACTGCTGCAACCAGCAAGTCCCTTTCAGAGGATGTGCTGAGACCCCATTAACACATTTGTCTTTGTATTTTTGTTTGGTTGGTTGTTTTGTTTTGTCTTTTTTTGCCAGCATTGTAATAATTCATTTTTATTTAAAGCTGTTACTTTTTTCCAGGTTTATTGACATATAGTTGACAAATAAAAATTTATATATTTAAGGTGTACAATGGGATGGTTTTATAGACATATATATTGTGAAATGATTATAATCAAGTTAATACATCCATCACCTCACATATTTACCTTCCTTTTGGTGTAATCAGAGCAGTTATGTGTTACTGTCTCAGCAAATTTCAGTTATGCAGTAAGACTTATCAACTAGGGTCACCTTGTGATATATTAGATCCTTAGAGCTTATTCATTTTATAAATGAAAGTTTATACCCTTTTAACAATCCCTCCTCATTTCTTCCACTTCGTCAGTCCTAGCACCCTCCGTTCTGTTTCTATGAATTGATTTTTTTTTTAGATTCCATATATAAGCAATGCAGTATTTGCTTTGATCAGTCTGGCTTAATTTCCTTAGCATTAAGCACTACAGATTTATCTGTGGTGTCACAAATGGCAGCATTTCCTTCTTTTTGAAGTTGAATAACTTATCTATCACATTTTCTGTATCCATTCATCCACTGATTGCAACTTATGTTATTTATATACATTGGTTACTGTGAATAATGCTATAATGAACATGAAAGTGCAGATACCTCTTTGAGATAATGTTGTTGTTGTTGTTTAACTGCTCAGTCATGTCCGACTCTTTGCAACCTCATGGACTGCAGCACGCCAGGCTTCCCTGTTCATCATCTTCCAGACTTTGCTCAAACTCATGTCCATTGAGTCAGTGATGTCATCCAACCATCTCATCCTCTGTCATTCCCTTATTCTCCTGCCTTCATCTTTCCCGGCATCAGGGTCTTTTCTGATGAGTCAGCTCTTCACATCAGGTACCCAAAGTATTGGAGCTTCAGCATCAGTGCTTCCAATGAACATTTAGGGTTGATTTCCTTTAGGATTGACTGGCTTGATCTTCTTGCTGTCCAAGGACCTCTCAAGAGTCTTTTCCACCGCCACAGTTCAAAGGCATCAATTCTTCAGCATTCAGGCTTTTTTTTATAGATGAGCTCTCACATCCGTACATGAAAAACCATAACTTTGACTATACAGATCTTTGTCGGCAAAGCAATGTCTCTGCTTTTTAATACACTGTCTAGGTTTGTCATTGCTCTTCTTCAATGAGCAAGCATCTTTTGATATCAAGGCTGCAGTCACCATCCACAGTGATTTTTGGAGCCCAAGAAAATAAAATCTCTCACAGTTTCCATTGTTTTTCCATCTATTTGCCATGAAGTGATGGGACCAGATGCCATGACCTTCATTTTTTGAATGTTGAGTTTTAAGCCAGCTTTTTAACTCTCCTCTTTCACCTTCATCAAGAGGATCTTTAGTTCCTCTACACTTTCTGCCATAAGGGTGGTGTCATCTCCATATCTGAGGTTATTGATATTTCTCCCAGCAATCTTGATTCCAGCTTATGCTTCATCCAGCCCAGCATTTCACATGATGTACTCTGCATATAAGTTAAATAAGCAGGGTGACAATATACAGCCTTGACGTACTCCTTTCCCAATTTGGAATCAGTCCATTGTTCCATGTCCGGTTCTAACTGTTGCTCCTTTTCTGCATACAGGTTTCAAAGAAGACACATAAGATGGTCTGGTATTCCCATCTCTTTAAGAATGTTCCAGTTTGTTGTGATCCACACAGTCAAAGGCTTTAATGGAATCAATGAAGCAGAAATAGATGTTTTTCTGGAATTCTCTTGCTTTTTCTGTGATCCAGGTATGTTGGCAATTTAATCGCTGCTTCCTTTGTCTTTTCTAAATCCAGCTTGAACATTTGGAAGTTCTGATTTCACATACTGTTGAAGTCTAGCTTGGAGAATTTTGAGCATCACCTTGCTAGCATGTGAAATGAGTGCAACTGTGCAGTATTTTGAATATTCTTTGGCATTGCCCTTCTTTGAGATTGGAATGAATACGACTTTTCCAGTCCTTTGGCCACTGCTGAGTTTTCCAGATTTGCTAGCATATGGAGTGCAGCACTTTAACAGCATTATCTTCTGGGATTTGAAATAGCTCAACTGGAATTCCATCACCTCCACTAGCTTTATTTGCAGTGATATTTCCTAAGACCCACTTGACTTCACACTCCAGGATGTCTGCCTCTAGGTGAGTGATCACACCATCATGGTTATCTGGGTCCTGAAGATCTTTTTTTGTATAGTTCTGTGTATTCTTGCCACCTCTTCTTAATATCTTCTGCTTCGTTCGGTCCACACCATTTCTGTCCTTTATTGTGCCCATCTTTGCATGAAATGTTCCCTTGGTATCTCTAATTTTCTTGAAGAGATCTCTAGTCTTTCCCATTCTATTGTTTTCCTCTATTGCATTGTTCACTTAAAAAGGCTTTCTTATCTCTCCTTGCTATTCTCTGGAACTCTGCATTCAGATGTGTATTACTTTCCTTTTCTCCTTTGCCTTTCATTTCTCTTCTTTTCTCAGCTGTTTGTAAGCCCTCCTCAGACAACCATTTTGCCTTTTCATTTCTTTCTCTTGGGGATGCTTTTGATCACCGCCTCCTGTACAATGTTATGAACCTCCATCCATAGTTCTTCAGGCACTCTGTCTATCAGATCTGATCCCTTGAATCTATTTGTGACTTCCACTGTATAATCATAAGGGATTTTATTTAAGTCAAACCTGAATGGCCTAGTGGTTTTCCCTATATTCTTCAGTTTAAGTCTGAATTTTGCAATTAGGAATTCATGCTCTGAGCCACAGTCAGCTCCCAGTCTTGTTTTTACTGACTGCATAAAGCTTCTCCATCTTTGGCTACAAAGAATATAATCAATCTGATTTCGGTATTGACCATCTGATGATGTCCATGTGTAGAGTCATCTCTTGTGTTGTTGGGGTGTTTTCTATGACCAGTGTGTTCCTTTGGCAAAAGTGTTAGCCTTTGTACCACTTCATTTTGTACTCTAAGGCCAAACTTGCCTGTTACTCCAGCTATCTTTTGACTTCCCACTTTGCATTTCAGTTCCCTATGATGAAAAAGACTTCTTTTTTTTTTTGGTGTTAGTTGAAATAATGATTTGGGGGGTGGGGAGGGGTGGGTTTTGCAGATATTCCCAGAAGTACATTGCTAAATAATAGGTAGTTCTATTTTCAATATCTTGGGGAAATGCCATACTGTTTTACTGAAAATCCCATGGATGGAGGAGCCTGGTAGGCTGTAGTCCATGGGGTCGCTAAGGGTCGGACACGACTGAGCGACTTCACTTTCACTTTTTACTTTCACACATTGGAGAAGGAAATGGCAACCCACTCCAGTGTTCTTGCCTGGAGAATCCCAGGGACGGGGGAGCCTGGTGGGCTTCCGTCTATGTGGTCACACAGAGTCGGACACGACTGAAGTGACTTAACAGCAGCAGCAGCAGCATGCCAGTTTACATTCCCATCATATTGTACAAGAGTTCCTTTTTCTCCATATTTTCACCAGCATTTTTTATCTCTTATCTTTTTGATCAGAGATATACAAACACAAGTAGGTGATATGTCATTGTAGTTTTGATTTGCATTTCTCTGATGATTAGTGAAATTGAGCAGCTTTTCATTTACCTGTTGACTATTGTATGTTTTCTTTAGAAAAATGTTTATTCATGTCCTTTATCCATTATTTAGTTTTTATGTTATTGAGTTATATGAGTTCCTTGTATATTCTGGCTATTAACCCCTTACAGAATAAATGTTTGGCAAATGTTTTCCCCCATTCCATAGGTCACCTTTTCATTTCATTGTATGTTTCCTTTGTTATGCAGAAGTTTTTTAGTTTGATGCAGTCCCACTTTTGGCTTGTGTCACCTATGCTTTGGGTGTCATATCCAAAAAAATTACTGCCAAGACCAATGTCCCTATGTTTTGTTTTAGGTATTTTATAGTTTCAGTCTTGCACTTAAGTCTTTAATCCATTTTGAGTTTATTTTTGTGTGTGGTATAATGTAGAGGTCTAATTTCACTCTTTGGCATGTGGATATCTAGTTTTTTGGTTTTTTGTTCCAAGTGTCTTCTGTACTTTTATTGTCACCATAGCCTCTGCATCAAGATACATAGAAATGGTAGCAAGTTTCTTTTTAAAGCTTAGTATTAAATATTAAATATCTTTCTCCACTTTTAATTTTACATTACTCTGCCAAGAAAAAATTAAAACTCAAGTTATCTGAAGCCTGGACACACTTCCATGATTAGCTGGGCTGTGTAAAAGTTGGTGGCTTTGTTCTTCCTGCCATGTGAGCAGGCCCAGGCCCTAGAAAAATGGGGCCAGGTTATAACTGTGTTAGAAAAGTGTGCTACAAAAATGGACGGCCTGTTATAAGCCAGGTTACAAAGTCAGGACGGGGGTGAGGGAGGAACAGTTTCTTCCAGAAACGGAATTTCTGGAAGAGTCCCAGTCCATCGCTTCTCCCCAGAATGGAGCGAGGAGTGGTCAGATCTCACCGTGAGCTTCCTGGCCCCATCTCTGTGAGGTGGTGGCCGGGGGCAGGGTGGCCGCGCCTGCCCTCCCCCACCTTTCTCAGCTAGGGAATGGAGAGTTTATTGCCCAGTGAGTGTGAAGTGGGCTGAAGCTTGGTCGGTACTGAATTCTCTAAGAGGTTTCTTCTAGAAACAGACAACTCAGACTCTTCCTCTCACTTCAGCGAAGAAGTTATTTTAAAAGCATTTGGGAAGTTCCTCCTGCACCCTTGGGGGCGGCTAAGAGGAGGGAGTCGTCAGTACAGCCCCCTTCTAGGCCATATCGGAACTCCTGAACGTTGGAGACCCCGTAGAAGTGGAGGAAGGCGGCCGCCACCACTAGGACATGGAAGGTCTGATGAGACTGGAACCATATGTCCAATTTTCCAGGGAAGAAGCGCTCAGGAATGTGTGCGGCATAGAGGCTGGCTCCGGTGATGTACATCACAGCCATGAGGAAGAACCAGCCCATCTGGCCCACCATGGTGGCCTTGGCGAAGCCCTCCATGATCATGAAGTGCATGGTGGGCACAACACCGCTCAGGCCGAGCCCGAGGAACACCCCTGCCCTTATCTGCCGGTGCTTGGGCATGGCGAAGCGGTCCCACTGTGCCATGATGATGGCAGAGATGCCCAGGACGCAGATGATGGGGAGGTAGATGAGCCGCGGCTGCAGGGAGCAGTAGAAGGAGTAGTAGAGCCAGGGCACGAAGCTCCCCATGATCAGGAGGGTGATCCCCGAATAGTCCAGCTTGGAGAAAGTCCAGGAGACTTTCTCTAAATGACAACAGACGGTGTGAAAGAGCCAGGAAAAGCTGAGGCAGAGCACTGCTCCCAGGAAGAACATCCCAAACACAACCTTCTCCTGAAGGGGGTCATGAAGTACATGTTGGGTCTCAGCATGGTCAGGATCCCCAGAAAGAGAAACAGCACGAAACCAAGCAGGTGGGTCCAGATGTTGCCAGTCTCCACGTGGATGCAGAAGATGCTCTTGAAGCAGGCGCAGAAGGAGGGCATGGGCGGCCGGTGGCCGTGCAGCAGATAGTCATTGTCCTTCAGCCAGTCCGGGAGCATGTCGTATGGGATGACCCTCCAGCAGCCCTCCCAGACCTTGTACACGAACTCCTCCATCTTCTCCATGGCATGGTGGGCCTGCAGGGACAGCGTGAGCACTCACACCTCTTCCTTCTCCCCCTGCGGCGCCAGGCAGGCCTGCTCCTCCTCAGCTTTGGTTGGGCTGGTGATGGCTCACTTGCCCTTCTCCTCGAGCAGGGGTCCCAGCTCGGCCAGCTCCACTGTGTTGGCCGCCCTGTTGCTGGTGGGAGCCCCGTTGCCCTGGGCCACCGCAGGCCCCTTGTGAGACGACATCAGGATGGTAACTTGGAGCCCTCCGGCTTCAGCCTGGGGAGAGGGCGGGGTCTCTCGGCCCCAGGGGCCAGAGAGCTCCCTGTGATGGGGACAGGCGGGCATAGGGCTGTGCTGGGGGCCACAGTGCCGGCGCTACATCTCGCGTCACTGCAGGTGGCCAAGCAGGCCCGGATATCCAGTTTTACCAGCACCATTTATTGACGAGATTATCCTTTCCCCTCCAAGTACTGCATTTCGGGCTCTTTTGTTGACCATGATGGCTACTCCATTTCTTCTAAGGGATTCCTGCCCACAGTAGTAGGTATAATGATCATCTGAGTTAAATTCACCCATTCCAGTCCATTTTAGTTCACTGATTCCTAGAATGTCTATGTTCACTCTTGTCATCTCCTGTTTGACCACTTCCAATTTGCCTTGATTCATGGACCTAACATTCCAGGTTCCTATGCAATATTGCTCTTTACAGCATCGGACCTTGTTTCTATCACCAGTCACATCAACAACTGGGTAGTTGTTTTGCTTTGGCTCCATCCCTTCATTCTTTATGGAGTTGTTTCTCCACTGATCTCCAGTAGCATACTGGACACCTACTGACCTGGGGAATTCCTCATTCAGTATCCTATCATTTTGCCTTTTGATACTGTTCATGGGGTTCTCAAGGCAAGTATACTGAAGTGGTTTGCCATTCCCTTCTCCAGTGGACCACATTCTGTCAGACCTCTCCACCATGACTTTGCCAACAAAGGTCCATCTAGCCACGGCTATGGTTTTTCCCATGGTCATGTATGGATGTGAGAGTTGGACTGTGAAGAAAGCTGATCGCTGAAGAATTAATGCTTTTGAACTGGGGTGCTGGAGAAGACTCTTGAGAGTCCCTTGGACTGCAAGGAGATCCAACCAGTCCATTCTGGAGATCAATCCTGGGTGTTCATTGGAAGGACTGATGCTAAAGCTGAAACTGTAATACTTTGGCCATCTCATGCGACGAGTTGACTCTGGAAAAGACTCTGATGCTGGGAGGGACTGAGGGTGGGAGGAGACGGGGACGACAGAGAATGAGATGGCTGGATGGCATCACCGACTGGATGGACATGAGTTTGAGTGAACTCTGGGAGTTGGTGATGGACAGGGAGGCCTGGCATGCTGTGATTCATGGGGTCGCAAAGAGTTGGACACTACTGAGCAACTGAACTGAACTGAACTAATCCTTTCCCCTATTGTGTGTTCTTGGCTCTCTTGTTACAAATTAGTTGACCATATATTCTTGGGTTTATTTCTGGATTTTCTATTCTGTTTAATTGATTGATATGCCTTTTTTATGCTAATACCACACAGGTTTGATAATTATAGCCTTGTAATATAGTTTGAAATGAGGATATGTGCTGTCTCTAGCTTTGTTCTTCTTCAAGATTGCTTTGGATATTCAGGATTTTTTGTGGTTCCGTACAGATTTTAGAATTGTTTTTCCTATTTCTGTGGAAAAAAAAAAGCCATCATAATTTTGCTAGGGATTCACTGAATCTATAGATCATTTTGTATCTCACTTTTCTTTGAGTGAGCAGTGGAACTGGGTAAAGCTAGTCAAGAAATGGCTTGGGCAACATCTCCCAAAGTAGTTTCACTGCTATCCACATTTGTTCTAGGGAAGAAAATGCCAGAATCCTGAGATTATCTCATCTGTTTAAAATTCTTCTGTGTTAGAATGTGAGAGAAGTGAAATTTGGCCAATTGTACCATGTCCTTCTTTGTCCACAGCAACAATAACAATAATAAACAATTGTTTTATTGAGTAGATACTTTGTGATAGGGACTGTGATGATATTTACCTGGATTATCTCTTTTACCCTTCCACATTATTGTCAAGGATGTGCTATTTTTACCCCGTATGGTCAAAGAAAATCAAGTCTTTTTTTTTTAATTGAAGGATAATTGCTTTAAAGTATTGTGTTGGTTTCTGCCAAAGAAGATCAGGTCTTAAAGGGAGGTTAAATATTTTACACATGTTAACATAGCTGCCACATGCTGAGGCTAATATTTGAATTCATGTACTGCTGAATCCAAAGGCAACAGGCTTAATCCCTGCACAGTACCACTTTTCAATAGAACCTCCTCCTCCATTTTTTGAATTCCAAGTCTCATGATCTACTTGGTTCATCTGCAGAAGTGAAACAGAAAGAGCTAGAATGTTTTGTTAACTTCTGAAGTTGCCTTAGCAGCCATGTGGAATCAATATGTCCTGCAGGAGGGCATCTCTTAATCTATAGATCTCAGAGGGGAGGACCTAGTCCACTAGTAGATTTGGACACAGAAGGCTTTGTGAAGAGTGGCGTGTAGCTCATCCCAGATCTCGTCAATGCACATCAGTTTCTACACATGAGAGAGAAATTAACAGTCAGCTCATCTCACTAAGGGATAGGCAGAGGTTGGAGTAAACTCACAGGTGGCACAATGGTAAGGAATCTGTCTGCTAGTGCAGGAGATGCACGAGATGCAGGTTCAATCCCTGGGTCAGAAAGATCCCCTGGAGTGGGAAATGGCAACCCACTCTAGTATTCTTGCCTGGAAAATTCCATGGAGAGAGGAGCCTGGCAGGCTACAAACCATGGGGTCACAATGAGCCAGACACAACTGAGCGACTGAGCACTCTCACACAGAGATTGGAGACTGAAAAAGCATGCTTGTTATATTATCCTTCTCAACTTTCCCTGGGTCTGGACCAGCTTTCCCTAGATAGCTTTTGATTAGGCCTAGAAAACAGTCAACAACACAACACTATAAATCAACTATACTCCAATAAAAAATTAATATAAAAATAAAGAGTACATATAAATTGTTTTTAAAAAAAGTCAAAAGGAAATTGAGTTCTTTGATGAGATTTAAAAATCAAGATGTTTTGTGTTAACATTCAATCTGTATGATATTAAACTCTTTCCAAGAAATAGCAGGTAATGATTTTACTTTTGTTTTGGAGTTCTTGCTCCCAGATCCATGACCCGAATATAAGATATTACCAGAGAACATTTTCTGAAGGATCTTAGTTCTCAGTTGCTTAAAAGCTTTCCATGTCTTCTGATTTTAGTTAAAAAACTCTTTGCCAAGGCTCACAGAGCCTTCCTCTCACCAGTCCTGTACACAGCTCCACCCTGTGTATCATGTAAAACTACTTGCAAATTCTAAAATATGTCTTACTCTCTCACACTTTTGGGGCCTGCCTTCTGCCCCCAAAATTGTCCCTCAGTTGTTTTGCTGGTCAGTTCCATTCAACTCAACCTGAAATGTCAATTTGTATCTCCTTATTGTGGGTCAATTCTCCAAATCGTCTTACCCAGACTGAATGAAAATTAGGGGCTATTATCACTGGTGACTGTAGCCCAGCAAGTCAAGAGCTCAATTGCGCAATTACACAGCAGGGTTTAAACTATCCTTTAGCTACTTAATCAGGCACTCTATGTATCAGATCTAGTCACTTAAATCTATTTCTTACTTTCACTGTATAATCATAAGGGATTTGATTTAGGTCATATCTGAATGGTCTAGTGGTTTTCCCTACTTTCTTCAATTTAAGTCTGAATTTGGCAATAAGGAGTTCATGATCTGAGCCACAGTCAGCTCCTGATCTTGTTTTTGCTAACTGTATAGAACTTCTCCATCTTTGACTGCAAAGAATATAATCAATCTGATTTCAGTGTTGACCATCTGGTGATGTCCATATGTAGAGTCTTCTCTTATGTTGTTGGAAGAGGGTGTCACTCATCTCACACACTAGTAAAGTCATGCTCAAAATTCTCCAAGCCAGGCTTCAGCAATACGTGAACCGTGAACTTCCAGATGTTCAAGCAGGTTTTAGAAAAGGTAGAGGCACCAGAGATCAAATTGCCAACATCCGCTTGATCATGGAGAAAACAGGAGAGTTCCAGAAAAATCTATTTCTGCTTCATTGACTATGCCAAAGCCTTTGACTGTGTGGATCACAATAAGCTGTGGGAAATTCTTAAAGAGATGGGAATACCAGACCACCTGACCTACCTCTTGAGAAACCTGTATGCATGTCAGGAAGCAACAGTTAGAACTGGACATGGAACAACAGACTGGCTCCAAATAGGAAAAGGAGTACATCAAGGCTGTATATTGTCACCCTGCTTATTTAACTTATATGCAGAGTACATCATGAGGAACGCTGGGCTGAAAGAAGCACAAGCTGGAATCAAGATTGCCAGGAGAAATATCAATAACCTCAGATATGCAGATGACACCACCCTTATGGCAGAAAGTGAAGAGGAACTAAAAAGCCTCTTGATGAAAGTGAAAGAGGAGAGTGAAAAGGTTGGCTTAAAGCTCAACATTCAGAAAACAAAGATCATGGCATCTGGTCCCATCACTTCATGTGAAATAGATAGGGAAACAGTAGAAACAGTGTCAGACTTTATTTTTTTGGGCTCCAAAATCACTGCAGATGGTGATTGCAGCCATGAAATTAAAAGATGCTTACTCCTTGGAAGGAAAGTTATGACCAATCTAGATAGCATATTAAAGAGCAGAGACATTACTTTGCCAACCAAGGTCCGTCTAGTCAAGGCTATGGTTTTTTTCCCGTGGTCATGTATGGATGTGAGAGTTGGACTGTGAAGAAAGCTGATCGCCAAAGAATTGATGCTTTTGAACTGTGGTGCTGGAGAAGACTCTTGAGAGTCCATTGGACTGAGAGGAGATCCAACCAGTCCATTCTAAAGGAGATCAATCCTGGGTGTTCATTGGAAGGACTGAAGCTAAAGCTGAAACTCCAATACTTTGGCCACCTCATGCAAAGAGTTGACTCAGTGGAAAAGACTCTGATGCTGGAAAGGATTGGGGGCGGGAGGTGACAGGGACAACAGAGAATAAGATGGCTGGATGGCATCACCTACTCGATGGACATGAGTTTGAGTGAACTCCGGGAGTTGGTGATGGACAGGGAGGCCTGGCGTGCTGTGATTCATGGGGTCGCAAAGAGTCGGACATGACTGAGCGACTGAACTGAAGTGAAATGAACTGACTGAGCTACTTAATAGCTGAGCCCACTTAAAGTATTTATTGACCTACCTGTACCTCAGTTTCCTCATCTATAAGATGGATATTAATTGTGCCATACTCAAAGATTAAATATTAAATGCAACTATATAAGTAAAAATCTTAGCATATTACCCGAATCATTGTAAGTTCTTCATAAATGTTAACTAATAATTGCCAATTAGTAACACTCCAGTGTTTTGGCATATTTATTGTCATCTCTCTCACTAAACTGTGAGCAATTTGAGGTCAGGAGCCAATCTTCCGTCTCTATTCTTCCTTGAGCTTTACACACAATAGACACTTCATAAATGTCTGTTAGATAAGAGTGAAAATTAAAGATCATGAAACTGATCAATAAATGAACAAGATGCTCATGCTTAAATATACCCGTTATTTAATTATTGTGTTAAGCATGTCTAGAGCTCAAAGGAGAATTCACCTGTTGGTATTTTGACTTGTGACATCCATACATGGAAGTATGAGGAAGTGACCTCTATTAAAATAGTATAAATTTATCTGAAGCTGAAGACAGCAATTTAAGGATTGGAGCTCCTAGGTAAAAAGAAATCACTATAAACCTGGTCCTCAGTTCTTTTACCCTCTTTCCCACTCCATGTGAGACTGTTCCTGCTGCCACCAACCAGATTGTATGGCCTCCAAAAAAATCCTACTTCCTTTTGTAAGCCCTACCTCATATATGGACTGAAATCTCCTTCTCTGTACACTCTCACAATAGCTGTCCAAAACTGCGGAGAACATAAATATTAATGAAGTTTCTCAAGTACAAGTATCTGATGGCAAGATTAAGAAGTCCTAATGTCCTGGTACCCTTTCACCATCCCATAGAAACTATGGTCAACTGGTTCATTTGTTCAGTATCTGCTCTAATTTCCATCTATGCTGCAGAAACAGCTACTACTTGGGTGTGTTACTTCTATAAAATATGCTTAAAATCAGTACTGGGAGGCCCAGTCTGGAGCCCACTATTCTAGCCCAACCACAGTTTTGTGAAAACCCAAGTCCTAGTATTAAATTATTTTCTGTTTAAAATAACTAGTATAATAGTGGTACAATCCCCTTGGCACCCTTTTCTTGCAGGTTTGTTGTCACTGTGGTCATCTTATTTTCTGGCCCACATCTTCCCTTTTCCTGGCTCCCCATCCTTCTCCCTCCAGCCCTACCCACTCTGTACTAGAAAATGATTTAATGATGTTTCCTTTCTCAAGACAAGAGTTAGAGTTCAGGGCCATACCTCTTGCTTCTCAGTTCCCTCAAGGTTATAAACCACCTCAAAGTTTCCATTTCTCATTAGGAAGGACGCTGTTCTTTACAAATGATTTATAGATACTCACTGAGCCCCAGTGAATAACTTACCCCAGTGAAGGCTTCTGTATCCATTCTCTTTGGGAAAAACATCTCCTTTTTTCCCAGAGTCAAATAGTTCCACTCACTACAAATCCCTCATACAGTACCCCAAGAACACAAACTCAGCAACAGATAATGAGAATTAACACACAAAAATGCATGATGAACACAGGAAGAGAGCCCCAGCTTTCATAGTTTACAGTGTGTTTACTCATAAACACTAAAAACAAGGGCCTTTTGCGTCCTCCTTATGTTCCACTCCTCTCACTCCCTTCTTAATTAAGTTCACCCTCTCAGGCTAAGATCATATTTTGATCTTATTAAACAGTTACACAACCAGGTTGTAAGCACTTTGAGATCAAGAACTGCCTTACCCATATTTCCATCCTCAGCACCTTGTATTACATTGGGCCTAGCCCAAGTAACCATGCATTCTAGCAACTATTTTGTGATACTAACTGAATGTCTTTCAATTCTATTATATTCTCTTTTTACTGAAGTGTAGTAGATAGAACTCAATTTCATTCTGACACTAACTGACTAGAATTAGCACAAGTTCCACAGGTTAAGGGCTCAGTCCTGTAAGACTGTCCCTACTTCAGAGGCCAGCCATAGGTCTCTGGTGTCCCCAGGCTATTTGCATTTCTTCCCAGCTGACTACAAATTTGAGGGCTATCACAACACTGTTTGGGCTTCATAATTCACCAGAATGACTTACAAAACCAACTGAAAGCACTCCACCTACAATTACCTTTTTATTATAAAAGTTATACCTTAAGAACTGTCAAATGGAAGAGGCGAAAAGGACAAGGTCTGGGGAAGTGAGGTACAGAGCTTCCATCTCTGTGGACTCAAAGGTGTGCCACCCTCCCAGTACATTGATCGATATGTTCATAAGTTTGGAAGCTCCCTGTGTCTCATTTTTCAGAGTTTTTATTGAGGTTTCACTAGGTGGATATGAGTGATTAAATTTCTGGTCACATGTTGGAATTCAGTCTTCAGTCCCTCTTTTCTCTGTGGAGTTTGGCAGGGTGGGGATGAGCAGTACGATAAGTTCCAATTCTCTAATTTCTATCATGGTCAGCCCCTCGCTGGAAATTATCTAGGGGCCCACCATGATCACTTCGTTAGTATAAACTCAGGTATGGTGGAAGGGGGCTTCTAATGAATAAAAATGGATGTTTGTACCAGGAAAATTCCAAGTGCTTCAAGCTCTGTGCCAGGAACCAGGGACAAAGACTGGATATAGTCTTTATTATATCACACCATCTGAGACACATTTGTCAGACTGAGCTGAGTTGGCTCCTTCCAGCTTCCTGTTAGTCACTTTGTAAAAATTAAATGAAAGGGTCTTCAATTCTTGGATCAAAATTCTCCCACTGGAAGTAATAATCTTTAAGCTCTTTCTTGAAAATTTAAAACACAGTTTAAATAATCCCCAGTTAAAAGCCTCAATTTAAGTCTTTTTTTAACTACAGATGATAGGAAATGAATTCTGCCACCCCAGATGGGCATTTGAGGCATTAGTATATTAACTACTAACATTTTTATATCATCTTTGAAGTTGCTATTATGGGGATATCAGATACGTTTATGATCTAGTGTCTGGGTGAATATACTTCCCTGCCAATCAGAGTAAATATCAAGCACACTGAGCTTCATCAAGGTATGCACTCAGTAGAATAAAGCATTTCTTTGTGCACTGAACCAGTTTTGTTTTTAACCATGAAAATGGAATATGAGGATAGAGATGTATAGTTACTATGCTTCACAGCTTATATTACTTTGATTAGAAGAAATACATGCTACAGGAAAGATTTGGTTAGGTATGGAAGAAAAATACTAGCTATACAGATTAGATAGGTAGATATTTATATTTATATATACACATATATTGGGCTTCCCAGGTGGCACTAGTGATAAAGAACCTACCTCCTGATACAAGAGATGCAGGAGATGTGAGTTCGATCCATGGGTTGGGAATATCCCCTGAAGGAGGACATGGCAATCCACTCCAGTATTATTACCCAGAGAATCCCACGGACAGAGGAGCCTGGTGGGCCAGAGTTCATGGGGTCTCAAAGAGTCGGACACGACTTAGCATGCACGTAGCACATACACATCCATAAATGCATGTATTTGATATATAGGGAATTTGTGAGCCTTTTTCTGCAAAGGGATAAATAGTAAATATTTTAAGCTTTAAAGTCCATATAGTCTCTGTCACAATTACTCAACTCTACCATTACAAAGCATCTAAAGGAATGGTCATGGCTGTGTTCAAATATAGCTTTCTTTATGGACACTGAAATTTGAGTTTTATGAAATTTTCATGTCATAAAATAATATTCTTCATTTTATTTTTTCAACTGTTTAAAAATGTGAAAATCATATTTGCTCTCAGACTGTGCAAAAAGAAGCAGCGGCTGTAGGCTTCTGGCCCTTGTAGAAAATAAAGGTTAATTTAGTGATGATATCTCTTTTCTCAGATTGCATGATCTGAGTGAACCTGCATCAGCCTGGGACTCCTAATGGGTGAGTTACTTGAATTCCACTGGATATTAAAAGATCCTCATAAATAATATTATCCCTCGATCTCTCTATCCCACTCTCACACCCTGCACCCCCTCTCCCTTCTCTGTCTCTGTCTCATTCTTGAAAGACAAGATGGGTTTAATGGCAAATGTGCTCCAAATACTTCCAACATTGACTACTCATGCTATTAATATCAAGGTAACATAGCTGGTGACAGCTTCTTTCATTGATTCATAATTCATGTCCCTGTTAAAGGGTATCTGATCCAATGATTTTTATGTATTTCATTCTGAATATGTTAATATTGTTAGATTACATAAAAAGAAAACCACAACTTATTTCTTCCTTTACTGAGGAATTAAGGAAGAAAATGCCTCTGCTGGGGGTGGATGGGAAATCCCAAGGCTTGGAAAATGTCTCTGAGTCTGAACGATCAACTCCTGTTCAAGTCAAAATCAGACTGCCTCTTAGAAAATTCTGCTCAAGTCAGTGATGGCTGTCCTATGGCATCATGGTAATATTTCTTATGTACTAGCTTCACAGAGTTTCAAGAGACAGCTTTCTTTTACAAATATACTTCAGGAAGTGGTTGTATTTTTTAAAGCAATTTTTAAAACTCTCTGTTTAAATGAACAGGTTCATCAACCAGAAAGCCCAAAGGAAGGTGGGGGTGGGGAAAGGGGCAGAGCTTTTTTTCATTGTTATTAAAGCAGGAGAAATAATATCTGAGGCCTGAGGCACAATTTGTGAAGAGCATGATCCACGGGACTCCTGTTCAAGGTAGGCGGCTGCTGAGACACTTCAAAAGATCATCTTTATTGCAGAACAGTTGCCTGACCCAGTTTCCTGGTCAGCAACACGCTTTTGTAGAAACTTCAGGAACTGATGAAAAAGCTCAGCCAAGTTAGCATGTGTACTTTCATCTGGGGCTATCAGGAGGGGAAATATGAAAAGGTTTCCAGGTCCCTTGGATTTAGCACTGCCAGGTATACTGACATAGAAGCAAAGAATAAAACAAAAGATATGAGCATGTTTTAAAAGGCAGTGTCTGACTTCTTGGCAAATGTGCTTGCTATTAGGATTCATAGAACACAGAGGTCTTTCTGTATTCCTAGTCTTTTGCCTATAAAAATATTTTTATATCATAATAAAATCCTACTGTAAAGTATATTTTGACCATTGACTAAGGATTCACTGCCTTGATATGAAAAGATATTCTTCCACCCAGTCTTATGTCCCCTTGTGAAAGAATTCTTAGTGCATAAGCATCTAAATAATATTTAATTTGGAATTCCATTATGCATCATAAAACTAACATAAAGAGCAACAATGTATGTTTTAATAATTTCGAAAGGGAAAACACATTTTCACAAATGGCCCTATGTTAAGTTCCATTCACTGAATGCTGGAAAATATGACATCTTTAAGCAAAAAGCTCATTAGCTTTTTATTTTAAGCATCTGTGTACTTACATTTATCAGTAAAAAGAATCTTTCAAAAGAGCTATTCAATTTTGTAATTTCCTTATCCAGTTTTTTCCTTCTTTAGGTTCATTTTGGAGAATTTCATCTTAATTCATCTTAGGCTTACTTGTATTACTTTCCTATGACTGCTATAACAAAGTACCAAAACCAAAGTGTCTTAAAACAACAGAAATCTATAGTTTAACAGTTACAGAGGCTAGAAATCTGAAATCAAACCAACCATAGGGCCAAGCTCTAACTGATGATTCTAGGGTAGAATCCTTCCTTGTGTCTTCTAGCTTCTATTTTCCACCAATCCTTGATGTTTCTTGATTTACAAATAGAGCACTATAGTCACATGGCTATCTTTCTCCTTGTGTTTCTTTTTTTCTTTTTTTTGAAGGATAATTGCTTTACAATGATGTGGTGATCTCTGCCATACATCAATGCAAATTGGTTATAATTATATATAAATATACATACATACTATATATATGTATATATATACGTATATATTCAGTTCAGTTCAGTCGCAAAGTCGTGTCTGACTCTTTGTGACCCCATGAATCACAGCACGCCAGGCCTCCCTGTCCATCACCAACTCCCGGAGTTCACTCAAACTCATGTCCATCGAGTAGGTGATGCCATCCAGCCATCTCATTCTCTGTTGTCCCCATCTCCTCCCACCCCCAATCCCTCCCAGCATCAGAGTCTTTTCCAGTGAGTCACGTCGCATGAGGTGGCCAAAGTGTTGGAGTTTCAGCTTTAGCATCAGTCCTTCCAATGAACACCCAGCTGATCTCCTTTAAAATGGACTGGTTGGATCTCCTTGTAGTCCAAGGGACTCTCAAGAATCTTGTCCAACACCACAGTTCAAAAGCATCAATTCTTCGGCAATCAGCTTTCTTCACAGTCCAACTCTCACATCCATACATGACGAATGGAAAAACCATAGCCTTGACTAGACGGACCTTTGCTGGCAAAGTAATGTCTCTGCTTTTTAATATGCTATCTAGGTTGGTCATAACTTTCCTTCCATATATAATATACATATATATATTAGTTATATATGTATATTACCTCCCCTCCCTCATGAAACACCCCACCCCATTCCAACCGTCTAGTTTGACACACAGCACCAGGCTGGGCTCCCTATGTTATATAGCAGCTTCCCACTAGTTATCTGTTTTATACATGAAAGTGTACATATGTCAGTGCTACTTTCTCAATTCGCCCTAGGCTCTCCTTCCCCTGCTGTGTCCACAAGTCTGTTCTCTACATCTGCATCTCCAATTCTTCTCTGTAAATTAGTTCCTCATACTGTTTTTATAGATTTCATATTATATATGTATTGATATACAATATTTGTTTTTCTCTTTCTGACTTACTTCAATCTGTATAACAGGCTCTAGGTTCATCCACCTCAATATAACTCATTCAAATGTGCTCTCTTTTATGGCTGAGTAATATTCCACTGGAAGTGAGAAATAGATTTAAGGGACTAGATCTCATAGACACAGTGCCTGATGAACTATGGACAGAGGTTCATGACATTGTACAGGAGACAGGAATCAAGACCATCCCCAAGCAAAAGAAATGCAAAAAACAAAATGGCTCTCTGGGGAGACCTTACAAATAGCTATGTAAAGAAGAGAAGCGAAAAATGAAGGAAAGATATACCCATCTGAATGCAGAGTTCCAAAGAATAGCAAGGAGAGATAAGAAAGCCTTCCTCAGTGATCACTACAAAGAAATAGAGGAAAACAACAGAATGGGAAAGACCAGAGATCTCTTGAAGAAAATGAGAGATACCAAGGGAATATTTCATGCAAAGATGGGCTTAATAAAGGACAGAAATAGTATGGACCTAACAAAAGCAGAAGATATTAAGAAGAGGTGGCAAGAATACACAGAAGAACTGTACAAAAAAGATCTTCATGACCCAGATAATCATAATGGTGTGATCACTCACCTACAGCCAGATATCCTAGAATGTGAAATCAAGTGGGCCTTAGGACACATCACTATGAACAAAGCTAGTGGAGGTGATGGAATTCCAGTTGAGCTATTTCAAATCCTAAAAGATGATGCTGTGAAAGTGCTTCACTCAATATGCCAGCAAATTTGGAAAACTCAGCAGTGGCCACAGGACTGGAAAAGGTCAGTTTTCATTCCAATCCCAAAGAAAGGCAATGCCAAAGAATGCTCAAACTACCGCATAGTTGCACTCATCTCACATGCTAGTAAAGTCATGCTCAAAATTCTCCAAGCCAGGCTTCAGCAATACATGAACCATGAACTTGCAGATGTTCAAGCTGGTTTTAGAAAAGGCAGAGGAATGAGAGATCAAATTGCCAACATTTGTTGGATCATCAAAAAAGCAAGAGAGTTCCAGAAAAATACCTACTTCTGCTTTATTGACTATGCCAAAGCCTTTGACTGTGTGGATCATAGCAAACTGTGGAAAATTCTTCAAGAGATGGGAATACCAGACCACCTGAGCTGCCTCTTGAGAAACCTACATGCAGGTCAGGAAGCAACAGTTAGAACTGGACATGGAACAACAGACTGGTTCCAAATTGGGAAAGGAGAATGTCAAGGCTGTATATTGCCACTGCTTATTTAACTTATATGCAGAGTACATCATGAGGAACGCTGGGCTGGAGGACGCACAAGCTAGAATCAAGATTGCTGCATGAAATATCAATAACCTCAGAAATGCAGATGATACCATCCTTATAGCAGAAAGTGAAGAGGAACTAAAAAGTCTCTTGATGAAAGTGAAAGAGAAGAGTGAAAAAGTTGGCTTAAAACTCAACATTCAGAAAACAAAGATCATGGCATCCGGTCCCATCACTTCATGGCAAATAGATGGGGAACAGTGGAAACAGTGAAAATAGTGTCAGACTTTATTTTTTTGGGCTCCAAAATCACTGCAGATGGTGACTGCAGCCATGAAATTAAAAGACCCTTACTCCTTGGAAGGAAAGTTATGACCAACCTAGACAGCACATTAAACAACAGAGACATTACTTTGCCAACAAAGATCCTTCTAGTCAAGGCTGTGGTTTTTCCAGTAGTCATGTATGGATGTGAGAGTTGAGCTATAAAGAAAGCTGCACACTGAATAATTGATGCTTTTGAACTGTGGTGTTGGAGAAGACTCTTGAGAGTCCCTTGGACAGCAAGAAGATCCAACCAGTCCATCCTAAAGGAGATCAGTCCTGAGTGTTCTTTGGAAGGACTGATGTTGAAACTGAAATTCCAATACTTTGGCTCCCTGATGTGAAGAGCTGACTCACTGGAAAAGACCCTGATGCTGGGAAATATTGAAGACAGGTGAAGTGGACAATAGAGGATGAGATGGTTGGATGTCATCACCGACTCAATGGATATGAGTTTGAGTAAACTCCAGGAATTGGTGATAGACAGGGAGGCCTGACATGCTGCAGCCCATGGGGTCACAAAGAGTTGGACATGACTGAGTGACTGAACTGAACTGAATACTCCATTGTGTATATATATATATATATATTACCTATATATTATCTGTTCATCGGTCGTGGACATCTAGGTCGCTTCCATGACTTAGCTTTTGTAAACAGTGTTTCTGTGAACACTGGGGCACATGTGTTTTTTGAATTGTGGTTTTCTCAGAGTATATGCCCAGAAGTGGGATTCTTGGGTCATATGGTAGTTTGTTAAGCAATCTCCAGGAGGCTGTCCTAAGATGGTGGAGGAATAGGACAGGGAGCACTTTCTTCCCCACAAATTCATCAAAAGAACATTTGAACACTGAGCAAATTCTACAAAGCAACTTCTGAATGCTGGCGGAGGACATCAGGTACCCAGAAAGGCAGCCCATTGTCTTTGAAAAGAGGTAGGACAAAAGATAAAAGAAGAGACAAAAGAGTTAGGGACGGAGATCCATCCCAGGAAGGGAGTCTTAAAAGAGAAGTTTCCAAACACCAGGAAACACTTTCACAGGCAGGTCTGTGGGGAGTTTTTGAATCTCAGAGGGCAACATAACCAGGAGGAAAAATAAATAAATAAATAAGTAAACCCACACATTACATGCCTAACGGCAACTCCCAGTGCTCACAGCTACCACCAGAAAAGGGAGGCACGGACTGCATTGCTTAGGGTAAGGACCAGGTCCGAATGCCCTAAGGGCAGTCTGAGGGAACTAAGGTGAGATAACAACCCAAGCTGTGGGATAGCCAGAGAGAGAGAACTATCCCATGAAAAGCCCTAACCTAAGGCACAAGGTTGTATATTGTCACCCTGCTTATTTAACTTATATGCAGAATACATCATGAGAAACGCTGGGCTGGAAGAAGCACAAGCTGGAATCAAGATTGCCAGGAGAAATATCAATAACCTCAGATATGCAGATGACACCGCCCTTATGGCAGAAAGTGAAGAGGAACTAAAAAGCCTCTTGATGAAAGTGAAAGAGGAGAGTGAAAAGGTTGGCTTGAAGCTCAACATTCAGAAAACAAAGATCATGGCATCTGGTCCTATCACTTCATGGGAAATAGATGGGGAAACAGTAGAAACAGTGTCAGACTTTATTTTTGGGGGCTCCAAAATCACTGCAGATGCTGACTGCAGCCATGAAATTAAAAGATGCTTACTCCTTGGAAGGAAAGTTATGACCAACCTAGATAGCATGTTAAAGAGCAGAGACATTACTTTGCCAACCAAGGTCCGTCTAGTCAAGGCTATGGTTTTTCCCGTGGTCATGTATGGATGTGAGAGTTGGACTGTGAAGAAAGCTGATCGCCAAAGAATTGATGCTTTTGAACTGTGGTGTTGGAGAAGACTCTTGAGAGTCCCTTGGACTGCAAGGAGATCCAACCAGTCCATTCTAAAGGAGATCAATCCTGGGTGTTCATTGGAAGGACTGATGTGCTAAAGCTGAAACTTCAATACTTTGGCCACCTCATGCGACGAGTTGACTCACTGGAAAAGACTCTGATGCTGGGAGGGATTGGGGGTGGGAGGAGATGGGGACAACAGAGAATGAGATGGCTGGATGGCATCACCGACTCGATGGAGACGAGTTTGAGTGAACTCCGGGAGTTGGTGATGGACAGGGAGGCCTGGCGTGCTGTGATTCATGGGGTCACAAAGAGTAGGACACGACTGAGCGACTGAACTGAACTGAACTGAAGACACTGCCAGGCCTGCTCACAGAACAAAGGACTGTTGTTCTCTCCTCAACCAGAGGAGAGCTAGCAGGCTGCAGACCAGCACATCCCCCACCAGAGACAGGCAGGCAGGCGGCAGCCAGAGTCAGAAAGGGGCAATCTCGCCTCCAGAGAGGCATCCTCTACCAAACTGCAAGCAGGCTCCATTGCTAACGAACACTTCTTGGGATTCTGGATGGTTGACATCCGCCAGGAGGGTTGCAGTCAGAGATCAGCTCCCCAGAAGAGACACATGGCACCTGAGACAGAGCTCTCACTTGCACCCAGAAAACTGAGTGGCTGGGATGGGGGAGGTAAACTGGTCAACCACCTGTAAAAGAATGAAACTAGAACACTTTTTAATACCATACACAAAAATAAACTCAAAATCGATTAAAGATCTAAATATAAGACCAGAAACTATAAAACTACTACAGGAAAACATAGGCAAAACACTCTCCGACTTAAATCACAGCAGGATCCTCTATGACCCACCTCCCAGAGTAATGGAAATAAAAGCAAAAATAAACAAATGGGACCTAATTAAACTTAAAAGCTTTTGCACAATGAAGGATATTATAAGCAAGGTGAAAAGACAGTATTCAGAATGGGAGAAAATAATAGCAAACAAAGCAACTGACAATTAATCTAAAAAATATACAAGCAGCTCATAAAGCTCAATTCCAGAAAAATAAATGATCCAATCAGATAATGGGCCAAAGAACTAAATGGACATTTCTCCAGAGAAGACATACAGATGGCTAACAGGCACATAAAAAGATGCTCAACATCACTCATTATCAGAGAAATGCAAATCAAAACCACAATGAGGTACCATCCCACACTGGTCAGAATGGCTGCTATCAAAAAGATTACAAACAATAAGTGCTGGAGAGGGTGTGGAGAAAAGGGAACCCTCTTACACTGTTGGTGGGAATGCAAACTAGTACAGCCACTGTGGAGAACAGTATGGAGATTCCTTAAAAAACTGGAAATAGAACTGCTATATGACCCAGCAATCCCACTGCTGGGCATACACACCGAGTAAACCAGAATCAAAAGAGACACGTGTACTCCAATGTTCATCACAGCACTGTTTATAATAGCGAGGACATGGAAGCAACCTAGATGTCCATCAGCAGATGAATGGATAAGAAAGTTGTGGTTCATATACACAATGGAATATTTCAGTTCAGTTCAGTCGCTCAGTCGTGTCCGACTCTCCGCAACCCCATGAATCACAGCACGCCAGGCCTCCCTGTCCATCACCAACTCCCGGAGTTCACTCAAACTCATGTCCACAGAGTCAGTGATGCCATCCAGCCATCTCATTCTCTGTCATCCCCTTCTCCTCCCGCCCCCAACCTTTCCCAGAATCAGAGTCTTTTCCAGTGAGTCAACTCATCGCATGAGGTGGCCAAAGTATTAGTACTCAGCCATTAAAAAGAATACATTTGAATCAGTTCTAATGAGGTGGATGAAACTGGAGCCTATTATACAGAGTGAAGTAAGTCAAACAAAAACACCAATACAGTATACTAATGCATATATATGGAATTTAGAAAGATGAGGTTGCAAAGAGTGAGTGAGTCACGACTGAGTGACTGAACTGAACTGAACTGAACTGAATAATAACCCTATACGCGAGACAGCAAAAGAAACACAGAAGTATAGAACAGTCTTTTGGACTCTGTAGAAGAAGGCTAGGGTGGGATGATTTGAGAGAATAGCATTGAAACATGTATATTATCATATCTGAAACAGATCTCCAGTCCAGATTTGATGCATGAGACAGGGTGCTCAGAGCTGGTGCACTGGGATGACCCAGAGGGATGGGATGAGGAGGGAGGTGGGTTCAGGATGCGGAACACATGTACACCCATGGCCGATTCATGTCAATGTATGGCAAAACCACTACAATATTGTAAAGTAATTAGTCTCCAATTAAAATAATTCTTTTTTAAAAAAGAATTTCCATACTGTTCTCCATAATGATTGTGCCAGTTTACGTTCCCACCAACAGTGCAGTAGGGTTCCATTTTTTCCACATCCTCTCCAGCATTTACTGTTTGCAATTTTTTTTTATGATGGCCATGCTAATTGGTGTGCGGTGAAACTTCACTGTTATTTTGATTTGCATTTCTCTAATAATGAACAATGTTGAGCATCTTTTCTTGTGTTTGTTAGCCATCTCTCTGTGTTTCCTTACATGGTCTTCCCTCTGTGCATATCTGTCTCTGTGCCCAAGTTTCCCTTTTTTTAAGGACACTGGTCATATCAGATTTGGACCCATCTTAATGATCTCATTTTAACCTCATTTTAACTTGGGTACAGCCCATCCCAGGCAAACTGCAGGACAGAAGCATGTCTGGATCTCTGTCTGGCAGAACTTTTCCTGAAGGTTCCTTATAAAATATCTGGGCACTCATTCTAACCTCTATTTGAATTCACATGTAGGCCCTCCAAGTCCCAATAGCCTTAGTGATTCTATTAATACAAATGAGCCAGCACCAATGGACCTGAGATGTCCAAACTGCAGTTCCTCTACAACTCCTAGGATGAAGCATCACTCCTGGCTGGCACTGTGGCATTGGGAGACAACATGGCTCACAGACACATTAAGGCTTCAGCATTTATTTGCAACATTTGTATCAAACAGATAAATATTAATGCCTAAAGCAGCAGCTCAATTTGAATCACCTGCTGAGATCTAAAATAATCCTGATTGGTGGTCCTCACTCCTATGGTTGTTACCGAATTAGGTTTCTGTGCACCCAGAGCAGCACCATTTTAAAAGCTTCCCATGCATTACTAGTGTGTGTGTAGCCAAAGGTGAGAACAGATCATATAGCTCAGTACTCCTCAAACACTAACTGATGTAGGAATTGTTAAAATGCAGATTCCGATTCCACAGGTCTGGAGTGGGGCTTGAAATTCTGCGTTTCTAACAGGTTCCCATGGGATAGTAATGCTCTTGATCCACTGAGCACACTTTGAGCAGTCAGGATCTAAGGAGCTGATTCTCAAATGGGGCTGCACGATGGAGTAACCAGCAGAGCTTTAAAAAAGTACTGACCCCTGGGTTTTAACTCCAGTGTGCTTCTGATTGAATTGGTCAGGAGTGCTGACAGCATCAGGGCTTTAAAAGCTTTGCATGTGATTCCGAAGTGCAGCCCAGGTTGAGAACCACTGCTGTTGAGAAAAGGCAGAAACAGTCCCAGTTGTTTTTGCAAATCTAACAGTGTAAGCATGTGGGCCATACTGGGCATCATCTTCCATGGTGGCTACTGAGTTTTACTTTGGGGTTTGTGCAGCATCAAAACAAAGGCTGCATGAAGGAACAGCTGTATGTGCATCACAGATTTTTAAGCACAGGTGATAGGGGATCAACAGGCAGAAGTGAGAAAGCAGACAAGACCAGTTCTGAGGGATAATGTTCAGAGATTAATTAAATCTCTTTTCATATTGTCAGCTAAGGTCTTTTTTAGTTCAGCCTGAGAGCTGAAACAAGCATTTGTAACAGCAGTCAGAGTTGTTGGAGCAGACCCTGATCCAGAGTGAGGAAAGCCTAATAGTCTCTCCCCTCCCACCACCACCA
The DNA here is from genome assembly GCF_049115385.1 of Moschus berezovskii. NCBI lineage: Eukaryota > Metazoa > Chordata > Mammalia > Artiodactyla > Moschidae > Moschus > Moschus berezovskii. Next base: position 66,126,621 of record NC_142466.1, read on the forward strand.
GCACCACCAGGATGGCATGGCCATATATCCAGTAATTAGTTTCCACCAGTTGTACCAGAATCCGCTGTGGTTTGACATTTTAGCACTCTCAATGTGTCTGGTTTTGAACAAGAAAAGGTCACTCTAGATAACGGTAACCTCTGTGTTAAACTGTGTCCCCCAGAATTCATGTGTTGAAGCCTTTACCCCCCACCCCCCAGTGCCTCAAAATGTGACTATTTAGAGATAGGGCCTTTACAAAGGTGATTAAGTTAAAAGTGAGTCTGTTGGAGTGGGCCTTATCCAAGGGGACATTTGGACACAATAAGAAATATAAGAAATGTATGACCTACAAGACCTTTTAGAACTAACACCCAAAAAAGATGTCCTTTTCATTCTAGGGGACTGGAATGCAAAAGTAGGAAGTCAAGAAACACCTGGGGTAACAGGCAAATTTGGCCTTGGAATACAGAATGAAGCAGGGCAAAGGCTAATAGAGTTTTGTCAAGAGAACGCACTGGTCATAGCAAACACCCTCTTCCAACAACACAAGAGAAGACTCTACACATGGACATCACCAGATGGTCAACACCGAAATCAGATTGATTATATTCTTTGCAACCAAAGATGGAGAAGCTGTATACAGTTAGCGAAAACAAGACCAGGAGCTGACTGTGGCTCAGATCATGAACTCCTTATTGCGAAGTTCAGACTTAAATTGAAGAAAGTAGGGAAAACCACTAGACCATTCAGATATGACCTCAATCAAATCCCTTATGATTATACAGTGGAAGTGAGAAATAGATTTAAGGGACTAGATCTGATAGATAGAGTGCCTGATGAACTCTGGACGGAGGTTCGTGACATTGTACAGGAGACAGGGACCAAGACCATCCCCATGGAAAAGAAATGCAAAAGAGCGAAATGGCTGTCTGAGGAGGCCTTACAAATAGCTGTAAAAAGAAGAGAGGCAAAAAGCAAAGGAGAAAAGGAAAGATATAAGCATCTGAATGCAGAGTTCCAAAGAATACCAAGGAGAGATAAGAAAGCCTTCCTCAGTGATCAATGCAAAGAAATAGAGGAAAACAACAGAATAGGAAAAACAAGAGACCTCTTCAAGAAAATTAGAGATTCCAAGGGAATATTTCATGCAAAGATGGGCGCGATAAAGGACAGAAATGGTATGGACCTAACAGAAGCAGAAGATATTAAGAAGAGGTGGCAGGAATACACAGAAGAACTGTACAAAAAAGATCTTCACGACCAGGATAGTCACGATAATGTGATCACCGACCTAGAGCCAGACATCTTGGAATGTGAAGTCAAGTGGGCCTTAGAAAGCATCACTACGAACAAAGCTAGTGGAGGTGATGGAATTCCAGTGGAGCTATTTCAAGTCTTGAAAGATGATGCTGTGAAAGTGCTGCACTCAGTATGCCAGCAGATTTGGAAAACTCAGCAGTGGCCACAGGACTGGAAGAGGTCAGTCTTCATTCCAATCCCAAAGAAAGGCAATGCCAAAGAATGCTCAAACTACCGCACAATTGCACTCATCTCACACGCTAGTAAAGTCATGCTCAAAATTCTCCAAGCCAGGCTTCAGCAGTATGTAAACCGTGAACTCCCAGATGTTCAAGCAGGTTTTAGAAAAGGCAGAGGCACCAGAGATCAAATTGCCAACACCCGCTGGATCATGGAGAAAGCAAGAGAGTTTCAGAAAAACATCTATTTCTGCTTCATTGACTATGCCAAAGCCTTTGACTGTGTGGATCACAATAAACTGTGGAACATTCTGAAAGAGATGGGAATCCCAGACCACCTGACCTGCCTCTTGAGAAATCTGTATGCAGGTCAGGAAGCAACAGTCAGAACTGGACATGGAACAACCGACTGGTTCCAAATAGGAAAAGGTGTACGTCAAGGTTGTATATTGTCACCTTGCTTATTTAACTTATATGCAGAGTACATCATGAGGAACGCTGGGCTGAAAGAAGCACAAGCTGGAATCAAGATTGCTGGCAGAAATATCAATAACCTCAGGTATGCAGATGACACCACCCTTATGGCAGAAAGTGAAGAGGAACTCAAAGGCCTCTTGATGAAAGTGAAAGAGGAGAGTGAAAAGGTTGGCTTGAAGCTCAACATTCAGAAAACAAAGATCATGGCATCTGGTCCCATCACTTCATGGGAAATAGATGGAAAAACAGTGGAAACAGTGTCAGACTTTGTTTTTCTGGGCTCCAAAATCACTGCAGATGCTGATTGCAGCCATGAAAGTATAAGACGCTTACTCCTTGGAAGGAAAGTTATGACCAAACTTGATAGTATATTAAAAAGCAGAGACATTACTTTGCCAACCAAGGTCCGTCTAGTCAAGGCAATGGTTTTTCCCGTGGTCATGTATGGATGTGAGAGTTGGACTGTGAAGAAAGCTGATCGCCGAAGAATCGATGCTTTGGAACTGTGGTGTTGGAGAAGACTCTTGAGAGTCCCTTATACTGCAAGGAGATCCAACCAGTCCATTCTAAAGGATCAATCCTGGATGTTCATTGGAGGGACTGATGCTAAAGCTGAAACTCCAATACTTTGGCCACCTCATGCGACGAGTTGACTCACTGGAAAAGACTCTGATGCTGGGAAAGGTTGGGGGCGGGAGGAGAAGGGGACAACGGAGAATGAGATGGCTGGATGGCATCACTGACTCTGTGGACATGAGTTTGAGTGAACTCCGGGAGTTGGTGATGGACAGGGAGGCCTGGCGTGCTGTGATTCATGGGGTCGCGGAGAGTCGGACACGACTGAGCGACTGAACTGAACTGAACTGATGAGCACAGAAGACATTCAGTTCAGTTCAGTTCAGTCGCTCAGTCGTGTCCGACTCTCCGCGACCCCATGAATCACAGCACGCCAGGCCTCCCTGTCCATCACCAACTCCCGGAGTTCACTCAAACTCATGTCCACAGAGTCAGTGATGCCATCCAGAAGACATGAACACACATTTTAAGGCTCCACTTGAGTCATATCCCATTTGTCAAAGCAGTCCATAAAGTCAAGCTCAGAATCAAGGATGGGCATATATACTCCACCTACTGCAAAGGCATGGTAACGGCATGAATGTACAGTTCTATTTAAAGGGGAGTGAAGAATTAGATTAATTTTTTGATCTACCACACTAGGTTCCATCAGTGTACTTTTAGCATTCAAGTGACCATGGAATTGGTCTTAATCAATGAATTTTGGACTAGGGTCTTGCCATCAATCATATCTAGAATACTTGTCTCTGACAACTTTCTGTAAAGCAGTCACTTCTCATAGCTGAGCCTCAGTTTAAAAAAAAAAATAGAAGTCCATTAACTAGATTGGCAGTTACAACACAGAATCTACTTGTTTTTTTTTAATTAGATGTACATATTTAAAAGGATTTTATGTTAAAATCCAGATTCTTCTAACAAATTAGAGAATCTAACAACAATGAACATCAAAGCAACAATCACCAGAAGTGAATCACCCCTTTAGATGTCAGCGCTCTCCTAACTCCACAGTCGCCAGGAGGCAATTTCTCTTGTTAAGAAAATGTGCTCCTCTCCTACTGGTATTTGAATTTTGGATGCCCTCCCCACCCCGACTCTGGAGTATCCAGCTACAATATTCTGAGGTTCTAAATTTAGAGCACTTCAGTTCAGTTCAGTTCAGTATCTGATTCTTTGCGATACCATGAATCACAGCAGGTCAGGCCTCCCTGTCCATCACCAAATCCTGGAGTTCACTCAGACTCATGTCCATCAAGTCGGTGATGCCATCCAGCCATCTCATTCTCTGTCGTCCCCTTCTCCTCCTGCCCCCAATCCCTCACAGCATCAGAGTATTTTCCAGTGAGTCAACTCGTCGCATGAGGTGGCCAAAGTATTGGAGTTTCAGCTTTAGCATCTGTCCTTCCAGTGAACACCCAGGACTGATCTCCTTTAGAATAGGCTGGTTGGATCTCCTTGCAGTCCAAGGGACTCTCAAGAGTCTTCTCCAACATCACAGTTCAAAAGCATCAATTCTTCAGCACTCAGCTTTCTTCACAGTCCAACTCTCACACTCATACATGACCACTAGAAAAACCATAGGCTTGACTAGACGGACCTTAGTTGGCAAAGTAATGTCTCTGCTTTTTAATATGCTATCTAGGTTGGATAACTTGCCTTGCAAGGAGTAAACATCTTTTAATTTCATAGCTGCAGTCACAATCCACAGTGATTTTGGAGCCCCCCAAAAATAAATTCTGACACTGTTTCCACTGTTTCCCCATCTATTTGTCATGAAGTGATGGGACCAGATGCCATGATCTTCATTTTCTTAATGTTGAGCTTTAAGCCAACTTTTTCACTCTCCTCTTTCACTTTCATCAAGAGGCTTTTGAGTTCCTCTTCACATTCTGCCATAAGGGTGGTGTCATCTGCATATCTGAGGTTATTGATATTTCTCCCGGCAATCTTCATTCCAGCTTGTGCTTCTTCCAGCCCAGCGTTCCTCATAATGTACTCTGCATATAAGTTAAATAAGCAGGGTGACAATATACAACCTTGACGTACTCCTTTTCCTATTTGGAACCAGTCTGTTGTTCCATGTCCAGTTCTAACTGTTGCTTCCTGACCTGCATACAGGTTTCTAACTCCCAATAAAAACTAATTCCCAGTACTGCTGTTCATATAGTCTCTGTTTGTCTGTGTTTGAGTTTGGGGACAATTTTGTTTTTTGTTTGTTTGGGTTTTTCAGGTTGTTTGTAGGATATAGATACCTTTATTGGGATATTATTGCTTTATAATGTTGTGTTGGTTTCTTCTGTACAACATGGATCAGCTATGTGTATACATCTATTCCTTCACATTGAGCCTCCATTCCACCCCTCTAGGTCATCACAGAGCATGGGCTGAGCTCCCTGTGCTATTCAGCAGCTTCCCACTATCTATTTTACACGTAGTAGTGTATATATGTCAATCCTACTCTCCCAGTTTGTTCCACACTCCCCTCCCCCACAGTATTCACATGTCCATTCTCTATATCTGTGTCTCTATTCCTGCTCTGTAAATAGGTTCCTCTGTACCATTTTTCTAGACTCCATATATGTGCATTAATATATACTTATTTTTCTCTTTCTTCATTCTGTATTGCAGACTCTAGGCCCAGCCACATCACTACAAATAACTCAATTTCATTCCTTTTTATGGCTGAGTAATATTCCATTGTATGCATGTATCACAACTTCTTTATCCATTTATCTGTCAATAGATACCTAGGTTGCTTCCATGTGCTGACTATTGTAAATAGTGCTGCAGTGAACATTGGGGTAATGTGTCTTTTTGAATTATGTAATATGTCTATTTTGAATAGTTTCCTCAAGGCATATGGCTCGGAGTGGGATTGATGGGTCATATGGTGGTTCTATTTCAGTTTTTTAAGGAATCTCCATACTGTTCTCCACAGTGATTCTATCAACTTACATTCCTACCAACAGTGCAAGAGGGTTCCCTTTTCTCCACACCCTCTCCAACATTTATTATTTGTAGATTTTTTTTTGATGATGGTCATTCTGACCCATGTGAGATGATGTCTCATTTTAGTTTTGATTTGCATTTATCTAACAATTAGTATTGTTGAGTATCATTTCATGTATTTGTAGGCCCTCTGTCTTCTTTGGAGAAATGTCTAATTAGGACTTCCACCCATTTTTTTTTTTTTTAATTGAGCTGCATGAGTTGGAATTTTGGAGATAACTCCTTTGTCAGTCGCTTCATTTGCAAATATTTTCTCCCATTCTGAGGGTTGTCTTTTCCTCTTATTTATGGTTTCTTTTGCTGTGAAAAAAGCTTTTAAGTTTAATTAGGTCCCATTTGTTTATTTTTGTTTTCATTATTCCAGGAAGTGTGTCAAAGAGGATCTTGCTGGGATTTATGTCAAAGAGTGTTCTGCCTATGTTTTCCTCTAAGAGTTTTACAGTGTCTTGGCCCTACATTATGTCTTTAATCCATTTTGAGTTTATTTTTGTGTATAGTGTTTGTAAGTGTTCTAATTTCATTTTTTTTTTTAATGTCACTATCCAGTTTTCCCAGCACCACTTATTGAAGAGACTATCTTTTTCCATTGTATATTCTTGCCTCCTTTGTCAAAGATTGGGTGACCATAGGTGCATGAGTTTATCTCTGGGCTTTCTATCCTGTTCCATTGATTTATATTTCTGTTTTTGTATCAGTTTCATGCCTTCTTAATTATTATAGCTTTGTTCAGTTCAATTCAGTTCAGTCACTCAGTCATGTCCGACTCTTTGTGACCCCATGAATCACAGCACGCCAGGCCTTCCTGTCCATCACCAACTCCCAGAGTTCACTCAAACTCATGTCCATCGAGTCGGTGATGCCATCCAACCATCTCATTCTCTGCCGTCCCCATCTCCTCCCACTCCCAATTCTTCCTAGCATCAGACTCTTTTCCAGTGAGTCAACCCGACGCATGAGGTGGCCAAAGTATTGGAGTTTCAGCTTTAGCATCAGTCCTTCCAATGAACACCCAGGATTGATCTCCTTTAGAATGGACTGGTTGGGTCTCCTTGCAGTCCAAGGGACTCTCAAGAGTCTTCTCCAGCACCACAGTTCAAAAGCATCAATTCTTTGGCGATCAGCTTTCTTCACAGTCCAACTCTCACATCCATACATGACCACGGGAAAAAAATAGCCTGAAGTCAGAGAGCCTGATTATTCCAGCTCCATTTTTCTTTCTCACAATTGTTTTGGCTATTTGGATTTTCTGTTTCCATACAAACTGTAAACATTTTTTGTTCTAGTTCTGTGAAAAATGCCATTGGCAATTTGATAGGAATTGCATTGAATCTGTAGATAGCTTTGGGTAGTGTAGTCATTTTTACAATATTGATACTTCCAATCCAAAACATGGTAGATCTCTCCATCAGTTTGTGTTGTTTTTTATTTCTTTCATCAGTGTCTTATAGTTGTCCATGAACAGTTCTTTTACCTCCTTAGGTAGGTTTATTCTTAGGTATTTTTTTGTTGCATAACTAACTACAACTTTTGCTTTGCACATAAGAATCTATTCCTCACACTCTGCATTCAAAATCAGAAGGGATTTCCTTTGGCGTCACAAATGCTTCAGGTTTCCATGTAGGGGAAACCTGAAGGTTTGAAAGTGATGTGGTACTTAAGTTACTGGGTTGGCCAAAATTTTCATTCAGATTTTTCCATACCATCTTACAGAAAAACCATAACGAACTTTTTGGCCAACCCAATACCTTTTTCTGGGACTGGTTAGGCACTCACCCTGAATAGAAACACAGGGAGAGGTCTTTTCAGAGCTCTTCCCTTCCCACATGGCTTCCTCAACACAGCAGTCTGGTCAAAAGAATAGTATTCAACCAACTGCCCTACAAATGAAAGCATTTTGTCTTCTGGACGAGCTGCAGCAATGAGTGGGCCTTCAGGCATGCTCTGCAACCCCACCCTTCATCACAGTGTATCCCTCACAGAAGAGACCCTCAGAAAAGAGACATCAGAAATTGGAAGTGAAATGACAGACTGGAGCATGCACTCTTTGGCAAGAATTGAGATTTAGAGACAGTGGTTTTGTTATTATTGTTGTTTGTTGGTTTGGGCTGGGCAGCTGGCCCAGAATAGAGAGAAAGAAGAGGGTCCCGGGAGTGATACGTGAGAGAGGGCATGAGAACAGAGAAAAGTGAAAGAGACTCAGGGCAGCCACAAGTACCATGGAAAGCAGGCTGAAGAAAGAATCCATCTTTCTTTCTTTCATTGAACCATGGCTATGAACCTTATGTGAAGGTATCCTTCTAGGACCTAGAAATAACATTTTCAAAATATTTTTGTAGTTAAATATATTCATAGATCTGTATCTCATTTAATCTTTTGTAATGTTTGAGCTTATTAATTTGTTACTCTTAGAAATTCATGTTTTTACTGGATTCAGAGGTAGACGTTCTCAACAGGTATAGCCTCTGTCTCTTGGCAATCTGTTCCTTGCATTTTCCTCTGGCCTCCTTCAATCTTTTGGCCAAAAGTGTATCCTCCTCTGTAGACTCATCCTTAGTGTGTTTAGTGCAGTTTCTTCAGAGCGATACACTGATATTGGTGTTGCAGGAAACATGGAGTAACAGGACACTGAACATTTAGCACTTTGCTCCTCAGTTTCTCACCTTCCTCACAATACACTAATGGGCATCATCTTGAAAGAGATTGAAAAGTTGCAATTCTGCTAGTTCTTTTGAGCCCCAGGTGACAAGAAACAGTAGTATCAGTCCAGGAATATCCTTCTCCCTTTTTTAAAAAAAAAAAATAATACCAAGTTGAGAACACTCAGCCTGGCCTCTGCAATGCAACCTTGAACAGATATGTGCTTCTTTCCCCAGTTCCCCTTGATCTATAACAGGAATGCCCCTTACTCAGTGGCCAGCAGACACAATGCTTTACCGTGCACCATTATCCTATTTTATATATTAAAAACAGAAGCAGAAAGAGATTTTTTAAAAACTTGTTCATTCCATAAATATTAGGTTCAAGATTTGAAAATATATCTCTGCTGCCCTGACCATGCTTTTTAGAACCCCTTCATGAAACAGCAGTCTTTGGATAAATATGTAGGGTTGGAACTAAGGCCTAAAACTGTTAAAACACTTTGCACAATCCACACAGCTACTAAATAGCAAAGCTAAGATTTGAAGCCAGTCTTTCCAACCCCAGATCCTAAATTCTTAAGCACTTGGATGACTAGGATTTCTAAATCATCTCATGTAGGTAGGTATCAACTCGAGCTTAAATATATCCTGGGAAGCAGATTAAATAAATGTATAACTATTGAGGAAAAGAAAGGAAGAATTAGTGACCTTCCCAAGAAAATGAACTCTGTTAACATACATGGTTCCCAGGACACAGGTATAGTCTCAGGAAAGAACCAGGCATCTCGGTGATCACTTCAGGCGTATGTGGGGGCAGGGAGGACCTGATATTCTGATGGAGACAGGCATGCTATGGTTAGGAGACACATCCAGGTCTGAAACCTGGTGAATAGACACAGGCAGGCCATCCCAGTGCAATGGAGTAGAGGGTTCAGGATCCAGTTTGATCAGAAACCAAGAATTAAGAGTGGAAATAAAGCAAGAGTGGTGACAGTAACCAAAGTGGGAGAGAATTCTCTCTATATTGTTGTATAAACATTGTGCCTCATACTCTATGGGTGAATAAATTGGAGTGGAGAAAATTTAGACACCTCACCCAGTGCCAGAGACAGAATGTAGCTGGATCAAGATTCAAAGCCCACCATGCCTAGGTCCTCAAGTAGCAAAATGAGGGCAAGGAGCTTTAAGGACAGGAGAGGGCAGGTTCATCTGGGCTATTAGGAAATATACCAAGGTTCAGTGAAGGCAGAAGGCCAGCTGCCCTCAGATGGCCTGCAGCAGAAATGCTCAAACCCAGTGTCCCATGGCTTATTCTGAGAGAGATCACTTGTCTTTAAATAAAGCCATTTAAACCTCCTGATGTGAAGACAAGAGAAAAAAGCAGCAGCTTAAAAGCTTTACTATCTTTGAGGAGATGCTCAAATAAACCATTCAGTCAAAGAAAAGAAGGAAGAAAGGAAAGGAGAGTGCAGAAAAGGAAGGAATGAAAGGGGAAAGCAGAAGAGAAAGAAGTAAGGGAGTTGAAAGGAAGAATGAAAAGGGGGAAACTGAAGACAGGAAGAGGTGGATGGAGAGAGAAAAGAAAGTATGGAGGAATTAAACAAAAAAAGAGAATATTAAAAGACATGAGTCTATCACAAATTAGAACCCTCAGCAGTGAATCCATAGACAGCTGTCACTGAAGATTACTTTCAGATAATGAAATTAAATGCACCCTTTTATCTTCCATGCCCCTGTAGATCATGAGTTCTGGAGATCATGGTCTATAATACAGATGCAATCTTGATAAATCTCCAAGGACTTAGAACAATACTGTGCATACAGTGGGTGTTGAATAAATAAAAGGTTGACATTGATTGATGGTCTCTTCCCTAACGAAAATTGATCTCCAATTCAAATCTCCATTGTAACACTGAGCAAGGTTAATCTTCATATCCCCACAGATGGAGACTAATGGGATAGGCCTAAGTAGGCAGAAGTGCATCAGGAAACCAAATTGGGAAATGATAGCTATTGTCACCCAGGGAATTGCCAGAAGTGGATGTCACTCATGGCCGCCAGCTCCAAGTCTGAACATTCTTTATTCCCCATAGATAATAACAGACTGATGAAAAAACACTTAAACAAATGCAACATGCATATAAAGAAAGTTTTAACAAATTCTCAAAAACTGACTCTAGCAAGTTGATCGTGTACAACTCTTCATTATTTGCTTTTGAAAAATGATAGCTGTTAAAATGCTAAAGGTAGGAGAAGGACAGTTCCTCTTCTTTCTCAAACCAAATCTCAGACAAAACACTGCCATAAACACAAATAAGTATTTTTAAAATGTACTTCAGCAAAGTGGCCCAGAACTTTGTAAACAAACACCCTTTAGAAAGCTGATGCTAAGTACTTCATGAAACCTGCTCAGAAAAATTGAAGACATCCTAACTTTCTGTCCTTTCAGGGGCTCCTCAGACTCTTAGCCAGTCTACATATCTTAAATACCATTCATTTCAGCAATGAGAGCTCATTTCTAATATTCATTATGCTGATTAGAAGTTGCCAGTTTCTCTAATAAGAACTTATTTCAAATATTCATTATGCTGGTTAACAAAACTACCAGTGGCAATAGCAGTGAGGATAAAAAAACATGCCTTCAACTGTTACCTCTGAAGTGTGGCCTTTGTTATCTAATGTTAGATAACCACCCCTGAAGTGTGGATTCCTGTTTATACCAACTGCCCCTTGAGTAGTAAATTAAACCACATACATTTATATTATACTAGGTTTGTGTTGAGTATTTTAAAGTATATAACAAGCAAAAAAGTGAAAGGGATAGTGTTAGTCATTCAGTCATCTCCGACTCTTTGTGACCCCATGGACTATAGCCTGCCATGCTTCTCTGTCCATGGAACTCTCCAGGCAAGAATACTGGAGTGGGCAGCTGTTCCTTCTCCAGAGGATCTTCCCAACCCAGGGATCAAAACCAAGTCTCCTGCATTGCGGGCAGATTCTTTACCGTCTGAACCACCAGGGAAGCCCATATAACAAGCAACATAATGTAAATAATAAAACATATTAAAACATTTTATCTTTAAAAATAATTATTTTAATAATTGGCTGGAAAATGCCATGGACAGAGGAGCCTGTGGGCTGCAGTGCATGGGATCACACGACTTAGGGACTAAACAGCAAACAGCAGCTGACTCCAAAGGCAAGTCTGTTATCCCTTGTAAAACTGCAGCAAATACTGAGAGCCTTTTAGACTTAGGTCCCTCAGGCTCCAGCAGGTATAAGAAGCTCCATGCCTTGTCTCAGCATAATTCAGCTCCCAAGTGTCTCAAATGTTTTCCCATTATCTTGACCCTAATATGGAAGTTGGTTCCTTTGAACTGATTTTCAGAATATGTACACCTGCGCTCCCTCACTCATCCATCCCTCATTCATTCACTCCTTCTTTCAATGTCTTTCCTAAGGATTTTTAAAAGTGAAGGACTTTATATACCAAAACACAAAATTTTAATATTTATCAGTAAACTTCCTCTTTTGGCCATTCTTCTACACAGACTGAGGCCCCACATCTGGTTGCTGACTCGTCCTCTGCCACAGTAGAGTTATTGGTTTCATGACATAGTAGTTACATTATTTGGTAGAGCAGGGTTAGTTACTTTCCTTCAAAGTCTCTCTTCCCTCCCTCCCAGTGCTTTCAAATTTTGCACCATTGGGTGATCTGATTTTTCCAGTAATACAAGACATTCTAGAATTGGGAGGAATGGCAAACGACAAAGATAGTCACCTTAGTGGCCATTTTAAAGCCATATTATGTGTGTGAAAGTATTAGTCGTTCAGTGTGTCCAGTTCTTTACAATCCCTTGGACTGTAGCCCACCAGGCTCCTCTGTCCAGAAAGAAATAGCAGGATCACTCAGATCTGAGGACAATTATCTAGATTTCTATTACAACTTTTCTAACTTTTGATCTTTCATTTACATAGGAACTATTATCCAGCAAGGATCATTCCTGCATTCTTTGCTTCTAATGAAACATTACATTATTATGTTTCCCATATCTAGTTTTATGATGTATAACCTTTTTTCAGTTTTCTAGGAAAGAAAATATAGTTTTATTTCCTACATGAACAAGATCTTATTCTCCCAGAGACAACTTCTATCATTATATTTGACTCTCTGCAGATGAAAGACTGACACTTTGAGATTATAAACATAATCCATAGATATGTTTATATACCCCACCCTCCCAAGGTCTGAATTGTAAGGAGATAAAGAGGCTTGAATCAAGCCTCTTTAGCTCCATGTTAGGTCCATGAATCAAGACAAATTGGAAGTGGTCAAACGGGAGATGGCAAGAGTGAACATCGACATTCTAGGAATCAGTGAATTAAAATGGACAGGAATGGGTGAATTTAACTCAGATGACCATTATATCTACTACTGTGGGCAGGAACCCCTTAGAAGAAATGGAGTAGACATCATGGTCAACAAAAGAGTTCGAGATGCAGTACTTGGATGCAATCTCAAAAACGACAGAATGATCTCTGTTCCTTTCCAAGGCAAACCATTCAGTATCACGGTAATCCAAGTCTGTGCCCTGACAAGTAACACTGAAGAAGCTGAAGTCGAATGGTTCTGTGAAGACCTACAAGACCTTTTAGGACTAACACCCAAAAACGATGTCCTTTTCATTCTAGGGGACTGGAATGCAAAAGTAGGAAGTCAAAAGATACCTGGAGTAACAAGCAAATTTAGCCTTGGAGTACAGAATGAAGCAGGGCAAAGGCTAACAGAGTTTTGCCAAGAGAACACACTGGTCATAGAAATCACCCTCTTCCAACAACACAAGAGAAGACTCTACACATGGACATCACCAGATGGTCAACACCGAAATCAGATTGATTATATTCTTTGCAGCCAAAGATGGAGAAGCTCTATGCAATCAGCAAAAACAAGACCAGGAACTGACTGTGGTTCAGATCATGAACTCCTTATTACCAAATTCAGACTTAAATCGAAGAAAGTGGGGGAAACCACTAGACCATTCAGGAATGACCTGAATCAAATCCCTTACGATTATACAGTGGAAGTGACAAAAGATTTAAGGGACTAGATCTGATAGACAGGGTGCCTAATGAGCTGTGGATGGAGGTTGTGACATGGTACAGGAGGCAGGGATCAAGACCATCCCCAAGAGAAAGAAATGCAAAAAAGCAAAATGACTCTCTTCGGAGACTTTACAAATAGCTGTGAAAAGAAGAGAAGCAAAAAGCAAAGGAGAGAAGGAAAGATATACCCATTTGAATGCAGAATTCCAAAGAATAGCAAGGAGAGATAAGAAAGCCTTCCCCAGTGATCACTGCAAAGAAATTGAGGAAAACAACAGAATGGGAAAGATCAGAGATCTCTTGAAGAAAATTAGAGATACCAAGGGAACATTTCATGCAAAGATGGATTCAATAAAGGACAGACATGGTATGGACCTAACAGAGGAGAAGATATTAAGAAGAGGTGGCAAGAATACACAGAAGAACTGTACAAAAAAACTTCTTCACAACCCAGATAATCACGATGGTGTGATCACTCACCTAGAGCCAGACAACCTGGAACGTGAAGTCAAGTGGGCCTTAGGAAGCATCACTATGAACAAAAATAGTGAAGGTGATAGAATTCCAGTTGAGCTATTTCAAATCCTAAATGATGATGCTGTGAAAATGCTGCAATCAATATGCCAGCAAAATTGGAAAATTCAGCAGTGGCCACAAGACTGGAAAAGGTCAGTTTTCATTCCAGTCTCAAAGAAAGGCAATGCCAAGGAATGCCCAAACTACCGCACATTGCACTCATCTCACATGCTAGTAAAATAATGCTCAAAATTCTCCAAGCCAGGCTTCAGCAATACATGAACCATGAACTTCCAGATGTTCAAGCTGGTTTTAGAAAAGGCAGAGGAACCACAGATCAAATTGCCAACATCTGTTGGATCATTGAAAAAGCAAGAGAGTTCCAGAAAAATGTCTACTTCTGCTTTATTGACTGTGCCAAAGCATTTGACTGTGTGGATCACAACAAACTGGAAAATTCTGAAAGAGATGGGAATACCAGACCACCTGACCTGCCTCTTGAGAAATCTGTATGCAGGTTAGGAAGCAACAGTTAGAACTGGACATGGAAAAACAGACTGGTTCCAAATAGGAAAAGGAGTATGTCAAGGCTGTATATTGTCACCCTGCTTATTTAACTTATATACGGAATACATCACGAGACCCACTGGGCTGGAGGAAGCACAAGCTGAGTCAAGAATGCCGGGAAAAATATGTATAATCTCAGATATGCAGATGATACCACCCTTATGGCAGAAAGTGAAGAAGAACTAAAGAGCCTCTTGATGAAAGTGAAAGAGGAGAGTGGAAAAGTTGGCTTAAAGCTCAACATTCAGAAAACTAAGATCATGGCATTTGGTCCCATCACTTCATGGCAAATAGATGGGGAAACAGTGGAAACAGTGGCTGACTTTATTTTGGGGGGCTCTAAAATCACTGCAGATGGTGACTGCAGCCATGAAATTAAAAGGCGCTTACTCCTTGGATAGAAAGTTATGACCAACCTAGACAGCATATTAAAGAGCAGAGACATTACTTTGCCAACAAAGGTCTGTCTAGTCAAGGCTGTGGATTTTCCAGTAGTCATGTATGGATATGATAGTTGGACTGTGAAGAAAGGTGACCGCCAAAGAATTGATGCTTTTGAACTGTGGTGTTGGAGAAGACTCTTGAGAGTCCCTTGGACTGCAAGGAGGTTCAACCAGTCCATCCTAAAGGATATCAGTCCTGAGTGTTCATTGGAAGGACTGATGTTGAAGCTGAAACTCCAATATTTTAGCACGTGATGTGAAGATCTGACTCATTTGGAAAGACCCTGATGCTGGGAAAGACTGAAGGCAGGAGGAGAAGTGGACAACAGAGGATATGATGGTTGGATGGCATCACTGACTCAATGGACATGAGTTTGGGTAAAGTCCTAGAGTTGGTGATGGACAGGGAGGCCTGGCGTACTACAGTCCATGGGGTTGCAAAGAGTCAAACACAACTGAGCAACTGAACTGAACTGAAACTTCTCAAGTTAATCCCCTTTATTGTTATAATAAAAGATAAATCTGGGTCTGTTTGCCTATTCAAATGCAAATTAGGGAAATGTGGGCCCTAGTGTCTTCTGCGGAGAAGGCAATGGCAAGCCACTCCAGTACTATTGCCTAGAAAATCCCCATGGATGGAGGAGCCTGGTTGGCTGTAAGTGCGTGGGGTCGCTAAGGGTCGGACACGATTGAGCGACTTCACTTTCACTTTTCATTTTCACACATTGGAGAAGGAAATGGCAACCCACTCCAGTGTTCTTGCCTGGAGAATCCCAGGGACGGTCCGTCTATGGGGTCGCACAGAGTCGGACACGACTGAAGTGACTTAGCAGCAGCAGCAGCAGTGTCTTCTGATGCCTGAGTATCAGAGGTCAGAGAGCTTAAGTAACTTAAGTAACATGGGCAGGTGAATTTGCTGCCAGAGCAGTCCTGTCCAGATGCCTGCAAGAAGTCTGGGGCACGTGGGCTGCCAAGAACTGCACTTTTGTCCATGTAGGAATATGTAATCTGTGAAGGAAAAAGCTGTGAATAGCAAATTGAGAGGAGCAATACCTCTCATACTATAGTGGAAAGGAATTACCTAGGATCTTACTAAGATACAGTTTTCTACTCAGCAGTTCTAGAGTGGAGCTGACATTCTGCCTTTTGAACCAGCTCCCCAGCAATGTCAGTGCTACTGGTCTGAGTAGCAAGATGTTAGAGACAAGTGAAGTCCTCATACAAACTCTAGAGGACATTCTAAATAGAAGATTTGGATTTTATCTCAGTGGTATACTAAGGACCTCATAAGTATATATATTTTTTAAATGTCTGAATAAAGTCATACTATTTTCAGTTTTTTGTGGAAGTAAACAGCGTGCATAATAGGTAAGTAGATTATGCTTCATGAATCTTTTACAAAACCATTTAACCACCATCCTGACCAAGAAAGAGAATATTACTAGCATCCTAGACACCTACCCACACCGATGTCTAAATTGCTACTCTTGCCCTCATCCTTCTTAACCAATCTGACTCTTACAAGCAGAAGTTAATTTTGTCTGCTCTAAACTTGAAATAAAACCATGCAGTGAGTACTCTTTTGTTTCTAATTTTATTTATCATTATTTTTAAGATATTCATCTATCTTATTTTATGTAGTTAGTTGTTTCTCAGTCCTCTCCACTACGGTCAGCAAACTTTTACTCTAAAGAGCCAGATAGTAAATATTTTCAACTTTGGTCGCCATATGGGCTCTGGTAAAACTCCACTGCTATGGTGTGAAACCAGCCTCATGATACATAGACAAATAGGTCTGTCTCTGTTCTAATTAAACTTTATTACAGAAGCAAACATAGGTCAGATTTTACCTGTGGGTCATAGTTTACTGTCTTCTGCCCTATTGCAGTACATTGTAAGGATTTATCACAATTTCTCTCTCCATTTTCTTCTTCATGAGTATATTAGTTTTCTGTTGCTGGTATAGGAAATTATCACAACTTTAGCAGCTTAAAACAGCACACATTTATCTACTCCCAGTTCTGTGGACTGGAAGTCCAGGCGGGCTCAACTCATTCCTTTCTTCCTTTGAGGCTGATGTCAAATTGTCGGCAGACCTGGGATCATATTCAGAGGTTCTAGAAAAGAAATTGCTTCCTACTCATCTTAGTGGTTGATAGAAGATGTGTTTGTAGGATGGAGGTCCCTGTTTCCTTGCTAGCTGTCAACTTGAAGTTGTATTTAGCTCTTCCAGGTCACTTTTAGTCCTTGCACATGGTTCCCTCAATCTCAGAGCCAGCAACTTAATATCAAATCCTTCTCACACTTGGAATATCTTTTCTAGAAACTGTATTGTTTTATGTTCCACATTTATTTTTTTATTAGACTTTTTTTTAATTGGAGGCAAATTACTTTACATTAATATATTGGTTGATTTTGCCATACATTGACATGAATCCGCCCCTGGTGTACATGTGTTCTCCTTCTTGAACCCCCCTCCCACCTCCCTCTTCCCCATATCCTCCCTCCAGGTCATCCAAGTGCACCACATTTAAATATACAATCTTCCTCAGTTGATTTAGGGTATGCTATCAGGGAGTGCTGAAGAATCATTCTTTCTTCCATGTGGCTATCCAATTGACCCAGCACTATTTATTGATAATACTGCCCTTTCTCTACTGCTGTGTGGTGTCAGATTGTCATCAATCAGTGGCCAGGAATATGTGAGTTTACATTTGGACTAGCTATTCCATTGATCTGGTACTCTATCCTTACACTACTAATGACTATAGCTTTATTATTTAATATAAGTGATATGATAGTATAAGTCTTTGAATTTTGTTCTTCAGGATCATGAGTCTGACAGAGTTTGTCCTGAGATTGATTTTGATTGGCATGTACTACGTGGTAGGGAGTTTGTAAGGGTGGTCTCCATTTGCCTCTAACCACTGAAACTACCGGTGCTTACTATACTGAACTGAAACTACCAGTGCTTACTGTAAAGAACTAGGTCTCATTGTGTAAATTATTTGGCTATGGTCAGTTTGCTATGCATTGCTAGGTGGTTTTGTTCTTTATCCTGAAGGCAAATAGGACACAGTAAAACAATTTAAGCAAGCAATTAGTTTTTATTGCTTTTTAATAAAAAAGTTAGATGAGACCATAAGTTTCATGGTTAAATCTTGTTTTAAACAAATATAATAACAGTCATAAAGAAGATAGGTGATGAACCTGGAGTTTATTGAAGTGGTCAGAGCTAGAGATGACAGGGCCCTGAGATAAGCTGTGACAATGGTCATATAGAGGAAGTGGTGGATATGAGAAAGATTGAATGGGTGCTACTTGGAGATTAATTTTATCTGGAGTGTTGACTCCATTGATAAGGGACATAATACCTAACAATGCGACTGACAAAGAATTCTGGAGAAATTATGGATAAGGATAATGGGTTGAACATTGATCACATTGAGATTAAGTTCAATTCAGTTCAGTCCCTCAGTCATGCCCGACTCTTTGCGACCCCATGAATCACATCACACCAGGCCTCCCTGTCCATCACCAACTCCCGGAGTTCACTCAGACTCATGTCCATTGAGTCAGTGATGCCATCCAGCCATCTCATTCTCTGTCGTCCCCTTCTCCTCCCACCCCCAATCCTTCCCAGCATCAGAGTCTTTTCCAGTGAGTCAACTCTTTGCATGAGGTGGCCAAAGTATTGGAGTTTTAGCGTTAGCGTCAGTCCTTCCAATGAAAACCTAGGATTGATCTCCTTTAGAATGGACTGGTTGGATCTCCTTGCAGTCCAAGGGACTCTCAAGAGTCTTCTCCAGCACCACAGTTCAAAAGCATCAATTTTCGGAGATCAGTTCTAACTGTTGCTTCCTGACCTGCATACAGGTTTCTCAAGAGGCAGGTCAGGTGGTCTGGTAGTCCCATCTCTTTCAGAATTTTCCACAGTTTATTGTGATCCACACAGTCAAAGGTTTTGGCATAGTCAATGAAGCAGGAATAGATGTTTTTCTGGAACTCTTGCTTTCTCCATGATCCAGTGGATGTTGGCAATTTGATCTCTGGTGCCTCTGCTGCTGCCAAGTCACTTCAGTTGTGTCCGACTCTGTGAGACCCCATAGACGGAAGCCCACCAGGCTCCCCCGTCCCTGGGATTCTCCAGGCAAGAACACCAGAGTGGGTTGCCATTTCCTTCTCCAATGTGTGAAAGTGAAAAGTGAAAGTGAAGTCGCTCAGTCGTGTCCAACCCTTAGCGACCCCACGGACTGCAGCCTACCAGGCTCCTCCATCCATGGGATTTTCTAGGCAAGAGTACTGGAGTGGCTTGCCATTGCCTTCTCCGCTCTGGTGCCTCTACATTTTCTAAAACCTGCTTGAACAACTGGAAGTTCACGGTTCAAATTATGACCAACCTAGAGACATTACTTTGCCAACCAAGGTCCGTCTAGTCAAGGCTATGGTTTTTCCAGTGGTCATGTATGGATGTGAGAGTTGGACTGTGAAGAAAGCTGATCACCAAAGAATTGATGCTTTTGAACTGTGGTGCTGGAGAAGACTCTTGAGAGTCCCTTGGACTGCAAGGAGATCCAACCAGTCCATTCTAAAGGAGATCAATCCTGGGTGTTCATTGGAAGGACTGATGCTAAAGCTGAAACTGCAATACTTTGGCCACCTCATGCGAAGAGCTGACTCACTGGAAAAGACTCTGATGCTGGGAAGGATTGGGGGTGGGAGGAGAAGGGGACGACAGAGAATGAGATGGCTGGATGGCATCACCGACTTGATGGACATGAGTTTGAGTGAACTCCGGGAGAATTGATGATGGACAGGGAGGCCTGGCGTGCTGTGATTCATGGGGTCGCAAAGAGTCGGACACGACTGAGTGACTGAACTGAACTGAGATAGTATATTAAAAAGCAGAGACTACTTTGCCAACAAAGGTCCGTCTAGTCAAGGCTATGGTTTTCGTAGTGGTCATGTATGGATGTGAAATTAAGTTCCCTGCAACTTAAGTGGAAATATTTATCAGAGGGAAATAGGGGCTGGTTCTCGGCGGAGAAGTCAAAGCTGGAAATATATACTGGGGAGTGTTTTGCATTTAGATGATAACTGGAGCCTTGATTGTATCAGACCATCCAGAGAATGTGTACAAAACAAGAATTAAAAAGTATTACGGAGAGAATGTTGGTGAATTTCACCACCTATTCAGTTCAGTTCAGTTCAGTCACTTAGTCGTCTCCGACTCTCTGCGACCCCATGAACCACAGCACGCCAGGCCTCCCTGTCCATCACCAACTCCCGGAGTTCACTCAAACTCATGTCCATCGAGTCGGTGATGCCATCCAGCCATCTCATTCTCTGTCGTCCCCGTCTCCTCCTACCCCCAATCCCTCCTAGCATCAGACTCTTTTCCAGTGAGTCAACTCGTCTAAAAAGAGAGAGACTACCTCATATTACAACTGAATCTTCAATCACAGAATTATTGCATTCTCAAAATAATAACTGCTCTACTTAAAATATATAATATCACACAGAAAAATATTGATCTTATCTGTCCTTTTCTGTAAGAGTCCATCAAGATAGTGTTTTCTGCAATTGAAGCATTACCTATAATGTTAATCAAGTTATATGATCACACCAGAGATTAAACTGAGGAAGGCAGTCATAAATGATAATTTTCATGATGCAGCGAGGTAGTCTCATTTATTTAACAATAGGTAATGACAGAGAAGTGGAAGGGGAAAAGTCTCAGCTGGAAGTGAGTGCTTAGGATTTCATAGAATAGAGGAAATTCTCCTTGGAGCACAGAAATGGTTAAAGTGACATGGTTAAACTGAGAGGAATTTGGTGTATCCCTATCTTCAATCCAGGGTTCTATTAGCATGCACTGGGTAGACAATTGGATATGTCCAGCTTCTGATGATGAGGTTGAGAGTTCCTAGTGATCTCCCTGAAATTCCTAGCAGGGCCCATACAGTGAAATACCTGAGATGTGAATAATAGTGAAAAGCAAGTCATGCTGGGACAGGAAATCCACTCCCCCAGGTCAGCTGTCCTCAACCTGTAAAGAGTCTGTCGCCCTCAGGGCTCTTGAATAAAACCACCAAAGGCCATCAGTTCACGGATTCCATGTTGATTTCATCCAGTAAAGGAGCTGCTTCATCCACAGGGTAGCAAAACAATATAAAATTAGAGGAGGGAATCAAATCAATAGTCAGTCCAACGAGAGACAGTATGTGTTCTCCTTTGAGCTGTTAGCAGGTGTGCTGGGTGAATACAGATAAGTTGATAAATGGCTGATTCGATAGACTGGTAGCAAACACATGCTTTGCCAGAGACGACTTTTTAAGTCACCATACATCAAACAGACAGTGTCAGCCTTTGAGGATAAACCTGTGAAGCCTTGTTGTGCTCTTTGAACTACCTCTGAGACCAGAGACTGAAAAGGGGCCTGAGTATTCCTCTGAATCCACTGGGAGGATTGAAAGCTTCAAAGAGGAGAGCCATCATATCCAAGGGGAAATACATTGATTGAAGGAACCAGTGTGAAATAGTCTTTAATAATTACCAGAAAGCTGGAATCGACTGGTGTTTTGCTGAGCTATATTTTATCTTTATTGGATTAACTGTGACACAGTAGGTTATGTCAAAGGGAATCTGCATGAATATTAAAAGTAAATGTGGTGTGAATAATAGATAACTTACATTAGATGCACCAGCATGCAGTAATTTTTATTCACCTACATAATTAGATTAAAACAAATCTGCTGAATAAAATACATTGTCTTACTATAATCCAGTTCAAAACACCCAAAAGTTATGACCATAAGGATGTTTGCTGGTATTTTACATATAAATACATAATTCACCCTAAGAAATGTTTTCTAAAAGGTTCCTGGTAGTTACAAGAGTAGGTGATTGTGAACATTAATATTCTTACTATTCTAGTAAGAAATAGCCTTTAGATCAAATTAAGACTCCTACAATGTTGATACCAGAATAAAACCACCACCATGTAACTTTTATGTTCATCTCTGGGAAATCATCTCTGTTTCTCTTCTGAGTTGGGAAAACTGGCATTAAGATTTTGCTGGTAGATCTCAGTCCTCCCAGTCTTCAAGCTGGCATCTTCTCATCTCCCTCATCTGCCCAGATGCTGTTCACCACTGCTGAAGAAACTCAGCTAGAATCTGTTGTAACAGAAGGTGGGTTCCGACACTATCTAATTCTACCCAACTGTGGTTGCTGGGGACTCCCTGATCTACTTCTCTCTGCTTCTGGGCTTCTGGTTGCCCTGGGCTATTGAAAAAGAGTGTATCCATGTGAGGACATTTGAATATGGCTCAGGAAAGTCTGTGGGAGGCATGGGCATCACCTCTGCTGGATTACGTACAGGCAAAATGCTGGCAGATACAGGCAGAAACCACCCCTCCCCCACACAGAGGGCCATGTGGCTCATCAGGCAGGTGACAAGTGGGTTTACTCTTAGGTTGATGAATGGGCTGCCAGTCCCGGCTGGTGGTACTGGCAAAAGATGGTGTCAGGCTCTTTCTGCTGATCCTGCTTTCCTCCATGTGATGCTCCGGTGCCTCTTGCCTCCCTCATCCAGTTCCTCTTCCCCTTTCCCAGCCCAGTGCACCACAGCTAAGGTGGCCACATTCCCTGATTTGTCTGGGTCACATCCTGACTTGCTCATTTGGTCCCAGAATAATGAATAATAATGCGTCTTTTCATTCTCAACAGTGACCTAATTGGACATGAAGTTATGTGATCACCCTAGTCTTGTCCAGTCTTGCTGGGAGATCACTGTCAAGTCCCCCAGTCTTCTCTTGCAATCTGTTGTTACAGCACAAACTTGTTTCCTTGCCTCCTTCTGGGCATTATACTCAGGTTCTTAAGGGCCTTTTTAAAATCTCTCTCCACAAAATCAGCTCTTGCAAATGAAAATTTTGGCTGTCCAAGTAGGTTTCTGAGGCTGGCTTTTTTTAGAAGCTCAAAAGGGAACATTAACTGCTTTGGCTTTCCTGTTATATTCCTGCCACTCTAATTCTCCTTGAGGCAATGTAGATGGCTGATGACTGAAAGTGTCATATACAGAAAGGTCCAGAAAAGCAGCCCCAAGGGTTTGTATGAGAAGTTATTTTCTCACCATTCTCCCACTTCTAAGTTCCTAGTTGCAACTTGCAGTTTCAAGATATTCTTGTCACACCTTATGTGCCTGGAGTAAGTTTTATGGAAAAATAATAATCCCTATTAATTTTTGAGTATCTAGCATCCACCACACAGGGTACCTCACTTGCAATGTCCTCTAAGGAAGTGTTTATTATCATTATTCCTTTAAACAAAGAAGTTAACTCACCTGTACAAGACTGTACACCTCGTAAGTGGTGGAGCCAGAGGTTAAGTCTGGTCAATTTGATTCCAGATCTCAGGCACTTAAAACAAAAAGCACTCCTCTAATGACCAAAGCTTGCAGATCTATAACTTGACAGATTAACTAAAATACAGTATAAACTTCCTACTCCTGAGAGAGAGGAAGGTATGATAAATGCTGTCAGAATCCCATTTTCAATTGTGTCGCATGTGCTAAGTCACTTCAATTATGTCCGACTCTTTGTGACCCTGTGCACTATAGCCAGCCAGGCTTATCTGTCCATGGGATTCTCCAGGTAAGAATACTGGAGTGGGGTGCCATGCCCTCTTCCAGGGGATCTTCCCGACACAAAGATCGAACCCATAGCTCCTGTGTCAATCAGCGGATTCTTTACCTCTGAGCCACCTGGGAAGCCCTCTTCTGACAGGATGGACCAAAAACTTTCTCTCAAGAATTGCTCTCTTCTCATAATTATTCCTGTTTGCGTGCCTTTCAGCTCAGAGACAAGTTCCCTGCAAGGAAAGGGTCAATGGAGGAAGCAGTTTGGTTAAAAGCAGCAGTCCCTCCCTCCAAAGGCAGGGTGTCAGGGTGAAACGTGGCACCTGAGCTCCATCTACTGTGCTTCTTAAGGTTGCTTTAAACCCCAGAGCCCAGCTGGCCCAGAACCCAGACCCACTCTGCTTCCAGGTGCCTATTGTCAGCTCTGAGGCCCCTATTTCCTGAATAGCCATCAGAGAAGCTGCCAAGATCAGATGGGCTGCATCCTCCTACCGTGTCTCACAGGCAGTGAGAGTTGAAGATAATCATCACAGAGGTAGAAGCTGCTAATGTAACAAGATACATGTATTTAAAAGGATGACTGAAAACAGATGAATATGTTTTAGAAATCTAATTCACCATGTAGATGCATGAGAGCAGAAATCATTTAAGCTAGTCTCTCATGAGAGTTGATACAGTACATAAATAGAATAACTAGCCATTATAGATGTAGACTGCTTTGGGATTGTCAAAGCCATCACCCTGAAATTACTCCAGCGATGTCTAATCTCCGTCATATAGTCGATATGTATGGGGACCTATGTTGATAAGGTGGAATTAATCTCTCAAAGGTAAGGCTGTTTTTTCCCCTGATCGAGTTAGGTGTTCTTCAGTGATGGATGAGGTCAAACCGTGACCAGCAGAATTTGTCAGAATTAACACAGATGTTCCTAAATGTGTTGTTTGGGTTGTGATTCTCAACTGTGGCTTTTATTGTTCCCTTCTCAACATTTCACCACTGTGGCAGATGTTTCCTGAGTGTGCATCCCTTGTATTGCTTTACAACCCTTGGCACAATGGTACTGGGTCAGGGCCTCTCATGAGGTTACAGCCAATGGATCTTGTATAATTTTATCTCCCTTGATCAATGTAATGTATGCATGTAATAGAAAATCAAATAGAAGAGATAGCCTTATAAAATACAGCAAGATTCTTATCACCTCAAAACTTCCCACTGCACTCTCCAAGGGCAATCCTATTTCTGTTTCTAAGGTTTTTTGACAGTTAGACATGGATCTGAACAATTTGTTTTTAGGGTTAATTTTTGATGTGCAAAGTTTATATCAGTTTAACTTCCTGATATGATTGAAAGGGATACTCTTAAATATCATCTTCCATACCCTCTTTTCGTTCTCTCAATTTATAACAGTTATATGACAGTTTTTAGTACTGCTAATTCTTACTTTTGAAATTGCAAATGAAATTTGTAGCCCCTGGTTTTATTCCATATATCTTTTTCCTTTTGCTTAAAACTTTTTATTTTGTTTTGATGTACAGCCAGTTACCAAGCAATGTTGTGGTAGTTTCAAGTGAACAGCAAAGGGATTCAGCCATACATATACATGTATCCATTCTCCCCAAAATTTTTCTCCCATCCAGGCTGCCACATAACACTGAGCCGAGTTCCATGTTATACAATAGGTCCTTGTTGGTTATCCATTTTAAATACAGCAGTGTGTCCGTGTCCATCCCAAACTCCCTAACTGTCCCTTCCCCCTCATCCTTCCCCTTGACAACCATAAGCTCATTCTCCAAGTCTGTGAGTCTCTTTGTTTTGTGAGTTCATTTGTATCACTTCCTTTTAGATTCCATGTAAAAGGGATTCAAACAATATTTCTCCTTATCTGTCTGACTTAGTTCACACAATATGACACTCTCTGGTCCAACTATGTTCCTGCAAATAGCATTATTTCATTCTTTTTAATGGCCGAGTAATACATCATATTGTATATATGTACCACATCTTCTTTATCCATTCCTCTGTTGATGGACATTTAGGTGGCTTCCATGTCTTGGCTATTGTAAACACTGCTGCAATGAACATTAGAGTGTATGTATCCTTTCAGATCATATTTTTGTCTGGATAAATGCCCAGGAGTAGGATTACAGGATCTTACAGTAGCTCTATTTTTAGGTTTTAAGGAACCACCATACTGTTCTTCATAGTGGCTGTACCAATTTACATTCCCACCAACACGGTAGGAGGGTTCCATTCTCTCCACACCCTCTCCAGAATTTATTGTTTGTAGATTTTTTTGAGAGACCAGACACTGTAAAACTCCTAGAGGAAAACATAGGCAGAACACTCTCTGACATAAATCACAGCAATATCGGTTTCAATCTGTCTCCCAAAATAATGGAAATAAAATAAAAATAAATAAATGGGAACTATTTAAACAAAAGTTTTTGTACAGTGAAGGAAACAAACAAAACAAAAAGACAACCCACAGATTGGGAGAAAATAGTTGCAAATGAGATGACCAGTAAGGGATTAGTCTCCAAAATTTACAAACAGCTTATGATGCTTAACAGCATCAAAGCAAATAACCCAGTCAAATCTAGGATAAAAAAGTAGGTATTTCTCTAAAGAACTCATACAGATGGCCAATAGGCACATGAAAAGATGTTCATCATCGCTAATTATTAGAGAAATAATTAGAAAATAATTAGAGAAATTATTTGAGAAATATCTCAAAACTAGGAGATATCACCATCCAGAATGGCTATCATGGTTCCATACATTTTTGAAAATGTAGATCGAATCCTCAGATTTGTAAAGTAAGAATTTTTTAGTGCATATATCATTCCCACCTCCCACCCTATCCTCTCACCTCCCAATCTATGTTAAACATTTAATTGCAGTTCTTGTTTGACTACAAGTTGATTACAGAAGTTTATAACCACTAAATATTCTAGCATGATTGTAACTATATAAATATTGCTCATGAAGTCAGAGCCTGCTGCAGTTAAATTTCATTGTCTGCACTTCCTAACATCACACCTCCCTCCATCATTTGAATAACAATAATCCTACTATCAAAGTTACTGGTGAAATGTCTCTTCTCTTTCCCTTTAAAACCATGACATATTGGATTGTTTTATATTTGGGCCATGAGTTGTACTTTTTTCCTATCATTTCTTATTGCCTTTCTTTTATATAGTTGAAAAAAATGAATCCCTTCATCATATGCTAAATGTTTTGCAGGGTCTCTTTCTTTTCTTTGATATACATCTCTATCTCTTAAAGATACTCTACATGGATCCCACTAACCCCACATTCTAATTTGGATTTGCTGCTTTGTATGCCAGAACTTCAGCTACCGTCTTAGTATTTCTTTTAATTGGATTCATGATTTCAATAAATTCCCTCTTTTGGGAGCTGGAGTATATCCCAGGTAATTTTCTCAGGTATGGTGAGTACAAAGTAAACTTCCTGAGTTTTTGCATGTTTGGAATGATTTGGTTTTGCTCAGAATATGACTCCGTGTTGGTTGGGGTTTTTTTGACTCATGATGCTTTATGGATACCGGACTCTTATTGCAAAGATTCCTTATTCTCCATAGCTTTGGGACTTTTTGTCCTCTCATTTCTTTAGTACCTCCCTCTACATTCATTCTGCTTTGTCTCTCTCTGGATCTCCGGGTAGATAGAGGTTTGAACTCCTGGACTGATCTTCCATATCTTTCATTATTCCTATGTGTTTTTTGTCTTTTTACTCTGCTTTCTGGAATCTTCCAAATTTTATGTTAAGTATGTTATTATGGCAATCATGTTCCAGTTTCCAAGAGTATTGTGTGTTCTCTTAATGTTCATTTTTTAACAACCCGTCCTTGTTTTATATGTGACATCCCATTTTGACTCTCTGAAGATCCCAATCACATATTTTCAAGAAGTTTTTTAATTAAAATGTTTATTGAGATAATTGAGATTTGTGTGTGTTTGTGTGCGCATGTGTGCATGCACACTCAGTCATGTCTTAACTCTTTGCAACCCTGTAGACTGTAGCCTGCCAGGCTCCTCCGTCCATGGAATTTTCCAGGCAAGAATACTGGAGTGGATTGCCATTTCCTACTCCAGGGGATCTTCCTGACCCAGGGGTTGAATCCCCATCTCTTTCATCTCCTGCATTAACAGGCAGATTCTTTACCTAAGAAACCCAACTGGGATTCATAAGCAGTTATAAAATATAATACACAGAAATCCTAAGCATCCTTTACCCAATTTCTGCCCCCACCCAGAATTTGCAAAACTGTAGTATGATATCACAATCAGGATATTGACCATACACAAATCTTACTCAGATTTCTCCAGTTTTGCTTGAATTCATTTATGTGTATGGTTATGTATTTAGTTCTATTATTTGTGTAGGTTTGTGTATTCTTTACCACAGTCAAGGGTAGTAGTTCTATTACTACAAGGATTTTTCATGTTGCCTTTCTATAACCTCCCACCTCCCTCACAGCTCCCTTCATCCCTACTTGACAACCATTAATCTGTTCTCTATGTCAATAATTTTGTTATTTTAAAATGTTATATAAATTAAATCATATATTATGCAGTTTGGGGGAATTTGCTTTTTCTTTCAGCATAAATTACCTAGAAATTCTTCCAAGTTGTTATGTGTATTGATATTTTGTTCTTTATTTTTCAGTAGTATTTATGATATGTATGTAACACAGTTTAACCACTTACCAGCTGAAGGACACCTGGACTATTTCCAGTTTTTGGCTATCATGAGTAAAACTGCTATGAAATTTTCATGTAGAGTTTTTGTGTGAACATGTATAAATACCCAAGAGTGCAAATTCTGGGTCATATGGTAGATGCTCGTTTAGTTTTACAATGACTCCTGCCACTATTGCAAGGTAGCTGTGCCACTGCACATTACCACCGATAATGTGTACGTGATCTGGTTTCTTCACATCTTCACCAGAATTCTAGGTTATCATTATTTTCTTATTTTAACCACTCTAATAGGTATGTAGTGATATCTCACTGTACTTTTAATCTGCATTTCCTTCATGGCTAATGATGAATATCTTTTAATGTGCTTATTTACTATCTGTATATTCTTGTCAGTGAAGTTTCTCTATGTATCTTTTGCCCATTTTCTCATTGGATTCTTTGATGGAGGGGTGGGAGTTCTTTATATATTCTCGATATTAGTTCTTTACTGGGTATGTGGTTTGCAAAAATTTCCCCCAGTCTGTAGCTTGCTTTTCCAGCCTCTTTACATGGGATTTTGCAGTGCAAAAGTTTTAGATTTTGAGGAAGTCCAAATCCAATTTGGACTGGATCCCGAAGATTATGACCTATGCTTTCATTTTCTAAAAGTTTTATATACTTTTTTTACATTTAAGTGTATGATTCATTTTGAGTTGATTTTTGTAAAAGATGTGATGTTTTAGTTGAGGTTTAATCTTTTGTCTATGAATGTCCAATTGTTTCTGTATCATTTGATGAAAAGGCTCTCCTTCCTTTGTGAATTGCATTGGTTCTTTGCAAAAATCAATTGAGCATATTTGTGTGGGTCTGCTTCAAGGTGCTCTTTTCTGTTCCATTGATCTGTGTGTATATCCGTTTGTCAAAACCGTACTGCCTTGGTTATGTAACTATATAGTAGGCCTTAATATGTGATAGAGTGACTCCTCCCACTTTTTCCTTCTTTGTCAAGGTTGTTTTAGCTATTCTGGGGCTTGTGCCTTTCCATATAAATTTTAGAACAAGCTTGTCCATGTATATAGAAACCCTAGATGGGATTCTGATAAAAATCACAGTAAACTGACAGATCAGTTTAGGGAAAACTAACATCTTTACAATGTCAAGTCTTATAATTCATGAACACTGCATGTCTCTCCATTTATTTAGTCTTCCTTGATTTCTTTTATCAACATTTTAAAATTTTCAGCATATAGAACCTATATAGGTTTAAGTTTAGTTTAATTTTTTAGTTTATTTCTAAATGGAGGATAATCACTTTATAGTATTGTATTGGTTTCTGCCATACACCAGCATGAATCAACCATAATTATATCTATGTCCCCTCCCTCTAGAACCTTCCTCCCACTTTCCACCCCATCCCACCCTTCTAGGTTGTCACAGAGCACCTGATTTGAGCTCCCTGCATCATAGAGCAAATTTCCACTGGCTCTGTGTTTTATATATGGTAATGTACCTCATGCGACGAGTTGATTCACTGGAAAAGACTCTGATGCTGGAAAAGGTTGGGGGCAGGAGGAGAAGGGGACGACAGAGAATGAGATGGCTGGATGGCATCACTGACTCTATGGACATGAGTTTGGGTGAACTCCGGGAGTTGGTGATGGACAGGGAGGCCTGGCGTGCTGTGATTCATGGGGTCGCAGAAAGTCGGAGACGACTGAGCGACTGAACTGAACTGAACTGAATGTATATGTTTCCACGCTGCTGTCTCAATTTGTCCAACCCTCTCCTTCCTGCGCTGTGTCCATAAGTCTTTTCTCCATGTGTGTATCTCCTTGCTGCCCTGCAAATAGGTTCATCAGTACCAGCTTTCTAGATTCCATATATATGCATTAATATATGACATTTTTCTCTTTCTGACTGACTTCTTTCTGTTTAACAGGCTCTAGGTTCATCCACCTCATTAGGACTGATTCTAATGTATTCTTTTATTACAGCTTAGTAATATTCCATTGTGTATATGTACCACAACTTCTTTGTCTGTTCATCTGTCAATGGACATCTAGGTTGTTTCCATGTCCTAGCTATTGTGCTGCAATGAACATTAGAGTACATGATTCTCTTTCAGTTATGGTTTTCTCAGAATATATGCTCAGTAGTGGGATTGATATGGTAGCTCTATTCCTAGTTTTTAAGGAATCTTCATACTGTTTCTCCACAGTAGCTGTATCAATTTACATTCCCACCAGCAGTGCAAGACAGTTTCCTTTCCTCCATACCCTCTCCAGCATTTATTGTTTGTAAACTCTTTGATGATGACCATTCTGACCAGGTACTTCCCAGGTGATGCTAGTGGTGAAGAACCCCCTTGCCAATACAGGAGACATAAGACACACCGGTTCAATCCCTGGTTCAGAAAGATACCCTGGAGGAGGACTTGGTAACCCACTCCAGTGTTCTTGCTGGAGAATCCCATAGAGGGAGGAGCCTGGCAGACTATAGTCCATAGTGTCACAAAGAGTCAAACATGGCTGATGTGACTAAGCACACACACATGCATTCTGACCAGTGTGAGATGATACCTCATCAGAGCCTATATATGTTTTGTTAAGTGTATACCTAAATATTGTCATTTCTTTGAAGTGGTTATAAATGGTATTGTCCTTGTTATTTAGGTTTCTACAGGCTTATTGTAGTATATAGAAATGGGATTGATTTCATATGTGTGTTGATCTTATATACTGTAACCTTGCTGAACTTATTATTCTCTTATATATTCTTTGAAATTTTACATGTAAAGTATCATATCATCTGCAAAAAGAGACAAATTTTTATCTCTTCCTTCTCAACATATATGACTTTTACCTCATTTTCTTGATTCAAGAGCTAGAACTTCCAGTACTATGTTGAATAGTACTTGCCTTATGCTTTATCTTAAAAGGCAATCATTCTGTCTTGTCATGATATTAATTTTTGGTAGACTTTTTGGTAGGTACTCTTTATAAAGCAGAAGTAATTTCCTTTTATTTCTAACTTGCTGAAATTTTTATATCATCAATGTGATTTGAATTTTGTTAAATATTTTTCTGCCTTAATTGAGATAGTCATACGCTTTTTCTTATTTAGCTTGTTGATAAGGTAGAATACACTGACTAAGTTTTGAATGTTGAACCAGCCTTACGTACCTGGACTATATCCAACTTGGTCATAGTACATGATTCTTTTTACATATTGTAGATTCAACTTGCTTATTCAACTTGTTGAGGATATTTACACCTCAGTTCAGAAGAAATATTCATATATAGTTTTACTTCTTGTGCTATCTGTCTGGTGTTACTACAGGGTAAGAGATTCTATACCATTTTCCAGACTGAAAGTCTTCAACCATACTTTTTAAGTTCTATTTTGTCTGGTTCAGTTCAGTCGCTCAGTCGTGTCAGACTCTTTGCGACCCCATGAATCAACCTACAAATTTTCTGTTTCTAACTACTTATTTATTTTTGTCTTTCCTTTTTCCATGCTTTCAGTTCAGTTCAGTCGCTCAGTCATGTCTGACTCTTTGCGACCCCATGAATCACAGCATGCCAGGCCTTCCTGTCCATCACCAACTCCCGGAGTTCACTCAAACTCATGTCCATCAAGTCGGTGATGCCATCCAGCCATCTCATTCTCTGTCGTCCCCATCTCCTCCCGCCCCCAATCCCTCACAGCATCAGAGTCTTTTCCAGTGAGTCAACTCATCGCATGAGGTGGCCAAAGTATTGGAGTTTCAGCTTTAGCATCAGTCCTTCCAATGAACACCCAGGATTGATCTCCTTTAGAATGGACTGGTTGGATCTCCTTGCAGTCCAAGGGACTCTCAAGAGTCTTCTCCAGCACCACAGTTCAAAAGCATCAATTCTTCGACGCTCAGCTTTCTTCACAGTCCAACTCTCACATCCATACATGACCATGGGAAAAACCATAGCCTTGACTAGGCAGACCTTGATTGGCAAAGTAATGTCTCTGCTTTTTAATATGTTATTTAGGTTGGTCATAACTTTCCTTCCAAGGAGTAAGCATCTTTCAATTTCTTAAATGTCTCATGATTCTTAATTTTCCATTCATGAAACTATGGGTATTAGGAAGCTGATAAGAAGTTCCATGTAAGTAGGTGGGGCTTGTCTACTTCAGAGAGCAAGTCATCAGTACATGAAATATTATTTAAAACTTCCTCAAGGACAGAAGGCTATTAAAAAACTCAAAGACATAAAACAGAGCAGAGATGTTTGCCCTCAAGTACACACAAGGAGATCTGCTTACTGATTGGAAGGAAGATGATAGCAGGAAAAACCCTGAGAGGTATAAGCTATAGCAAATGAAACGGAAAAGATGGGTGACAAGTGGTAATGAAAACACAGAACTATTTCAAGTTCTATATTTGGAACTGTCCGATTTTTCCTACCTCTTTCCTTATTGTCTTCTGTTTTGTCTTATTGGCAGAGAAGATCTTTTCTAAGTAAGATGAATTTTTTTTTTATTTTTATTGGAGGCTAATTATTTTACAATATTATATTGGTTGGTTTTGCCATACATTGACATGAATCCGCCCTGGGTGTACATGAGTTACCCCTCCCGAACCCCCCTCCTACCTCCCTCCTCCCCTTATCCTCCCTCTGGGTCATCCCCGCATACCAGCCCCTAGCATCCTGTAACATGCATTGACCCTGAACTGGCGATTCGTTTCACATATGATAATATACATGTTTCAATGCCATTCTCCCAAACCATCCCACCCTCACCCTCTCCCACAGAGTCCCAAAGACTGTTTTATACATCTGTGTCTCTTTTGCTGTCTCGTATACAGGGTTATCATTTGCATCTTTCTAAATTCTATATATATGCATTAGTAAAAGGGAATGCCAAAGAATGCTCAAACTACTGCACAATTGCACTCATCTCACACGCTAGTAAAGTCATGCTCAAAATTCTCCAAGCAAGGCTTCAGCAATATGTGAACCGTGAACTTCCAGATGTTCAAGCAGGTTTTAGAAAAGGCAGAGGCACCAGAGATCAAATTGCCAACACCCGCTGGATCATGGAGAAAGCAAGAGAGTTCCAGAAAAACATCTATTTCTGCTTCATTGACTATGTCAAAGCTTTTGACTTTGTGGATCACAATAAACTGTGGAACATTCTGAAAGAGATGTGAATACCAGACCACCTGACCTGCCTCTTGAGAAACCTGTATGCAGGTCAGGAAGCAACGTTCAAAGTGGACATGGAACAACAGACTGGTTCCAAAGAGGAAAAGGAGTACATCAAGGTTGTATATTGTCACCTTGCTTATTTAACTTATAGGCAGAGTACATCATGAGGAACGCTGGGCTGGAAGAAGCACAAGCTAAAATCAAGATTGCCGGGAGAAATATCAATAACCTCAGATATGCAGATGACACCACCCTTATGGCAGAAAGTGAAGAGGAACTCAAAGGCCTCTTGATGAAAGTGAAAGAGGAGAGTGAAAAGTTTGGCTTGAAGCTCAACATTCAGAAAACGAAGATCATGGCATCTGGTCCCATCACTTCATGGGAAATAGATGGGGAAACAGTGGAAACAGTGTCAGACTTTATTTTGGGGGGCTTCAAAATCACTGCAGATGCTGATTGCAGCCATGAAATTAAAAGATGCTTACTCCTTGGAAGGAAAGTTATGACCAACCTAGATAGCATATTAAAAAGCAGAGACATTACTTTGCCAACCAAGGTCCGTCTAGTCAAGGCTATGGTTTTTCCCATGGTCATGTATGGATGTGAGAGTTGGACTGTGAAGAAAGCTGATCGCCAAAGAATTGATGCTTTTGAACTGTGGTGCTGGAGAAGACTCTTGAGAGTCTCTTGGACTGCAAGGAGATCCAACCAGTCCATTCTAAAGGAGATCAATCCTGGGTGTTCACTGGAAGGACTGATGCTAAAGCTGAAGGAGTTGACTCACTGGAAAAGAGTCTGATGCTGGGAGGGATTGGGGGTGGGAGGAGATGGGGACGACAGAGAATGAGATGGCTGGATGGCATCACTGACTCAATGGACATGAGTTTGAGTGAAATCTGGGAGTTGGTGATGGACAGGGAGGTCTGGCGTGCTGTGATTCATGGGGTCGCAAAGAGTCGGACATGACTGAGTGACTGAACTGAACTGATATTGTATTGGTGTTTGTAAGTTGAAATTATGATTGGTAGAAGTTAGGGTAACTGTCTTAGTGCCAAAGCTCAAGAGAAAAGTCTTGCTTTATTCCAGATTTTTTAGGTATCTAGATATTAAAAGATTGTGTCCTGGATTATATACTCATGTTTTTAGGTTGTTATTTTGAATCAAAGTCTAGTAGAATGTATTATAAAATTTATTTTAAGAAATATGAATCTGGAAGACAATGGTAGAATTTTCATCCAGTTTTTCTCTTTTTATAAAGAATAAGAAACATCCCTCTAATTTTTAAAGCACTAACCAATTAGTAAACTCTTCCACTTCTTGTCTATAAAGAACATGATGTTTAAAATTTTAGCTTTCATCTCAGACATAAAGTCCTCCCCTTCTACTCTCACCTTTGTGAATCTAGTTCCATAGGCTGGGTAATACATGGGATAGACAGCTAGAGCAATCCAAGCTTCAGCCAAAGATAGAATAGGAACTCGGACAAAGAATGTAATAAAACTTTAAAAAAGCCCACAACAAGGTTATCAAACACCAGAGACCTCATCTGTCAGGTAAGTTCACAGAGCAGGCAAAAGACAAAGATGCAATGCCTTTTTGTAGATAAAAAGGTTCTCTCCAGCCAAGCAAGATCCTGTAATGGTTTGGGGTAAGTTTCAAAGAGCAATGTTCTTAGAGATACAAAGGAGGGCCTCAGATGTCATCACTGACAGACAGTCTGATCAAATACTTCCAGTGGCAGGGAAGTCAGTAGGAGATTGCTCATACTACCAGGAAATATTTCCTCTTTAAACTGTTCAATACGTGTAACTCCCTGAAATAAGAATGGCTGTGTGTCTTGGTTTGCCCAGAGCAATTTTAGGTTATACCTACCATACTGATATGACTATTACGTGTGTACCCTTTCATTCTCAAAAGTCTCCTGGTCATCTTCCTACAATTGCTAATATTTAGCTCTGGTTTTGTTTCTGAAATTATGAGGTTCTCCATATATGAGAATAATCAATACCCCAAAAAAGATGGTCACTTAGAGGAAATACACTTAAAATAGGAAGAAAAATTTCACAGTGAAAAGTGAAAGAAGTGCTTTGATTGGGCAGCACTTCAAAACTGAAACTTTAAAGTATAGGAAAAAGCCTATTTATCTTGTGAAAGTGAAAGCCATTCAGTCGTATCCAACTCTTTGTAACCCCATGGACTGTATAGGGGGATTGAATTCTCCAGGCCCGAATACTGGAGTGGGTAGCCTTTCCCTTCTCCAAGGGATCTTCCCAACCCAGGGACTGAACCTAGGTCTCCCATAATGCAGGTGGATTCTTAACCAGCTGAGCCACAGGGGAAGCCCATTCCACAAGGGAAGCTGCTTTAGGTGTGAGGTTAAGTTGTTTGAGACGTCTCTTGTTTCCTGAGGTAAGATTATATTGTTATAACCTTCCCTCTTAGAACTGCTTTTACCATGTCCCATAGGTTTTGGATCATCGTGCTTTCATTTTCATTTGTCTCTAAGTACTTTGAATTTCCTCTTTGATTTCTTCAGTGAACCATTGGTTGTTCAGTAGCGTATTATTTGGCCTCCCTGTGTATGTGTTGTTGTTTTTTCAGTTTATTTCTTATAGTTGATTTCTAATCTCATAGCATTGTGGTTGGAAAAGATGCTTGATATGATTTCAATTTTCTTAAATTTACAGAGGCTAACTTTGTGGCCCATCATGTGATCAATCCTGGAGAACAGTCTATCTGCACTTCATAAGGATGTGTACTCTGCTGCTTTTGGATAGAATGCTCTGTAAATATTAATTATGTTCATCTGGCATAATGCATCATTTAGGGCCTATGTTTCCTTATTGATTTTTCTGTCTGGATGATCTGTCCATTGGTATAAATGGGGTGCTAAGTTCTCCCACTACTATTGTGCTACTGTCAATTCCTCCTCTTTAAGTGTCATTTGCCTTATATATTGAGGTGCTCCTATGTCAGGTGCGTATATACTTACAACTGTCCTATATTCTTTTGGATCGAACCCTTGATCATTATGTGGATCCCTTCTTTGATTCTATTTTAAAGTCTATTTTGTCTGATATGAGTTTTGCTACTCCAGCTTTATTTTGGTTTTCATTTCCATAAAACACTTTTTTCCATTCCTTCACTTTAGGTCCATATGTATTTCTAGATCCAAAGTGAATCTCTTATAGACAGCATATATACAGGTCTTATTTCTGTATCCATTCTGTAGTCTATGTCTTTTGGTCAGAACATTTAATCCAACATTTAAAGTAATGATTGATATGTATATTCTTATTGTCATTTTATTAATTGTTTTGGATTTGTTTTTGTAGATATTTTTCTACCCTTCCTCTTTTGTTCTCTTATGATCTGATGACTTTCTTTAGTGCTGTGTTTGGATTCCTTTTTATTACTTTTCTGCATCTCTATATAGATTTTTGGTTTGTGGTTACCATGAGGTTTTGATATAGTAGTCTATACATATATACATGATTTAAGCCTCTGATCTCTTAATTTCAAATGAATTTCAAATACCTCACATTTGTACTCTCCTCCTGTCACAATTATTGGTTAAGATATAATGTTTGTATGTGGATGATTGCCTACCTTTACTGTATGTTCACCATTACCAGTGAGCTTTTTCTTTCATAATTTCCTAGCTGTGGCATTTTCTTTTCCACCCAAAAAAAGTACCTTTGCAATATGTTCTAAAGCTGATTTAGTGGTGCTGAATTCTTTTTTTGTTTGTTTGTAAAGCTTTTGATTTCTCCATTGAATCAGAACAAGAGTCTTGCTGGGTAGAGTATTCGTGATTGTAGATTTTTCCCTTTAATCATTTTAGATGCCACTCCCTTCTGTCCTGCAGCTCACTTACTTTCTTCCAGTTCACTTATCCATTATTCTGCTATTTATTCCTTCTAGTGTATTTTTCATTTCAGTTATTATTTTCTTCAACCCTGGTTGGTTGTTCTTTATTTTTTCTAATTCAAACTTTTTGTAGCTTTTCAATCTGCATTCATTCTTTTCCCAAGTTCTTGGATCATCTTTATTAGTCTGAACTCTCTCCCAGGTAGATTGCATATCTACACATCACTTCAGCTGTTCTGAGGTTTTATCTTGTTCCTTCATTTGGAATATATTCCTTTTTCTCATTTAGTTATACTTCTATTTTATTTTTATGTATATGGAAGATTAGTTACAGATCCCAGCCTTGGAGAAGTGGCCCTCTGTAGGGGATATCCTATGTGTCCTAGCAGTACACTCCCCTCTTAAGACCAAATGACCAGGGACCAACTTGTCCCCAGGAAGGTTCTGACCTGTGTTTGCAGATTCAATTCCACAGGCTGTGGGACTGTATATCTCATGTTTCTGGTGTCTGCCCCGTAGTGGGTGAAGTAGGTCAAGAGGCTCGTGTAGGCTTCCTGGTGTGAGGAGCTGGTGCCTGCCCACTGGTGGTGGGATTGTGTCTTGGCCCTCTGGTGGGCATGGCCAGGTCAAGGGATGTATCTAGAAGTGGCTCTGGGTTCAGGAAGCCTTTAGGCACCATGTCTGTTGATTGTTCTATTGTTTGTTTGGCCTGAAGCATACTAGCCCTGGAACCTAAAGGCTGTTCGGTGGGGCCAGGTCTTGGTGCCAATGTCCCAAGAAATACCCACAGCCACCTCCCACCTCCCCAGAAGACCCTTCAAGACTAGCAGGTAGGTGTGGCCCAGGCTCCTACAAAGTCATTGCTCTCGCCATGGGTCATGGTACACACAAGACCTTGTGTGCATCCTGCAAGAGTGGACTCTCCGTTTCCCTCAGTACTGTGGAACTTCTGTGATAAAGACCTCCCGGCAGTCAAAGCCAAATTCTCTAGGGGCTCCTCCTCCCTGATAGAGAGCCTGACATAGGGTCTTAGAACTCTCACACCTGTGGGAGAACTTCTGTGATATAATTATCTTCAGGAGCCTGGCAGGCTACAGTCTATAAGAGTTGGACACAGTTGAGCAGCTTTCACTTGCCTTTCCAGTCACCCACCCAGGGGTTATGATTATATCGCAAGTGCACCGCTCTGACCATTTAGTTGTGGTTTCTTCTTTGTCTTCAGATGTACAATATCTTTTTTGATAGGTTCCAGTTTTTCTATTGATAATTGTTCAGCAGTTAGTTGTGATTTTGGTGTTTTCATGGCAGGAAGTGAAGTGAAAGTCGCTCAGTCATGTCCAACTCGTTGCAACCCCGTGGACTATACAGTCCCTGGAATTCTCCAGGCCAGAATACTGGAGTGGGTAGCCTTTCCCTTCTCCTGCGGATCTTCCCAACCTAGGGATCAAGCCTAGGTCTCTTCATGGGAGGAGGTGAGCTCAAAGTCTTCTAATCTGCCATCTTATCGTCTCTTTTCGGCTATTTCCAAATCTTACCTCCAACCAAGATGGATTCAAACCCACCTTTCAAATTTGAAATTATTCTGGTAAGTTATTTTGGCTAAAGGTTTCATATAGCAGGGCTCCAGCTAGCCAAGAACATAAGACATTTTAAATATGACCTTGAGTATGACTGCTGATAAAATATTATATGAAAGAAATCCTTGTAAATCATAACTTTGACTTGTCCTGTCTTTTGAGAAAAATGAGAAAAAGCCTTTTTCATTGTAAAAGTATGTAAATCTCTGCAAATAACCTACCTTGTGTAATTAAATGTCTTAGGTCAAATTCCCTTGAGGCATACTCTGTGACAAGGATTTAAGTTTAAATATGCATAAATTGAGGGAGTACTCTTAAGGAAATATCCTATAAGGGAGGAGGATAAAAGGAAGAGTAAGAACTGAGCAAGCATGTGGAGCAAAACTGTACCACCAAATTGTGTGGTTACGGCCATTCCTTGGGATGGAGGCTGAAACCGCCATGAGGTAAAAGCAGTTTCTACTGTGTGGAAGGTCATCAGTGAGCTGCAACAGCCAACATTCACAGCAGCCTGCTAAAAGAGACTGGTGGGACACCAAAACAATGTCTACCACAATCCACCCCTTGGACTGCCCAAATCCGCTTGTTTCTCACATTTCATTCAGTCTATCCAGAACCCAAGTACAGTTGCTCCCGGATTCTGTGATCATAATTCCTAGGAAAATTCACAAGAGGGATTTTGTGGGTGAAACTACACTATTTGGCATTGCAGTTCGACCCTGGTCATAACTGGTATTACTATTCCCATCCTTCACCATCAGTTGTACTTCTCTTATTCTTAGCTCTTATTTCTGATTCTCTATGTCATTTACCTGATGGAATGACCCAGACCTCGGGCTCTTATGAGGCCATCGTTTCTGTACTTGCCCATTTACAGGTCAGCTTGAGCATCGGTTTACCAAGAGACACCTAAGCAAATTACCTTAATACCAAACACGTTCTTCCCTGCTCCACTGTATAGCAGCATTCCTAACACTTATAATGATCAGAGACAATTACCCCTACCAGTGTGATAACTGCCCTCTGTACCTATTGGTCTACTCGCTCAGGGAACTCAGAGTGATCATGCAGCGACCTTCACTTTAAATTGAGTGAGACTGACTGTGTCCTCTGGTAGAAGTATCTCCCCATCTGGGAACTGGGCCCAATAGACTGACAGTATGAAGTTGTGAGGATGGGAAGCACAGATTCTCCCATAAACTCTCTGGGAGTAAAGAAGAGCAGGCCCATTTACCTTTACCCTTTGTTTCCTGGACTCCATATTCTAGCCAGTTAACACTCAATATCACATAATAGTCACCCTTCCGCTTGAGAGTCTGTGTTCTGAGAGCCCATGGAATTTAGGTGTGGTGCTGAGAAAGTTGGGAGGGTGAGTGTCTTAGACTAGTTCCTCTGAAACAGAGCCTGAGTAAAGAGTCTTAAAGTAAGAGGCTTATTTTGGTAATGATTACAGGAAGCCTTCATAAAGGAGTGGGTAAATAAGATAGGAAAGAGAAGGAAAACAATACACATGTATCAGTGAACTAGTTACTGCCCTTGGCAAATTTGAATCAATCTCAATAGCAACCTTTGGAGAGATTGTGAAATATACCTCAGAGTTTTCCACCCAAGGAGATAGGAAGCTAGAGTATTTATTCTCCAATTCCCATTCATAATTGACTGAGGGCAATGCTTCATCTTGATGGCATCACCAACTCGATGGACAAGAGTTTGAGTGAACTCCAGGAATTGGTGATGGACAGGGAGGCCTGGCGTGCTGTGGTTCATGGGGTTGCAAAGAGTCGGTCACAACTGAGCGACTGAACTGAACTGAACTGATGCTTCATTTTGCCCTCTATGTGGGTTAGAGAGAGCCCTCTAACTAAGAGTTATAGAAGTTAGCAGTCAGACACTGCTGGCAAGTATGGTGAACGCCAAGGGCATATGGTAAAGACACCAACAGAATTTACTGCAGGAAGTTTCCACCACGCAATTAAAGAGGGATTTACAAGAGATGTTTAGCCTGAGTTACTTTAGGAGAAAGAAAGCTACATTTTTTATATACTGGATTTTGTGGACGAATGTTTACATACCTTACAATTGCATTCATAGTTCAGTTTGATATAAGAAAACCAGTTCAGAAGATTGCTGTGTACACCATCAGAACCATAAGAAGAATGACTGGACTGCAGCTAAGAATTTGCAGCATGGCTCCTTGTGGGCCTCATTTTCTCCCTTGGTAAAAAGGCAGGCACCTAATTCCAAGGAGTTTCATTTCTGTAAAAAGCATTAAAGTTCCGGGGTAAGAGGAACTATAAAATGACGCCATAAAAGTTGACAGATCTCAATTTACTGGTAAAGAAGTACAAATAGCACATATCAGAACTGCATTAGCCAAGACTCTCTAATTACAGATATTTATTTAAATTAATTTAATAGCCAGTAATCTGAAATTTTAAAAGCACTTGTGAGAATCAAATAAAATGGAATAAGAGCAGAGTGCAATTTAGACTTTTAAGGAAATTATGGACTAATGATTTCTGCAGGAATCTTATGACAAAACTATCCCAGACTTCATATGCACTCTGAACTGGGTCTGAAACTTTACAGTAAGTCAGATACAGAATTTTTCATGTTTAAGGGTACGACAATTTTAATTTACTTGTTTGAGAGGAATAAGCACAAAGAGCTTCAACAAAGACAATAGTATGGTAGAGTAGAATGAATGTAAGCCTTTAATCAGAAGATCTGGATTTTGGTCTTATCTTTAACACATGACTAGGAAAACGGAGTTTCTAAGCCTCACCAAACCTATTTCCTGGAAGTGATAACAATGATACCTTTCTATACACATTATTGCATGGTTATATTAACTGAGATTTTATATATGTATATAGATAAATACTTCATAAACCATGTATGTTCAACATGGTTAAGGTCTTAGTTTATAGTACAGTGATAAAAGTGCAAAGCAGAGTTAACCAGATCCAAAAAATAAAAATCCTATACCATGCAATTAGAAAGCAAAGATGGACAGTACATAATAAAGGCAATTTTGTGTAGACCACTGATAAAAAGGAAATGTTGTTGAATCACTGTGGTAGTGACTTCTATTCCTTACATCTATCCAGTCCTCTCTTCTCCTGGACATGTGAAGATATACTTTTCCTTGCCTGTTTGGAACTGGACAGAGCTACAGGACTAGCTTTAAGACAGTAGTAAATGGCAACCCACTCCAGTGTTCTTGCCTGGAGAATCCCAGGGTCAGCAGAGCCTGGTAGGCTGCCGTCTATGGGGTCGCACAGAGTTAGACACGACTGGAGCGACTTAGCAGCAGCAGCAGCAGCAGTCTGTTAGCAGAAGTGATGGCTGAATATTGGGCTAAGAATTTAGCTGCCAATGCAAATTCCTCCAGCACTCCCTTCCCCTACAAAGGTGACTAAGGAGGCCTCAGCTGAGATAGTGGAACAAAAAGATCCAAGGTACCTGGAAAATGAGTTGCTAAGTGGAGGACCATTGCCCTGGAGGTTCCCTTGGACCCACAATAGACTTTGCATCAGCAGGAAACTCTGTGACACTGAGTTTATTTATTGAGTTTGTTACTGCAGCATAATTCAACTTATCTGACTAGTATAATCAGTAAGGTCATTTTCAGGGACTTCTGTGTTTCTACATATGACACAACCACACAGTTCTGAAGATGCTGAACTTTAGGCATCCGGATCTCATATATGTTATTAATCAAGAAAACTTCTTTGTATCAATACTTTTCATATCTTTTAATTCACTAACTTGAATTAGGCTGAAGGAAAGTTCCCTTCCCTCACTCACGAGTGTGCTCCCAGAGCCACTGCTGAATTTTTCCACTATCCCAAATTTATCTTATTTATTAAATATGTAGTATGGTGCACCTGGCTAATTGCAATGTGGTTTCTAAGAGGATGGGGATGATTTTGTTATTGTTTATTCATGATCCCACATTCTTCTAAAAGGATTTGGGATATAAATGATGAATTATTCTCCAATTTCCTTAACTTGTCTTAGTCTATAGCAAATTGCATTGCAATGAAGGAATCACTAAAGACCTGGAATTAAGTATAATGTACAGGATATGTCCATTTATAAATATTGTAAAATATAGATTATAAATCAGAAAAATGAGCAGCCAGAAAGATGTCTCTATCATTACCACAAAATCTCCATGACCATAGGCAAATTATTTATGTTCTATAACCATTTTTATATCTGTAAAATCAGGAATGTGTTAGTCATTTCAAATATACCATATAAGTAAAGACAAATAAAAGAGAACATCTCATTTTAAATTGCAGTGCTTTATCAAGTATATATTTGGTTTTTAATTTCTCTTTTATTTTAAAGAACTGACTGGAAAAGAGTAACTGCCTTTTAGAGAGAAGAGGAGTTATGGGGTGAGTTTCTGTAAGGGACACTTTGTTTACTAAGTGGCTTTAGATCTGCTTTTTTAAATACAAATCAATGACCCTAACCTTTAAGATACGTGGTTTTGTGTTTTGGAGTTTTGTTTCTGATTCTTATTTATAGTAAAGACTAATGTAGTGGTTGATAAAGTGTGGTGCCTGGACCAGCAGAAGCAGCAGCATCTGGGGACATTTTAGAAATGTAAACTCAGCCCCACAGCACCTAATGAATCAAAAACTTGGGGTGGGGCCAGGCCATCTGCTATAATAAGTCCTGCCTGTGCATGCTAAAGTTGGAGAGACATTGGACAAAAGGGTCTTTTCTTAGAAATATGCAAAAAACATCCTGATTCATTAAATGTATACTAGTATTCAGAGATCAGATATAAATTGAGTACCTATAAGACACCAGGTGGCGCTAATAGTAAAGAACCACCTGCAAATGCGGGAGATGAAAGAGAAGTGGATTCCATCCCTGGGTCGGGAAGATTCCCTGGAATAGGGCATGACAACTCACTCCAATATGCTTACCTGGAGAATCCCCTGGACAGAGGAGCCTGGCAGGCAACGGTCCATAGGATCGCAGAGTCGGACTCGACTGAAACGCCTTGGCACAAGACCTTTTCTAACATTAAGAATCTATATTTTCTGGTTCTCTTAGATTAAGATCTAACACCCTAAATTTCAAAATGGAGCTGGTTTTTATGTTTAAGTAATAAACCCTTGAAAATATGCAATTTATATTGGAAGTGCTGACACAATCTTAATGATAGCATTGCAAATGGCGATGCTATAATTAAGCTTCGATCTCCTTTGGGAAAAAAAAAGAGGGAGAGAGAACGTGAAGAAGGAGGTTACTGTTCAATGAACTGCTCTGTCATTTGCTGCAGTGATTCTTAATTGTGTCTCATTACAGCAAGGTGATCATTACTCTACTTGTCTGTCTGATTTAGAGACCACTAAAAGTGTCTTGTAACTCGCAGCCGTCTCCCTTGCAACAGTCCTTTGCCTCTCACCCTCATTACTCAGAATCTGTCCAATTATTTGTCATTAAGGTAATAAAAAGGACTGCAGCAGAAAATGTGGGAGGTAACTGTTGGAGGTCTGCCCGGGGAAGAAGAAAAAATGCAAACTGTTTTCAAGGCACTGGGAAGGTGACATCGTTAATTAAGTGTTAGGGAATATGCAAATCAGTCCCACTCTCAAGAGACTGTAATAA
The DNA here is from genome assembly GCF_049115385.1 of Moschus berezovskii. Lineage (NCBI taxonomy): Eukaryota > Metazoa > Chordata > Mammalia > Artiodactyla > Moschidae > Moschus > Moschus berezovskii. The sequence goes on from NC_142466.1 coordinate 66,171,023, forward strand.
AACTGAGAAAACATTATTATCACTGCAAGTAAGAGAAGGCTGTTTTACCCCATCTGGAAGACTGTCATTTTCCGGTGGAGACTCAAGCAAGGAAGGGAGGGGGCTAGGAAGGAGTGAAGAAGGTGGGGTTGTTCGGGACCATTGAGTGTGCTTAGGCTGTTAAGAGTTCAGAATTAAGGTGTCAACACAGAGGGCCAGTGGATTACAACTTTTAATGAGGGATGTTTGTCTAATCACAGGATTTGCACACCCAATTTCCTCTACAAAATGACTTACAACTCATCAACAGGCAGTGTTTTTGTAGGTTAAAGGAAGGGGAGAGGAATTGAGGTGGAGGCTGACAGCTGGCACAGTAGGCATCTTGGGTGTTTTCTAAAGGCGGTAATGAAGCACTTGAAGGTATGTGGACACTTGATTATTTATTAAAAATACACTGATCACCAACAGAAGCCTCTGGGCCTTTGCTCAAGCTGAAACCTCTGCCTAGAATGCCTTTTCTCCATTCCTCCTACAACATTTTGTTACTCTGGCTAACTCATTTCTTATCTTTTGAAGTTCATAGTGTCAATTCCCTGTGAAATCTATACCACGTCCACCCCAGATGAGTATGCCAAAGCAAGAAGAATGTGCTTGTTGTGCAAGTACAGCTTCAGGGAAGGTTCTCTTGCTTTCTTATTCTATCCAGGTTGCAGATGTTTATACAAAACCTTCTAATATGGAGATATGGGAATCATACATGACCCTAGAGTTTCCCAGGCAGACTTTCATTTGATTGCAAGGAAATGAAAGTCTATCTCAATAACATTTAGGAACAGTCATCTTGCATGCTACATGAGTTAGCACCTGCGGTTTAAATAAGCCACCCCAAAACTGTGATGTTTAATTATTACTCGGGGTCTATATGTGTGCTGGACTTTCATCACCTGAACGCAGGATTAGTGAGTCTACAATTGGGTAGGCTGACTCCTTCACATATTTGGGTGTTCATTGGCTCTAAATTGGCCTAGAAAGGCCTTGATTTGAACAATTGGGATCTTCTTCAGAGGGTCTCTAATCCTCCAATAAGTTAGTGTATGCTTGTTCACAGACTGGTGATAGGGGTTCAGAGAGAGTATAGAAGCATGCAAGAGGTTGAAGCATAGGCTTGGAACTGGTGCACTCTCACTTCAGTCCATTTTATTAGTCAAAGGATTACTGTAGAATCAAAGGGTAGGAAACTGCGTCCACCACTTCATGGGAAGAGCTACAATGTCACACTTCAAAGGACTTGGCAGCAGGCAGGATTGAAGAATTGAGGTACTCAATCCTCATTTGTGGCCATGGCCAGAGCTGACTATCCTATACTTACGGATCATGGTGAGGTGCAGGGAGGGATCTTATTTATGCCACTTCCCTCTTAACCAGGAATGAAGTCCTTGCTGTATTAACTTCCTAAAGCTGCTGTAACAAATTACCTAGCAGATTACAAAAATGTAAATTTATTCTCTCACGATTCTGGAGGCTCAAAGTTGAAAATCTAGAGTCATGCTCCCTCCAGGGTATCTTGGAAAGAATTCTTTCCTTGCCTCTTCTAGCGTCTGGTGGCTCCAGGTATTTCTTAACTTGTGACCACATCACTCCAATCTCTGCATCCCTGGTCACATTGCCTCCTCCCTTTCTGTTTCCTATAAGAACACCTTCCACTGGATCTGGAGTCTAACCATATAATCTATGATGATGATGGCCTCCTCTCAAGATCCTAACTTAATTTGAACAGACCCTTTTTTCCAAAAAAAGGTGACATTTATAAGTTCAGAGGATTAGGACATGGCTGTATCTTCTTCAGGGGCACCATTCAGTTCACTGTGCTTGCCTTCACCTTATTACTGTAGCTGATTCAGTTATGAGACTAGAAATAACTCCCATCCCCTCCTTATGTAGATGGAAAAGCAGAAGCCTGTGGAGATGATGAATGGCAAGACTGCAAATGACGGTGACTTGGGCATTCCATGTCCTTTCTCATTCCTGCTCTATTTCAGTCAGTGGTTTCAAGTGGGAAATTATATCAGGGATCATGCTCATAGAGAACTGTATAACAGTGTTCTCAGAACTCAGAAAGCCCGCGCAGTGAGTGACTCTGGATGTATTAAATCTGGTTACACATGCCTTATTTCTCACTGACACATGTGAATTCTTTTTTCAGTTCAGTCGCTCAGTCATGTCCAACTCTTTGCCACCCCATGAACCGCAGCACGCCAGGCCTCCCTGTCCATCACAAACTCCCAGAGTCCACCCAAACCCATGTCCATTGAGTTGGTGATGCCATCCAACCATCTCATCCTCTGTCATCCCCTTCTCCTCCTGCCTTCAATCTTTCCCAGCATCAGGGTCTTTTCATATGAGTCAGCTCTTTGCATCAGGTGGCCAAAATATTGGGGTTTCAGCTTCAATATCAGTCCTTCCAATGAACACCCAGGACTGATTTCCTTTAGGATGGACTGTTTGGATCTCCTTGAAGGCCACGGGACTCTCAAGAGTCTTCTCCAACACCACAATTCAAAAGCATCAATTTTTCTGGACTGAGCTTTCTTTATAGTTCAACTCTCACATCCATACATGACTACTGGAAAAACCATAGCCTTGACTAGATGGACCGTTGTTGGCAAATTAATGTCTGTGTTTTCTAATATACTGTCTAGGTTGGTCATAATTTTCCTTCCAAGGAGTTAAGCGTCTTTTAATTTCATGGCTGCAGTCACCATCTGCAGTAATTTTAGAGCCCAAGAAAACAAATTCTGTCACCGTTTCCATTGTTTCCCCATCTATTTGCCATGAGGTGATGGGACCAGATGCCATGATATTATTTTTTTGAAGGTTGAGTTTTAAGCCAGTTTTTTCACTCTCCTTTTTCACCTTCATCAAGAGGCTCTTTAGTTCTTCTTCACTTTCTGCCATAAGGGTGATGTCATCTGCATATCTGAGGTTATTGATATTTCTCCCAGCAATCTTGATTCCAGCTTGTGCTTCTTCCAGCCCAGCGTTCCTCATGATGTACTCTACGTATAAGTTAAATAAGTAGGGTGACAATATACAGCCTTGATGTACTCCTTTTTCTATTTGGAACCACTCTATTGTTCCATGTGCAGTTCTAAATGTTGCTTCCTGACCTGCATTCAGGTTTATCAAGAGGCAGGTCAGGTGGTTTGGGATTCCCATCTCTTTCAGAATTTTCCACAGTTTATTGTGATCCACACACTCAAAGGCTTTGGCATAGTCAATAAAGCAGAAATAGATGTTTTTCTGGAACTCTCTTGCTTTTTCCATGATCCAATGAATGTTGGCAATTTGATCTGTGGTTCCTCCGCCTTTTCTAAAACCAGCTTGAACATCTGGAAGTTCATGGTTCACATATTGCTGAAGCCTGGCTTGGAGAATTTTGAGCATGACTTTACTAGCATGTGAGATGAGTGCAATTGTGCGGTAGTTTGAGCATTCTTTGGCATTGCCTTTCTTTGGGATTGGAATGAAAACTGACCTTTTCCAGTCCTATGGCCACTGCTGAGTTTTCCAACTCAGCATATTGAGTGAAGAACTTTCACAGCGTCATCTTTCAGGATTTGAAATAGCTCAACTGGAATTCCATCACCTCCACTAGCTTTGTTTGTAGTGATATACTTCCTAAGGCCCACTTGACATCACATTCCAGGATGTCTGGAATAGTTACCTACTATTATATAACTGGGCTTCTTAGGTGGCACTAGTAGTAAATAACCCACCTGCCAAAGGAGACATAAAAGATGTGACTTCGATTCCTGGGTTGGGAAGATCCCCTGGAGGAGGGCATGGCAACCCACTCCAGTATTCTTGCCTGGAGAATCCCATGGACCGAGGAGCCTGGTGGGCTGTAGTCCATAAGGTCACCAAGAGCCAAACACTACTGAAGCAACTTAGCAGACACGTTATATAACTAATCAACCTGAAACTTAACATCTTAAATAATACAATCTCTCATTATTCTGGGATTTGACTGAATTGGTAATCTATTCCATTTGTATCAGATGGAGCACTAGAATGGTGGAAAATCCAAATGGCCTAACTCTTGTGGTTGGAAGTTGGCAATGGCTGCTGACTGGAGTTCAGTTGGAGCTGTGACTAGGGGCCATGGTTCTCCCTTATGTAGGCTTCTCCTTGTAGCTGTCTGAGCTTTGTTACATCATGATAATGTGATTCCAAGGAGGATCATCTCAAGAGACAGGAAGAAGATTCTGACTATTATTTTAAGATGTGGCCTTGGAAATATTAGACTATCAGACAGAATTCTGTTTGTCAAAGTGGTCAGAAGACAGACATATTTAAAGGAAATAAAAGTAAATAAACTCCAATTCCTGATGAAAGTACTTCATGAACGTACAGAAACTGGAGGGTTGGCAACTATATTTGGAGGTCAGTTACCACAGCTTTCCTTCTTCTACTCCACCAGCAGGGACACCACTAGGGTTTCATGAGCATGTCTGGCTGAGTGGGTAAATGAGTTTGAAATCCAATTCATGCTTCACTTGCCAAACCACTTCCCTTGGCTAGAGCAAGGCTGAATCCACTCACGGGAAGAGGTGCTTTTTCCACATTTGCCCTATGGAATAATTGTAGCATTTTCTACCAGCAGACCCATAAGTTGGCACTGTAACTTCCACTCAACAAAACCAAGATTGCTAGCATGGGGATTTTACAATAGAGCCAAAAGGATGTTGATCATAGTTTGGGAGTCCTTTATTTGAAACTGACATCTGATACTTACTAGCTCAGTTGACCTAGACAAGTCACTTCACTCTCTGCAATGTACTTTCTTCATCTGCAGAGGAGAGATGATAATTCTTGCCCTTTATTACTCTGACAGTGTGGTAGAAGTCAAGTGATATACATCTAAGATTACTATGAAAAATGTAAGCTTGTATGTATATGTGAGTCTTTATCTAAAGAGTATGCTCACTCCCACATACTTTTATTGCTGTCAATCCCCTATCTTTGTTTTGAAAGTACAGCACTAAGGGTCATGAAACATTGGCCCAAAGAAATCTGCCTAAAAGAAATGAGTAAGAATAAGGTATCTTTTGTGATGACAAGAAGTTCAAGTTGGAACAAAGATCATCAGATATTATCACTTCTCTACCTCATTTACCAAATTCTCTCAAATATGAAACATGAGGAGCTAGGAAACAGTCCCACTTTCTACATCATCCTATATTTATTTCCCAGAGCCCTCCAGGAGGAAAAATGTTACCTGCCCACTTTAAGTGAGTACAATTCATGTTAAAAACACCAAGCACAAGGTAAATGATAAGAAAATTACCAAGCATATATTGACACTATGTGAAACACTCTGGCATTTTTCTGTACTGTGATCCATTGAACTATATTGCTGTGATGACCAAATAATGATTTACTCTTGGGCTTCCTTCATAGCTCAGTCAGTAAAGAATCTGCCTGCAATGCAGGGGACCCAGGTTCAATTCCTGGGTCGGGAAAATCCCCTGGAGAAAGAAATGGCAATCCACTCCAGTATTCTTGCCTGGAAAATCCCATGGACAGAGGAGCCTGGTGGGCTACAGTCCATGGGGTCACAAGAGTCGGACACGACTGAGCGACTAAACCAACACCTATGAAAGCATTGTGTGTTTAACACTAGCCTTCTCCTACGTCTTCTTAGTACCTTGACCATGACAACAATTGCACACACAAGGTAGGTCTGAATACATCAGATTTCTCATTTTTATAGTTAATAAATATGCTTTTCACAGTGATGTTTATACCCATGTTTTCCATGCAAAAATAATTCATCTGCAGTGGCCTTATCATACATTTGCATGGTAGAATGAATACAGGTGCCAACAGATATCTACAGTTACCCTTGAGGAAAAGGGATAGAATTCATCCACTGTCCAGCATCATATTAATGTAGCAAGATAGGGCCTGAAAGTGTTATACTTATTAACTTTTATTATTATTAATAAGCTGTCATTTACTATATGCCAAGATCCATGATAAGTGCACTATGTGTATTTATTTAACCCTCACTGTAAACCTTGCAAGGTAGGTATCCCTATCCTAGTTGTTTAGATGAAGAATTTGAGGCTAGAGGTCACCTAGCTTGTCCTATGTCCATTCAGATAAGTGCTGGAACTGGGGTTCAAATCCAGCTCTGCTGCTGCTGCTGCTGCTCTAACTGCCTCCAAATCCCAGCTTCTAGAAAATAATGTTCATTTTTCTGATAAGCTTCTTACAGATTTGTAAATTTCACAGACTGAAAGAACTAATGAATCCCCTTCACTCCTATCACTTCACACCCCATTTCTAGAGAAGAAGTTCTGGATTTTACCTCTCATCTGAATTTTAGTCAATAAGCCTATGTGACAGACTTTCCAAACTCAAAGTGAAGAAAATTCTTCAGAGAAGTGGAGGATGTCATACATGTGCCAGTCCATTTGAGTAGCCTTTGTTTAGACTACCCAAGCCCACTTTGGGGCCAGACTTGCCCGTGCATAATATCCCAGAACAAACAAACCCAACTCCAAAAGCTTTGGCAAATTGATGCTAATTTTACTAATTTTTTATAGTAATGGAGAATTAGCATCACACATCAGATTGACCATAACCTAAAAGAATAATTTTACTAGAAATCTTTGTTTCCCTAGCGTTCCCTCCCCTTTATCATCCAGTATTTGACTACCTTCTCCCATTTTCTCTACAATCTCTTCAAATGCCCTTTATTAACTTAGTTCTTCCCTCAATTTGAGTCCCCAATTCAATAATATAAGAAAGACAAATACCATATGTATTATTTATTTACGGAATCACAAATATGACACAAATTAACCTACATATGAAACAGAATCATGGACATACGGAACAGAGAGGTGGTTGCCAAGGGGGAGAGGGTTGGGAGGAATGGAATAGGAGGTTAGGGTTAGTAAATGTAACAGAAGTAAGCTTTTCAAGATAGTATGGATAAACAAGGCCCTACTGTATAGCACTGAGAACTATATTCAATATCCTATGATAAACCACAATGGAAATAATACACTTTAAAAAGAAAGTATATATATTTACATCTCAGTCACTGTGCTATACAGCAGTAATTAACACAATGTTGTATACTGCAATTTAAAATATAGGAATTAAAAAATACTTCATTGGAAAGAAGAATTGGTTGATAAATAGCAATTTTTATTTTTTTTCTCTCTCATGTATAAATTAGTGACAATGTTGAGCATTCCAGAAGGGACATCCACATCTTTTGGGTGCATGCTGTATATCTAGATGTTTTCACATAAGTGAACAACTAAAAATCAAAACAAAATTAATATTACTATCCTCATTTTCACATAAGATGAATTGAATCTCTGAGAAGTTAATTTGTCCATGTTCATACAGTTAGTAAATTGAACTATGTAAGGGCTCCATCCACATACATTTTGTTATCCATCCCAGAATGACTAGGCACAAAATTTCCTAGAGATACTCAAAATATTAACTAAATTTATACTCAGTACTAATAAACGTATACCTGCACAAGCGTATTGCAGTCAAGACCATCACTTCTGTAACTGGGTGAATACTTAAGGGAAATAATACAAGTTACAATCACAAGGGACAAGTCATTTGGTAAACGCAAACTCCTTTGAAAGAAACTAGAAGCCATAATTTCTGGGAAAAGAAGTAGAACAGTTAGACATTCCTAGAATAAAAGGAAAAGTGCAGTGCTAATTTCTGACACTTCTGACATCGCTGACAAAGGGACAAGTTCAGCTCCTCTTCTTAGCATACTAGAATAAGAGCTTTACTAAGGTAACATGGCACAGAATGTCGTGTGTTCCTGGGTTGCTACTTCCTGTCCCTCATGAGAGGACAATGAGGCAGTATTTCTCAGCCTCCCATGTGAATGAATTCTAGCCAACAGAATGTGGGCAGCAGTGATATCTGCCCCCTCCAGGTCTGACCCACGGATCCCTTGTATGCAGTCCTCCACATTCTTTCACTTTCTTTTGGAAGACGCAGAGGATAGAAGAGCTTTAAGATGCAGAGAACATATATCCCTGAATATCTTAGCATGGGCTCCCCTGAAAGAGACTCGGGTATAGATATCAGGTTGGCCACAAAGTTCATTTGGGTTTTTCCATAACATCTTAGTACAGAAAAACCTGAACAAACTTTGTGGCCAACCCAACAGTTTATTGGGACAGTGATCCCAGAAGCAGGGTAAGAAGGCAGAGATAGTGGGTGAAGGAAGCTATTAAAAGGGTGAGGTACTCAGGTCACTGGGGTAAGGAAAGGGAGCCTAGCTCAGGAGATCTCCTGAGAGGCCTGCAAAACCCCACCCAGGTTTTTCTGCCCAAAGGTTGACAGGTGAGAGCATCTGTTTAGTAGCTCACATCTGTCATCCTTTCACCGACCAAGAGCTGCACTCAGGGATATTAATCCCACTGCTGTTCTATGCTCTCAAGTGCCAGGATTGAGTGCGCTCCTCCAACACCACCCCTGAGAGTTCAAAGCTCTCCAGAGAAACAATAAGGATGTTGACCACGATGCATGCTGCAGGTGAGATGCTGACAGCAAGAACAGTTCGTACCTGTGCTACTTGACAGTCAGAGACAAGGATCACAGATGCGGGCTCAGGCCGATAATGCGTCTGCTGAAAGACTGTGGAGCAAAGCATTCCCTCCCCAACATTGAACCAGCCCACGCTGAACCATGACAAGAAGGAAAAAGAAGCTCTTGTTGTGTCTAGCCTGAATTTTACAGTTTTTGTTCAGTTTGGTTTGGTTGGAGTGTCTAGGTTACCCTACTAAATACAAATGGGAGAGTGGAATATCCAGAACCAATGAAGTTTCCAGTTTTTTCTTAAACCATGATGTATATTTAATCACCATTATTAATTTGATGTTCACTATTCAGATATCTTAGCAGGAAGCCATGACAAAGTGAAAATCATTTTCCTGAAACTCATTAACAAATTTAAAATGCAATATAAGTTTTAAACTGAAATTTCATTTTTTAAATAAAATTTTTAAAGAACATTATTATTCACAATATTATTAAGAAGGGTGGTAATGTATACAATAAATATTATGGGAACTATAAATTGATAAACTTTTCCATTAATTTGTATTAATATGTATTAACAATACACACTAAGAATTTTCTAAAAATTCTTCAGTTTGTATTTTTAGATTCTGAAGCTATCTAATTAGTCTATTTGTTTGTGTCATGCCTTTCTCAAGAAAGTATTCAAAATTACTCCTTCAGGAAGCACTTCCTAAGGAAACAGTCATAAATTCAGACAAAAATTTAAGGCATGGGGAAAAAATCCCATTATTTATCAGTGTGTCCGACTCTTTGCAACCCCATGAACCGCAACACGCCAGGCCTCCCTCTCCATCACCAACTCCCGGAGTCCACCCAAATTCATGTCCATTGAGTCAGTGATGCCATCCAACCACCTCCTCCTTTGTCATCCCCTTCTCCTCCTGCCCTCAATCTTTCCCAGGCTCAGGGTCTTTTCCAATGAGTCAGTTCTTCCCATCAGGTGGCCAAAGTATTGGAGTTTCAGCTTCAACATCAGTCCTTCCAATGAACACCCAGGACTGATCTCCTTTAGGACGGACTGGTTTGATCTCCTTGCAGTCCAAGGGACTCCATAGCATATAACTGGAATTTAACTGAATGTCTAACAATTGGAGATTCATTAAGTTATGGCACATCCATATAATGGGCTATTATGTGTTCATCATAATTCAGGACTTCAAAAATATTTAATGTCCTTGGGAAGTGTTCATCCATAAAGTTATATGAAAAAAGAAACAAATTTGAATATGCTATACAGTATGTAACACAAAATATACATATATAAATTAACAACTGGAGGAAAATATATTAAAACATTAATACCATATCAACATTGTAACAATACACCTGCTAGCAATAGGATTATGGCTAATTTTAATTTTATTGCTTTGCTTTATTTCCTATAATAAATTTGCTATTATGAGTATATATTTCCTTTACTACTATAAAATTATTAAAATGTCTTAAATTGCTTTTTCCAAATGTATTTTGTGTACATAATGATGAGTCTGTTTTAGGTACAATCCAGGTCTGTTGGAAGAGTTGCCCTGAGACCCATGGAGCCTTTTGCTAGCAAACTTTGCAACAGGTGGACAAAGTTGTACAGGGCATATTATTTACAGTATTTAATTAGGGCAAAAGTGCTTAAATAGGAATGTGATCATGTTGATCCAGAACTAAAAATTCTCTGGTCCCCCCAACTCACCGCCTTCAGAACAAAGCTCCAATCCTTTAGGGTGGCACCTGAGACCATCTCTGTTAGCCCTTGCCTGCTTCCACAGCTGACCTTTTGTTCTGCCCATAGCCACCGCTGTCCAGCCACAATGACTTCCTGGCAATTTGGGAAACACAAAGTGCTATCTCTGTTCTCAGTGCCTTCAGATTGCTGTTTGTTCTTGGAAGAGAATAGGAGTGAGTGAGCAGAAGGGGTGAGAGAGAAAAGCCAGTATATGGGTGCATCATCACATTATTGCTATGAAGAAAGACACTCAATTCACTGGTCTCTCTTGAAAAGGCTAGAAAAGTCCTCCCATATTCTCTACTCAAAGGACAAGAGTTACAAGTGTTTATCCATCAAGTCCTGTCTTCTGTTGATTAAGAGTTGCCACAAGGGCATTAACTCCCTTTCATGTTTGAAAAGCATGCACAGTAGGGATGCCTGCTTCTCCCTGACTCCCTTTGACTTACTCCTGTTGGCCACTCAAAATTCCTTTCGGAGTTTCTTTGGAAAGACTCCCATGATCACACTCCTAAAGCTCCCTTAGGTACCCCTACTCCAGGTACCATTAACATAAAGCTCTCCTGCAACTAAAATAGCATCCTGTAATCATGCAGTCTACACTTGTAAGCCTTTTCTCCTATTCCTGGTGCCACAGGGGCAGAATTTTCCTTCCATTTCTGTGCTTCTTCCAGTATTCTGTACCTGCACAGGATCTGGCAATAGTAGGTACTTTATACATATATGTCAGTTGAATGAGTGCAGCAGGTAGTGATACACTCTTAACTAAGCATAATAAACATTACACCTATATCCCATATTGTCTTCAGGCAGTATGGGATGACTCAGTATGGGATGACTCAGTCATTCTCCTGAGCCAAGTCTCAACAACCTCTACTCTGAAACCACATCTCATTGAAATCTCGGATAAGCTGCAGAAAGCAGAGCTATATGAAAGCCTGTATCATCTGTTATCTGTGTGCCAAGAAGATAAACCAATCCCTACAGAGAACTTACGCAGTATAGCACATCACAGTAATACATTTGTGCCAAATCAGCCCCCTCCCAGCTTTACAATTGTTCACACGTCCTCTCTGCCAACCTGGATATGCTTTCTCAGTCAGATTTGGCTTCAGACCTCATCGTTAACGGTCCCTTGAGATCCCCAAATCCTCAATTCTGACTTCTACAGGATCCTTTTTATTTTCTAGTCCGGGGCTGTCTCTCAAAGTCCCCACTCTGAAAACTAAGGCTAAGATTTACTTTATTTTCCTCAATATGCTTTACATATTACATTTTATTTTATGTTAGAAATGCCAAGGGGTAGTTTTCATATGTAATTTGTAAATGGCACAAAGACAAAAATATAAGGAATAAATACTGTTTTTTACCAACAGTTATTCAGCCCTATTCCCAACAAAATTTAAGTATCTCTGTCAAAATTCTTAACAGTATCCTCCTGTTCCTCATTTCTACCACATAGCACCCAAGTTCTCTGCTAAATACACACTGAGAAAGTAGTTAAAGAATATTAAAGAGATAACAAATTATTAGCCTTTCCAAAATATTCACAGGTTCCCGATTGTACTGTATTTTTAGTTGTGCTTTTGGTCGATCCACACTTCTATGTAGACAGAGGCATGCCTAGCACAGCTGTCCCTATAATTTCAGATACCTTACAGTCTCTTGTGACTCAGTGGGGCATCTGGGAGAATCAAACAGCCTCAGAGTTCTTGAGTAAATTAGAAACTGGAACCACTCAATACTAATTTTCGTTAAGTCATTAAACCTTCTTTTCTCACAAACAAACCGATACAAAAGACATTTTGTAGTCGAGACAAGGGAGTCGATATTTTTCTGTTAGAGGACAGACAGTAAATATTTTAGGCTTTCTGGGCCATATGATTCATCTCATCTATTCAGCTCTGCTACTGTAATGCAGGAGGGCCGAGAGGAGCTACTCCACGTTCAAGGTCAGGACGGGCGGCCTTGAGTAGATACCCCTCATCCAAGGTAAGGTGCAGTGGCTACGCTTCCTTGGAGCAGCTGTGAAGACATATCCCACACCCAAGGTAAGAGAAACCCAAATAGACGGTAGGTATTGCGAGGGGGCATCAGAGGGCAGACACACTGAAATCATAATCACAGGAAACTAGTCGATCTGATCACATGGACCACAGCTGAATGTGGTCCACTGGAGAATGGAATGGCAAACCACTTCAGTATACTTGCCTTGAGAACCCCGTGAACAGTATCAAAGGGCAAAATGATAGGATACTGAATGAGGAATTCCCCAGGTCAGTAGGTGCCCAGTATGCTACTGGAGATCAGTGGAGAAATAACTCTAGAAGGAATGAAGGGATGGAGCAAAAGCAAAACCAATACCAAGTTGTAGATGTAACCGGTGATAGAAGCAAGGTCCGATGCTGTAAAGACCAATATTGCATAGGAACCTGGAATGTTAGGTCCATAAATCAAGGCAAATTGGAAGTGGTCAAACAGGAGGTGGCAAAAGTAAACATAGACATTCTAGGAATCAGTGAATTAAAATGGACTGGAATGGGTGAATTTAACTCAGATGACCATTATATCTACTACTGTGGGCAGAAATCCCTTAGAAGAAATGGAGTAGCCATCAAGGTCAACAAAAGAGTCCGAAATGCAGTACTTGGATGCAATCTTAAAAATGACAGAATGATCTCTGTTACTTTCCAAGGCAAACTATTCAATATTACAGTAATCCAGGCCTATGTCCCAACCAGTAACGCTGAAGAAGCCGAAGTTGAATGGTTCTATGAACACCTACAAGACCTTTAGAACTAACACCCAAAAAAGATGTCCTTTTCACTATAGGGGACTGGAATGCAAAAGTAGGCAGTCAAGAAACACCTGGAGTAACAGGCAAATTTGGCCTTGGAGCACAGAATGAAGCAGGGCAAAGGCTAATAGAGTTTTGTCAAGAGAACGCACTGGTCATAGCAAACGCCCTCTTCCAACAACACAAGAGAAGACTCTACACATGGACATCACCAGATGGTCAACACCAAAATCAGATTGATTATATTCTTTGCAGCCAAAGATGGAGAAGCTCTATACAGTTAGCAAAAACAAGACCAGGAGCTGACTGTGGCTCAGATCATGAACTCCTTATCACCAAATTCAGACTTAAATTGAAGAAAGGAGGGAAAACCACTAGACCATTCAGATATGACCTAAATCAAATTCCTTATGATTATACAGTGGAAATAAGAAATAGATTTAAGGGACTAGATATGATAGATAGAGTGCCTGATGAACTATGGAGGAGGTTTGTGATATTGTACAGGAGACAGGGACCAAGACCATCCCCACGGAAAAGAAATGCAAAAAGCAAAATGGCTGTCTGAGGAGGCCTTACAAATAGCTGTGAAAAGAAGAGAAGCGAAAAGCAAAGGAGAAAAGGAAAGATATAAGCATCTGAATGCAGAGTTCCAAAGAATACCAAGGAGAGATAAGAAAGCCTTCCTCAGCGATCAATGCAAAGAAATAGAGGAAAAAAACAGAACAGGAAAAACAAGAGATCTCTTCAAGAAAATCAGAGATTCCAAGGGAACATTTCATGCAAAGATGGGCTCGATAAAGGACAGAAATGGTATGGACCTAACAGAAGCAGAAGATATTAAGAAAAGGTGGCAAGAATACACAGAAGAACTGTACAAAAAAGATCTTCACGACCAAGATAGTCACGATAACGTGATCACTGACCTAGAGCCAGACATCTTGGAATGTGAAGTCAAGTGGGCCTTAGAAAGCATCACTACGAACAAAGCTAGTGGAGGTGATGGAATTCCAGTTGAGCTATTTCAAATCTTGAAAGATGATGCTGTGAAAGTGCTGCACTCAATATGCCAGCAAATTTGGAAAACTCAGCAGTGGCCACAGGACTGGAAAAGGTCAGTCTTCATTCCAATCCCAAAGAAAGGCAATACCAAAGAATGCTCAAACTACCGCACAATTGCACTCATCTCACACGCTAGTAAAGTCATGCTCAAAATTCTCCAAGGCAGGCTTCAGCAATATGTGAACCATGAACTCCCTGATGTTCAAGCAGGTTTTAGAAAAGGCAGAGGCACCAGAGATCAAATTGCCAACATCCGCTGGATCATGGAGAAAGCAAGAGAGTTCCAGAAAAACATCTATTTCTGCTTTATTGACTATGCCAAAGCCTTTGACTGTGTGTATCACAATAAACTGTGGAAAATTCTGAAAGAGATGGGAATACCAGACCACCTGACCTGCCTCTTGAGAAACCTGTATGCAGGTCAGGAAGCAACAGTCAGAACTGTACATGGAACAACAGACTGGTTCCAAATAGGAAAAGGAGTACGTCAAGGCTGTATATTTTCACCTTGTTAATTTAACTTATATGCAGAGTACATCATGAGGAACGCTGGGCTGGAAGAAGCACAAGCTGGAATCAAGATTGCCGGGAGAAATATCAACAACCTCAGATATGCAGATGACACCACCCTTAAGGCAGAAAGTGAGGAGGAACTCAAAAGCCTCTTGATGAAAGTGAAAGAGGAGAGTGAAAAGGTTGGCTTGAAGCTCAACATTCAGAAAACAATGATCATGGCATTGGTCCCATCACTTCATGGGAAATAGATGGGGAAACAGTGGAAACAGTGTCAGACTTTATTTTTTTGGGCTCCAAAATCACTGCGGATGCTGATTGCAACCTTGAAATTAAAAGACGCTTACTCCTTGGAAGGAAAGTTATGACCAACCTTGATAGTATATTAAAAAGCAGAGACATTACTTTGCCAACCAAGGTCCGTCTAGTCAAGGCTATGGTTTTTCCCGTGGTCATGTATGGATGTGAGAGTTGGACTGTGAAGAAAGCTGATCGCCGAAGAATTGATGCTTTTGAACTATGGTGTTGGAGAAGACTCTTGAGAGTCCCTTGGACTGCAAGGAGATCCAACCAGTCCATTCTAAAGGAGATCAATCAATGTTCATTGGAAGGACTGATGCTGAAGCTCAAACTGCAATACTTTGGCCACCTCATGCGACGAGTTGACTCATTGGAAAAGACTCTGATGCTGGGAAAGGTTGGGGGCGGGAGGAGAAGGGGACGACAGAGAATGAGATAGCTGGTTGGCACCATCGACTCTGTGGACATGAGTTTGAGTGAACTCCGGGAGTTGGTGATAGACCAGGAGGCCTGGCGTGTAGTGATTCATGGGGTCGCGGAGAGTCGGACACGACTGAGCAACTGAACTGAACTGAACTGAACTGTAATGCAAAAAACTGCACAGACATTATGTAAACCAATGGGAGGGGCTGTATTACAACACAACTTTATCCAAAAAAAGGCAGGTAGTAGGCCAAATTTCGGAGAAGTCAATGGCAGCCCACTCCGGTACTCTTGCCTGGAAAATCCCTTGGACAGAGAAGCCTGGAAGCCTGCAGTCCATGGGGTTGCTGAGGGTCAGACACAACTGAGCGACTTCACTTTCACTTTTCACTTTCATGCATTGGAGAAGGAAATGGCAACCCACTCCAATGTTCTTGCCTGGAGAATCCCAGGGACGGGGGAGCCTGGTGGGCTGCCATCTAGGGGGTTGCACAGAGTCGGACACGACTGAAGTGATTTAGCAGCAGCAGCAGGCCAATTTTGGCCCATAGGCTGAGGTTTGCCAATCCCTGGTCTGGATAAATCAGTATTATTCTCAAAAATCTAAAAAGTTCAAAGGAAAACAACCCTCTCAATAATTAAACTCTTATTTACCAGGTTTACCAGGATGACAACAGCACAGCTATTTCTTTTATTAAAGCCAAAGTATCAAACTGACCCAGAGCTCCATGATAGGTTGTCTCCAACATCTAGCACTGAGGCAGCTTAATTCTCACAGAGTCCTACTGATCTGAGCAAAAGGTTTTGTTCGGTTTTCAGTAATAACCAGTAACTCACAGTAAAGTGTATGCTAAATAAGGAAATCTAATTACATTCAAATAATCAGAATCTGTATATTTTGCTTAAAAGTAACAGGAAAAAGCTAATTTGATTTTCTAATGTAATACACAAAAGCACACTTCCTGTATCAGAGACTCCCTGGAAATCCTGATGGAAGACTCCAATTTGACATCTTAAAAGAAAAGGAGATAATCCTCTTGGAAAAAGACAACCAGCAGGCCCACTTCTACTTTCTCTCTTTCAGGTCTTTTCTTGCTGAAACTGGATTTGTACTAATTAGAAGCTATGGTTTTCAGAGAATTCAAGATAGATTATTTTTCATAAGGTTGCATAAGTACTTCTATTTCCTATTCAGGGTTTAGTTTTACTTGAAGAAAAGAAAAACTATGAGTCAGAGGAACTTGAGTGGTTGGAAAAGTTACTACTAAAGGATTGTAGACCAGCAAATGAAGTGTTTGAAGATTCAGTTACCTCGAAGTAAACCCCATATCTTTATACCTTCCCTCATTGAGCTGTTCCTCTAGGCCAGGTGCTTTCACTAAAGAAATTCATTGGCATCAGACAGTGGTTAGGAAGAATTTATCTCTTAGATCAACTCATACTGATAACCAGTTTTCAGGGGTAACTTACTTTAAACAAAACTAATGCATTTGACTCTATTAGCATATTTAATTTTTTAACTGATAGTCTAATTTAGGGGATTTTAACCTTTTTGTGCTATGGACCTCTTTAGCAATCTGCTCATGACTTTGACCCCTTATCAGAAGTAAGGTTATTATATTCGTAAATTAAGTTACATAAGTAAAGTACATGTGAGTACAAAGGAAACCAAATTTATTGAAGTATGATTGTCAAAGTTTTTTAATGTCTTTTTTTCTGCCTTTTCCTTTTTTTTTTTTTTTTTTTGTTATCTCTACTTCTTCACTTTCTTGCCATTCTTTCTCTTTGTTCTTTTAGTAAACAAGAGATTGAGGAAACAAAAAAACAAACTTTTAAGGAAGCTAAGAATCTCTGCATTTCTAAGATTCCATGTACCTACCAGTAACAGAGGAAGCTAAAATTCCAGCCAACTAAGAAAACACTAATCTTCTTTCACCTAATCCAGTTCTAGGTAAACCATGGACTCACCTCATCCTTGATGTGGAATGTGTCTACCTAGTATAGACAGTAGGCATTATTTTCTGACCATAGCATTATTCTTCCAACCAGCACCTCCATTTATGGGGCTCTATCCATCATTTGGATTTCAACTTGAATAACATACCACTTCTGAGAACTTTCAGTGACTCCCAGGATTCTGGGCAAGAATACCACACTTTGCAAACCAGCTGTACACTGAATATCAGAGAACTCAGCAATTCATACAATACCTGTAATTTCCGATTTACATTTTAACATGTCTGTTCCCTACATTGACTTCCTTCCAGTGCCCAGTACAAAACCTTGAATACACAGAGACTCAAGGAGTATTTGTTGGAGGAAAAAACCATCCTATCAGCACTATTCATTATAGCCACAAACTAGACACTATCCAAGTGCTTAGCAAAGGTAGACTGGATGAATAAGTTATCATATAGTTACATACCAGATTACCAGAAGGCAATGAGAATAAAGAAACTAATGAGTAAATCATATAACCAATTCTGTGTCAAAAAAAAAAAAGTGAAAAGTGTAGTCGCCCAGCCGTGTCCGATTCTTTGTGACCCCATGACTGTAGCCCACCAGACTCTTCTGTCCATGGAATTCTCTAGGCAAGAATACTGGAGTGGATTGTCATTTCCTTCTCCAAGGGATCAAACCTGGGTATGCCACATTGCAGACAGATTCTTTACCATCTGAGCCACAAGGGAAGCCCTGAGTCAAAGAAGCCATTAAAAATATACTTAGTAGATGAGTTCATTAAAAATAGGTGAAAAGGGAATTATTTTTTTTCAACAAATGTTCCTAGGACAACTAGATATCCACATGCAGAACAAAAAATTTGGAATCTTACCTCATATTGTATACAAAAAGTATACCAACAAGGACTAAAATATAGGCATAAGTATGCACAATCTTGGATTAGGCAGCATTTTTAACACAATACAAAAGCACAAACACCAGAAGAAAAATAGACAAATTGGACTTGATCAAAATTTTAAAACTTTTGTGCTTAAAAGGACATCGTTAAGAAAATGAAAAGAGAACCACAAAATGAAAGAAAAATTTTGCAAATCATGTGCTTGATATCTATATCTAGAATGCATAACAAAGTATTACAACTCAATGATAAAAAGACAACTGAACCTAAAAGTGGACAAAGAATCTAAACAATTTTCTAAGGAAGATACAAAAACCCCTAAGCACATGAAAAGATGCAATGTTATTGTCCATTAGGGAAATGCAAGTCAATGCAACAATGAGATGCCATTTTATACCCCTGGAAACGGCTATCACTGAAAAGACAGACAACCACAGGATGCAGAGAAATCAGAATTCTCATACACTGTTAGTGGGAATGTAAAATGGCACCCCTGCTTTAGAGAACAATTCGGTAGTTACTCAAACATTTAAGCATAGAGTTATCATGTGATCAGTCCGGCAATTACATGCCTAGGAATGTATCCAAGAAGAATGAAAACACATGTATGCAAGAACACTTGTTCATAAGTATTTATAGTAGCATTAGTCTTGGAATCTAAAATGTGGCAACAACCCAAATGTTCATTCACAAATTAACGTATTTTTAAAATATGATGTATCCATACAATCGACTGTTGTTATTCGGCAATAAAAGAAATGTGTTGGTACATGTTACAACATGGGTGAATTTTTAAAACATTATGCTAAATGAAAGAAGCCAGTCACAAAGGAACACATATTATGAACAAGTTATAAAAATTTATTGAGTGGTATGTTGATCATTTTTTAATCTTTTAGTGTCTGTGTTTTCATGAAATAATTATTATCTGGGAAAAAATTTAACTTGGTCTGGTAAGCAAGAAAATGTTCTCCAAAACTACCCATATATCCAACTAGCCATAGGAAACAGTGAATGTGTTACCTTAAAGGGAATTGGGGGTTGCAGATGGAATTAAGGTTGTCAATACACTCATCTTAAAATAGGGAGATAATCCTGGATTATTCATGTGGCCCCAATGAAATCAAGGTTCTTAAATGTGGAAGCAGGTGGCAGAAGAATAGTCAAAGTAATGTGATATGACCTGAGAAAGGTTCAGCTTGCCACTGCTGACTTGAAGATGGAGAAAGAGCCACAAGTCAAAGAATATGGCAGCTGGAAAACGCAAGGACATGTGCCTACTCAGAGCCCACAGAAAGGAACGCAGCCTGGCAGACACCTTGATTTTTAGCCCAGGGAGACCCATGGCAGACTTCTGACCTCCAGAACTGGAAAATGATAAATCTAGTGTTGTTTAAACTACTAAGTTTATGGTATTTGTTTCAGCAGCCACAGAAAACTAATACACTGAAAGACATCAGTTAGATAGCCTCAGGAAACAGAAAAATTACAGAACAAAAATCATTTTCTCTAACGAAGCAGAATAACATTCCGTATGGACACAGACCCAGCACTGAGGTTAACCTCTCATATATCTCATCTATGACCAGTGATGAGATCCCAGCAGATCCCAGGAAAGAAGAGAATTAATAGCTAACATGTCCCCAGATGACCCAAACCCTGGCAAGTGGCCAGTTTAACAAGGTGTTATGCAGTAAGCCAATAAATCTAGATAGCTGTAAAAAGTAGTGGCAGTAAGAGAGAAATGAATAGGAAAGTCTCGAAAGTTTTCAACTTAGATCTTATGACTTTCAGTTGAGTAGTGCTCTCCAATTTTGTTCGAATTTCAAAGCTCAAATGTCAGACAAGATTTTTAATAGATTCTTTTCCAAAACCAAAAACAAAAGTCACATTGAAAGGGAAATGGGATGGGTAATTCTTGGAGCATAAGTATATTTTTGAAATTTACTCTAGTTTCACCTTTGCATGTGCAAAAATAGTGACAAATACAAAATGAGCCTGAAAGTATGGTAAGAAAAGGTGGTAAGGTGGCAGTCATGAAAATGATTGTTACCACAATCTTAAGTATATTCAAACAGTGTTCTGGAAACCACAAAACTTAGAAAACATGACCCCTGCACCATTTCCTTTCCCTTTAAGTAGGAAATACTCAAATTACCCAACAGAATAAAACTCTCCTTCTCTCTCACTCATAAAACCCAAAAAGACAATGTGTGAGTTCAGGCATAGGGACAGCCTCCTCCCTAATTTTAATATGGCTGAACTTTTACCCAGAAATTATATAACACACTAAGTTTTAGGAGAAATAATACTGTTTCTACCCTATTCAAATTAGAATATTTTTCAGATTATAAAAGTGTTCCCCTGATTCAAGACATAGCATTCAACTGTGAAATCAATTTCTAAATCCAGAGTAACATTTATTCCTAGTGCTACTGTTCCATGATTCCATGAAAGAACAATTCCATTCCACCCTGAGACTTTGGGCAGAGATCAGAGCAAAGGTCCTGATATCATAAACTTTCCAACAATGTCAAATCCCAAAACAGAAAAAAGGAAGAAAGGGCCTCTGTACTCCTTCCTGAAGCTCATCAGAGCCCTTTCTGGGTTGATCTTAGAGAGATAAATTACCTCCCTCTGTGCACTCTTTAATTTTCTCTCTTCATATTCAACATGAAGAGGGACCTAAGAAGGTTAACTGAAGAAGGTTAACTCACATGCAATATGCATTACCCATTGCCCTTTCCTGATTTCAAATTAAGTATATAATTAGTGGGAAAGGAAATCCATGCCTTCTGGTGATGAAAAATTAGGAAATCAATAGGTGGTTGCCTCTGCAGGGACTCAGGGGAATTTGGGGTCGTCAGTTGGGGCTGCCAGTTATAATATCTGAAGTGGATACACAGGCATTCCTGTTCAAGCCTCAAAGCACTGAACAGATGCCCCACTTCTGGGCTGGCTGGCTCTGAAGACTTGAAAAGAGAAGTGAAGAGATGAAATTGATCTGAGAAAATGTAGGTAACAAAGTAAAGGCAACAAGATTGCTTTTAATACTTCCAGAAAGCTTAGGAAGCAAAAGATTTATACACATTTCTCAAAATATTAAAATGGAGAGAAACTATTTTCTCCTCCTTTCCCCCGCAACCACTACAAATGATGCATTCCTTCAAGCATTGTCTCCTGCTTCACACAGGAAATTGTTAAGCGGCTGCCCTCTTAGGTGTTGGAGGATATATAGCACTTTTACCCTTAATTGTGTGCTGCCTTGATTTTATGGCCTGCCTGCACAAGCCAGCATTATTTTAGTGCTGTTTAGGGGATGAACACGTTTACTGATGTGTGGAGCTTTCTGTGTTCATAAACTCCTGCATATGGGGACTTGTATCAACCTTCCTGTGTAAATTTTTTCAGTGACACCATCCTTTTCTAAACACTGGTAACCCGCGGCCAACTGAGGAAATAAACAGTCAGGTTCATTTATTTGTATTCAGTCTCTCTCCTCTGTTGTACAGTGCCATGTAGCATACAGTTTCAACACTACATAAATAAACCATAGTTGTGTTCACTCACTTAAGTTTATGAACAGCAGAATCCCAGAATTGTTTTTCTGCATTACAAGCCTCAATTACTGCTTTTAAAGAACTAGACTGTTTGATTAGCACCACTGGATTTTCCCCCACAAGATAGATGTAATGTCTCATGTAGTAATCTGTATTTTAAAACTTTATTATAATTTGTGCAATAGAAAATTAACCTAGATTGAGATCACAGGTATCCTTTTGAGGTATTTTTAACCTGGTTTCTTTAAAGTTAAACATAACTGTTATTCCTTTCACTTTGACTAGCTTATCAGGAGAGGCTCCTCCTTCAGACCTCATGGATTTTAAAAGCAGGGGCTTTGGAGGGAGCCAGACTTAGATTCTACTCCTGACTCATTCTACATGGGCTCTCTGGACCTTGATTTTAATGCTTTTAATAGAGAATATTTTTCCTATATTTTAGAGTATTTAATACAGCCATCATGGGGAACAGTATGGAGATTCCTTAAAAAACTAGGAATAAAACTACCATATGACCCAGCAATCTCACTAGTAGGCATATACCCTGAGAAAACCATAATTCAAAAGGATACATGTTCCCCCATGTTTATTGCAGCACTATGTACAATAGCCAGGACATGGAAACAACCTAAATATCCATCAACAGATGAATGGATAAAGAAGTTGTGGTACATATACACAATGGAATATTATTCAGGAACAAATTTGAGTGATTTGAACTGAGGTGGGTGAACCTAGAGCCTGTTATACAGAGTGAAATAAGACAGAAAGAGAAAGACAAATATTGTATATTCACACACATATATATGAAATCTAGAAAAATGGTTCTGATGAACCTATTTGCAGGGCAGAAATAGAGATGCAGATGTAGAGAATGGACTTGTGGACACAGCAGGAGAAGGAGAGGGTGGGACAAGTTGAGAGTGTAGCATTGACATATCAGTTCAGTTCAGTTCAGTTCAGTCGCTCAGTCGTGTCCAACTCTCCGCGACCCCATGAATCACAGCACGCCAGGCCTCCCTGTCCATCACCAACTCCCTGAGTTCACTCAAACTCATGTCCACAGAGTCGGTGATGCCATCCAGCCATCTCATTCTCGGTCGTCCCCTTCTCCTCCCGCCCCCAACCTTTCCCAGCATCAGAGTCTTTTCCAGTGAGTCAACTTGTCGCATGAGGAGGCATTGACATATACACACTACCATATGTAAAACAGCTAATGTGAAGCTGCTGTATAACACAGGGAGCTCAGCCAGCACTTTGTTACAACCTAGAGGGGTGGGGTGTGAGGATGGGGGGATATAGGGAGTGGGAGGGTGGGTCAAGAGGGAGGGGATATATAAACTTATGGCTAATCAACGTTGTATGGCAAAAACCAACACAACCTTGTAAAGCAGTTAAACTTCAATTAAAATTTTTAAAATTAAGTATTTAAAACATTAAAGGATTGACTATAATATGCTTTGCCACTGGAGTGATTCATACTCCAAGTCTCAGATTTATCTAGGGAGCCAATGGACATGAGCAAGCTCCAGGAGATGGGAAGGACAGGGAAGCCTGGCATGCTGCAATTCATGGGGTTGCAAAGAGTCAGATACGACTGAATGACTTAACAACAACCATTAGCTCATCCCAGCTGATGCACAGATGTATCCCCAGTCCTTTATATACAGGAAGCAGCCATAGTAGACACTTCATAAACTCTTAGTACATCACTGAACAGTGCTACTAACCAGGATATATACTCATTAGCATGGTTCATGATATAGCAGTCTTGCTTTCCATGTGTTCTAAGTTCTCTTGAACTTGGCAGACTTTTGTAGCTACAAGAATGAAAGGCCCATCCTCCACTATTTGAGCCATGGTGAGGCTTCCAGTAATCATAATCTGTAGAAAAGTCTTGTGTGGCCTGCCTTCACTCTTATAGCAACAAATCATATCGGGTTAAAAGTTGTGCTAAATTCATCATCCTGCCTCTGGTAAAATAAACTGATATTTTCTAAACTTTATGGATTGGAAAGAGCCCTCTTGGTCAAAGTTAAAGAAACAAATTCACTTGTGTCACTAGAAAGAACTGAATAAGGCGTTTTCAACAAAAACCCAAACTATCCTGGGTATAAACATTTTTCTCTTTGGTTTGTTGATTTGAGGACCCTCATGAGTCTTTAAAGTTCTTGAGTACTTGAGATTTTTGAAGAGTAAATCTTGAAAATTATGGAAATAGTAATTTTTTTCCTTCCTCTTCCGATGGAGCACTACATCCAGGCAAGAGACCTCTGACCTTTGGTCCTGGATACATGACCAGATAAGGGCAGAAAGTGAAGAAAATAAGAGAAGGGATGAAAGGAAAAACAAAATTTCAGAAAGGAAAGAGACCCAAAAAAAAATGTATCAAAAGAACACGATACAGGGGAATTCTTAGGCAGTCCAGTGGTGAGACTCTGGGCTTCTACTTCAGGGGCACAGGTTCGAACCCTGGCTGGGAAACTAAGATCCTATATGCCATGTGGTATGGCCAATAAATGAATAGAGAAAATAATGTAAAAAGGAAAACACGGCTTTTGGAAACCAAAAAAGACAGTGGGAAATTTGGTTAATAAAATTATTAAACTAGTGTGCAATGAGATGGAGGAGGAAATGAGACACATCCCTTAAAAGTGAACTATGTTGGAGACACCAATCATTGTGACCAAACAGGTCAGACAAAGTATAGAGAAGAAAACCATACAACTTGAAGGCCAGGTCTCAATGACAGAGCAAAGAGGAAAAATAAGGTGAGTATAATAATAACTCATAATAATGACTTAGTTAGAATGATAATTAAGGCAAAGGTGGAAGGAATTTTGTATGAGTTGTATTGACAGTTCACCCAATTTTTTGTTTTTACCAGTACAAACCTAACCCCAGCTATAGAGATCCTTCCTTCACAGCCACCACCACCTACCAGGATTCTGGCATCATAAAAATACATCCTTGTTATTTTCTACTGTGGATGAGTGCTTTGCCCATGAACTTGGAATTCTTAAAGCTCACTGTTTTCTGATAGACCTAAATTCTAGCTGAACTAAAAAAAAATCAATTGGGAAAATGAAAAATATAGCAGGATTCAGTAAGGACCACACACATAATGGTTGGCTGCTTTATCTTGTTTCTCACTCTTATGTACATTTTAAAAAATCTATGAGCATTTTTAGAAAAATAAAACCACCAGGATATTTGGGAAATATTAAAACTCATGACATTCACAAAAGAGTGAGGAGGATGAAAAGAAACGAGACAAGTTGATGATGGCATCAGTTAAATACGTTCCCCTTGAGGTGCTCCAAGAAGGGAAGTTGTTCAGCCATAAAACAAAGACAGTTCATCGTTCTGCATGACTATCCCTGAAAATAGACCAAAGCATTTTTCAAATCTTTGAAAGCTTCAAAAGGAGGGAAGAAAAGTTCTTCGAAAACTCAAGTCACATTAAATCAGAAAATATGTGAAGCTGGAATAGAACTAAGGAAGGCTTTGATGCCACACAAAAGATGTTTAGAATAAAGTACTGAGCAGAACAACCAGTCTCAGAACCTAAATGGTAGAAGCAGTAGATTAGGTTGACTCAACCATCCATATTTGTTACTTTCAAAAAGAAATTAAAACTATTTTTTAAAAATTTTCAATTCTACTTTTTCAAAATAATACATATATATACACAAATATATATACATACATAATCCACACACACATATATGTGTGTATATATAAATATATACACATATAAACATTAATGGTATACATACAATATGCATGCGTATGTGTATGCTTTGTGTGTATATATTATATGTGTACAGATACATATATGTATGATATATGTGGTGTGTGTGTGTGGTTTGTTTTTTTTTTTATCAATAGAGCAACTATTTCAAAGAGTTGTTCTTCCAGGACTGAGTAATATTTTACCAGAAAGGAATATTCTGGAAAAGGTTAAATTTAAAATTCATAAAAGTAGACTTGGTGGTGTAAATTTCCTGTAGGTAAGAACATTTGAGATCTGGTACCCAATAGGCACACAATGATCATCTGTTGACTGAATAACTGCAGAGTTATGAAAGAGAGAGGTCATTATTATACTTACAGGCTGTGTATGTACTAAAGGATTTCAGTGACTCCAGAAGCCCTTATTTACTACTTTTATTATCGTTTGGTAAAAATAAATTGTCATCATTTCTAGATTAAAAAGGAAATCCCTACAAAAGCAAAGAGAAGAGGGAAATCATGGGTTCAAAATTCTCTCCTAGGAATGAAGTCCAGAGGTACACTTCCTGGTGCCTGCAGTTATATTCTGTTACATTCCTCCTCTGCTTCCTACTGGCACTAGACTAGTTATGTAACTTCCCTGAACTTCACTTCTCATCTCAAGTAAAATTGATGAGTCCACTTCACCTTCACTCCAGCCACAGGATAGAAATGTTATAGAAGGAATTAGAGGGAACAGAGCTCAGGAACTAAGCAGCCTGAGTCTACACCTCTCACTCCAAGCAAACTCTGCCTATTATGACTTTCAGATAGGATGTTAAAGGGTACAGAAACCTTTTTGGAAACAATAGAAATTAGAAGTGAAGCAAAATTTTTAAAGTACTGGAAAAGCATTAACTCTAACATCTATACCCAAACAAAATGTGCTCTAAAAAGTGAACATGAAATAAAGATTTTTGCAGATTTACAAAAAATGAACAAATTTATCCCCATAAAGGAATCCACAAAGGCAACAGATAAGAGCTGGTTGGACCCTCTAGTTTTGTCTCAGGGGTATACAGGAATTCATCACCAGCAAACCTGCTCTAGGAGAAATTTAAAGAAAGTCCTTTGGGTTGAAGGATAGCAATTCTATTGGATGGAGACCTGGATCTACACAACGAATGAAAAGCACCAGGAGGAGAACTCTACAGAGCCTTGTGTCAAATCTGCGCACTACCATCCCTTCAGGAAAGATGTTCCATGAGGATCTCTGGAGGACAGTGACAGTGTTACAGATTGATACACGCTTACTTGTCAAGGCGGAGACTTCTGCCAACTTCAGGGTTTCATGATATTTGAAGGTATATTTTGACAAGTTCCCAGGGGGTGTGAAGAATGGCTGTTTCCTGAACCAACAGGTTGAATGGAAAATACATTGCATTATTTTTCTCTGAGATCTCTAATTATAAATTGCTGAGCAGTGTGACGCACTGGGTCACAACAGGACTCCTCCCTTTCTTCCCCGTTGTTCACCAAGGTGTCTAGACCAACCGGAGCATGCCTCTGTGACGTTGCTCCTCCTCATACCCAGATACCCGCTTCAGTTCACAGTCCATTCCCCTTCTCCATGGGCTGTACAGGCTGCGGTCCCTCACCTGATCTCTCTTCCCTCAAGCCCACGTTCACTGATGGCACCAATGAGCAACGTGGACGGAGGGATCACAGCATTTGAAATGAACTGTATTCTATTCATTTTGGTTCACAAACCATTTCAGTTCTCCCTGAAGCCCTCTGGGAACTGGTAGCTGATAGATATGTGTTAAGATAGTAGGATTTCAGTTTGAGAAAGACTTCCATAAAAGGGGTATTCAAACATAACAAAATTGAGTGATACGGTTTTATAAGCTGAGTTATGTCCTTCTCAAAACCTACAGAAGTGAAGCTCTGACCCCTTCTACCTCAGACTAACTGTATCTGGAGACTAGGGTCTTTAGAAAGGGCAATTAAGTTAAAATTAGGTCATTGTGGGGGCAGGGAGGGGGCTAGTCCAATATGACTGTTGTTGGTATAAAAGGAACAAACTTGGACACATTCGTGCACATACATAGGCCAAAAAGTGGCCACTGCAGGAAGGTGGATGTCTACAAGTCAAGGAGAGAGTCCTCAGAAGAAACTGACCTTGCTGACACCTTGATCTTGGACTTCAGCTTCCAGAGTAGTGAGAAAATAAATTTCTCTTGGTTAAACCGCACCCCCAAAGTTAGAGCCACATCACAAATATATTAGGCAGAGTAGGGCAGGAGGGAAAATTCATAGAAAAGGCAAAAGAAAGACTTCACAAAAATACCAGAAGGGAGCTCCTTGTCCCTTTGACAAGCAAAGTGCTGCTACTTTAAAGGAACAAAAACATATATGCAGAATCACTTCAGCAATAAGATGTTAGGGGGACATCAGGTACATTCATGAATAATAAAATGGGGCAAATTAGTGGCAACGAATCGAAGACAAAATGCCACTACATGCCCCTGGTTAGAGGGAGATCACACCCAGGCAATGGATAAGGTGAAGTCAGAATGAGAATCAGAGGATCTGGAATGCATGTGGACTGCAAAAGGGAGCTAGGATTCTACAGATTCATATGGGGGCTAAGGATGATATTTTAAGTAGAATGAAGAAAGGCAATAAAGTTAAGGATACCTTTGCCCTGTGCTGAAAAGTGGTGTGTGAATTATCAGTTCTGTTACAACTCATTCACCATCTGAGAATGAAGTTAGCTGAGATAAGGCTAGAAAAGCAGGTCAGGGCTTATTATGGAGGATATCAGTGCTAAGGTGATTAATTTATTCTTAATTGGTAAGGAAAAGTCAAGTCATTGAAAGTTCTCACTGACAAACTCTTAGTCGTTATGCCAATAACTAGACAGAGAGTAATATTCCAGGGATATATCTATATTATTACCTGGATTTATTCTCAACTAGAAGTGTGAAATTTAGAATTAACCAAGGGTAATGTGTGATGGCAGTATATCCTAGGCTGTGAAAATAAATCTGTGGAATATGAACAGACATACACATAGAGTTTTTAAGTGAATTAATTTTCACTGCAAATGAACACTTGTTATATAGTATTACTGCTCATCTAAATTCTATAATCCTTTTAATATAACAGAATCTAATTGACCCTGGTGGGCTCCACAGGGAGTGGCCATGTCACAGGTGTGTCATCTCTTCTTCCCCTATAAGAAGGTACAATTACACTGCTAGATGAATCAAAGAAAAGAATGAATGATTTTCCCAGGAAGATAAACCAAATGTTAATTTTATATAGTTGAAGATGTATGAGGCTCAAAATGTGTTTTCATTTTCTCAAAATAGAGCTCTTAAAGTCAGGCTTAGAAGAGGGGGAATTCTAATGCTGCTTAGAGCACTGATGCCCTCATGTGGGAAAAAAACAGTTCACACAAATTTCAACCTCTAGGACACCTGAGGAAATTCTACATGCTAACCCTATCGGAAGAAATGGTTTTTCTTGAAATGGTTATGAATGTACATTTGGAATTTTCATTCTCTCATTAATGTTCTTTAGGTATCTTTGTTCAGCGTTAGAGGCCACTAGAAATCCACAGGAAATGCACAGGGTGTCAATAAATCATTTTTCTTATAATAATAGATACAAGAATTTTTCAGCTTAATTTTCATTTAATATAAAAAATATATTACAGCTTTTGATAAACAGTAATAAATGTGTACCTTGAGATACTCCATTCCTTATATCTGTTTAATATTATCAGTGCCAAGATGCTGACTTCTTGATGAAGGACTGTACATAAGAACAAAAGCCTTACAAACTTGTAGCTATGCCACAGCCTGCAGTTTCTGTATCCTGATATCCCAGGGGAAAACCTGCTTAGAATTAAGAAAATTTGCCCTAAAATTCAGTCTGTCCTCTTCACCAGGCAAAGTTGCTACCTTTATTTGCTTTATTGGCCTATATCCACATTTAGGAAGCCTGGAAGAAAAATGGGGCATCAACAGAGCCAGAGAAGAGGCAGTTGGAGGAGCAGGAGGAAACCCAGAATGTTTTATTCACCCTATTTTGTTATAGATGTGCTGACCTAGTTATATTCCCCAGTATGCAAAGATCCAGAATTCCAGGTAGAATTCATACTATCTTTGCTGGAAGACACGCTCCCCTAGGCCAGCCCTCATAGACTCAGACAGGATGCTGAAAAGGTCATCAAAGGGGCATACAGCCAAGTAGAAGTTTATTACTCACAGCCATTGCAAGGAGCACGTCATCTTTTTTGATCACAGGTTTGTTCTAAGGTCACCACAGTGAACTGTGAGGTCTCAGTATTGTCATCTTTCCTGTCCTGTCTCCTCCCTGCTTCACAATCTCCCTTCCTTCCCTCAACCAGTTACCTGTTCCCCTCACCCTGTGAAACATGCTACCCCTCAATGACAAGCTGCTGTAAGGAGAGCAGAGGGGTTTATTTCATAGCACTCATGAATTAGAAACAGATGTCAGTGTCCCTGTGTTGAGAAGGATTCTGAGGTATGTGTAGGCTCATTTGGAGAATATACTGGAACTGAAAAATGATGCCTCCCTTGAGGATATGTGTGTGTGTGGCTGTGTAGAACAGGTCATGGAAGGGCCAGTGCAGCATTCGTGAAGTTTAGATTTTGTTCCTCTCCTTTATATGTGTTAGGCCCCCGGAAGTCCTCACCATTCTCTGATGACCTCAGAGGTCTTTGTCCTCTAATCCTCTCTTCCCTTCTTTAACTGATTAACTCCCATTTGCTCTTTAAGACTCAACTTTTATCCCTTCCATTTTGGTCTCACAGCACATTGTTCATTTAAGTCTATTTTAGCTCAAAATATACAAAGTGTGACTATCAACATTTCAGTTGTATTAATCTGTGTGTTAAGATTGAAGGCAGAAGGAGAAAAGGCGACAGAGGATAAGATGGCTGGATGGCATCACCGAAGTGATAGACATGAACTTGGGCAAACTCTGGGAGATTGGGAGGGACAGGGAGGCCTAGCGTCCATAGGGTTGTGAAGAGTCAGACACAACTGGATGGCTGAACAACAACAGCAGCTGTGTATTACCTAAGGGTGGTAATTTTGCCTAATTCAACTTTCATCTCTGGAGCCTATAACGGTGTTCACTCAAAAATAGGCACCAATTTTTCTAGGAATAAAAGACAGAGAGAATGGAAACAATGGAGGAGTTCTCTCTCCAGAAGTATGTGACACTTTGCCTGGTATCTGAGGAACTTAAGCTTCATTGCCTATGAAAGAGATTTCAAGCTTCAAAGAGAAGGTGGAGTTGCTTCATGAAAGAAGCATCTTCTTCAGTCTCCCAACAGCCACCCTGGCACAGCATTCAAGTCCCTTGATCAAAGCAAAACTCTCATTTATAATATTCCTCAAATTTTTGGTGACATTTCTGTGTTTGCACAAAGTCCTTTATATGTGTCACATTTGCCTCTTGGTTCTCAGATCCACTCTTCGCATATTCCTGTCCTGGTCTGAACACTAGGGGCTAAAACCTCAAATCATATTTTCAGCTGGGTCCAGTCAGTGGGAGGCAATGGTGAACTCTTCCTAGCTCCCAGATTCTGATAACAGCACTGCCTCCATCTTTGTCTTCCCCTCCCGAGCAGTGAGAGCAATCCCCAAAGTTGCTAATCCCTCCTCTTGGCTCTGTCAATTCTAAGACATTTGTTACAAGATCCCTGTATTAAAGTACATCTAATAAACCACCTTGTATAGGCTCTATTTTCCTGCCATAGACCCCCAACTGATGCACTGTGCTACAGCTGTTCATATATGTTTTGAAATATTACATATCATCTTCACATCAAACGGGAGCACATTACAGTATTCACCATTCACCATATGCAACATACTGAGGATTCCGTACACATACTAGACCAGAGGGATAAAATTAAAAGCTTTAATTCGCAATAGGATTAAGGAGTAAGACAAAAGGAAAATTACTGGTAAAGAACCCTCCTGCAATGCAGGAGATGCAAGAGACACAGGTTCAATCCCTGGGTCGGGAAGATTCCCTGGAGAAGGAAATGGCAACCTGCTCCAGTACTGTTTTCTGGAAAACTCCATGGACAGAGGAGCCTAGTGGACTACAGTCCATGGGGTGGCAGACTCGGACACGACTGAGTGTGCACACACACACATTTATAAATACAAATACATATTTATAAAATATCCTCCCCCGTGTCCTATGTGTGTCAGTCGCTCAGTCGTGTCCGACTCTTTGTGACCCCATGGACTGTAGCCCACCAGGCTCCTTTTTCCATGGCATTCTCCAGGCAAGAATACTGACGTGGGTTGCCATTTCCTTCTCCATCTGTGTCCTATAGGAAAACAAGTAAGAGAGGGACAGAGAGAAAAGGCAGGGGGAAAAAAACAAAAAACTATATTCGTGCAGAAACTCAGAATGACCCCATCCTCTGGTGCAACTTTAGAGAACACTGGCTTATTACGATACAAATTGGACCAAATGGTAAAGGAACTCCAGCGCCATCACAGGGCTTTCTCGCTTCGTTACACAGTGCAGTGGAGCGCAGCACAGACTGAGGGGGGAAGGAAGTCCTTTATGTGTTTCACATTTACCTGCTTGCCTTCAAACCCCAGGGCAGAGATTCAGTTAGGGGTGGGATGGAGGCAGAACATATTGCTGCATAGAGGCTGCATAATAGATGGAGAAAAACCAGCCTGGAGTTTCCGCCAGCCCCTGTCTCAATTGGCAGTTGAGACAGAGGAGAAAAAATCCACAGCAGACACCCTGTGCCCTGTTTTATTCCTCACAATTGAGTTTTTAGCTGAAGGGCGGAGTCTGGAAAAGAATGTAATTTGCAGCTGCATACCAGAGGTGACTGAAAAGCTCAAGCACAAAATGAAAAGCTCAAAAGCTTTGGGGCCTCATTTTAACTCAAATTATTACCAGAATTGCCAAACAATTCAATAACAGTCGAACAAAGCCAATCAGAATGACAGAACATTTTTTCTTTTCAATAAAACTTTAATATCCCATTCCATGTGTTTTATTTTTTGTAGTTATATTATCCTTATTTTTTTACATCTTATAATCATTTCATCTGAAGGTTAGTCTCCCATCAATAAAGCAAAACCTTTTCTCTTATATTTTTGAAATTATTTTTGATTCATAACTGGTTCTTGCTTTCTTTTTCAGACACACCAAATAGACATATGTGAGATATCTACATTGTTATAATTTATAATTTCCTCCAAAATTTCTTACATTTCCTAATCTACTTCCCTGCTTTTCTTTCAGATTCTCTTAAGTGTGTCCCCACTTTGCAGATTTATACTTCGGTCATATAGATCCTGTTAAATTCATTTTAATTTAAAACAAGATCATCAATCAGACAGAGGTGGCTTTAATGCCATGGCAGCCTACATAAGCAAACCAGAATCTGAGCTTGAAAAGGCCGTGAGGTTACGAAATTAAAACCTAAGGACCACTAATCACAGACAGGCTTTAAGCAATAGCCAATCAATAATTTCTTTGCTTTACTTACACCTTTTCTCTGTGAAAGTCTTTCCAGGATCTCCTGTCAGTAGAGTGCTCCTAATCATTTTCAGTTTAGCACTGCCCAATTCAAATTGATAAATGTTCAAATGAACGCTTCAAATTTTCAATGTGTCTGTTATCTTTTACCAGTCCTTTATTGCTTATAATTCATTTTTAAGAAGTTCTGTAATGCAGCTAACTATTTTCTCTATCTCTTCCTCTCTTTTCAGTTCTCTTTACCTCTGATTTTACTGTCTTTCACCTGTAGGAAGTTTTGTGTGTCTTTGTTATTATTTTCTTATTAGTCATCTATGAAAAAATTTTATTTTTGCAGGCCTTGCTATCATCAATTCTAACAAAACAGGAAGACAGGACTATTTAAGATGATGTACCTCAAACAATCATTAAAAGCAAAAATAAGGGAATATTGTTAGCTTGTTGCTGTTGTTCAGTCGCTAAGTCCTGTCCAACTCTGTGATCCCGTGGACTGCAGCACACCAGGCTTCCCAGTCCTTCACCATCCCCCGGAGTTCAAATCTTGTCCATTGAGTCCAACCATCTCACTCTCTGTTACCCCCTTTCCCTCTTGCCCTCAATCTTTCCCAGCATCAGGGTCTTTTCCAGTGAGTCAGCTCTTCCTATCAAGTGGCCAAAGTATTGGAACTTCAGCATCAATCTTTTCAATAAATATTCAGGGTTGATTTCTTTTGGGACTGACTAGTTTGATCTCATTGCTATCCAAGGGACTCTGAAGAGTTTTCTCCAACACCACAGTTTGAAAGCATCAATTCTTCAGCACTCAGCTTTCTTTATAGTCTAACTCTCACATCCATACATGACTACTTCAAAAACATAGCTTGACTATATGGACCTTTGTTAGCAAAGCAATATCTCTGCTTTTAATACTCTGTATAGGTTGGTCATAGCCTTTCTTCCAAGGAGCAAGCATCTTTTAATTTCATGGCTGTAGTCATCATCCACAGTGATTTTGGAGCCCAAGAAAATAAAATCTGTCATTGTTTCCACTGTTTCACCATCTATTTTCCATGAAGTAATGGAACCATATGCCATGATCTTAGTTTTCTGAATGTTGAGTTTTAAACCAACTTGGTTACTCTCCTCTTTCACATTCAACAAGAGGCTCTTTTGGATTTGAAATAGCTGAGCTGGAATTCCATCACCTTCACTAGCTCTGCAATGCTTCCTAAGGCCCACTTGACTTCACACTCTATCATGTGAGTGATGCTAGGTGGGTGATCACACCATCATGGTAATCTGGGTCGTTAAGACCTTTTTTGTATAGTTCTGTGTATTCTTGTCACCTCTTAATTTCCTCTGCTTCTGTTATATCCTTGTCATAACTAACCTTTATTATGCCCATCTTTGCATGAAATGTTCCCTCGGTAGCTCCAATTTTCTTGAAGAGATCTCTAGACTCTAGTAGCAAACCATTCCAGTATTCTTGCCTTGAGAACCCCATGAAGAGTAGGAAAAGGCAAAAGATGTTTGCTACCATTTATTATTTCATATTTTTCTGAAACTGCTGCTGCTGCTGCTGCTGTTAAGTCACTTCAGTCGTGTCCGACTCTGTGTGACCCCATAGATGGAAGCCCACCAGGCTCCCCCATCCCTGGGATTCTCCAGGCAAGAACACTGGAGTGGGTTGCCATTTCCTTCTCCAATGTGTGAAAGTGAAAAGTGAAAGTGAAGTCGCTCAGTCGTGTCCGACCCTTAGCGACCCCATGGACTGCAGCCCACCAGGCTCCTCCATCCATGGGATTTTCCAAGCAGCCAATGCAATTAGTTTAGAAAGAGAAAATATTTGCTTCAGTCACGTTTGACTCTGTGAGACCGCATGGACTGTAGCCAGCCAGGCTCCTCTGTCCGTGGGATTCTCCAGGCAAGAATACTGGAGTGAGTTGCCATGCCCTCCTCCAGGGGATCTTCCCAACCCAGGGAT
Organism: Moschus berezovskii; assembly: GCF_049115385.1. Lineage (NCBI taxonomy): Eukaryota > Metazoa > Chordata > Mammalia > Artiodactyla > Moschidae > Moschus > Moschus berezovskii. Next base: position 66,206,115 of record NC_142466.1, read on the forward strand.
TGAACCCATGTCTCATGTCTCCTGTATTGGCCGGCAGGTTCTTTACCATTAGTGCCACCTGGCAAGCCCCAATTTTGGAAAAGAGAACACAAATGTTGTATCATTTTCAAATTGCATTACTATACGCCTGCTGCGTCACTTCAGTCGTGTCCGACTCTGTGTGACCCCATAGACAGAAGCCCACCAGGGTCCCCCGTCCCTGGGATTCTCCAGGCAAGAACACTGGAGTGGGTTGCCATTTCCTTCTCCAATGTGTAAAAGTGAAAAGTGAAAGTGAAGTCGCTCAGTCATGTCTGACCCTTAGCGACCCCACGGACTGCAGCCTACCAGGCCTAGAAAACCCCAAAAGAAGCATCCAAAAATGCAATACAAGCAGTAAGAATTTGATATGTCCAATTCCAAAGAGATTATAGAATCATTATATATAACTTCCCAATATACTAAATATATCCAATTGGTATATTTACTAAATATAACTCCAGTTGGAATTATGAGAGGAATAATCATTTCAATCAGAATTTATTTAATAGTAAGTGAAGGATGAAGGACTGAGCTAAAGTTGAAACTCCAATACCTTGGCCACCTAATGTGAAGAATTGACTCATTGGAAGACCCTGATGCTGGGAAAGATTGAAGGTGGGAGGAGAAGGGGACGACAAAGGATGAGATGGTTGGATGGCATCACCGACTCAACGGACATGAGTTTCAGTAAACTCCAGGAGTTGGTGATGGACAGGGAGGCCTGGCATGCTGCAGTCCATGGGGTCACAAAGAGTCAGACACGACTGAGTGACTGAAGTGAAGGATAAAAAGAAAACTTGAACCAATAAAAGGAATTTGTTGACTCATGTATCCAAAATGTCCAGAAGTAAAAGCAGGTTTAAAATTATGTTCAATATTGTGGCACAGTGTTAACCTATATCGTGATTCTATCTGTTGATCTTCTGTTTTCTTTTATGTCCTATAGGAAAAATCACCTTTCCTCCAACTACTAAACGAAAGTCCTGGGCTTCTTTTTAACTGGCTCGCCTTAGATCATAAGCCTATCAACTAGTCATTATGAGTAAGGGAATTCCATGTATTAATTGGCTTTGGACTGAATAATGTGGCTATCCTGAACCTGTCAATATAGCAATGAGGTGGAATTATCTATATTTGGAGTTGGGGATGGGAGCAAACCTAAACAAACCTGCTTGCTCTTAATGGAGTAGGGTGAAAGAGATTGAGAAGGCAACCACAATTGATAATAATGATGATAATGATAATGCTGACACTGATGGTAGCAATAGTAATAACAGATAAAATGATTGCATTTTAACATGGATCCATCATTGTGCTAATCTCATTCTTATCAGATTTAAAGTCATTAACTTCATTTGGTTCTTGTGTAAACTAAGTAATATTATTCACACAAACTGCTTATTACCTAATAATAATGAAAATAATAATTATTATCATGAAAGGAATAGTAATAATAAGTCATAATAAGGGAAGTGATAGTAATAACAATAATATTGTTGTTGTTTAATTGCTAAGTCATGTCTGACTCTTCTGTGACCCCTTAGACTATAGCCCACCAGACTCCTCTGTCCATGGGATTTCCCAGGCAAGAGTACTGGAATGGGTTACCATTTCCCTACCCAGGGAATTTTCCCAACCCAGGAATCAAACCCACATCTCCTGCATTGGCAGGCAGATTCATTACCATAGAGATACCAGGGAAGCCCCAACAATAACATTAGCAGCACTGATACTCAAAAGTATTGGGTAAATATGTAGTATTATTCTTCTAATTTTATAGATGAGGTAACTGATACTTTTTAAATGTACATAACTATTTTAAGGTAAGTAGAGGTTACACAAGCTGGAATCAAGATTGCCAGGAGAAATATCAATAACCTCAGATATGCAAAAGACACCACCCTTATGGCAGAACAAAGATCATGGCATCTGGTCCCATCACTTCATGGGAAATAGATGGGGAAACAGTGGAAACAGTGTCAGACTTTATTTTTTTGGGCTCCAAAATCACTGCAGATCCTGACTGCAGCCAGGAAATTAAAAGATGCTTACTCCTTGGAAGGAAAGTTATGACCAACCTAGATAGCATATTAAAAAGCAGAGACATTACTTTGCCAACAAAGGTCCGTCTAGTCAAGGCTATGGTTTTTCCAGTGGTCATGTATGGATGTGAGAGTTGGACTGTGAAGAAAGCTGACCGCCAAAGAATTGATGCTTTTGAACTGTGGTGCTGGAGAAGACTCTTGAGAGTCCCTTGGACTGCAAGGAGATCCAACCAGTCCATTCTAAAGGAGATCAATCCTGGGTGTTCATTGGAAGGACTGATGCTGAAGCTGAAACTGCAATACTTTGGCCGCCTCATGCGACGAGTTAACTCAATGGAAAACAGTCTGATGCTGGGAGGGATTGGGGGTGGGAGGAGACGGGGATGACAGAGAATGAGATGGCTGGATGGCATCACCGACTCGATGGACATGAATTTGAGTGAACTCTGGGAGTTGGTGATGGACAGGAAGGCCTGGCGTGCTGTGATTCATGGGGTCGCAAAGAGTTGGACACGACTGAGCGACTGAACTGAACTGAAGAAGAACTAAAGAGCCTCTTGATGAAAGTGAAAGAGGAGAGTGAAAAAGTTGGCTTAAAACTCAACATTCAGAAAACTAAGATCATGGCATCTGGTCCCATCACTTCATGGGAAATAGATGGAAAAACAGCGGAAACAGTGGCTGACTTTATTTTGGGGGGCTCCAAAATTACTGCAGATGGTGAGGGCAGCCATGAAATTAAAAGATGCTTACTCCTTGGAAGGAAAGTTATGACCAACCTAGACAGCATATTAAAAAGCAGAAACATTACTTTGCCAATAAAAGTCCTTCTAGTCAAGGCTATGATTTTTCCAGTAGTCATGTACGGATGTGAGAGTTGAACTACAAAGAAAGCTGAGTGCAGAAGAATTGATGCTTTTGAACTGTGGTGTTGGAGAAGACTCTTGAGAGTCCCTTGGTCTGCAAGGAGATCTAACCAGTCCATCCTCAAGGAGATCAGTTCTGGGTGTTCATTGAAAGGACTCACGCTGAAGCTGAAGTCCCAATACTTTGGCCCCCTGATGTGAAGAGCTGACTTACTGGAACAGACCCTTGCTGGGAAAGATTGAAGTCAGGAGGAGAAGGGAATGACAGAGGATGAGATGGTTGGCATTACCGACTCGATGGACATGAGTTTGAGCAAACTCTGGGAGATGGTAAAGGACAGGGAAGCCTGGCATGCTGCAGTCTGTGGTGTTGCAAAGAGTCCGACATGACTAAACAACAGCAAATGTATTAGAAAGACATAGAAACAACCTAAACATCCATTGATTGATGACAAGATAAAGTAGATGTGATGCATATATACAATAGAGTACCACTCAGCCATAAAAAAAGAACAAAATAATGCCATTTGCAGCAACATGTATGCCCTTAGAGATTATCGTACTAAGTACATCAGAAAGAGAAAGACAAATACCGTACAATATTACTTTATATGTGTAATCTAAAATATGACACAAACAAACATCTACAAAACATACTCATAGACATAGAGAACAGACGAGTGGTTACCAAGGGGAAGGAGTGTGTGGAGGGATGGAGTGGGAGTTTGGGAATAGCAGATGTAAACTAGTATATATATAATGGATAAACAACAAGGTCCTATTGTATAGCACAAGGAAATATAGTCAATATCCTGTGATAAACTATAATAAAGGGCAATATTTAAAAGAATGAAATAAATAAATGTACCCCAAAATTGAAAGAAACATGGCTTAGAAACAAAAGAATGTCTGAAGAAATGGAAAGTTTTACCTTGTTCGTAAAGAGAAATACTCTATATCGAAAAGATTAAAATAAGATTTTGCAGCAATCAATGAAATTCCCAGTAGGGATGTGTGTTTGTGTTTATATATGTATGGTGGTGTTTTGTTTGGGGATTGAAGGCAGAGACAGTACAGCTCACAGAATATTTCATTTATAACCTTAGATACCCACTCTCCTGCATTTAGGCAGGACTAGGTGAGTTATTTCAGAGAAGGCAATGGCAAGCCACTCCAGTACTATTGCCTAGAAAATCCCATGGATGGAAGAGCCTGGTAGGCTGCAGTCCGTGGGGTCGCTAAGGGTCGGACTCGATTGAGCGACTTCACTTTCACTTTTCACTTTCACACATTGGAGAAGGAACTGGCAACCCACTCCAGTGTTCTTGCCTGGAGAATCCCAGGGACAGGGGAGCCTGGTGGGCTTCTGTCTATGGGGTCACACAGAGTCAGACACGACTGAAGTGACTTAGCAGCAGCAGGTGAGTTATTTAGACCTCAGTGCTGTCCCATATCATAGCTACTAGCCACATGCAGCTTAACTGAAAAGTAAGTTAATCATTTTCCCAAAACTTAAAATCTAATTTCTCAGTCATATTAATCACATGTCAAGTGCTCACATTTCATTAGCTACAAATGGTGAATGGATACTATATTGGACAGTGCAGATGACAGATCATTTCCATTATAGTAGAAAGTTCTATAGGAAGTGCCATTCTAGACAATGAGTTGTGAGAGGAGGAAATACGTGCCCTTTTTAACTTGTGCACAATTCTCCAGCTGCTTTCCCCTGACTCTGGTGACTGAGGAGCTGAGAAGTGTCGCTGTAAAGTGTTGGCACTTCTGTCAACCTCAGTACCTGAGAAGTTGCAGAGCAAATGCCATCCCCTGCCTCACTCACACACCGACTCATGTGGTAGATACACTCTGAGAAAGAAAGAAACTCGTGTTAACCCACTGAGCTTTGGAGGTTGTTTGCTACCGTAGTTTACCCACTTATGACTAAAACTTAGGTGGCATGTCTAGTGACAGATATTTTAAGAAAGATGAAAACTTGACAACCTGATTCAAAGGTGAAAATATAATAATAATCAGTAAAAAAAAAAAAAAAACCACTTAGGAACATTCTGATAGATAAAGAGCAAACTTCTGATATTATAGATACTAAAATATATAATAAGTTACAACAATTGAGAGAGTGTAGGAATAGGCAGACAGATCAATGAAAGAGAATGGATGTGAGAATAAATGAAAATTTAGTGTGAACTAAAGGTCTCATTTCTAATTACCTGTGTTCACTCCTGTCTCCCTGCAGTGCTAACGAGAGTCTTAGTCTTTGAGATGTAGTTTCTCTGTTTTTCTCCCAAGACTTGCCCCTGATAGAGCCATCTAGCAGCTGGGTCCACTAATACGATGTGCCTTTCTGATTTTATAATCCCTCAGTCCCATCCTCAATGAAGTCTATCTCCACCCTGTTTTCTAGTTAATTGTAATTGCCCGAGGCGTTCTACTAACTTATTGTCTGTTAACATTTCCAATTCCTTAGAGTCCTACCCATAAGGCCAATCCTTTCTTATCGGCCTCACAGTTCATATATTTTGAATGAAGATGGAATTGTGCTTCACTTAGCACAATCCTCTATGAAACTTATAAACTTATATTTTACCCACTTAAATCTGAATCCTTCTGTGGTTGCTCACTTCTCTACATTGCAGAAATAGTTATATCCTATAGAAAACATGCTCTTTATTTCATTAATCTCATTAACACTTTATGATTTCTAAATCTAAACTCTCCAACTACTCCTTTATTCATCAGCACACATACCTAATCAAATAAATATTACACACTAATCGAATCCCCACTGCCAAGGAAAATATACCCACAGTCTCAGTAATGATGTTGGTCCCCACTTTTCTCAGACATATTCTATTCAAATCTGACATCCTCTACAATTTACCTATATTTTTCAGTCCAAATAATACCTGGACTGTCCATCCATCTTTATTTTTCCAGTGTTCTATGGAGACAGACAAAATGGTTAGGCTTTGGGTATAAATTTTTAGATTTTCACATTCTGTATACCAAAACAAGTATTAGATTTATCAATCTGAATATCAAAAACAAACATCAGAGTTATTAGAATAATAAATGATATAATATTTTTATAATGTAACAAGAGGTTTTTTCTGCCTGTGACCCAAATGATAAAGACAGCAAAGAAAAACAGTGATAAATCCATATATATTTAACAACATCAGCAAAAATAGCAACCAAAAAAAAAAAACTACATAATGCTTTATATGTAAAAGTTAAATCATAATGAGTAAAACTGAGGAAACTTTAATATATATGAGAGTTTACATATTTTGTAAGAAAAATAAAAGGAAAAGGAATAAAGGAAAAACTTCAGTAGAAATTTGGGCAAGGATATGAAGAGCCAAGTCATAAAAGAAGATACACAAAAGAAAACAAATATATAAAAGATATTCAAACTCCCAGGTAATCATAGAAATGCAAATTTTAAAATGCTGAATTTCCCCAAACATATTAGAATATTAAACAAATCAGGATGAGGGCAGGATGCAGTGAAAAAGACAAGTCACATTAGTGACAGGAATGTAAGATGTTAAAACTTTGAAAAGAACAGTGTTTAAAATATGTTTTAAAGTTTAAAAGAGACTTCCATTTGTTGTAATAATCATAAGACTTGAAATTTATGGCAAGGAGGTAATCCCAGAAGTCTGCAAAAGCCTTATTTTGACTGGCAGAAATCTGGAACTATTTCATCTGTACAGCAAGAGAAGGATGGTTAAAACTTGGAGGTAAAAACCTACAATATTTTTCAGGCACCAATGGCAAGCCACTCCAGTACTCTTGCCTAGAAAATCCCATGGATGGAGGAGCCTGGTAGGCTGCAGTCCGTGGGGTCGCTAAGGGTCGGACACGACTGAGTGACTTCACTTTCACTTTCAAAGTGGTGATGGGCTTCCCTGGTGACTCAGTGGTAAAGAATCCCTGTGCCAATGCAGGAGATGCAGGTTCAATCTCTGGGTGGGGAAGATTCCCTGGAGAGGAAATGGCAACCCACTCCAGTACTCTTGTTTGGAAAATTCCATGGGCAGAGGAGCCTGGTGGGCTGCAGTCCATGGGATCGCCAGAGAGTCGGACACAACTTAGCAATTAAACAGCAACAACAAAGTGATGATGCATATCTGTATTCATCTACATGGGGGAGGAAAGGTCCAGAGCATATTATTGAGAAAAATAAATTGGGTATCCATCTGCATGTATATGTGAATCCATCTATGTAAAAACAAATCTGTGTACGTATGTGTAAAAAGAGAATGAAAAACTGTTAAAGTAGTAATTATTATTTCTAGCTAGTAGAATTTCAGATGATTTTTACTATTTCCTTTGTACTTTTCTAGATTTTTTTTCAAATTTACAGTGTGTCTGCTATAATAAAAATCATTCAAGTAAACAAAAATAAAAACAAAGATAATTATAAATATTATAGAGCAACCTGGGAAATGTTTGTGGTATTTTATGACAAAAAAAATCACAATAGAGTTACGTCTACACTATGATTGCATCTTCAAAATAGGTGGGCTTGCTGACAAGGAATATAAAAGAGTAAGAAAATAAAGAAGTAAGTAAGTGATATGTTGTTGAATTGATGCAGTTGATTTTTCTTTTCTTTAAAAACTGTCAACTATTGTTATGTTACTTGTTCCATAAACATTTTATGAAATTTAAATATTTAATAGAACAGGTAAAATCAGTAAAAGAAGAAAGGTGATTTGGTTGATGAAAAAGAAAGGTGGTCAGAAGAGAGTTGCAAACTGCAGGAAATTTGAAAGAGATCTGGCATGGTTATAGATTGCTTTTAATCATGTTCTAAATGGTTATAAATTGTTTAACCCCCACCACATCCCCAAATCATTCAATAGGGAAATTTCTTCCTGAGAATATTTAAAACAGCATTGATAGAGATCTGAAGTAGCAAAAGAAAATATCAACTGATTTCATAACCTTCATCTACACGTCTTAGTAGAAAATATTCCCAGTAATAATGATGACCAGAGAGAAAATAAGGATATGCTCATTTAAATTTATATCAACACTAAACCAGGCCTTGCACTCAGAGTTTCCCACAAATCAGTGATAACCCACTATGGATTTTTCCAGTGTAATTAAACAAACTCTGCCAGACCAGCCCCTTCCTTTGCCCATACTTTGGAACTCTGTTAATGAATTATACATTGAATATCCACACATCATTCAATAATGTGATGAATGCCTTATGGTCAAAAGTCCCTTGGGTGGAAGGAAGATATCGAAAAAAGTAATCCTGGAGTTTAACTGACACACCCTTCAGAGAAGACTTTGTAGTGGGCATAATAAGTTCTGCATATTTCAATCTTACAAGCCTAGGAGTCTCTCTGAGGATTCATCAGAAGGAATCCCAGAAGGTGTGGAGAAAAGGGAAGCCTCCTACACTGTTGGTGGGAATGTAAACAGTATAGCCATTATGGAGCACAATATGGAGGTTCTTTAAAAAACTAAAAATAGAGCTACCGTATGATCTAGCAAGCCCACTCCTGGGCAATATCTGGAGAAGAACATAATGTGAAAAATTTCATGCACCCCAATGACCATTGCAGCACTACTTATAGCCAGGACGTGGAAGCAACCTAAATGTCCATTAACAGAGGACTGGGTAAAGATGTGGCACATATATACAATGGAATATTACTGAGTCATAAAAAGGAACAAAATAATGCCATTTGCAGCAAATGGATGGACCTAGAGATTGTCATACTGAGTGAAGTAAGTCAAACACAAAGACAAATAGCATATGATATCACTTATAAGTGGAATATTAAAAAAAAGAAAAGGGTACAAATGAACTTATGAACAAAACAGAAATAGATTTACAGATTTAGAAAACAAATTGATGGCTACCAGGGAGTTAAGGGAGATGGAGGGATGAATTAGGGAGATAGGGATTGACATATACACACCACTATATATATAATGTCCATGTGTAGAGTCTTCTCTTGTGTTGTTGGAAGAGGGTGTTTGCTATGACCAGTGCATTCTCTTGGCAGAACTCTATTAGCTTTTGCCCTGCTTCATTCCGTGCTCCAAGGCCAAATTTGCCTGTTACTCCAGCTGTTTCTTGACTTCCTACTTTTGCATTCCAGTCCCCTAGAATGAAAAGGACATCTTTTTTGGGTGTTAGTTCTAAAAGGTCTTGTAGGTCTTCATAGAACCTTTCAACTTCAGCTTCTTCGGCATTACTGGTTGGGGCATAGGCCTGGATTACTATAATATTGAATGGTTTGCCTTGGAAACAAACAGAAATCATTCTGTCATTTTTAAGATTGCATCCAAGTACTGCAATTCAGACTCTTTTGTTGACCATAATGACTACTCCATTTCTTCTAAGGGAATCCAATTGCTGAGAGAAATATCAATAACCTCAGATAGGCAGATGACACCACCCTTATGGCAGAAAGTGAAGAGGAACTAAAAAGCCTCTCGATAAAAGTGAAAGAGGAGAGTGAAAATGTTGGCTTGAAGCTCAACATTCAGAAAACAAAGATTATGGCATCTGGTCCCATCACTTCATGGGAAATAGATGGGGAAACAGTGGAAACAGTGTCAGACTTTATTTTTTTGGGCTCCAAAATCACTGCGGATGCTGATTGCAGCCATGAAATTAAAAGATGCTTACTCCTCGGAAGGAAAGTTATGACCAACCTAGATAGCATATTAAAAAGCAGAGACATTACTTTGCCAACAAAGGTCCATCTAGTCAAGGCTATGGTTTTTCCAGTGGTCATATATGGATGTGAGAGTTGGATTGTGAAGAAAGCTGATCGCCGAAGAATTGATGCTTTTGAACTGTGGTGCTGGAGAAGACTCTTGAGAGTCCCTTGGACTGCAAGGAGTTCCAACCAGTCCATTCTAAAGGAGATCAATCCTGGGTGTTCACTGGAAGGACTGATGCTAAAGCTGAAACTCCAATACTTTGGCCACCTCATGCGACGAGTTGACTCACTGGAAAAGACTCTGATGCTGGGAAAGGTTGGGGGTGGGAGGAAAAGGGGACGACAGAGAATGAGATGGCTGGATGGCATCACCAACTCGATGGACATGAGTTTGAGTGAACTCCGGGAGTTGGTGATGGACAGGGAGGCCTGGCGTGCTGTGATTCATGGGCTTGCAAAGAGTCGGACACAACTGAGCAACTGAACTGAACTGAACAGATATATATAATAGATAACTAATGAGGACCTACTATATATAGCACAGGGAACTCCACTGAATATAGTGGCCTCTATGGGAAAAGAATCTAAAAGAGTGGACTTAGGTATATGTATCACTAATTCCCTTTGTTGTACACCTGACACTAACACAACATTATAAGTCAACTACACTCTAAAAAAAATTTTTTTAATAAAGAGGGAATCCTAGGTTCCTGACCCAGAAGGATGCTCCTGGCTTCATGGGGACCTAATGAACCATCATGAGTTGCATTTTCTCTGATAAGAGCCTTTTGACTCCAAAGGGAAGAATCGGGAAACTACAAAATGTTAGCTGTGGAAGCAAGGAGATACCGTACAGCCATCACAGTGCCAGAAGCTGCCTCAAGGGCAGTTGTAGGAGAACTTTTGGAAATTTGGGGTGGGTGATTGAAGCAAATTGATAGGAACTTTCTGTCCTCCCACTGCTTCCATTAAAGTGGCCATACTGTACTATTTTCACACATTAGACTTCCCATAGATCTTGGTTTGAGGTGCAGGGGGAAATTGTGAAACACTTTAAATTGGACCAAAAGATTCTTGTGCATTTTCAATGAAAAACAAGGCATTATCTAACACATCCCCTAAATTATCTATTCTGTGGAGACTTGGGGCCTTTCCTTATCTTTGAGTTATTTTATCACTGTGTTAAATAGGTAAACTGGTAGCAAAGCAACATTTGTCCACAAACATGGAAATTCTGTCCAGTGGAAGGGAGAATTGGTCCACTCTCCCCACAAAAAAAAATCAGTTCTGCATCTATTTATAAATTAATTTCTGTAATTCTGATTCAGCTTTAAAAGTGTAGTATTTAAAGTTCATTGAAGTAGTTGTAACATATTACTGGCTTTCTCATTACTTGAGTTAAATAAACTCTTGGGCATGTATTCACATTATATTTGTATGAAATTCATGGTTTTATACTTCTAAAAACACTTCCAAAAAACAAAAACGATAATATTGAAACTGAGTCCAACTCAAAACTCCTCTTTCCATATATGAGGGAAAGGCCCAGAGAAATCAGCTAAACTTTCCTCACCAAAGAAATCCTCCTTATTAAATGAACATAATGAACATGCAATTCTGTTAACTCACTTATGCTGTGGGGTGATTGTTGTTGGGAAACCTCCATACTTTGGGTATCTATGGTAACACTGAGGCTGAGTTACTAAGAGAAGAAGCTGGAGTCATACAGGATTTAATTCCCTACTGTCTTATTTCTAAGGATATGACTCAGGCAAACTATCTTTTTTCAGCCTCAGTTTCCTTGTCTAGAAAATGAGGACAACAGTACATACTTTCCTTTTAGAATTGGCATAGCATTAAATGGAATAATGTTTACTATGCTCTTGGAACCATGCCTAGAACATAAAAAGTATTCAGTGGTATCATCACCCATGCTAGTCTAAGGCACAGTTGTTTATAGATTAATTATCATTAAATGCATGAATACAAAATATAGGGATACTTGGATTTATCCCTTAGGATAACATTATAGATAAAGTATTATACATTGAATTTTATTTTAATGCTACTAACATACATCTCATTTAATTATGCAAAATTACTTAATAAAATTAAAAATAATTTTGTGGCACTTACAGTTGCCTCCTTTGTTATTAGATATAACTGCTTTAAGACAGACCCCATCTTTGCACAGGAGTACATTGTAATTCACCATAACAATACTTCTAAGGTGAATACTATGGATAATCTGGTCAAATAGTCCAATTTTTATATAATTAGGTGACAATTTAGTAAAATCAAAATTGCTTTATTAGTACTATTAATGATATTTTAATAAATAATAAGCAATAGTATACTCTCATCTTTCACATATGATTGTGATATTTAATTATTACATATTACTCATCAGCATTTTACTCAACACTTTCATAAATATTCCCTTCCAAGCATTGACTACCATGTTTGTACACAGAAGGTGTTCAGTGAATATTGTTAAATAATCGATAAACTACTGTGCTGTGTGCTGTGCTTAGTTGCTCAGTCATGTCTGACTTTTTGCGACCCCTCATGGACTAACCACCAGGCTCCTCTGTCCACAGGGATTCTCCAGGCAAGAATACCAGAGTGGGTTGCCATTTCCCCTCCTTCAGGGGATCTTCCCAACCTGAGGACTGAATCCAGGTTTCTCTCATTGCAGGCAGATTCTTCACTGTCTGAGCCACCAGGGAAGCCCATAAACTACTGTACACTGTGTTTTGTGTCCTATTGATAACGATATGCACCTGTGACCTTAAAAAAAAGACTAGGAGTTGATCATCTGTTTTTCACATGCACGGAGAGAGCTCATGCCCATTTTTCATTATTTTCCCCTCTAAGTTCTCTCTCCCTCTGTAGTTCTAGGATGCTCTATAATTAGAAGCCAGCCAGGCATCAACTACTTCCTCTGGGCAAGTTTGTGCCTTAACACCTCTCAGTGACCTTCCATGCTAATTAAACTCCGTGTGAGAATAAAGAACATTGGTACTTAACTGAAATAAAAAGCAATTAAGTGGAAACATTTGGAGATGATTGTATGTTAATAAGAAATCTTAATCAATGTGTATACCTATGAGACTCACAGAAGCACCTTTGAAGAAATCACATTTTCTAATCAAACAAAATACAAACTTCCTTGTTTTTAAGATGTGCACAAGCTCATAAGTCTTTAATTTATTTCACAGGCAGAAGGAAAAATTGTCTTTGTACTTTTCTGAAAATTACTGAAATATCCCTGAAGCAAAGTTTACTTTCTCTAATATATTAATTGAGAGTACTAAAAAGTATTAAAAAGCAGAGACATCACTTTGCCAACAAAGGTCTGTATAGTCAAAGCTATGGTTTTTCCAGTAGTTAGTACAAATGTAAGAGTTGAACCATAAAGAAGGCTGAGTGCCAAAAAACTGATGTCTTCAAATTGTGGTGCTAGAGAAGACTCTTGAGAAGCCCCTGGACAACAAGGAGATCAAACCAATCAATCCTTAGGGAAATCAACCCTGAAGATTCATTTCAAGTATTGATTCTGTAGCTCCAATACTTTGGCCACCTGATGCAAAGAACCTACTCTTTAGAAAAGATGGTGATGCTGGGAAAGATTGAAGGCAACAGGAGAAGGGTGCGGCAGAAGATGAGATAGTTAGATAGCACCACCAACTCAATAGACATGAATTTGAGCAAATTCTGGGAGATAGTGAAGGACAGAGGAGACTGGCATGCTGCCAGTCCATGGGGTCATAGAGAGTTAGACACGACTTAAAGACTGAACAAAACATCAACAAATTTTATCCAAAAAATCTAAGCTTGGGTTTTTTACCTTTCTGAATTGTTTAAGCACATTAGTCACTTGTATTTAAAGTGCAAAATAAAACAGAGTAAATGCAGAAAGTTTAGATCAAATGTTAGTAAACTCCAATCACAGGCCAAATTTGGCCCTGCCTTTTCTTCACAGTTCAACAGCTAGGAATGGTTTTTATGTTTGTAAAGAGTTATGGGTAAAAATAAAAAAGAATATTAAACAGGGACCCTATGTAACACACAAAGACTAAAATATTTACTATTGGACCTTTTACAGAAAAAGTTTGCTAATCTTTCTTTTGGTTGACAGCCTGAACTGGAATTATTAGTATAACCCACATACATAAAACCATCCTAATTCAAAATAAGATATAGTTAAAATTTTTAAATAAGAAATTTAAAATTTACTTATTAAATAATAATTCAATAAACATTTATTCCTTCCCAACCATATTCCAAGGGACATTCACACAATTAGCTTATTGTGTCTCACAAATGCCTGAGGCTGAACTCCTGATTCCTACTTTATTATGAAGAACTAGACCCAGGACTAGTTCAGTACATTGTCCCATGGATGACACTGATATGTCTCTGATTCCAAAACTGAAAGATTCTCATTGTATCACACCCCTGGGTTGGGAAACTAAGGTCCCATGTGCTGCATGGCACAGCCAAAAACATTAAAAATATCAAGAACATGCAGGAATATTTCTAATGACCACTGGTGTTTTTTGATTAATAGATAAGTGATTTGATTTAAATGTTAAATTTTGGTAATGAACAAATGCTTTTGAAGCATTTGTTTCTTAAATAAGATATTGACTGGAAGTTTAATACACTCTGGTTTTCTTTCCAAATATTCTCCCTCTCCTATTTCCTGAGACGTGGGATACACTTCAACCTATTTGACAAGGTTCAAATTAATATAGTCTCTGAATTACCCAATCCAAATTAGTGAGGCTGCTCATATCAACCACAAATATTTCAGCATGCTTTATACTATCTATTCAGGGCATATGATTCTGTGCAGAGTAGCTGCAATGGGTGTTTCTGACCCATAAAAAAAGTTTTAACAGCTGTGAATATATGAAAAGAGGACTTAACAACAATCAGAATTCTTTGAGGGCTTCCTTGGTAGTCCAGTAGTTGAGAATCTGCCTTGCAGTGTAAGGGACACCAGTTCAGTCCCTGGTCTGGTAAGATTCCACATGCTGCAGAGCAACTAAGCCTATGTGCTGCAACCACTGAGCCCAAGCAAGTGCTTCAGCTACTGAAGCCTGTGCACCTAGAGCCTGTGCTCCACAGCAAGGGAAGCCACCACAATGAGAAGCCCACGCACCGCAGCAAAGAGCAGCCCCCACTCGCCACAACTAGAGAAAGCCTGCATGCAGCAAGAAGACCCACCATAGCCAAAAATAAAATAAATTAATAAATCTTTAAAAAAAATTCTTTGATATTTCTCCAATCTTTGCTAGAAAAATTTGCAAATACTATTATTTGCAATACTACAATTTGCAAAAATCTACCGGAATTAATGACCATCCAGATAAACTAAAAATACTATCTTCCAGAATATTGTATATTAGATACACGTGGACCCCTCATGAATATTCACAGACCCCAAAGGAGCAAAGAACATTGCATATGATATGCCTAAAAAAAAATCTTGGCTAATGTTGATAAAGGGAAATATTGGCCGCTAAAATGAGGCATTATTCCTCTTTTCACTTCAACGTTTTGTTCCCTACTTTTATTAAGTTTTATTCCCCATCATACTGTTTATATTTGTGTCTTCTACGAGCTTAGTATTGTGTTAGGAACTATGCCATTATATCAAACAACATAGAAGGAATACGTTAGGCCCTCAGGGACCTTAGGATCTATTTTAGAAAGCAAGAATATAGTCTGTTGATTCTAAGATGAAATTTTTCCCTATATTAACATTTCAAATTGAGATATGTCATCCAGTTAGCTACTGACCTGGCTAAACTCAGGTTGTAGTTATCATTGCCCAAACATGCTCGAGACTCGGTCCTAGTTATTTACAGTCATCACTTCAGCTGAATTATGTGCATGGTTGGTGCCAAATATAGTGAGTTTAATTACATTTGGAATAACTTAAAATAGTCCCCCATGTCATAGAATTGAACTGAAAAATCTGTGTATGTAGAAAAACTCACTGAAACTGGGCATACATTTTACACAAGTAGTTGTTTTTGGAAGAATTCCATATTTTTTATAATTCCATATTCTATTATAAAGCAAAAACCAGATATGTCATGGCACCTGAAGAAACAAAGATACTCCAAAAAAGTTGAAGATGTGTGACATTTTATTATGTGTATATATAACTGTGATTATATACTAAGCAATGCAAGTGAGAGCAGGAGATTGCCAAACCTTTAAAATAGACGAGAAATTTCAAAACAACAGGAGGCTACTATGATTATTGCTAAGGGACTGCAGTATGCATAGTTCAATTGGCAGCATTTCCTTCTTTCTATCCTCCTGATGTATAAAATAATGGTATGTCCTGGAAATCATTGTCATCTTCAATCTGACAAAACACAGTACTTACAAAACTAATAACAAGTGAAGCAAGGCAATTTGTACCAAAATCAAATGAGTGGTTTGGATAGTGCAGGATTTTCATAAAGGCCTGGGAAGGCTCTGAAATGAAAGTAAGAGCTGAATTTTTGGTAAAGACAAGTTGGACTTTTAAAGTTGCAATAAAGTTCACTGCCTGACATTGAGGTATAGACAGAAGGCTGATATGGTTATTGTGATCTAGAATAACCACATCAAGAGCAGGAGCTGTGGGTTCAAATCTTCACTCTGCCACTGATTAGCTGTGGGGTAATCGGTCTTAAACTCTCTGGGGGCCTCAGTGTTCACATCTGTAAAAAGGCAATAATAACGGTGACCATTTCATAATCCTGCTGTGAAGATTAAGTGAGCAAATAGATTTAAGTGCTTTTAAAAAATCCTTATTGAATAAATCAACAAATATGAAATAAACAAAGTTGGAGTGAAGGTAAAGGTATTGCAGGAAAGACAAGATCAGAAGCAGATTATCTGCAATGAGATCAAGTCTGGTCTATCCCAGGGCAGGTGGAGACACAGATTTAGCCACAAAGAAAAATAAAGTTCTGAGAATTCTCACAGACCTCACATACCTCAAAATTATTTAGGTCAGAGTGAGGAATCTGAGTCCTATTCTGTAGTTAATGCGGGTCATGTGATCTTTATTTCTCCTTCATCTTAGAAGAAAATTTTATTAGATTTTGAATTCTAGATCAGTAATTTTTTCTTTCAAACCTTTAAAAGTTTAATATTATTTCATTGTCTTCTAACTGCTGCTGTTTCTTTTGGGAAGCTATCAAAGACTTCTTATTGAAAGCAATGTAGTTTTAAATACACACACACACATATATATATATGTATAAATGTATGTGTGTGTGTGTGTGTATCTTGCTTGATATCTGCAGGCTTTTTAAAATGTCACTAGAAGTCATTAGTCATTTTTGGAAAATGATTGATCATTACCTCTGCTTCTGCCAAAATCTCTCTCTCCTTTGCTTCTGGGACTTTAATTACATCTATAATAGACTTTACAGTCTGCATTATAGATATTTGACATCTGTTTTATTTTTCCCTCTTTTTTTCTCTATGCTTCAGTTTAAATCTTCTGTCTTGAGCTATCTTTTAGTTATGCCTCCTGCTGTTAAATCTATTTATTAAGTTCTTAATTGTGGATATTGTATTTTTCAATTTAATGACTTCCCTCTGATCATTTTGTATAAATTCCAATTCTCCAATATAATTACTCATCTTCTGCTCTATTTTCTGAAACATATTAATCATAATTATTCTAAAGTCATTGTGTAATAATTCCAATATTTAGTTCACCTGTAAGACTGATTATACTGTCTGTGTTTTTGTTTTTGTTGTTGTTATTTGGTTGTATAATCCTATTATTTGACAAGCCTAGTAGTTTGACTGAATGCTATACATTGTTTATAACTAATTAAAAGTTGTGGATGATTCTTCATTATCTTATCAGGGTTAATCTTTCCTTTGCTGGACAGAGTGAGAGTGAATCCTCTTAATATATTCAGGGATTGAGCCAAGTTAAGGCTGGATTGCTTTTAGGTATGATAGCTCAGTTGGTAAAGAATCTGCCTGAAATGCAGAAGACCCCAGTTTGGTTCCTGGGTTGAGAAGATCACCTGGAGAAGAGAAAGGCTACCCACTCCAGTATTCTGGCCTGGAGAATTCCATGGATTGGATAGTCCATGGGGTTGCCAAGAGTCGGACATGACTGAGTGACTTTCACTTTCTTTCTTTCAATATACACATATTTGTGGCTTGCTGTTATTCCCAAGGTCTAGTGCCTTAGGACTTTCAGCTGAGAACATAATCTGCTGTCACTTGCTTATTTAACTTACATGCAGAGTACATCATGCGAAGTGCTGGGCTGGATAAAGCACAAGCTGGAATCAAGATTGCCAGGAGAAATATCAATAACCTCAGGTATGCAGAGGACACCACACTTCCAGCCAAAAGCAAAAAAGAACTAAAGAACTTCTTGATGAAAGTGAACGAGGAGAGTGAAAAAACTGGCTTAAAACTCAGCATTCAGAAAACTAAGATCATGGCATCTGGTTCCATCACTTCATCGCAAATAGATGGGGAAACAATGGAAACAGTGACAAACTTTATTTTGGGGGGCTCCAAAATCACTGCATGAAATTAAAAGAGTCTTGCTCCTTGGAATAAAAGCTATGACAAATATAGACAGCATAATAAAAAGCAGAGGTATTACTTTGCTGACAAAGGTCCATATAGTCAAAGCTATGGTTTTTCCAGTGGTCATGTATGGATGTGAGAGTTGGACCATTAAGAAGGCTGAGCACCAGAGAATTGATGCTTTTGAACTGTGGTGTTGGAGAAGACTCTTGAGAGTCCCTTGGACTGCAAGGAGATCCAACCAGTCAATCCTAATGGAAATCAGTCCTGAATATTCATTGGAAGAACCGATGCTGAAGCTCCAATACTTTGGCCACCTGATGCAACCAACTGACTCATTGGAAAAGACCCTGATGCTGGGAAAGATTGAAGGTGGGAAAAGAAGGGGACAACAGAGGATGAGATGGTTGGATGGCATCACTGACTCAATGGACATGAGTTTGAGCAAGTTCTGGGAGTTGGTGATGGACAGGGTCCATGGGGTTACAGATTTGGACATGACTGAGTGACTGAACTGAACTGAGTCATTTTAGACTGCCAAATGGTATGATGCTTCTGTCTTCCAGAGTGGCCCTCTGCCTGAGCAAAGTTCTTCAGTTCTCAGCCTTCTGCCTATGCCCAAAACCAGCAAATTCTGGAAACACTGGTTATAGATTGTTTTCTCGCTTTTCCACAGTTAACCCCTCTCTGGAATCTTATACTCTTTAGTCTGACTTCTTCAGAAGCTCACTGATGTCTTTAAATTCAGGATTTCTTCATTTTATTTGGCTTTTCTATTTATCTTTGAAAAGACTGTTATTTCACATAAAACTAACCCATCTTACCTAGATAGAGAGACCTCAAACCTATAGACCTTTAAACAAGAAACTGATATAATAAAAGTGCTATCTATTAGAGGGTAAAAGGTAGGAGACAAACTGAGAAAGATGGAACAGACCTTGAAAAAGGTGGTAATGATGGAATTAAAAGGAAACTTGAAAACTGAGAGCATAATTTCTAATCTTTGTTACATCTCCAAGGTCGATACCTGTGGCCTCACTTTATAGAGGAATCAATAAAAACTTAGATATGCATTATTGTCTTTCCCACCTCCCAAATCTATATATTTTCTCTATGGCATAGACTGGTTAAGAATCCACCTACCAATGCAGGAGATGCACGTTCAATCCCTGGGTCAGGACGATCCCCTGGAGGAGAAAATGGCAACTCACTCCAGTTTCTTGCCTGGGAAATCTCATAGGCAGAGGAGCCTGTTGGGTTACAGTCCATGGGGTCGCAAAGAGTTGAACACGATTGAGCAACTGAGCACAAACACACAAGCATATAGCAGAGCTTAGTCCAAATTGGCTCTGCCATCACTGAGCCTCAGTTGTCTGATCTGTCAAATGAGAATATCTATTTCATACAATTGTGACCAGTGAGACTAATACATATGAAAGCAATTTTTTGACTATAAAGAGGTATATGTTGTAAGAGTAATTGGGATTTCTTTAATCAGGCATGGTAATACACACAGACATGGAAATGACTTCATGAAGGAAGAATTTTTTTTATATTCACAGATCCCTCCCTAGAAATAGTAATACAAGGCACAGCATGCCATGCTGGGCCCCATGGAGAATCACCAGGATTTTCAGGAGGCAGAGGGAGCAAAGGAAATCTGTGAGCAAAAGCCTTTACTATGGTTGCTAGAGGAAGGGATGGCTGAGGCAGGGAGAACAGGTTTAGGATTGGCTAGTTTGAATAATTCCAGTGGGTCTGTCCTTAGTTGTCTGGTACCAGGCCCTGCTCTGATTGGGGCCCCAGAGTATGAGAGCCCAAATAAAGGAAGTGTTGTGGTTTGCATATGAAAGACACACTCACAGGTGAGTTGTTTACAATACTTAGGAATTAGCTAACCCTGAGAGAGTCAGTCCCTTCTGGGTCAGCAGGACTTGAGAATCAAAATGCAGAAACAAAACATGATTAACACAGTAATGCATTTATAGTATAGTAGTATAGTCTACTATGACAGTATAGAAGCAATTATCTTTCTCAAGTACTGATATTCTGCTAATTCTGAGCTCATGAAGAAGAGTAGAAGAGTCACTTTGGTTGCCTATGATGAGATGTATATATAGACAGTCAGCTCTTCATGGAGGCTCTTATGCTCAAGGGGGACAAAAAAGGAATCTGTGTTCTCTTGAGTAAACATTATATTTTTATATTTATAATGGCATCAGTGATATCTCACTGATTCAGTGTTATAAAATCTCTAAAATATGTTGTTGATGACAATTGTATTTCAATTGATAACTTTAAAATTTCGTGTTTATTTTTAACCACCTGTTGCTTGTTATACAAATAATTATTTTGTCAAAAAAAATTATCACACCAGAAGCATATTTTTAAAATACACCGCACTGTACAGATTATCCCCATTGTTTGTTTTTATTCAATTCTCTATCTCAATCTTAAACACATTTGTCATTTGGGCAAACTAAGAAATCAACTTCCTTCTCAAGTACAAATGCTTGTGGGGGCAGTTTTTTCAGCATGGGAGTCTGTTAGTTCCAGATGTATTCAGAGAAAAAAAAAAATGCCCATGCTGTACAATACTGTTTTCCTAAAAGGTGGGCAATTAAACTAAAGTTTCAGAACTGCATAATTTATTAGTTCAAAACCAAAGTATATATCATAACAATCAATCCCAAATGATAAAGAATTTTATATTCCAATTATTGGAATAATTCATCTTTTTTTACAGAATGCAATATGTTTCCATAATACAATAAACTCGTTACCCATCTGCTGCCTTAAAACTGTAACACATATTTTGTAATCTCCAGTAGGTCAGGCATTATGTCTCAAATCCTATTCCTCTGTACCACACACAGCAAACAAATACTGTTTTGGCTTCTTAGTGGCAGTCAAAATTGTGATGTTTACAAGTTTAACATCTTATAAACTCATTGAGGCAGTTAGAAAGGAAAAACAATAAAATTCCTGGCCAAATGTCTCCAGGAGTCTATCTAAAGGAAATGTTAATTATCAAGTCACCTTGTCCTAAGAATGAGGAAAGGCTAGTTCCAGCAATAACCATGCCTTCTTCCTGTAATCCACTCATAGCACAAAAAAACAATTCCTAAGAATTAGAAAGTATTTTTGCCCTATTATGTCATTATGAATACTACTCGACAAAAATAAAGCCCAAGGATAGTACACCTACATTCAGGATCAGCTAAGGAATCTGCCAGGCCTAGTACAAACTGAAATCGAAGGGAGCCTGTCTATGTTCACATGTCACCCTCTCACATGGGGGACACATCAGAGACTACCACAAATCCCCAGTGAAATACTTTTCATCACTCCTCACCAGGCCTGTCCCTGAAACAGACACAATGACACTATTTCCCTATCTCATTTCTCTTATTTCTATATCAAGTGTTTGGGTGAACTTCACTACCCCCATTTAGCCACTGTCAAATTAGACATTTTATCTTTAATTTATCCAAAATATCTGTTTTGCACAGGAAAAAAATGCCTTTGTGGGTCTTTTCAAACACCAGTCACGAGAACTAGCAGTTGGTTCACTTTTCAGGGCCAATCACAAAGCTGGATGGCCCTTCATTTTCATGGACAAGTTGGTGGGTTTGGGAAAGCAGGAATGAAGGTACATCTGAGATGAGCACAACTGTTCTGCATAAAAGTGGGAGAAGAATTTGCTGTTTGAGGAGTAATTTAGGAAGGCTAGAGCAAGGAGCGGAGAAGGCAAAGGCAAGCCACTCCAGTACTCTTGCCTGGAAAATCCCATGGACGGAGGAGCCTGGTAGGCTGCAGTCCATGGGGTCGCTACAAGTCAGACATGACTGAGTGACTTCCCTTTCACTTTTCACTTTCACACATTGGAGAAGGAAATGGCAACCCACTCCAGTGTTCTTGCCTGGAGAATCCCAGGGACGGGGGGAGCCTGGTGGGCTGCCATCTATGGGGTCACACAGAGTCGGACACGACTGAAGTGACTTAGCAGCAGCAGAGCAAGGAGAAGAGAGGGGGAGAAGATACAGGAAACAAGCTTTTTGATATGCTGTATGATTCTTTTTCTTAACCCCAAGATTATCAACAAGATTTGTGTGACTGGGTATTTCTGAAACTCAGAAGAAAGAAAACACAAAGTGCTACCCTGGGTCTCTATGGCACAGAACGGTGGCAACTAATGCAAAAGAAACAGAAGGATGACTAAGGACTCTTGAGAGCAAGAGAAACTTCAGAGATTAGTCACTCTTTTAAGGAAGAATGGGAATTTTGGACTTCCATGGGCCATGAAATTAAAGAACTAGAGCCACACTTTCTAGTTGTGGAGGTAATGGGTATTCCAAGGTTCCAAGTGACTCTCACATTAATAATCATGAGAACTTTACAGTGTGCCAGCCCTCATGGTCACAACCCCACACCCATCAGCTCTTCTACTCATTTAACAACCCTATCAAAGAGATACTATCTTGCAGACAATGCAAATAGGACACAAAGAGATTACAGAATTTTCCCAGGGTCAGACACTTACTAAATATTGGAGGTTAGACCAGAAAACAGGCAATAAACTTCCAAAACCAACTACTAGTCTAAAACTCTATCTCATGTGACACCCCAGAGGGTCCAGGAAAGTAGATACTATCATTCAGAACTTACAAGTGAAGGAACTGAAGTCAGAAACATCAAGTACTTATACAAGGAAGCTAGTCAGTGGCAGAATCAGGATCAAAATAGATGTAGCTGATTCCACACCTTTGCTTTTCCTCCGTTTTGGCTCATCTGGACATAGCACCAAGGTTCATATTCTAGCCCTGTCCTTCATGGTCTGTGCAACCTGAGAAAATCACCAAGCCTTCTGGATTCTTCTTTTTCTCATCTGTAATGTTACTGAACTGAATGTTGCAATTATAACTACTTTAAAGTATTTCTTATAGGATATAAAAAAAAGACATGTGAGCAGGAATGTATTATGCAAATATATAGTATATTTGCTGCTGCTGTTTTGGAATGAGAGGACAGTACTTGCCGTGATGCTTTTCACTCTCCCATTGCTCAGTATATATATACTAAGGAGAGAAGGAAGAGATATATCTTTTGAACAATGTTAATTTCATCCCACAGCTTTTGATTATTCATCCCTCTGAGTGATCCAGTCTCATTACATTCAGTCATTCTCTCTAAATGCTTGGCAGGCATCCAAACAGTTATTTGTTCAACTCAATAATCTAAGTTTATTGTCTTAAATAAATCACACCTGACAAATAACTCATGCTTCAAAATGATCTTTAAAAATGAGTACTAAAGTGACATTGTCAATTCCAAAAATCACAGATGATTTTTAAGGCTTTTAACAAAACAACTTAAAAGCTTGACATTTTAATTTATTGCTATACTACTTCCTATAACTGTACTTTGACTGGTTTTTACTACATACTAGGCAGTAATTTTTTTCATGTGAAATATAATTTACACTTTAAGAAGATATGAGCTATCGGGGTGTAGGCACAAGCAAGGTAAACATAAAACTCTTCTTGAGGAGCCAATGCTTCACTTCATTTAATTTTCACATTTTTAAAATGTTAATATCAGAGGCCACAAATGTATAAAAAACAGGGTATACTTAATTTCCATAAAAAAGATATTGGACACTCATTTGTATAATCTTGGAAGCACACCGAGGAGTGTGACAAAATACATTTCTCATTGTATGTTATAAAAATAAACAAAAAGAAGATTAATAATATGAATTATCACAAATACTGGACTTTAGAAGCTACACTAGGGACAGATAAAGTAATTAAATAACGTCTAACCAACTTGAACAATGTAAGATTAAAATGGGGCTTCTGATACACCATATTAACAAATTGAAAGATAAAAACCATAAGATTTCTTTCCTTCTACTAATTTTGGTTTCTTTTTTTTTCTTCCTCTTTCTTCAGTTGCTTTAGGTGTAAAGTTAGGTTGTCTATTCGATGTTTTTGTTTCTTGAAGTAGGATTGTATTGCAATAAACTTAGAACTGCTTTTGCTGCATCCCATAGGTTTTGAGTTGTCGTGTTCTCATTGTCATTTGAGAAATTTTTTGATTTCACTTTTGATATCTTCAGTAACCTGTTGGTTATTTAGAAGTGTGTTGTTTAATCTCCATGTGTTTGTGTTTCTTACAGTTTTTTTCTTGTAATTGATATCCAGTCTCATAGCATTGTGGTCAGAGAAGATGCTTGATATCATTTCAATTTTATTAAATTTACTGAGGTTTGTTTTGTGAACCAAGATGTGGTCTATCCTGGAGAATGTTCAATGTGCACTTGAAAAGAAGGTGTATTCTTCCTAATTTGGATGGAATGTCCTGAAGATATCAATGAGATCCATCTCACCTAATGTATCATTTAAGACTTGTGTTTCCTTATTAATTTTCTGTTTTGATGATCTGTGCATTGGTTTGAGTAGGGTGTTAAAGTCTCCTACTATTATTGTGTTACTGCCAATTTCTCCTTTTATGTCTGTTAGTGTTTGTCTTATGTATTGAGGTGCTCCTATGTTGGGTGCATGAGTGAGTGAAGTGGCTCAGTCGTGTCCAACTCTTTGTGACCCCATGGACTGTAGCCCACCAGGCTCCTCCTTCCATGGGACTCTCCAGGCAAGAGTACTGGAGTGGGTTGCCATTGCCTTCTCCAGGGGATCTTCCCAACCTAGGAATTTACAATTGTTATGTCATCCTCTTGGATTGATCCCTTGTTCATCATGTAGTGTCCTTCCTTATCTCTTGTAATCTTCTTTAAGGTCTATTTTGTCTGATATGAGGATTGCCTCTCCAGCTTTCTTTTGCTTCCCATTTTCATGGAATATATTTTTCCATCCTCTCACTTTCAGTCTCTATGTGTTTTGAAGTCTGAAGTGGGTTTATTATAGACAACATATATATGGGTCTTATTTTTGTATCCATTCAGCCAGTCTGTGTCTTTTGGTTGGAGCATTTAGTCCATTTAAAGTAATTATTGATATATAGGTTCCTATTGCCATTTTCTAATTGTTTGGGATTGATTTTGTAGATCTTTTTTCTTCTGTTGTATTTCCAGAAATAAATGAAAAAGAAATGAAAGAAACAATAGTAAAGATTCATAAAACTAAAAGTTGGTTCTTTGAGAAGATAAACAAAATTGACAAACCCTTCAGTTCAGTTACTCAGTCATGTCCGACTCTCTGCGACCCCATGAATCACAGCACGCCAGGCCTCGCTGTCCATCACCAACTCCTGCAGTTCACTCAAACTCACCTCCATCGAATTGGTGATGCCATCCAGCCATCTCATTTTGTCATCCCCTTCTGCTCCTGCCCCCAATTCCTCCCAACATAAGAGTCTTTTCCATTGAGTCAACTCGTCGCATGAGGTGGCCAAAGTATTGGAGTTCCAGCTTTAGCATCAGTCCTTCCAATGAATGCCCAGGATTGATCTCCTTTAGAATGGACTGATTGGATCTCCTTGCAGTCCAAGGGACTCTCAAGAGTCTTCTCCAGCACCACAGTTCAAAAGCATCAATTCTTTGGCCATCAGCTTTCTTCACAGTCCAACTCTCACATCCATACATGACCACTGGAAAAACCATAGCCTTGACTAGATGGACCTTTCTTGGCAAAGTAATATCTCTGCTTTTTAATATGCTATCTAGGTTGGTCAAAACTTTCCTTCCAAGAAGTAAGTGTCTTTTAATTTCATGGCTGCAATCACCATCTGCAGTGATTTAGCCAGACTCATGAAGAAAAAAAAAAGAGAAGAATCAAATCAACAAAATTAGAAATGAAAAAGGAGTGGTTACAACAGACAATGCAGAAATACAAAGGATTATAAGAGGCTATTATGAACAACTATATGACAATAAAATAGATAACCTGGAAGAAATGGACAGATTCTTAGAAAAGTTCAATCTTCCAAGACTGAACCAGGAAGAAATAGAAATTATGAACAACCCAATTACAAGCACTGAAATTGAAGCTGTGATCAAAAATCTCCCAAAAAACAAAAGCCCAGGACCAGATGGCTTCACAGGAGAATTCGATCAAACATTTAGAGAAGAGCTAATGCCTATCCTTCTAAAACTCTTTCAAAAAATTGCAGAGGAAGGAAAACTTTCAAACTCATTCTACGAGGCCACCAGCACCCTGATACCAAAACCAAAGAACACAAGAAAGGAAAACTACAGGCCAATATCACTGATGAACATATTTGCAAAAATCCTCAACAAAACTTTAGCAAACAGAATTCAGCAACACATCAAAAAGCTCATACACCATGATCAAGTTTGGTTTATTCCAGGGATACAAGGATTCTTCAATGTATGGAAATCTATCAATGTGATACACCATGTTAACAAATTGAAAGATAAAAACCATATGATCATCTCAACAGATGCAGTAAAAGCCTTTGACAAAATTCAGCACCTATTTATGATTAAAACTCTTCCAAAAATGGGCATAGAAGGAACCTACCTCAACATAGTAAAGGCCATATATGATAAGCCTACAGCAAACATTATTCTCAATGGTGAAAAACTGCAATCATTCCCCCTAAGATCAGGAGCAAGACAAGGGTGTCCATTTTCACCAGTATTATTCAACATAGTTCTGGAAGTCCTAGCTACAGCAATCAGAGAAGAAAAAGAAATAAAAGGAATCCAGATCAGAAAGAAGAAGTAAAGCTCTCACTGTTTGCAGATGACTGATACTGTACATAGAAAACTGTAAAAATAGTATCAGAAAATTGATAGAGCTAATCAGTGAATTTAGCAAAGTTCCAAGATACAAAATCAATACACAGAAATCACTGTGTTTTTATATACTAACAATGAAAAGTCAGAAAGAGAAATTAAGGAATCAATCCCACTCACCACTGCAACAAAAAGAATTAAATATCCAAGAATAAACTTACCTAAGGAGACAAAAGAACTGTACACAGAAAATTACAAGACACGAAGGAAAAAAAATCAAAGGTAACATAAACAGATGGAGAGATATTCCATGTTCCTGGGTAGGAAGAATCAATATTGTGAAAATGACTATGCTACCAAATTCAATCCACAGATTCAATGCAATCCCTATCATATTACCAATGGCATTTTTCATAGAACCAGAACAAAAAACTTCACAATTCATATGGAAACACAAAAGACCTCGAAAAGACAAAGCAGTCTTGAGAAAGAAGAATGGAACTGGAGGAATCAACCTTCCTGACTTCAGGTTATACTACGAAGCTACAGTCATCAAGACAGTATGATGCTGGCACAGAAACAGAAATATAAACTAATGGAACAAGATAGAAAACCCAGAAATAAACCCATGCACCTATGGGTACCTTATTTTTGACAAAGGAGGCAAGAATAAACAATGGGGAAAAGACAGCCTCTTCAATAAATGGTACTGGGAAAACTGGACAGCCACATGTGAAAAAATGAAACTAGAATACTTCCTAACACCAAACACAAAGGTAAACACAAAATATATTAAAGACCTAAATGTAAGACCAGAAACTATAAAACTCTTAAAGGAAAACATAGGCAGAACACCTGATGACATAAATCAAAGCAAGATCCTCAATGACCCACCCCCTAAAGTAACAGATATAAAAGCAAAAGTAAACAAGTGGGACCTGATCAAGCTTAAAAGCTTTTGCACAGCAAAGGAAACTATATGCAAGGTGAAAAGAAAACCCTCAGAATGGGAGAAAATAATAGCAAATGAAACAACTGAGAAAGGATTAATTTCCAAAATATACAAGGAGCTCATACAACTCAATACCAGAAAAACAAACAACCCACGCAAAAAGTGGGAAAAAGACCTAAACAGGCATTTCTCCAAAGAAGACATACAGATGGCTAACAAACACACTGAAAAGATGCTCAACATCGCTCATCATTAGAGAAATGCAAATCAAAACTACAATGAGATATCACCTCACAATTGTCAGAATGGCCTTCATTAAAAAGTCTACAAATAAATGCTGGAGAGAGTGTGGAGAAAAGGGAATGCTCTTGCACTGTTGGTGAGAATATAAATTGATACAGCCACTATGGAAGACAGTATGGAGATTTCTTAAAACACTAGAAATAAAACAACCCAGCGATCCCACTCCTAGGCATATACCCTGAGGAAACCAAAATTGAAAAAGACATATGTATCCCATTGTTCATAGCAGCACTATTTGCAATAGCTAGAACATGCAAGCAACCAAGATGTCCATCAACAGATGAATGGATAAAGAATTTGTGATACACATACACAATGGAATATTACTCAGCCATAAAAAGGAATGCTCATTTGAGTCAGTTCTGATCAGGTGGATGAGCCTAGAACCTATTATACAGCGTGAAGTGAGTCAGAAAGAGAAAGACAAATACTGTATTCTAACACAAATATACGGAATCTAGAAAAATGATTCTGAAGAATTTATTTATAGGGCAACAATGGAGAAACAGACTTAGATAATAGACTTATGGACATGGGGAGAGGGGAGGAGAGGGTGAGAGGTATGGAAAGAGTAACATGGAAACTTACATTACCATATGTAAAATAGATAGCCAACAGGAATTTGCTGTATGGCTCAGGAAACTCAAACAGGGGCTCTGTATCAACCTAGAGGGATGGGATGGGAGGGAGGTGGGAAGGAGTTTCAAAAGGGGGGAATATATGTATATATATGTATACCTATGGCTGATTCATGTTGAGGTTTGACAGAAAACAGCGAAATTCTGTAAAGCAATTATCCTTCAATAAAAAATAAAATAATTTTTTAAAAACCATATAATTATCTCAATAGGTACAGAGAAAGTGTTTGACATTATTCAACATCCACTTGTGATAAAAAAAAAAAAACTCTCTCCAGAAAGCAGGCACAGAAGGAACATACCTCAACATAATAAAAGTGATATATGACAAACCAACAGAAAACATTATCTTCAATGGTGAAAAACTGAAATCATTTCCTCTAAAATCAGGGATGAGACAAGGGTGCCCACTCTCACCACTACTATTCACCATAGTTTTGGAAGTCCTAGCCATAGCAATCAGAGAAGAAAAAGAAATAAAAAGAATCCAGATTGGAAAAGAAGAAAACTCTCACTGTTTGCAGATGACATTATCCTCTAAATAGAAACCCTAAAGATACCACCAGAAAATTACTAAGACTAATCAATGAATATGGTAAATTTGCAGGATATAAAATTAATGCACAGAAATCCGTTGCATTACTATGCACTAACAATGAAAATGGTTTTTCCAGTGGTCATGTATGGATGTGAGAGTTGGACTGTGAAGAAAGCTGATCGCCAAAGAATTGATGCTTTTGAACTGTGGTGCTGGAGAAGACTCTTGAGAGTCCCTTGGACTGCAAGGAGATCCAACCAGTCCATTCTAGAGAAGATCAATCCTGGGTGTTCATTGGAAGGACTGATGCTAAAACTGATATTCCAATACTTTGGCCACCTCATGTGGCGAGTTGACTCATTGGAAAAGACTCTGATGCTGGGAGAGATTGAGGGCGGGAGGAGATGGGGACGACAGAGAATGAGATGGCTGGATGGCATCACCGACTCGATGGACATGAGTTTGAGTGAACTCTGGGAGTTGGTGATGGACAGGGAGGCCTGGTGTGCTGTGATTCATGGGGTCACAGAGAGTCGGACACAACTGAGTGACTGAACTGAACTGAACTTCAGATTATACTACAAAGCTACAGTCATCAAGACAGTATGGTACTGGCACAAAGACAGAAGTAGATCAGTGGAACAAAACAGAAAGCCCAGAGATCAATCCATGCACCTATGGATACCTTATTTTTTACAAAGGAGGCAAAAACATATAATGGAGAACAGACAATCTCTTTAACAAGTGGTGCTGAGAAAACTGGTCAACCACATGTAAAAGAATGAAACTAGAACACTTTATAACACAAAACACAAAAACAAACTCAAAATGGATTAAAGATCTAAGACC
This sequence comes from Moschus berezovskii, assembly GCF_049115385.1. NCBI lineage: Eukaryota > Metazoa > Chordata > Mammalia > Artiodactyla > Moschidae > Moschus > Moschus berezovskii. The sequence continues at coordinate 66,236,345 of NC_142466.1, forward strand.
AGAACTATAAAACTCTTAGAGAAAAACAGAGGCAGAACACTCTCTGACATAAATCCCAGCAGGATCCTCTATGACCCACCTCCCAGAGTAATGGAAATAAAAACAAAAATAAACAAAAGGGACCTGATTAAACTTAAAAGCTTTTGCACAATGAAGAAAACTATAAGCAAAGTGAAAAGGCAGCCTTCAGAATGGGAGAAAATGATAGCAAATGAAATAACTGACAAAGAATTAATCTCCAAAATAAACAAGCACCTCATGCAACTCAATTCCAGAAAAACAAGCAACCCAATCAAAAATTGGGCCAAAGAACTAAACAGAAATTTCTCCAAAGAAGACATACAGATGGCTTACAAACACATGGAAAGATGTTCAACATCACTAATTATTAGAGAAATGCAAATCAAAACCAAAATAAGGTACCATTTCACGCAAGTCAGAATGGCTACCATCAAAAAGTCTACAAACAATAAATGCTCTAGGTGTGGGGAAAAGGGAACCCTCCTACACTGCTGGTAGGAATGCAAACTGGTACAGCCACTATGGAGAACAGTATGGAGATTCCTTAAAAAACTGGAACTAGAACTGCCATATGACCCAGCAGCCCCATTGCTGGGCATACACACCAAGAAAACCAGAAGTGAAAGAGACACATGTACACCAATATTCACTGAAGCACTCTTTACAATAGCTAGGACATGAAACAACATCCACCGGCAGATGAATAGATAAGGAAGTTGTGGTGTATATAAACACAATGGGATATTAACCAGCTATAAAAATGAATGCAATTGAGTCAGTTCTAATGAGGTGGATGAAACTGGAGCCTCTTATACAGAATGAAGTGAATCAGAAAGAGAAACACCAATACAGTATATTAACACATATATATGGAATTTAAGAAGACAGTAAATACGATCCTATATGCAAGGCAGCAAAAGAGACACAGATGTAAAGAACAGACTTTTGGACTGTGTGAGAGAAGGCAAGGGTGGGATGACTTGAGAGAGTAACACTGACACGTGAATATTACCATAGGTAAGATAGATGACCAGTGCAAGTTTGAAGCATGAAGCAGGGTACTCAAGGCCAGTGCTCTGGGAAAACCCAGAGATATGGGGTGGAAAGGGAGGTGGGAGAAGAGTTCAAGGATGGGGAAACACATGTGCACCCATGGGTGATTCATGTCAATGTATGAAAAAAACCATCACAATATTGTAAAGACATTATTCTCCAATTAAAAGAAATAAATTAATTAAAATAAATTGGGCTTCCCTTGTGGCTCAGATAGTAAACATTCTGCCTACAATGTTGGAGATGTGTGTTTAATCCCAGGCTTGGGAAAATCCCCTGGAGAAGGGAATGGCAACCCACTCCAGTATTCTTGCCAAGAGAACCCCATGGACAGAGGAGCCTGGCAGGTACAGTCCATGGGGTTGCAAAGATTTAGACACAACTGAGCGACTAAGCACAGCACAAGGTTAAAATCAATGAATAAGTTGATGTTTTTATTTACTCTTTAAACATAAATAATGTTCATAATTTCAATAAGTGAAAGTTATTATGTCCTAGTGGAGCAATGTATTGGCATGAATAACCCACAAGAGGATATCATCAAAACAATTTATACTAAATATATGAGTTATTTGCTCCTTATTTGGATGTAAGCTTTGGGCGCAACCTAACTTTGTGTGATGTTATAACTAAAAAAGAAAAAGAAAGGCAAAATGGTTGTCTGTGGAGGTCTTACAAAGAGCTGAGAAAAGAACAGATGTGGAAGACAAAGGAGGAAAGAAAAGATATACCCATTTGAATGCAGAGTTCCAGAGAATAGCAAGGAGAGATAAGAAAGCCTTCCTCAGCGATCAATGCAAAGAAATAGAGGAAAACAATAGAATGGGAAAGACTAGAGATCTCAAGAAAATTAGAGATACAAAGGGGACATTTCATGCAAAGATGGGCTTAATAAAGAACAGAAATGGTATGGACCTAACAGAAGCAGAAGATAGTAAGATGAGGTGGCAAGAATGCACAAAACTATACCAAAAAGATCTTAATGATTCAGATAACCATGATGGTGTGATCCCTGACCTAGAGCCAAAATTCTGCAGTGTGAAGTCAAGTGGGCCTTAGGAAACACCACTATGAACAAAGCCAGTGGAGGTGATGGAATTCCAGTTGAGCTATTTCAAATCCTAAAAGATGATGCTGCACTCAATATGCCAGCAAATTGGAAAACTTAGCAGTGGCCACAGGACTGGAAAAGGTCAGTTTTCATTCCAATCCCAAAGAAAGGCAATGCCAAAGAATGTTCAAACTACTGCACAATTGCACTCCTTTCACATGCTATCAAAGTAATGCTCAAAATTCTCCAAACTAGGCTTCAGCAGTATGTGAACCAAGAACTTCCACATGTTCAAGTTTGATTAAAAAATAACAACAACAACAGAGGAACCAGAGATCAAATTGCCAAAACCAGTTGGATCATAGAAAAAGCAAGAGAATTCCAGAAAAACATCTATTTCTGCTTCACTATTTTAAAGCTTTTGACTGTGTGGGTCACAAAAAACAATGGAAAATTCTTTTAAGATATGGGAATACTAGACCATCTTACCTGCCTTCTGAGAAACCTGCATGCAGGTCAGAAGCAACAGTTAGAACTGGACATGGAACTATGGACTAGTTCCAAATTGGGAAAGGAGTACATCAAAGCTGTATATCTTCACCCTGCTTATTTAACCTATATGCAAAGAACATCATGTAAATATGCCAGGCTGGATGAAGCACAAGCTGCAATCAAGATTGCCAAGAGAAATATCAATAACCTCAGATATGCAGATGACACTACACATATGGCAGAAAGCGAAGAGGAACTAAAGAGCCTCTTGATGAAGGTAAAAGAGGAGAGTGAAAAAGCTAACTTAAAATTCAACATTCAAAAAACAAAGATCATGGCATCTGGTCCCATCACGTCATGGCAAATAGATGGGGAAACAATGGAAACAGTGACAGACTTTATTTTCTTGGACTCCAAAATCACTGCAAATGGTGACTGCAGCCATGAAATTAAAAGATGTTTGCTCCTTGGAAGAAAAGATATGACAAACCTAGACAGTATATGAAAAAGCAGAGACATTACTTTGCCTACAAAGATCCATACAGTCAAAGCTATGGCTTTTCCAGTAGCCATGTATGGGATGTGAGATTTGGACCTTAAAGAAGGTTGAGTTCTTAGATGGTTTTGAACTGTGGTGTTGGAGAAGACGCTTGAGAGTCCCTTGGAGAGCAAGGAGATCAAATCAGTCAATTCTAAAGGAAATCAACCCTGAATATTTATTGGAAGGACTGATGCTGAAGCTCCAATATTTTGACCACCTGATGTGAAGAGCCAACTCATTGGAAAAGACACTGATACTTTGGGAAAGATTGAAGACAGGAGGAGAAGAGGGCGACAGAGGATGAGATGGTTGGATGGCATCACCAACTCAATGGACATGAGTTTGAGCAAGCTCCAGGAGATGGTGAAGGACAGGGAAGCCTGGCGTGCTACAGTCCATGGAGTCACAAAGAGTCGAACTCAAGTGAGGGACTGAAAAACAATAACTAAATAATGGATATAAACTGGAAATATCCAATTAAGAAGAATTGGTAAAACGGTACAATTTCCCATTGTTTTTCCTAGATCATTAAGCTTCCTCTTCCATGACAGAACAGAGAACATGTTATGATTAATCCAAAGTGTTAACCTAAAATTAACCTACGTTCTCCCCCTGACTGCTTAACTGCTTCCTCACTCGGTCAGAAGAAGTCAATATAAAACTTCAGTTCAGTTCACTTCAGTTCAGTTGCTTAGTCATGTCCGACTCTTTGCGACCCCATGAACCACAGCACGCCAGGCCTCCCTGTTCATCACCAACTCCCGGAGTTCACTCAAACTCATGTCCATCGAGTCGGTGATGCCATCCAGCCATCTCATTCTCTGTCGTCCCCGTCTCCTCCCACCCCCAATCCCTCCTAGCATCAGAGTCTTTTCCAGTGAGTCAACTCATCGCATGAGGTGGCCAAAGTATTGGAGTTTCAGCATTAGCATAAGTCCTTCCAGTGAACACCCAGGACTGATCTCCTCTACAATGGACTGGTTGGATCTCCTTGCAGTACAAGGGACTCTCAAGAGTCTTTTCCAGCACCACAGTTCAAAAGCATCAATTCTTCGGTGATCAGCTTTCTTCACAGTCCAACTCTCACATCCATACATGACCACGGGAAAAACCATAGCCTTGACTAGACGGACCTTGGTTGGCAAAGTAATGTCTCTGCTTTTTAATATATTATCAAGGTTGGTCATAACTTTCCTTCCAAGGAGTAAGCGTCTTTTAATTTCATGGCTGCAATCAGCATCTGCAGTGATTTTGGAGCCCCAAACAAATAAAGTCTGACACTGTTTCCACTGTTTCCCCATCTATTTCCCGTGAAGTGATGGGACCAGATGCCATGATCTTCATTTTCTGAATGTCGAGCTTCAAGCCAAACTTTTCACTCTCCTCTTTCACTTTCATCAAGAGGCCTTTGAGTTCCTCTTCACTTTCTGCCATAAGGGTGGTGTCATCTGCATATCTGAGGTTATTGATATTTCTCTCGGCAATGTTGATTCCAGCTTGTGCTTCTTCCAGCCAAGCATTCCTCATGATGTACTCTGCATATAAGTTAAATAAGCAGGGTGACAATATGCAACCTTGACGTACTCCTTTTCCTATTTGGAACCAGTCTGTTGTTCCATGTCCAGTTCTGACTGTTGCTTCCTGACCTGCATACAGGTTTCTCAAGAGGCAGGTCAGGTGGTCTGGTATTCCCATCTCTTTCAGAATTTTCCACAGTTTATTGTGATCCACACAGTCAAAGGCTTTGGCATAGTCAATGAAGCAGAAATAGATGTTTTTCTGGAACTCTCTTGCTTTCTCCATGATCCAGAGGATGCTGGCAATTTGATCTCTGGTTCCTCTGCCTTTTCTAAAACCTGCTTGAACATCTGGAAGTTCACGATTCACATATTGCTGAGGCCTAGCTTGGAGAATTTTGAGCATGACTTTACTAGCGTGTGAGATGAATGCAATTGTCCGGTAGTTTGAGCATTCTTTGGCATTCCCTTTCTTTGGGATTGGAATGAAGACTGACCTTTTCCAGTCCTGTGGCCACTGCTGAGTTTTCCAAATTTGCTGGCATATTGAGTGCAGCACTTTCACAGCATCATCTTTCAGGATTTGAAATAGCTCAACTGGAATTCCATCACCTCCACTAGCTTTGTTCGTCGTGATGCTTTCTAAGGCCCACTTGACTTCACATTCCAAGATGTCTGGTTCCAGGTGAGTGATCATGCCATCGTGATTATCTTCGTCATGAAGATCTTTTTTGTACAGTTCTTCTGTGTATTCTTGCCACCTCTTAATATCTTCTGCTTCTGTTAGGTCCATACCATTTCTGTCCTTTATCGAGCCCATCTTTGCATGAAATGTTCCCTTGATATCTCTAATTTTCTTGAAAAGATCTCTTGTTTTTCCTATTCTGTTGTTTTCCTCTATTTCTAGGTAGCTTAATTTAAATGATTCTCCCTTTGGTCTGTCCTCAAGTAATCATCATCCTCATGTCCAAAAAAGACAGAAAGAAAGCAAATTAAGTGCCCATGTAAATACACTGGAATGAGATATGCTGTAGTCCATGTGCCAGCAGTTAACTGGGAACAGAATGTTTTGTGATTAAATATAGCACATCCCATGCAATGTTATGTCTCAGTAAGCATAATTTTGTAATACAGTAACTAGATCCAAAAAGAGAGCCTTAAATTACTTAGATAGAAACCTATTAACAATGTTGAAGTTTTCTGTCAGATTCAGATTGTAATAAATTGACTTATAATTTTATTATTAGTTTAAAATATTAACAGAATAGGTTTTCAAATGTATTGCTCAACATTTGCCTCATATTAATAATTAAAGTAATAGGCTATTAAGTGCTTATATAATAAAAATAACAATTAAGGGTTTTTTGAATACCACATATTGACTGTTTAACTTGTTTTCATATTCAACGACCTTCAGGGATGCCTACATTTCTTTAGGAGGAATAAGTATGTTTCTTCCACATAGGAATATTTCAGGTCACCCTAAAGAAGTCAAACTCTAGCATATGACACAGTTACCTGGTACTTTGGGGACTATCCACCAGAAAGCCCAGGTAATTTAGACAAAGATATAGGCTTCTTTTTTTAACTTGAAATTATAGGGTCAGCAGAGTAGAAGGTCCTAAAGGCATCGGCTAATTAAGCAATCCTCTGCTGCCCTGGGGCTGTTTAGAGATTGCATTTTAAAAGTAACCCATGGATCAAATAGTGTAGAACTATATAGAAACACACACGCATAATGCATGCATACACAGACACAGGTAAATGAGTACATGTAAAGATTGGGGAAAGGAATAAGATCTGGAATCTAGTTACTGCTGCTGCTGCTAAGTCGCTTCAGTCGTGTCCGACTCTGTGAGACCCCATAGACGGCAGCCGACCAGGCTCCACTGTCCCTGGGATTCTCCAGGCAAGAACACTGGAGTGGGTTGCCATTTCCTTCTCCAATGTGTGAAAGTGAAAAGTGAAAATGAAGTCACTCACTCGTGTCCGACTAGTAGCGACCCCATGGACTGCCGCCCACCAGGCTCCTCTGTCCATGCGATTTTCTAGGCAAGAGTACTGGAGTGGCTTGCCATTGCCTTCTCCGAATCTAATTACAGCTGCTGCTAAGTCGCTTCAGTCGTGTCCAGCTCTGTGCGACCCCATAGACAGCAGCCAAACAGGCTCCGCCGTCCCTGGGATTCTCCAGGAAAGAACACTGGAGTGGGTTGCCATTTCCTTCTCCAGAATCTAGTTACTAGCGTTGTATTAATGTCAATTACCTCATTTTTATATTGTAATGCAGTTACATAAGATGTCACCATTTAAGAGAATGTAGTCAAAGGGTACATGGGACTCTGTACTATTTTTGTAACTGTGAATAGACAATTATTTCAAAATAAGTTTTGTTGTTGTTTTGTTTATGAAGTATCTCCATGGATAATTATGCCTCAATGAACTGACACATTACTACAGTTTGAATTCTAGATCAGTATCATGGGAAAAGATCTAAATGGAAATTATTAAAACAACAAGGTATTAATTTGCTGTCGTTGCCACCAGTTTTTGATCCAAAGACCTGGGTTTGATCCCTGGGTTGGGAAGATCCTGTGGAGAAGGGAAAGGATACCCACTCCAGTATTCTGGCCTGGAGAATTCCATGGACTATAGTCCATTGGGCCACAAAGAGTCAGACACAACTGAGTGACTTTCACTTTAAAAAGTAAACGACTAAATTTAGGTTAAGATGAGCATCATAATTAGTGGTGTGCTTTTAAATGTTTTAACACTCAGTTCTTGAGTAGGGAGCCCTGGGATTGTAGCATTTGTCATTTTCCATAGTGTAAATGTTCCACCATGGCCAGCTGCAAACTACAAATGTAATAAATGGCTCAAAAATTCCTAAAAATTTAGCAATCCATTCTCATATGAAACCTGCTTCATCAGGAAGAATGAGCTCTGAGTGGGTATATATCCTTGGTTCCTTTGACTCTTTGTCCCACAAGGAGGGTCACAGCAGGACAAGGGCCAGAACTGAGCCTCTGTGACACAGGTTCCCTCTTGTTTAGCTCTAAATCATCTTATAGAACAGCTTCATCTTGCCCAATCCTCTTCTGCTCATTTATTTTATATCTGAACCAGAATTCAGCCAAGATCAGAAGTATCGGATAAGAGTTAGAGAGACAGGCTCATCATGGATTATTTACTGGGGCAATTTCTATTTCAATGGTTTTCCTACCATATCACATAGCAGAAACATGCCATGGGCTGTAACCAATTTGCTTATCACTGATTTTAAAGAACCAAAGAACCTTTTTATATTAGTACCCAGTACATTCCAATAATCACTCTCACAAATGAAGAATGAGAGCTTCTTTGGAGATTTTGTGTTCTTGACTGAAAATTCATTTATCTTCTGTCAGAAAGAATCGTGCTTTATGATAAAGCAGGTGTCTTTGTGGGATAGGACAGCAACTAAGCAGTGGGAGAGTTCAAGGATACTTAGGTAGGCAAACCAGATTCTTCTTAGCATTGATAGGTGATGATTGGTGCCAACATCAACCAAACCATAGCTGGCTGGTCCCATATAAAAAGTTTAATACACATACAGAAGGTTAATAGGCACATGAAAAGATGCTTGACATTGCATATTATTAGAGAAATGCAATCCAAAACTACAATGAGGTATTACCTCACATTGGTCAGAATGGCCATCTTTGAAAAGTCTACAAATAACAAATACTAGACAGGATGTAGAGCAAAGGGAACCTTCCTACACTGTTGGTGGGAATGTAAGTTGGTGCAGCCACTATGGAAAACAGTATGGAGGTTCCTCAAAAAACTAAAAATAGAGTTGCCACATGATTCAGTAATCCTACTCCTGTGCAAATATCCAGACAAAACTATGGTCCTAAAACACACATGTTCCCCATGTTCATAGCAGCACAATAGCCAAGACATGGAAACAACCTAAATGCCCATCAACAGATAAATGGACAAAGAAGATGTGTTACATATATACAATAGAATATCACTTAGCCATAAAAAAGAATGAAATAATTCCATTTGCAACTACATAGATGGACCTAGGATGATCATACTAAGTGAATGTAAGTCAGAAAGAGAAAGACAAATACTGTAGATCACTTAACTGTGGAATCTAAAACATGACACAAACAAGCTTATAAAACAGAAATAGACTCACAGACATAGAGAACAGACTTGTGGTTTTCAAGGGCAGGGGTGGGGGAGTGTTGAATTGGGAGTTTGGGACTAGCAGATGCAAAATATACAGAATGATTAAACAAGGTCCTATTATATAGCACAGGGAACTGTATTCAATATATCTTTTCATAAACCATAATGGAAAGGAAAAAAACTTCAATGCAAAATGGACTAACAAAATAAAATTCACAAAGAATGATTTGATACCTCATTTTAAACAATGGTGGCTCAAATGGTAAAGAAACCACCTGAAATGCAGGTGACATGGATTTGACCCCTGGGTCAGGAAGAACCCCTGGAGAAGGAAATGGCAACCCACTCCCAGTATTCTTGCCTGGAGAATTCCATGGCCAGAGGAGCTGGGCTACAGTCCATGGAGTCACAAAGAGTCAGAAACAACAGAGTGACTAACACTTTAAACAATGACTCTAAATGTTAAGACAGCAAAATTGGAGGATAAGTATGAAAAACCAAATTTATTTTAAATTATTTAGAGGCCTGATTTGCATTTAGTCTTTCCAGAAAAGCATCTGCTTCATTGACTATGCTAAAGCATTTGACTGTGTGGATCACAACAAACTGTGGAAAACTGTTAAAGAGATGGGAATACCAGACCACCTTACTTGCCTTCTAAGAAATCTGTATGCAGGTTAGAAGCAACAGTTAGAACTGGACATGGAAAAACAGACTGGTTTCAAATTGGGAAAGGGGTACATCAAGGCCGTATATTGTCTCCTGCTTATTTAACTTATATGCAGAGTACATCATGCGAATATGCCAGGCTGGAGGAAGCACAAGCTGCAATCAAGATTGCCAGGAGAAATATCAATAACCTCAGAGATGCAGATAACACCACCCTTATGGCAGAAAGCGAAGAACTAAAGAGCCTCGATAAAAGTGAAAGAGAAGAGTGAAAAAGCTGACTTAAAACTCAACATTCAAAAAACGAAGATCATGGCATCTGGTCCCATCACATCATGGCAAATAGATGGGGAAACAATGGAAACAGTGACAGACTTTATTTTCTTGGACTCCAAAATCACTGCAAATGGTGACTGCAGCCATGAAATTAAAAGATGTTTGCTCCTTGGAAGAAAAGCTGTGACAAACCTAGACAGTATATGAGAAAGCAGAGACATTACTTTGTCACCAAAGGTCTGTCTAGTCAAAGCGATGGTTTTTCCAGTAGTCATGTATGGATCTGAGAGTTGGACCCTAAAGAAGGTTAAGTGCTGAAGAATTGATGCTTTGAAATTGTGGTGTTGGAGAAGACTCTGAGTCCCTTGGACAGCAAGGAGATCAAATCAGGCAATCCTAAAGGAAATCAATCCTGAATATTCATTAGGACTAATACTAAAGCTGAAGCTCCAATACTTTGGCCTCCTGATGCGAAGAGCTGACTCATTAGAAAAGACCCTGGTGCTGGGAAAGATTGAAGGCAGGAGGAGAAGGGGGTGACAGAGGATGAGATGATCAGATGGCATCACCACCTCAATGGAAATGAGTTTGAGCAAGCTCCGGAGATGATGAAGGACAGGGAAGCCTGGCATGCTGCCGTCCATGGGGTTGCAGAGTCAGATATGACTGAGGAATTGAATTACAAAGTTGAGTGGATGTCAAGGAAACTATGCCGAGTGAAAAAAAAGTCAAACCCCAAAAGTTACATACAGTATGATTCCATTGATATAACATTCTTAAATGACAAAATCAGAGATGGAAAACAGGCTGTTGATTCCCAGAAGTTAGAGATAAAAGGAGGAGGGGCAGGAAGTAGGTGTTATCATAAAAAGGCAGCACAAGCACAAGGAATGTTTGTGGGAATGGAATTGTTTTGTGTCTTGACTATGGTGTGATAATGCAAATCTCACATGTGTTGAAACTGCATAGAACTAATGCAAACACACACATAGACACAAATGAGTGCACATAAAGCTGGCAAAAACTGAATAAGATGGTGGGTTGTATTAATGTCAGTTTACTGGTTGTGATGTTTTCCTATAGCCATGCAAGATGTTACTACTGGGGAAACCTGGGTAAAAGTTACATGGAATATTATATTATTTCATACTGATGCAGTTGAAAAAAATAATCTTAAAACAAAGCTTAATGAAAACAAGTTTTCCAATGAACATAAAACAGCACCCTATTTATTTAGAACTTTAAAATTTTTTCTCAGACGTGTTATAATTTTTATGTAAAGGTTAGATTGCTAGGTGGCTGAGGTTTTAACACTACTGTAAATGATACCATCTTTTAAAATTTATTTTCTAATTGTTCACTGCAAGTATATACAACTGATTTTGTATGTCTATTTGTATATTCAGTAAACTTGCTAAATTTGTTTAATTATAATGGTTTATTTTACATTATTTTATATCTTCAATAAGCATAATTATATATGTGAATTATGATAATTCTATTTTTCTCTTTAAAAGCTTATGTTTTTCTTTCCTTTTTAAATTTTTTTTCAGTTTTATTGGGATATAATTGATATATATCACTCTATAAGTTTAAGGTGTGAAATATAGAGGTTTGACTAACATTTATTCTGAAATGATTACCAGAATAGATTCAGTTAGCATCTATCATATGCTAATTCACATAGATACAATAAAAAATTTTCTTCATGCGAGAACTCTTAGGATTTATTCTAACATTTTCACATATATCATATAGTACTGTTAACTGTAGTTATCATATTACACATCTCTAGTACTGTTTATCTTATAACTAGAAGTGAGTGACTTTTGACCTCCTTCCAATTCCACATCCTCACCCCTCCACCCCCCCCAGCAACCACAGTCTGATGTCTTTTTCTATGCATTTGGTGTTTGGTTTAGAGTGTACATATAAGTGAGACCATATAGTAGTTTTCACTGTCTGACATATTTCACTTAGAATAGCACCCTCAAAGTCCATCCATGTTTTCACAAATGGCAAGATTTCCTCATTTTTTACAGCTGAGTAATATTCCATTTTATGTATATGTATATCATAACTTTTTTAGTCCTTTTCTTGATCCATTGTACTAGCTAAGAATTCCAATAAAATACTGATTATAAATAGTATTAGTACATATCCTTGCCTTGTTCATAAACTCATGAGAATATGCTTATATTTTACCACTACATGTTAGCTCTAAGTTTTATAAAACGTTTTTGTTCATCTTTTTATATTACAATATGATTTTTCTCTTTATTCTGCTAGTGTGAGTGTTTTACAAGTGTCATATTCTACTCTTTCCATTTTTTTTCTCAATGTAGTTCAGTTTGGATATTTCTTGATGACTAGTTTTTTAATTTGCTAAGCCTATCTTCTACTCTATCTAATCAGCTCTTAAACCCATTCAATAACTTCTTAGTTTCACAAATTACTTTTTCAGTTTTAATATACAGTTAGTTTTTTCATTTAGATTTAAATTCTCTTTCAAAATTCTCCAAATTCTCACTGATTTTGTTCATGTTTTCCTCTATCTTCTTTAATGTATATTTAATAGTTATTTTAAAATACTTGACTGCTAACTCCAAGATTTCAGTCATCTTCCATTGCTTGTTTTTTCCTTTATCAGTTTTATTTTTCTCTTTTTCACACCTGGTCACTGTTTTATTGTATCCAAGAAATTGTGACTAAAGCAATCATGGAACGATGCCTGGGATTCAATCCCTGGTCAGGGAGCTATATCCCACATGCCCACAACTAAGAATTCACATGCAGCAATGAAGACCCAGTGAAGCCAAGTAAATTAATTTAAAAAAAAAAATGATCACGGAGACTGAAGTCGATGTTGTTTTCCCCCAAAGAGGGTTCACTCTTTCCTCTGTTAGGCAGATGGAGGGAGGAGCTGATCTAAGTGAGGACAGACTGAAGCATCAGATACTCTCTCTACTTCTGGTCTCAAGTATCCTGAGCATGAGATCAGTCTTAGTTGCAGTTTTCTCTATCTACCAAACCAGAAGACCATGGGATGCTGGCCTTGGATTGAACACCCCATCACGCCTTAGAACTAAGCAGATTTTACACAAAGAAAATCGGCCAAATACTTAGGGATTTTTTAGATTCTAGTTTGTAAAGCCAGTCCACATAAAAATACTTGTTGGTTTTTCTTCCTTCCAATAGAGCATCTATGCCTATGGCAAACTCAATCACCAGCTTGTCCCCAGATCTGGCAGATGCCCGTAGGCATACATACCTCAGCACATCAAAAAAGAGCTCTTCAAACAACACAGCTTAAAAAAAGGGCGAAAGACTTGAATAGACATTTTTCCAATACACACACAAACACACACACACATAAATGGCCAACAAGCACATGAAAAGATTCTCAATATCATTAGTCATTGGTGCTTTAGTCACTAAGTTGTGTCCAACTCTTGCAATCCCATGGACTGTAACCCACCAGGTTCCTCTGTCCATGGGATTCTCCAGGCAAGAATACTGGAGTGATTGCCACTTCCTTCTCCAGAGGATCTTCCTGACCCAGGAATTGAACCCAGGTCTCCTGCATTGCAGGCAGATTCTTTACCAACTGAGCTACAAGGGAAGCTCCATCATTAGTCATTAGAGAAATGCAAGTCTAAACCACAAGAAGATATGACCTTGTACCTGTGGTGAAAATTGCTCATTCGTGTCATACTCTTTGAGACCCCATGGACTATACAGTCCGTGGAATTCTCCAGGCCAGAACACTGGAGTGGGTTCAGTTCAGTTAAGTCCCTCAGTCGTGTCCAACTCTTTGCGACCCAATGGACTGCAGCACGCCAGGCCTCCCTGCCCATCACCAACTCCTAGAGTTTACTCAAATTCATCTCCATTGAGTCAGTGATGCCATCCAGCCATCTCATCCTCTGTCGTCCCCTTCTCCTCCTGTCTTCAATCTTTCCCAGCATCAGAGTCTTTTCAATGAGTCAGCTCTTCACATCAGGTGGCCAAAGTTTTGGAGCTTCAGCTCCAACATCAGTCCTTCCAATGAACACCCAGGACTGATCTCCTTTAGAATGGACTGGTTGGATCTCCTTGCAGTCCAAGGGACTCTCAAGCATCTTCTCCAGCACCACGGTTCAAAAGCATCGATTCTTCAGCGCTCAGCTTTCTTTATAGTCCAACTCTCACATCCATACATGACTACTGGAAAAACCATAGCCTTGACTAGACAGACCTTTGTTGGCGAAGTAATGTCTCTGCTTTTTAATAAGCTGTCTAGGTTGGTCATAACTTTTCTTCCAAAGAGTAAGCATCTTTTTATTTCATGGCTGCAGTCACCATCTGCAGTGATTTTTGAGCCCCCCAAAATAAAGTCACCCACTGTTTCCACTGTTTCTCCATCTATTTGCCATAAAGTGGAGTGCATAGCCTTTCCTTTCTCCAGGGGATCTTCCCAACCCAGGGATCAAACCCAGGTCTCCTGAATTGCAGGAGGATTCTTTACCAGTTGAGCCAAAAGGAAAGCCCTGTACCTGTTAGGGTGTATATTATCAAAAATACAAGATATAACAAATGTTGATGAGGAAGTAGAGAAACTGCAGCCCTCTGACATGGTTGATAGGAAGGTAAAATGGTTCAGCCCCTGTAAAAAACAGCTTAGTGATTACTCAAAAAATTAACATAGAATTACCACCATTTTCATTTCTAGGTATATAGCCAAATAAATTTAAAATAGGTGCTCAAACAAATACATGTACATGTGGGTTCATAGCAGCAACATTCACAACAGTCAAAATATGGAAACAATCCAAACATCCATCAATTAATGAATGGATAAACAAATTATAGTATATTTATACACATATGGAAAAATATTATTCAGCCTTAAGTAATGAAGTAATGGTACATACTATAAGGCAAGTGAACCTTGGATTATTACGATAAGTGAAAGACAGTGGATGCAAAAAGACAAATATCATATAATTCCATTTATATGAGATACCCTAAAGAAATAAATCCGCAGTGATAGAACATAGACTGGTTGCTTCCAGGGGCTGTGGCAAATAGAAGAATGAGGAGCAACACCTTGATGGACACGAGGTTCTCTTGGGGATGATGAAAATGTGTTGGAACTAGACAGAGGGGGCACAACACTGCAAACATACTAAATGCCACTGGATTGTTCATTTTTAAATGTTTAATTTTATGTTTTGTGAATTTCAACTAAAAAAAGAAAGGGTTCTTCCCCCTAGGGAAGTTTAATTCAAATACGTCTCTATGCTGCATTAACTCTACAAAGTCTTTTAAAAAATGATGTAAAATTTTTTCCACATCTTTCTAGTTGGTGCAGTGAAAAGAATAGGCTACCTAGAGGTAAACCTCTACATGTTACATTTTTAAGTGTTTTTAATCATTTATGACTGGCAAATTATTTTGTTGAGGTACTTATTTCCTTCTTTATTTTCTGTCTCTGATGATCCTTTGCATCCATGCCCTGATGCCCCTTCAGACTCTCTTAGAGCAGGGACCTTGTTTATTTTCTTCATTTCTCTCTCTGTACACCTAGTGTGCTAAGTCACCTCAGTCATGTCTGACTGTTTGTGATCCCATGGTCTGTAGCCCACCAGGTTCCTCTGCCCATGGGATTCTCCAGGCAAGAATACTGGAGTGGGCTGTCATCCTGCCTCCAGGGGAGCTTCCCAGCCCAGGGATCAGACCCTTGTCTCTCACATCTCCTGCATTGGCAGGCAGGTTCTTTACCACTAGCGCCACCTGGGAAACTCCCATACATCTAGAGCAAGGTTCATCTACATCAGGCACTCCACAGACAATTCCTGAATACACAGACTGTTTTCAGGAGGAACAGCGCCTTTCTCTTTTAATATTAGTTCACAAAGTGGTGGTTTAATCGCTCAGTTATGTCCTACTCTTGCAACCCACAGACTACAGCCCACCAGTCTCCTCATTCCACAGAATTTCCTAGGGAAGAATACTGGAATGGGTTGACATTTCCTTCTCCAGGGGATCTTCCTGACCCAGGAATTGAACCTGGGTCTCCTGCATTTCAGGGATTCCCTTGTAGCTCAGTCAGTAAAGAGTTTGCCTGCAGTGCATGAGACCCGGGTTCAATCCCTGGGTCAGGAAGATCCCCTAGAGAAAGAAATGGCAACCCACTCCAGTATTCTTGCCTGGAGAATCCCATGGACAGAGGAGCCTGGAGGGCTACAGTCCATGGGGTTGCAAGAGTCAGACAGGACTTAGTGACTAAACCACCACCACCAATCCTGCATTGCAGGTAGATTCTTTACCAACTGAGCTGCAAGGGAAACCCATTAGTTCATGTAAAACTCCTATTTATCTTTGTCCCTGAAATAAGTATGTGGTTGTTGAGGGTTATATTTCTATTGTCTCTAGAGCAAAAGTGTTTCCCTTGTGGCAAAGCTGGTAAAGAATCTGCCAGTGCAGGGGACCTGGGTTCAATCCCTGGGTTGGGAAGATCCCCTAAAGAAGGGAGAGGCCACCCATTCCAGTGTTCCGGCCTGGAGAATTCCATGAACTGTATCACCCATGGGGTCACAAAGAATCGGACATGACTGAGTAACTTTCACTAGAGCAAAATTCAGAGCGGAAGAATGGAGAATAATTTTTGCAAGTCTAGGTCACAACATGATAAAAGGGGATTCACTGACACCAAAGATTCACACACGAAACAAGTAAGCTGAAAAACTATCGAACGCAGCTGAAGTGAAGGTAAGTTGCTACTGTTATCCTAGAGCATCATAAGATCGTTGCAACCTAGAAGGCTTCATATTAAAGTATGCTCTGCGGACAAGACCCAACATGAAGTGGCATGAATTAAAGCAGTCAGGTCAGGTGCTATCTTGTCAAGCAGTTCTTGAGATCAGAGGGTGACAGAAAATATTTGCTTACCTGATCTCAACTGACTGACCAAAGTCTGAAGGACCAAAAAGAGATCTTTCCAATCAATGAACCCGCTCTGAGCAGTGGTTTTCAAGGGCTTCTCAGCTCTCCTTTAGCTCAAACTGCAATGTGAAAACAGCTCTGAAGATATTCACCCAGCCTTGCTTCATTAAATGTTCTCGCCAAATTTAGGTCTCACTTCAGGCGTGTGGGCACTTAGGTTTCCAACCAACCTTGACGATTTGGGAATTTATGTAACAAGTTCCACTGACCTGGTGGGAAATTGGACTTAATATTTCTAAATAAATAGGATTTAGCAGGCAAGAAAATGGCTAAGGAGTCTTCTGAAAACTCAAATAGCTGTTTTGGAAAATGGAAACAACTTGAATGCATTAAGATCACCCTTGAAAAAGTATTTAGTTAAAAAAATATACAATTCAAGTTCCTCGTGTTTGTTGTTCCTCTGTCTTGTACTCTCAATGGAAGTTTAACCAGAAAGGTAAGAGTCGAAATGTATCATAATATCTTCCAAGATTTTATTTCCATGTAGCTTATACTGAATAAATTGTTCTTTATTTTCATATGCTTTTAGGTATATAATCTATCATCCCCCATGCCAAATTCACTCATTTCGGGTTTGCTGTACCACAAACATCTAGCAACACATTCAGAACAGTCTTTAAATAGATTTCATGTGATGTGTGAATTGCCTTATAGGTAATATTTTATATGTGAAGTATCTTTAGTAGATCAAATAAAAATATATACTAGCTAACTTGTACAGCCATTATGGAGAACAGAGTGGAAATTCCTTTAAAAAAATGAAAATAGAACTGCCATACAACTCAGAAATCCCATTGCTGTGCATATACACCAAGGAAACCAGAAATGAAAGAGACACATACCCCAATGTTCGTGGCAGCATTATTTACAATAGCTAGAACATGGAAGCAACCTAGATATCCATCAGCAGATAAATGGATAAAGAAGTTGTGCTACATATACACAATGGAATATTCAGTTCAGTTCAGTCGCTTATTTGTGTCCGACTCTTTGCGACCCCATGAATCACAGCACACCAGGCCTCCCTGTCCATCACCAACTCCCAGAGTTCACTCAAACTCATGTCCATAGAGTCGGTGATGCCATCCAGCCATCTCCTTCTCTGTCGTCCCCATCTCCTCCTGCTCCCAATCCTTCCCAGCATCAGAGCTTTTTCCAGTGAGTCAACTCATCGCATGAGATGGCCAAAGTATTGGAGTTTCAGCTTTAGCATCAGTCCTTCCAATGAACACCCAGGACTGATCTCCTTTGAATGGACTGGTTGGATCTCCTTGCAGTCCAAGGGACTCTCAAAAGTCTTCTCCAGCACCACAGTTCAAAAGCATCAATTCTTCGGCAATCAGCTATTCCTCAACTATAAAAAGGAATGCAGTTCTAATGAGGTGGATGAAACTGGAGCCTATTATGCAGAGTGAAGTAAGTCAGAAAGAGAAACGCAAATACTGTATATTAATGCATATATATGGAATTTAGAATGATGGTAACAATGATCCTACATGGAGGGCAGCAAAAGAGACATAGATGTAAAGAACAGAGTTTTGGACTCTGTGGGAGAAGGTGAGGGTGGGATGATTTGAGAGAATAGCATTGAAACGTGTATATTACCATATGTAAAATAGATGACCAGTGCAAGTTTGATGCATGAAGCAGGGCACCCAAAGTCAGTGCTCTGGGACAACCCAGAGGGATAGGGTGGGGAGGGAGTTGGGAGAGGGGGTTCAGGATGGGGGCACATGTATACCCATGGCTGATTCAAGTCAATGTATGGCAAAAACCATTACAATATTATAAAGTAATTATCCTCCAATTAAAATAAATAAATATACATATATATACACTAAAGTGTGACAGTAACATGTTTACCTTGCCACCTTAATATCATTCATTAGTTTTGAGAGTCTTTCTTAATTCTTGATAAAGCTTGGATTTTGACACATTGATAATATATATGATAATTTTATAAGCTCAACTCAGTGAGACTAAGTTTAATTTCTGTATAAACTATAGACCTGACATTCAATAAGTCCTTGGAATCTGAAAATAATAATATAAATAATAACAGTAATAAATGATTTAGCTTTTTTCCTTTTTCTCAAGAAGGTCATGTTTAACTGCTTCCCAAAATGACCCCGAAGTCTTAGTATCAATAAATCTGATTTGTAGATCATCTCAAAACATTCTTCAAAACAGAAGAGTACCTTCCTAACACTGATGTGGTATTTTCCCTTTAATTCCCATTTTTGCCTGCTAATCTTCACTGTGTGAGAAAAAGAGGTATTGATTTTATCTACAGTTTCAAAAAGCAGCATTTGCAGAGTCCTTCCAATTAACCCTCCTCAGCATATATTTCTCATTTTATTTATGAATGACCTCTGTTTGTGATTGCGTTTAGTAGAAAACAATCACAAACTCTGAATATTCCTGGTGGCCACTGATAGAAATAGGTAACAAAATTACCCTTTTAATCCTTTGTAGGATGAGGGCTTCCCAGACATCCAGGAGTTGGAGAAATTCTCAGGACAGGCATTTCCATTTCAGGTTGTTCCTGGGTGAGCAGGTGCTGCAGAGCAGGAGTGGAGAGTACACTCTCCACCCACAGGGCCACCAAAAGGCCACTGGGACAGAAGGAACAACCATTTCTACAAAAAAAAAAAAAAATTGTGGTAACATTGAATGGGTTGTGGGATCACTGGATCAGTGCAGTGGTTTTCTCAGTTGAACCTTGTGGCTTATAAAAGCCAATGTGTCCTCTTGTTAAAAAAAAAAAAAATCACTTCTTAAATGTTGAGGGCAATGGGTGCTGAAAACTTATATTGCAGGCCCTAAGCTCTCTAGTCATGAGTTTGAGTGAACTCCGGGAGTTGGTGATGGACAGGGAGGCCTGGCGTGCTGTGATTCATGGGGTCGCGGAGAGTCGGACACGACTGAGCAACTGAACTTAACTGAACTGAAGCTCTCTAGTCAAGGCCTCTAGCTAGTGTAAGCAACTGGAAATTACCCCCAACCACCACCACCTTTAATCACATTCTGACTTTGTTTGTGCCTTTACTTCATTGACAGAGACTGTTTCCTTATCAAAATTCACTTTTTATAAAATGAGATAGATCCAGAAACAACTCCTGCTCCCCCTCCAAAGTTTAAACTTTTTTTTTTGTAATTTCACTTCCATAAGCTCTGTTCCTCCTTTCAGATCATCTACTTTTTGGGGACTCCATCTTTCTGTGCAGAAACAGCAGCATAAGTGATAATCAGATGCCTCCCCAGGTATCCTTGGAGGTGTTGAGTAATACATAGTGAATTATCTGTCTAAAATTGGAAAAATCATGAATACCAAAAGTTTGGGGTAGGCAGAGGCTTCTGCTGGCCTATTTCAGCAATGAAGCCTATGCATGCATGTGTGCTCAGTGGTGTCTGACTCTTTAGCCCTCCAGGCTCCTCTCTCCATAGGATTCTCCAGGCAAGATTACTGGAGTGGGTTGCCATTTTCTTCTCCAGGGGATCTTCCGGACCCAGGAAACAAACCCACATCTCTTGCATCTCCTGAGTGGGCAAGCAGATTCTTTACCACTAGCACCACCTGGGAAACCCGGAGTCTGAAAGAAGCCAGAGCAGTAAATAAACCTTTACTGTGTTCACTGAGACTTTGTTGTTCAGTCGCTAAGTTGTGTCTAACTCTTTGCGATCCCATCCTGGCTGATATGGCTCCCAATCCAAAAATCTTAATTTGTCAGAAAGGTGCCCCTTTTCATATGCTGTTAATCCATATAAATTAAATGACATCTGTTAAACAGGATAAAGTTTAAGTGTATCTGTAAGTTATTCATATTAAAGATGTATTAAATAAACCTTAAAATGAGTTATTTGAGATATCCTGATTCAACATATTTTTAATTAACAGAGTACATGATTTTCTGTTAGTTTCAAGGAAGATTTCCCAGATTGTATATTACTGGGCAAGAGTAAGGGTGAGCCCATAGTCTCATCAGTTCCTTGCAACCCTGTTTTCTCTGACACTGGTCTTTGAAGAGTGCCAGGACAGAAGCTGCCCTCAGCTTTTACAATGGCTTCTAATCAAAGGGATGTAACCGAAGGTAAGCTTTGGAGCTCAAGCATCACTTTGGTTGAATCCTAATAACTTTCACTTCAGTAATCTGCCAAAGCTGTACAGTAATTATGAAGAAATTACTTCAGCTGAGAACCGAATAATTGAGGCTTTTGAACTGTGGTGTTGGAGAAGACTCTTGAGAGTCCCTTGGACTGAGAAGAGATCCAACCAGTCAATTCTAAAGAAAACCTATCCTGAATATTCATTGGAAAGGCAGAGCTGAAGCTAAAGCTCCAATACTTTAGCCACCTGATGCAAAGAGCTGACTCATTAGAAAAGACCCTGATGCTGGGAAAGATTGAGGGCAGGAGGAGAAGGGGACGACAAAGGATGAAGTGGTTGGACGGTATCATCAACTCAATGGACATGAGTTTGAGTAAGCTCCAGGAGTTGGTGAAGGAAAGGGAAGCCTGGCATGCTGCAGTCCATGGGGTCACAAAAAGTTGGACATGACTGAGTGACTGAACAACAACAAATTTTGAAGAAAATTACTACTTGTCTCCACTTACAGTGCATAGAAAATGTTTAGTAGTAGAAGGATTCAAAGAAAATTCTCTGTGTAAAAATTTCATTGCTAGTACAAGATCTATTTATTAGGAAACATGATCATTGTTCAAACTTAACTACTTCTTTTTAAAAGCTATTACCTTGAATTAGAGTTCCTGTTTCAAACTGCTTGATCAGGGAGAGAAGATATGTGGGAAGGAAGGTTCTTTGCGTAAACAAAGTAATGAACTGTGAGATTGGGGTGGGGGGGTGCTGTTTCTAGCTTCCTCCCCCCTGAAATCTGCACCATGGAGTTTAGTCAAATTCTCATATGTTACATCAGCTCCTATTACTTGCCCAGCCCTAAATTAGTTATTACAGTTCAGTTCAGTCGCTCAGTCGTGTCCGACTCTCCGCGACCCCATGAATCACAGCACGCCAGGCCTCCCTGTCTATCACCAACTCCCGGAGTACACTCAAACCCACATCCACAGAGTCGGTGATGCCATCCAGCCATCTCATTCTTGGTCGTCCCCTTCTCCTCCCGCCCCCAAGCTTTCCCAGCATCAGAGTCTTTTCCAGTGAGTCAACTCGTCGCATGAGGTGGCCAAAGTATTGCAGTTTCAGCTTTAGCATCAGTCCCTCCAATGAACATCCAGGATTGATCTCCTTTAGAATAGACTGGTTGGATCTCCTTGCAGTATAAGGGAGTCTTAAGAGTCTTCTCCAACACCACAGTTCAAAAGCATCGATTCTTCGGCGATCAGCTTTCTTCAGAGTCCAACTCTCACATCCATACAGACTGGTTCCAAATAGGAAAAGGTGTATGTCAAGGTTGTATATTGTCACCTTGCTTATTTAACTTATATGCAGAGTACATCATGAGGAACGCTGGGCTGGAAGAAGCACAAGCTGGAATCAAGATTGCTGGGAGAAATATCAATAACCTCAGATATGCAGATGACACTACCCTTATGGCAGAAAGTGAAGAGGAACTCAAAGGCCTCTTGATGAAAGTGAAAGGGGAGAGTGAAAAGGTTGGCTTGAAGCTCAACATTCAGAAAACAAAGATCATGGCATCTGGTCCCATCACTTCATGGGAAATAGATGGAAAAACAGTGGAAACAGTGTCAGACTTTATTTTTGGGGGCTCCAAAATCACTGCAGATGCTGATTGCAGCCATGAAATTAAAAGACGCTTGCTCCTTGGAAGGAAAGTTATGACCAACCTTGATAGTATATTAAAAAGCAGAGACATTACTTTGCCAACCAAGGTCCGTCTAGTCAAGGCAATGGTTTTTCCTGTGGTCATTTATGGATGTGAGAGTTATTACAGAGATTGCCAAAAAATATTTAGAAGGCAAATTTTAATTAGGTGTCAAAAGTCAGAAATATTCAGAATTGTACAGTTTCACTGCTAAAATTTATTCAAATGAAATAATCATAGATATACAAAAATATTTTTCTATCAAGATGTTAATCATAGTTTTTTTCTTTTTAATAAAATCAGTGAAAAGATGGTGATACCCTAAATGTCCAAGAATAGGAAATTGTTTAAGTTAATTTCCATATAAAACAAATGGAGTCAACAAGGACAAGGCTTTGCAGTCACATGTAATAGGACTGGAATGACAGCTTCACTCTTGACCAGTTCAATCTTGGGCAAGATACTTAGATTCTCTAACAGCTATTTTCTTGTCTGTAAAATGGGGATTACACTTTATAAAAAAGCAATTAAGGGGAATCAAATTATATAAGTTAGATACACTATGTACCAGAGTCTAGCGTGTAGTAAGTACTCATCATATAATTAATATTTATTGCTGCAAAAATAAAACAGGATGCAAGTATTAAATTAAATTGTAGAATAATACTTTCATATAAGAAAATGTTCACAATTTACTGTTAAATCAGAAAAAAACTATTAATGAAATAGAGTAAATGACGTTATCTTTTTAAAAAAATCTAAACAATTATCGGGAGAAGGCAATGGCACCCCACTCCAGTACTCTTGCCTGGAGAATCTCATGGACAGAGGAGCCTGGAAGGCTGCAGTCCATGGGGTCGCTGAGGGTCGGACACGACTGAGCAACTTCACTTTCACTTTTCATTTCATGCATTGGAGAAGGAAATGGCAACCCACTTCAGTGTTCTTTCTTGAGAATCCCAGGGACAGTGGAGCCTGATGGGCTGCCGTCTGTGGGGTCGCACGGAGTCGGACACAACTGAAGTGACTTAGCAGCAGCAGCAGACAATTATCTGTTTGGACATAAAATAGCAGAAAAGATACAACATACTTTAATAGTATTTACTCTTAATGATATAATTATGGATGAATTTTGCTTTATATTTTTTAGGTGTTTTGCTTCCATAATTAGTTTATGTACTGCTTAACTGAGGGCTTCCCCTGTGGCTCAGCAGTAAAGAATCTGCCTACAATGCAGGAGCTACAGGAGACACAGGTTCAATACCTGGGTCAGGAAGATCCCCTGGAGAAGGGCATGGCAATTCACTCCAGTATTCTTGTCTAGAGAATCCCATGAACAGGGGAGCCTGGTGGGCTACAGTCCATGGAGTCGCAAAGAGTCAGACACCACTGAAGCGACTTCGCACGCACGCACTGCTTAAATGAATAAACAAGTTTATGCAATCATAAAAAGGTGACTGCTACCACAAAAAATAAAATAATTTGCTGTAAAGAGAGGAAGAGATTGCTTCTAGCTAGGGAGATTAGGGGGCTTCCCTGGTGGCTCAGCTGGTAAAGAATCCGCCTGCAATGAGGGAGACCTGGGTTTGATCCATGGATTGGGAAGATCCCCTGGAGAAGGGAAATGCTACCCACTTCAGTATTCTGGCCTGAAGAATTCCATGGACTGTATAGTCAATGGAGTCACAAAATGTCGGACACAACTGAGCGACTTTCATTTCACTTCAGGGGGATTAGGGAAAGCTAAGGGAGGCTATCACATACATAAGGGTCCCCAGAGTATATGTGGGATTTGGTCAGGCTTGGGCTTGAAGGACACTTCCAAGATAAAATAGAAGGAAGGGAAATGAAAAAGGTCTAAATGTTTAGGCTTGTTTAGGGAAGAACTCATTAAGTTCAGTTTGCATGAAGTAAGGAAACGGTTTCCCACATC
The DNA here is from genome assembly GCF_049115385.1 of Moschus berezovskii. Lineage (NCBI taxonomy): Eukaryota > Metazoa > Chordata > Mammalia > Artiodactyla > Moschidae > Moschus > Moschus berezovskii. Next base: position 66,260,862 of record NC_142466.1, read on the forward strand.
CAGATCAGAAAAAGTTTGAAGGTCCAGATAAGAATTTGGGCTTCATTCTAAATCTGAAGGTTCTAAGCAAAAGGTTAATAATGCTCCTGGAAAGAAAAAGAAGGGAACTGCAGTCAAGTAAGTTAAGGAAGAGCTTCATGTTTTACCCTCTGTAGTTATTCCCAGTGTGATTTTAGTGTAGTAAAAGCTTTGCCAAATTGTACCCTTAAGACAGAAAAACAAACCTTATTTAACTTAGTTTAATCTAGTAGTTGTATATGGATCAAAACACTCTTTTCTCTATGCCACCTGAAGAATGCCATCAAGTGCAGATGAACTTCGATAGAGAAGGAATGGAAAGACAGTTCTGAGTATGGGAGTCCTGTTCATGTGGGGAAATCATCAATGAGATGTTTCAGAGAGGCGTTTTTAGGACCCCAAGAAGCAGAATGTTGGAAAGGAACACACTAAGGGATGAAAGAGAGAAGGCAGAAGACAAACTTTGTCTCCTTCCTCATCCTGCCTGAGCTGACCTCACCTGCAACATAATGACCCAAAGGCTCTGTCATGAGCAATCAGGTGGGAAATCCTTATGGCATAAGATGCAATGGGAATAAGTTCATTTGTACTATTTATTTTAGATTCCACATATAAGCAATATCATGATATTTGTCTTTCTCTGACTTACTTCACTCAGTATGACAATCTCTAGGTCCATCGTTGTTGCTGCAAATGGCATTATTTCATTCTTTTCTATGGTTGAATAGTATTCCATTGTATATATGTACTTCTTGATCCACTTCTCCGCTGATGGACATTTAGGTTGCTTCCATGTCCAATATTGTAAATAGTGCTGCAATGAACATTGGGGTGCATGTATCTTTTCAAATTGTGGTTTTCTCCAGATATACACCCAGGAGTGGGATTGCTGGATCATATGGTAGCTTTATTTTTAGTTTTTTAAGGAAACTTCATACTGTTCTCCATAGTTACTGCACCAACTTACATTCCCAACAACAGTGTAGGAGGGTTCCCTTTTCTCCACATCCTTTCCAGCATTTGTTGTATGTAGATAAATTGGGAGATTGAGATTGACATATACACACTACTAAATGTAAAATACATAATAACAACCTATTGTATAGCATAGGGGACTCTACTCAATACACTGTAAAGAGAGTATGGAAACAGAATTTTAAAGAGTAGATATATGTATATGTATAGTTGATTTACTTTGCTGTACAGCAGAAACTAACAGAACATTGTAAATCACCTATACTTCAATAAAAATTATTTTTTTAAGAAAAAGATACAATAGGAGATGTCAAGAGGGTCAGTCTTGGAAAAAAGCAAGCACTTAGCTCTCAGTCTAACCCACCCTTTCCAATCCCTCATTAGACACACTGACAAAGGGGAAGGTCGACAGCTCTCTGGCTGCTGACCAAGTGAAAAGGAGCAGCAATGAAGCCCTGTGTGGTTCCCCATGCCCTTTTCCAACCTGCTCTCTTCACATCACTACCTTTATCTGCATGGCACTATCCACATGTGTCATTTCATTAATAAACGTAACAACTCCGTTGAAACAGGTGGAGCAGATAACCTTCGTTCACAAGTTTGTTAAAGTTAAGACTATAATGAATACACTCCTAAAGAGACCTCTACCACATGGCCACAAGGCAACAATTTAATCATAAAGTTCTGGAAGCATTTACTAACTGTGATTAATAAATACCAGCAATTATAAACATACAACATAAATATACAAACAGATATGCTAACAAACATAAATATTACTTAAACAAGTCATAACTGTAAGATGAAAAATGGCAGTATTACATGTGCAAAATGTCCAAAAACAGTGTAAAAATACGGGAGACTTTGGCACACAATGGGAGTAATCAGAGAAAATATGCACAACCATCACATCAAAATCAACTGATTTCTAAAATGCGCTTAGTTGTGTCTTGAATAACATAAGACACAGTTAAAAGGACTGCTCTGGAACTATCCCAACTTGTTGAAAGATTTTATACATTTTACTTTTTTAAATTACAGCATATACCCCTGTTCTAACAAACCCATCTAGTTTCTTTCTCATTGATGACTTGATAAGGTCAAAATCAATTTTAGTGACAAATGTGGGGGCAGGGAGTGACATGAAAAACAACGTAGTAGATTCTAAAGCATCTGCCTCCAATGCAGGAGACCCGGGTTCGATCCCTGGGTCGGGAAGATCCCCTGGAGAAGGAAATGGTAACCCACTCCAGTGTTCTTGCCTGGAGAATCCCATGGACGGAGAAGCCTGGTAGGCTACACTCCACGGGGTCACAAAGAGTCGGACACGACTGAGTGACTTCACTTACTTACTTAGAGACAAACACCAAGTTATCAGTCTAGTTTGTAAACTAGAGAAAAAGCACAGGTCCTCAAAGATCCCTTGTTGAACTTTTTTGTAGAATGAAGTTAAGGCAATATTTTTACTAAGTCATGGGGGAAAAGAGAGTTTAGAGCTTGGATTTGTTAAATTATTAGGTAATTGCTTGTTGTTCCACAGAAATTATGAAATAAGTTGAACTGCAGCCAATTACAAATTTAATTTTGCCAAATGTACTCCCAAAACTCCATACATTCAGGTCCAGAGCAAGTGACTAGAAACTAGAAACACTTTAGTAATGCTTAAAGATAGGAAAAGCAAATTTATTAGGTCTCATCATAAGCACATCAAGCACATTTTGCAATAATTTTTATAAAGAACCCACTACAGTTTAATGGACACTTCAGGGTGTGACTAATTATCTAACTTCAGATATCTGAGACAAAGACAGTGGAAAGTTCTCTGAAGCAAAAATGAGATTCAGATGATTAGACTTTCTGTGTATGTGCATGCAAAAAGCCTCTTGATGAAAGTGAAAGAGGAGAATGAAAAAGTTGGCTTAAAGCTCAACATTCAGAAAACTAAGATCATGGCATCTGGTCCCATCACTTCATGGCAAATAGATGGGGAAACGGTGGAAACACTGTCAGACCTTATTTGGGGGGGCTTCAAAATCACTGCAGATGGTGACTGCAGCCATGAAACTAAAAGACGCTTACTCCTTGGAAGGAAAGTTATGACCAACTTAGATAGCATATTAAAAAGCAGAGGCATCACTTTGTCAACAAAGGTCTATCTAGTCAAGGCTATGGTTTTTCCAGTAGTCATGTATGGATGTGAGAGTTGCACAATAAAGAAAGCTGAGCACCGAAGAATTGATGCTTTTGAATTATGGTATTGGAGAAGACTCTTGAGAGTCCCTTGGACTGCAAGGAGATCCAACCAGTCCATTGTAAAGGAGATCAGTCCTGGGTGTTCATTGGAAGGACTGATGCCGAAGCTGAAACTCCAATACTTTGGCCACCTCATACAAAGAGTTGACTCACTGGAAAAGACCCTGATGCTGGGAGGGATTGGGGGCAGGAGGAGAAGGGGACAACAGAGGATGAGATGGCTGGATGGCATCACTGACTCAATGGACATGAGTTTGGGTAAACTCCAGGAGTTGGTTTTGGACAGGGAGGCCTGGCGTCCTGCGATTCATGGGGTCACAAAGAGTCAGACACAACTGAGTAACTGAACTGAACTGATGCATGCATGCATATGCACATATGTACAAAGATATGGAGGGGGTGGAGAGAGAGAACTATAAGTTGAAAAATAGGTGGAAACAGAGATAGAAATTATATTTATTTTCCTTAAAGATATTAACAAAAAGCAGCTCAGAAATATATTTAACTGATCACTTCTTATTCTAAATTTACTCCATCAATACTTAAAAACAGTTTCTTTACCTGGAATATTATAGTATCCATTTTTGCCTGAGTTCATAGAATCTCATGAGGTTTTAAAAACTCATTAGCTAACACAATTGCTCTAGATCTGGAGGTTCACTAATAAAATAAAATTCTCTAGTGTTTAACTTGCAAATTGTACTTGATAATTGGTTCTTTGTAAATTGCACTTTGATGGACCTTGTCCACAGCATATTTGATGGAGGTGAAAATACATATAAATCAATTAAAAATTCAGTGTCTATATATTTATACCATGAGTAGCTTAAATGCTGTGTTTCCTGGACACATTAACTATTGAAATACAAGGGCTATATATACCACTCAATTTTACATCTTATATAAAAGTTTGTCCTTTAAATATTTGAATGTCATGAATTTCTTTTCTTGATTCATATTTTAGTAATTTTCATCTTCAATACTTTCATAAAGAGCCAAGTCCAAAGGACTGGATCATCTTGAATGAAGTTAACCCAACAAGATTCTCTCTAGCATACATCCAATTCTCATTTGAAATTTGAGATTACTGCTAGAGATTTAACAAGTTTTGCTGATCTGGAAGGAATAAAGCTACACTTTTGCTGTTGTAGAAAAGTCAGTGTAGTCAAAACAGGATTTCCACCAACCTGGAAAGTTTTTCTCTTTGGCCTCAACTCTTTTAAGAAATAATGTTATTTCTGTTTTTTTACTTTCCTACAATGCAGTCTTTTTTAACTTGACTGACTTATACAGGTTTACCACCAAATAATGTTATTGATCTGCTTATTAAGAATACAATATTCTGATCATGAAAAGGGAGGCAGTATTCCTCAGAATATGAACATTTAACAAAATTCATTTTCCTAATTTCCAAGTAATATAAGGAAATCCATTTGGAGAGAACAACACAACTTATGAGACAATCTATCCTTAGAAAAAATGTGGCAGGATTCTCTTCTCCCATTTATTAACATATGGAGATATTTATACTTTAATAGTTATCTATGTACATGTATCAGTCAGTCAGTCAGTTCAGTCGCTCAGTCGTGTCTGACTCTTTGTGACCCCATGAATCACAGCATGCCAGGCCTCCCTGTCCATCACCAACTCCCAGAGTTCACTCAAACTCATGTCCATCAAGTCGGTGATGCCATCCAGCCTTCAGTTCAGTTCAGTTCAGTCGCTCAGTCGTGTCCGACTCTCCGCGACCCCTTTTAAAATGTAGAAAAGGTCTCTAGACTCCCAGTTTCCTTCAGGCAGGAAGATGGTTGTAGAAAACATTGCAAATGGTATATTCTTTAGTGCGCTCTTCACAATGGCCAAGGACAGTTATGGAAAAGGAAGAAGTCCCAGAAAGCAAAGACAGGAACAATGGAGATTACTGGACTGAGAACCTATGTTAGGAAACAGAACCACAGCCTAATAAATGAATGATTCCCATCCCAGAATAGAAAGAGGTGGCAATATTTGACAGTGGAATTTCAAATTTTCTATGGACCAGGGTCTGTTAAAGTGCCTCATGATCTCCTTTTCAAATGTGAGGGTTTATTTGGTTATTTTGATCCTGTCTTATTAATATATGTTGTATGTGTGGTGGTAAATAACTTATCTTTTTATTATAGTTCAAAGATTTTTTAATCAAAAGGAGCCACATGTGGACCCTATAAATAATCATTATACCCTAGACTTTGAGCCCAATGCCTTGAATGGAAAGTTTTGGGGTATCTGAGATGAGGATGAGATTATTTTGCATTTGATGAGTTGAGAATACTTGTGGTCATAGGAGTGGACAGTGGCAGACTGTACTCTGTGTACCCTTACATTTTGCCAAATAACTACAATACCTTACCTCCATGTGGGGGGTAATCTACCACATTTCTTTTCACTGGGCTTAATCACCTAGACATGGTAATGAACTCAGCCAAGATTATTCTAACCCAAGATTAGCCTAACCAATCACAGCTGACAATAGACACATGTACCACAGAGTTTAATATTTTTGCCACCGAAATGAGTGTGGTGGTTTGTTATATGACATTATTATTTAAAAAACTAAGATTATTGCATCTGGTCCCAATACTTCATTGCAAATAAATGGGGAAAAAATGGAAACAGTGACAGACTTCATTTTCTTGGGCTCCAAAATCATCACAGATGGTGACTGTAGTCATGAAGTTAAAACACACTTACTCCTTGGAAGAAAAGTTATGACAAACCTAGACAGCATATTAAAAAGCAGAGACATCACTTTGCCAACAAAGATTCGTCTAGTCAAAGTGATGGTTTTTCCATTAGTCATGTATGGATGGGAGAGTTGGGCCATAATGAAGTTTGAGCACCAAAAAACTGATTCTTTCAAACTGCAGTGCTGGAGAAGACTGTTGAAAGTCCCTTGGACTGCAAGGAGATCAAATCAGTCAATCCTAAAGGAAATCAGTTTTTAATATTCATTGGAAGGACTGATGCTGAAGCTCCAAATTTTGGCCACCTGATGTGACGAGCCAAATCACTGGAAAAGACCCTTATAATGGGAAAGATGAGAGCAAGAGGAGAAGGGGGTGACAGAGGATGAGAAAGTTGGAGGGCATCACTGACTCAATGCACTTGAGTTTGAGCAAACTCCAGAAGATAGTAAAGGACTTGTAAAGCCAATAGAGCACATAAATTAGAATACCGAAAAGTCGTATTCTATAAATTGGAATACAAAAAAATAATCTGATGAACCAAAATTTGGTAGGAAAGGATGGCCAGAAGAACAAAAACGGAGAACATAAAGCAAGACTTAAATTCATCTATATCAAAAATAACATTAAAGACACTGAGGTAGGGAAATTTTCAGACTGAAAAAGCAAGATCAAATGACATGCACCCAACAAAAAATATTTTTTAAATATAAAGACACTGAGAGGATGAAAGTAAGAGGATAGAAAAATATACAACATGAAACCAGTAAGTATAAAAAAAGTTTGTGTGCCTATAGAATGGCACAGACTTCAAGAATATTACTAGGGATAAGGGAGAATATGTCATAATGACAAAAAGGGAAATTTATCAGTAAGAAGTATCAGTCCTAAACGTGTACACACCTAAATAATCAGCTTCTAAACATATGGGGGGAAAATTGATGGAATAAGAGAAAAATCAAAATATCCAAAATCATACTTGTAGATATTTAACACCCTTGTCTTAGTAATTGATATTAATAGAATAAATAGAAACTCAGAAAGGCTGTCAATGAGCCAAACAGTATCAGCTAACTTGACTTAAGTGATATTTATAAAACATAACTCCAGCACCTGCAAAGCATACAATTATTTTCAAGTGCACATGGAATGGTCACTGATATAGACCATATGCTAGCCCACAAAATAAGTCTTAGTAAATCCCAAGCCTGGAAATCTTGAAAGTATTCCCACTGACCACATTTAAATTAAATTTAAAATCAACAAGTTGTATATAGTAAAATTCAAAGTATTTTGAAATTAAGTGACAGAACCCTAAATAAACCATGGATCAAGGAGGAAATCATTACAGGGACTTCCCTGGTGATCCAGTGGCTGAGACTTGATGCTCCCAATGCAAGAGGCCCAGGTTCAATTCCTAGTCAGGGAACTAGATCCCACATGTCACAGCTAAGAGTTCTCATACTGCAACTAAAGACTACCCCATGCCACAGCTAAAAGATTCTGCATGCCACAAAGATTCCACATGCCACTACTAAGACTTGGCACAGCCAAATAAATAATATTAAAAAATATTTTTTAAAAGTAAATATTTTATATAAAATAATACTAAAAACACAACACTTCAAAACTTGTAGGATAAAGCTAAAATGTTGTATAAGAGAATCTTTATAGTTTTAAAAGACTATATTAGAAATATAAAGTTTATTTTTTTTTTAATTTATTTTATTGGAGGCAAATTACCTTACATTAATATATTGGTTGGTTTGCCATACATTGACATGAATCCGCCCCAGGTGTACATGTGTTCCCTTTCCTGAACCCCCCTCCCACCTCCCTCTTCCCCATATCCTCCCTCCATGTCATCCCGGTGCACCAGCCCCAAGCATCCTGTATCATGCGTCGAACCTGGACTGGTCACTTATGAAAATATCCATGCTACAATGCTGTTCTCCCCAATCATCCCACCTTCACCCTCTCCCACAGAGTCCCAAAGACTGTTCTATATGCCTATGTCTCTTTTGCAGTCTCGTATACAGGGTTAAGGTTACCATCTTTCTAAATTCCATATATATGCGTTGCTGCTGCTGCTGCTGCTGCTAAGTCACTTCAGTTGTGTCCGACTCTGTGTGACCCCATAGACAGAAGCCCACCAGGCTACCCCATCCCTGGGATTCTCCAGGCAAGAACACTGGAGTGGGTTGCCATTTCCTTCTCCAATGTGTGAAAGTGAAAAGTGAAAGTGAAATCGCTCAGTCGTGTCCGCGGCTGCAGCCTACCCCACGGACTGCAGCCTACCAGGCTCCTCCATCCATGGGATTTTCTAGGCAAGAGTACTGGAGTGGCTTGCCATTGCCTTCTCCGATATGCGTTAGTATACTGTATTGATGTTTTTCTTTCTGGCTTACTTCACTCTGTATAATTGGCTCCAATTTCATCCACCTCATTAAAACTGATTCAAATGCATTCTTTTTGATGGCTGAAAAATACTCCATTGTGTATATGTACCAAAGCTTTCTTATCCATTCATCTGCACATGGACATCTAGGTTGCTTCCATGTCCTGGCTATTATAAACAGTGCTGCAATGAACATTGGAGTACATGTGTCTCTTTCAATTCTGGTTTCCTCCGTGTGTATGCCTAGGAGTGCGATTGCTGGATCATATGGCAGTTCTATTTCCAGTTTTTTGAGGAATCTCCACACTGTTCTCCATAGTGGCTGTACTAGTTTGCATTCCCACCAACAGTGTAAGAGGGTTCCCTTTTCTCCACACCCTCTCCAGCATTTATTGGATGTAGACTTTTGGATAGCAGCCATTCTGACTGGTGTGAAATGGTATCTCATTGTGGTTTTGATTTGCATTTCTCTGATTATGAGGGATGTTGAGCATTTTTTCATGTGTTTGTTAGCCATCTTTATGTCTTCTTTGGAGAAATGTCTGTTTAGTTCTTTGGCCCATTTTTTGATTGGGTCACTTAGTTTTCTGGAATTGAGCTGCAGGAGCTGCTTATATATTTTGGAGATTAATCCTTTATCAGTTGCTTCATTTGCCATTATTTTCTCCCATTCTGAAGGCTGTCTTTTCACCTTGCTTAGAGTTTCCTTTGCTGTGCAGAAGCTTTTGATTTTAATTAGGTCCCATTCGTTTATTTTTGCTTTTATTTCCAATATTCTGGGAGGTGGGTGGGTCTTGGAGGATCCTGCTGTGATTTATGTCAGAGAGTGTTTTGCCTACATTCTCCTCTAGGAGTTTTATAGTTTCTGGTCTTACATTTAGCTCTCTAATCCATTTTGAGTTTATTTTGGTGTATGGTGTTAGGAAGTGTTCCAGTTTCATTCTTTTACAAGTGGCTGACCAGTTTTCCCAGCACCACTTGTTAAAGAGACTGTCTTTTGTCCATTTTATATTCTTGCCTCCTTTGTTGAAGATAAGGTGTCCATAGGTGTGTGGGTTTATCTCTGGGCTTTCTATTTTGTTCCATTGATCTATATTTCTGTCTTTATGCCAGTACCATACTGTCTTGATGACTGTGGCTTTGTAGTAGAGCCTGAAGTCTGGCAGGTTAACTCCTCCAGGTCCATTCTTCTTCCTCAAGATTGCTTTGGCTATTCTAGGTTTTTTGTATTTCCATACAAATTGTGAGATTATTTGTTCTAGTTCTGTGAAAAATATCATTGGTAGCTTGATAGGGATTGCATTGAATGTATAAATTACTTTGGGTAGTATACTCATTTTCACAATATTTATTCTTCCAATCCATGAACACGGTATATTTCTCCATCTATTAGTGTCCTCTTTGATTACTTTCACTAGTGTTTTATAGTTTTCTAAGTACAAGTCTTTTGTTTCCTTAGGTAGATATATTCCTAAGTATTTAATTCTTTTCATTGCAACAGTGAATGGAATAGTTTCCTTAATTTCTCTTTCTATTTTCTCATTATTAGTGTATAGGAATGCAAGGGATTTCTGTGTGTTGATTTTATATCCTGCAACTTTACTGTATTCATTGATTAGCTCTAGTAGTTTTCTGGTAGAGTCTTTAGGGTTTTCTGTGTAGAGGATCATGTCATCAGCGAACAGTGAAAGTTTTACTTCTTCTTTTCCAATTTGTATTCCTTTTATGTCTTTTTCTGCTCTGATTGCTGTAGCCAAAACTTCCAGAACTATGTTGAATAGTAGTGGTGAGAGTGGGCACCCTTGTCTTGTTCCTGACTTTAGGGGAAATGCTTTCAGTTTTTCACCATTGAGGATAATGTTTGCTGTGGGTTTGTCATATATAGCTTTTATTATGTTGAGATATGTCCCTTCTAGTCCCACTTTCTGGAGAGTTTTTATCATAAATGGATGTTGAATTTTGTCAAAGGCTTTCTCTGCATCTATTGAGATAATCATATGATTTTTATTTTTCAGTTTGTTAATGTGGTGTATTACGTTGATTGATTTGCAGATATTGAAGAATCCTTGCATTCCTGGGATAAAGCCCACTTGGTCATGATGTATGATCCTCTTAATGTGTTGTTGGATTATGATTGCTAGAATTTTGTTAAGGATTTTTGCATCTATGTTCATCAGTGATATTGGCCTGTAGTTTTCTTTTTTTGTGGGATCTTTACCAGGTTTTGGGATTAGGGTGATGATTGGCCTCATAGAATGAGTTTGGAAGTTTTCCTTCCTCAGCAATTTTCTGGAAGAGTTTGAGTAGAATAGGTGTTAGCTCTTCACTAAATTTTTGGTAGAATTCAGCTGTGAAGCCGTCTGGACCTGGGCTTTTGTTTGCTGGAAGCTTTCCGATTACTTCCTCTATTTCCGTGCTTGTGATGGGTCTGTTCAGATTTTCTATTTCTTCCTGGTTCAGTTTTGGCAAGGTGTACTTTTCTAGGAATTTGTCCATTTCTTCTAAGTTATTCATTTTATTGCCATATAATTGCTGATAGTATTCTCTAATAATCCTTTGTATTTCTGTGTTGTCAGTTGTGATCTCTCCATTTTCATTTCTAATTTTATTGATTTGGTTCTTCTCCCTTTGTTTCTTGATGAGTCTGGATAGTGGTTTGTCAATTTTATTTACCTTCTCAAAGAACCAGCTTTTGGCTTTGTTGATTTTTGCAATGGTCTCTTTTGCATTTATCTCTGCCCTAATTTTTACGATTTATTTCCTTCTGCTAATCCTGGGGTTCTTCATTTCTTCCTTTTCTAGTTTCTTTAGATGTAGAGTTAGGTTATTTAGTTGACTTTTTTCTTGTTTCTTGAGGTGTGCCTGTATTGCTATGAACTTGCCCCTTAGCACTGCTTTTACGGTGTCCCAGAGGTTTTGGGTTGTTGTGTTTTCATTTTCATTCATTTCTATGCATATTTTTATTTCTCTTTTGATTTCTTCTATTATTTGTTCATTATTCAGTAGCGTGTTGTTCAGCCTCCATATGTTGACATTTTTAATAGTTTTTCTCCTGTAATTGAGATCTAATCTTACTGCCTTGTGGTCAGAAAAGATGCTTGGAATGATTTCAATTTTTTTTTAATTTACCAAGGCTAGATTTATGGCCCAGGATGTGATCTGTCCTGGAAAAGGTTCCATGTGCTCTTGAGAAAAAGGTGAAATTCATTGTTTTGGGGTGAAATGTCCTATAGATATCTATGAGGTCTAACTGGTCTATTGTATCATTTAAAGTTTGTGTTTCCTTGTTAATTTTCTGTTTAGTTGATCTATCCATAGATGTAAGTGGGGTATTAAAGTCTCCCACTATTATTGTGTTATTGTTAATTTCCTCTTTCATACTTGTTAGTAATTGTCTTACACATTGCGGTGCTCCTATGTTGGGTGCATAAATATTTATAATTGTTATATCTTCTTCTTGGATTGATCCTTTGATCATTATGTAGTGTCCTTCTTTGTCTCTTTTCACAGCCTTTGTTTTAAAGTCTATTTTATCTGATATGAGTATTGCTACTCCTGCTTTCTTTTGGTCTCTATTTGCCTGGAATATCTTTTTCCAGCCCTTCACTTTCAGTCTGTATGTGTCCCTCGATTTGAGGCGGGTCTCTTGTAGACAACATATATGGGGGTCTTGTTTTTGTATCCATTCAGCCAGCCTTTGTCTTTTGGTTGGGGCATTCAACCCATTTACGTTTAAGGTGATTATTGATAAGTATGATCCCGTTGCCATTTTCTTTATTGTTTTGGGTTCGAGTTTATATACCCTTTCGGTGTTTCCAGTCTAGAGAAGATCCTTTAGTATTTGTTGGAGAGCTGGTTTGGTGATGCTGAATTCTCTCAGCTTGTCTGTAAAGCTTCTGATTTCTCCTTCATATTTGAATGAGATCCTTGCTGGGTACAGTAATCTGGGCTGTAGGTTATTTTCTTTCATCACTTTAAGTATGTCTTGCCATTCCCTCCTGGCCTGAAGAGTTTCTGTTGAAAGATCAGCTGTTATCCTTATGGGGATCCCCTTGTGTGTTATTTGTTGTTTTTCCCTTGCTGCTTTTAATATTTGTTCTTTGTGTTTGATCTTTGTTAATTTGATTAATATGTGCCTTGGGGTATTTCGCCTTGGGTTTATCCTGTTAGGGACTCTGTGTTTCTCGGACTTGGGTGATTATTTCCTTCCCCATTTTAGGGAAATTTTCAACTATTATCTCCTCAAGTATTCTCTCATGGTCTTTCTTTTTGTCTTCTTCTTCTGGGACTCCTATGATTCGAATGTTGGGGCATTTAATATTGTCCCATATGTCTCTAATATTGTCCTCATTTTTTTAAATTCTTTTTTCTTTTTCCGTCTCTGTTTCATTTATTTCTACAATTCTATCTTCTAGCTCACTTATCCTGTCTTCTGCCTCCATTATTCTACTGTTTGTGCCCTCGAGAATGTTTCTGATCTCATCTATTGCATTATTCGTTATATATTGACTCTTTTTTATTTCCTCTAATTCCTTATTGAACATTTCTTCCATCTTCTCAATCCTTTTCTCCAGTTTATTTACCTGTAACTCCATTTTGCTTTCCAGATTTTGAATCATTTTCACAATTAAAATTCGAAATTCTTTATCGGGTAGGTTCCCTATATCTTCCTCTTTTGTTTGTGTTGGTGGGCATTTATCCTGTTCCTTTACTTGTTGGATATTTCTCTGCCTCTTCATCTTGCTTATATTGCTGTGTTCGGGGTGGCCTTTCCGTCTTCTGGCAGTTTATGGAGTTCTCTTTATTATGTAGTTACCTCGTTGTGTGTAGGGTTGGATGGGTGACTTGTCAAGGTTCCCTGGTTAGGGAAGCTTGAGTCAATGTTCTGGTGGGTGGAGCTGGATTTCTTCTCTCTGGAGTGCAATGAAGTGTCCAGTAATGAGTTTGAGATGTCAGTGGGTTTGGGGTGGCTTTGGGCAGCCTGTATATTGAAGCTCAGTGCTGTTCTCCTGTGTTGCTGGATAGCTTGCGTAGTATGTCTTTCACTGAAACTTGTTGACCCTTGGGTGGTGCCTGGTTTCAGTGTATGTATGGAGGCATTTGATGAGTACCTATCAATTAATGTTCTCTGGAACAGGAGATCTCTGGTGTTCTCAGGATTTGGCCTTAAGCCTCTGCCTCTGTTTTTCAGTCTTATTCTTGCAGTAGGCTCAAGGCTTCTCCCTCTGTTACTTTTACTTCCAAGGCAGTTCCTTCTGTTGAAAAAGCTCTTCTGTTTTCTGGTCTCCTCAGTGTCTAATTCCTGTCCTGACACCAGGATGCGGTGGTGGACACTTCCGCCCCCCCACCCCCAGCTCACCTATTCAGTCCTGCTATGGGGAGGGAGGAACAGCTAACAAATATCTCTGGCGTCTGTGGGGAGTGCTCGCGGTGTCTCGGCTACACTGGGAATGCTCCCGCTCGAGGCGTGTGTGCTTTCCCTGTTTATGCTGCTTAGGCTTTAGTTTGCTCTGCTGGGAGCTGTCCGTGGCTGGCGCTGAGTTGCATGCACTTCCCAGGTCTGAGCGGCTCAGGTTCAGGTCCTTGGGTACTCGACAAAGGCGCAGACTTGGCTGGGCCTGCGTTTTGTGCCTTCCCTGGTCCTAGCAGCTCAGGTGACCAGGCGTTCGGCGAGCGTGGTCGCTGCAACTTATCGCCTTCCCAGTCCCTGCCGCTCGGTTTTCTGGGAGTACAACCGGCACACTTTCTCAGGCGGATATCGACCAGGCGGAACCCAAGAAGTCCTGGCCAGCAAGGGAGCCTGCCTGCAGCTTGGCACAGGAAGCCTCTCTGGGGCCGTGGCTGCCCCCGCCCCGGCACTGGCTGCCCTCCCAACCTGTGTCGGTGGGGGCTGGGGGATGGGCCGCCCGCTGCCAGCTCGCTCGGCTCAGCACCCCGTTCTGTGGGCGGGGCTGGCAGAGTCCTGGGTTGGAGCTTTTCCCAGCCCTCTCGCCCTTCAGCTGCAACCTCTGCTCTGGTATCTTAAGTTCGAGCCCTCAGTTTGCCCTGGGGCGTTCAAGCCCATTCTCCCTCTAAGCGCCGCCACCAGTTCTCCCTCTAAGCGCACAACCAGTTCTCCCTCTAAGCGCCGCTGCCGGTGCCTCCCTGCCCAGCCCCTGCCTGCTAGTGGGGGGGCGCGGGCGTCTGCGCCGCTTCTCCGCTGAGAGTTTCCTCTGGGCACTTAGTCTGTGAGTTTTAATTGTTTATGTCCTTTGTCTCCCAGTTATGCGGCCCTCTGAGTTTCCACTCGCCAGTGTTTCCAGGTGTTTGGAAACTTCTTTTTTTTTTTTAAGCCTCCCTTCCTGGGATGGAGCTCCGTCCCTCCCTCTTTTGTCTCTCTTTTTATCTTTTTATCTATTTCCTACCTCCTTTCGTTGACTATGGGCTGCTTTTCTGAGTGCCTGATGTCCTCTGCCAGTATTCAGAAGTTTTTTTGTGGGATTTACTCAGTGTTCAAATGTTCTTTTGTTGATTTTGTGGGGGAGAAAGTGGCCGTCCCATCCTATTCCTCCGCCATCTTCCCGTACTCTCGAAATATAAAGTTTAAAGTAAATGGTTTACATTTATGTTCTGGAAAACTAGAAACATAAAAGAAAATTAAATCAAAATAATTAGATCATAATAAATATAACAATAGAAATCAATGAAATAAAAAACATACAAACAACAGAGAAAATAACATTTTTGAATCTTTGAAAATATTAAGAAAATTAATAAAACCCATAAGTACTGGTCAAGAAAAAAAGAAAAAAATTTAGTGCCAATAATAAAAGATGAGATATCACTATAGATCCCCATGTGATTGCAGCCATGAAACTGATAAAAACGCTTACTCCTGCAAGGAAAGTTATGACGAACCTAGACAGCATATTAAGAAGCAGAGGCATCATTTTGCCAACAAAGGTCCATCTAGTCAAGGTTATGGTTTTTCCAGTGGTCATGTATAGATGTGAGAGTTGGACTATAAGGAAAGCTGAGTACTGAAGAATTGATGCTTTTGAACTGTGGTGTTGGAGAAGACTCTTGAGAGTCCCTTGGACTGCAAGGAGATCCAACCAGCCCACCCTAAAGGAGATCAGTCCTGGGTGTTCATTGGAAGGACTGATGTTGAAGCTGAAACCCCAGTACTTTGGCCACCTGATGTGAAGAGCTGACTCATTGGAAAAGACCCTGATGCTGGGAAAGATTGAGGGCAGGAGGAGAAGGGAACAACAGAGGATGAGATGGTTGGATGGCATCACCGACTCAATGGACATGGGTTTGGATGCACTCCGGGAGTTGGTGATGGACAGGGAGGCCTGGTGTGCTGTGGTTCATGGGGTTGCAAAGAGTCGGACATGACTGAGCGACTGAACTGAACTGAATATAAAAGGATAATAAATGAACAAAATGGACAACCTTTGCCAGTAAACCTGATAACTTAGAGGAAATGGATATATTCTTTGAAAAGTATTATTTATCATTAGTTCCATCTGTAGGATTTTCCAGGCAAGAATACTGGAGTAGGTTGCCATTTCCTTCTCCATAGAATCTTCCATGGATCAAACCCAGGTCTCCCACATTGTAGTCAGACGCTTTACCATCTGAGCCACCAGGGAAATCCCACCAAAGTTAGCTCAAGAAAAAGCAGAATGGCAAATTTTTATATATTTATTAATGATATCAAGTTAAAAAGGAAAAGAAAAAAATTTCCAATAAATAAAACTCCAAAGCTAGATGGTTTCACTAGTGAATTTTATCATATATTTAATAAGGAAATAGTAACAATTTTACACAAGATCTTTCACTTACTAAAGAACTGAATGCTTCTCAATTCATTTTATGAAGGCAGCATAACAATAACAAAATCAGAGAAAGATATCAGAAGAAAACATTATTACAGACTATTATCTATTGAGAACAAAAATGCAAATATTCTCAACAGAATCATATCAAATAGAATCAGCACTATGTACCAAAGATAATACTTCATGACTAAGTAGGGTTTATCCCATGAATGCAAGGTTATTTAAACATTTAGAAACTGATCAGTGTAGTTTATCACATCGACAGAACAAAAGAAAAAGTCAAATTAATATCTCAGTACTTTAAGAAAAAGCAC
This sequence comes from Moschus berezovskii, assembly GCF_049115385.1. NCBI lineage: Eukaryota > Metazoa > Chordata > Mammalia > Artiodactyla > Moschidae > Moschus > Moschus berezovskii. The sequence continues at coordinate 66,277,369 of NC_142466.1, forward strand.
TGGAAAAATTCAAACACTTATTTGTAATAAAAACCAGAAATAGAAGGGATTTTTCTTAACTTGATAAAAGGTATACCTAAAATACTTACAGCTAACCTACTTAAAGATCAGAAACTGAACACTAAGAGCAGAAATAAGGCAAGAATATCCACTCTTGCTCCAGATCAGGAACAAGGCAATGGTGCCCACTCTAACCACTATTATTCAATATAGTTTTGGAAGTCTTAGCCACAGCAATCAGAGAAGAAAAAACAAAATAAAGGAAATCAGATTGGCAAAGAAGTAAAACTCTCACTATTTGCCGATGACATGATACTGTACATAGAAAACCCTAAAAATGCCACCAGAAAATTACTAGAGCTAACCAACAAATATAGTAAAGTTGCAGGATATAAAAGTAATATGCAGAAATCCATGGCACTCCTATACACTACCAATGAAAAATCAGAAAGAGAAATTAGCGGGGTGAAAAATCCCATTTACCATTGCAACAAAAAGAATAAAATACCTAGGAATAAACCTGCCTGAAGAGACAAAAGACCTGTATAAAGAAAACTACAAGACACAGATGAAAGAAATTAAAGGTGATGCAAACAGATGGAGACATATATCATGTTCTTGGACTGGAAGAATCAATATTGTGAAAATGACTATACTATCCAAAGCAATCTATAGGTTCAATGCAATCCCTATCAAATTACCAACTGCATTTGTCACAGAATTAGAACAAAAAATTTCACAGTTTGTATGGAAACACAAAAGACCTTGAATAACCAAAGCAATAACCAACTCTCAGGATGAGGAGAAAGAAAAATGTAAGAATCAACCTTATTGACTTCAGACTATACTACAAAGCTACAGTAATCAAGACAGTATTGTACTGGCACAAAAATAGAAATATACACCAATTAAACAAGATAGAAAGCCCAGAGATTAAATCCATGCACATTTAGGCACCTTATCTTTGATAAAGGACGCAAAAATATTCAACAGAGAAAAGACAACCTCTTCAATAAGTGGTGCTGGGAAAAGAATGAAATTGAACACTTCATAACACATTACACAAAATAAACTCAAAATGGATTAAAGACTGAAATGTAAGGCCAGAAACTATAAAACTCTTAGAGGAAAACATAGGAAAAACACTCTTAGACATAAGTCATAGCAAATCCTCTGTGACCCACCTCCTAGAGTAAAGGATTTGAAACAAAAATAAACAAGTGGGACGCAATTAAATTTAAAAGCTTTTGTTACAGAAAAGGAAATGATAAACAAGATGAAAAGACAGCCCTCAGGATGAGGGGAAAGAATTGCAAATGAAACAACTGAGAAAGGATTAATTTCCAAAATATACAAGCAGCTCATACAGCTCAATACCAGAAAAATGGAAAACTCAATCAAAAAGTGGGAGGAAGACCTGAACAAACATTTCTCCAAAGAAAACATACAGATGGCCGACAAACATATACAAAGATTTTCAACGTTTCTGCTTATTCAGTTCAATCACTCACTCATGTCCAACTCTTAGTGACCCCATGGACTGCAGCATGCCAGGCCTCTCTGTCCATCACCAACACCCAGAGTCCACCCAAACCCATGTCTATTGAGTCAGTGATACCATCCAACCATCTTCCCTTCTGTCGTCCCCTTCTCCTCCTGCCCTCAATCTTTCCCAGCATCAGGGTCTTTTCAAAAGAGTCAGCTCTCCACATCAGGTGGCCTAAGTGTTGGAGTTTCAGCTTCAGCATAAGTCCTTCCAATGAACACCAGACTGATCTCCTTCAGGATGGACTGGTTGGATCTCCTTGCAGTCCAAAGGACTCTCAAGAGTCTTCTCCAAAAACACTACAGTTCAAAAGCATCAATTCTTTGCTGCTCAGCTTTCTTTATTGTGCAACTCTCACATCCATACATGACTACTGGAAAAACCATAGCCTTGACTAGATGGACCTTTGTTGACAAAGTGATGCCTCTGCTTTTTAATATGCTATCTAGGTTGGTCACAACTTTCCTTCTAAGGAGTAAGCATCTTTTAATTTCATGGCTGCAGTCACCATCTGCAGTGATATTGGAGCCCAGCAAAATAAAGTCAGCCACTGTTTCCCCATCTATTTGCCATGAAGTGATGGGACCAGATGCCATGATCTTAGTTTTCTGAAAGTTGAGCTTTAAGCCAACTTATTCATTCTCCACTTTTATCACGAGGCTCTTTAGTTCTTCACTGTCTGATATAAGGGTGGTGTCATCTACATATCTGAAGTTATTGATATTTCTCCCAGCAATCTTTATTCCAGCTTGTGCTTCTTCCAGCCCAGTGTTTCTCATGATGTACTGAGCATATAAGTTAAATAAGCAAGGTGACAATATACAGCCTTGACATACTCCTTTTCCCATTTGGAACCAGTCTGTTGTTGCATGTCCAGTTCTAACTGTTGCTTCCTGACCTGCATACAGATTTCTCAAGAGCAGGTCAGGTGGTCTGGTATTTCCATCTCTTTCAGAATTTTCCACAGTTTATTGTGATCCACACAGTCAAAGGCTTTGGCATAGTCAATAAAGCAGAAATAGATGTTTTTCTGAAACTCTCTTGCTTTTTCGATGATCCAGTGGATGTTGGCAATTTGACCTCTGGTTCCTCTGCCTTTTCTAAAACCAGCTTGAACATCTGCAAGTACATGGTTCACATATTGCTGAAGCCTGTCTTGGAGAATTTTGAGCATGACTTTACTAGCTTGTGAGATGAGTGCAATTGTGCAGTAGTTTGAGCATCCTTTGGCATTACCTCTCTTTGGGATTGGAATGAAAACAGACCTTTTCCAGTCCTGTGGCCACTGCTGACATATTGGGTTCAGCACTTTCACAGCATCATCTTTTAGGATTTGAAATAGCTCAACTGGAATTCCATCACCTCCACTAGCTTTGTTCGTGTGATGCTTCTCAAGGCCCACCTGACTTCACATTCCAGGATGTCTGGCTCTAGGTGAGTGTGAGTGATCACACCTTCGTGATTATCTGGGTCGTAAAGATCTTTTTTGTACAGTTCTGTGTATTCTTAATATCTTCTGCTTCTGTTCGGTCTATACCATTTCTGTCTTTTATCGAGCCCATCTTTGCATGAAATGTTCCCTTGGTATCTCTAATTTTCTTGAAGAGATCTCTAGTCTTTCCCATTCTGTTGTTTTCCTCTATTTCTTTTCATTGATCACTGAGGAAGCCTTTCTTATCTCTCCTTGCTATTCTTTGGAACTCTGCATTCAGATGCTTATATCTTTCCTTTTCTCCTTTGCTTTTCACTTCTCCTCCTTTCACAGCTATTTGTAAGGCCTCCTCAGACAGCCATTTTGCTTTTTTGCATTTATTTTTCTTTGGGATGGTCTTGATCCCTGTCTCCTATACAATGTCACGAACCTCTGTCCATAGTTCATCAGGCACTCTATCAGATCTAGTCCTTTAAATCTATTTCTCACTTCCACTGTATAGTAATAAGGGATTTGATTCAGGTCATACCTGAATATTCTAGTGGTTTTCCCCACTTTCTTCAATTTAATTCTGAATTTGGCAATAAGGAGTTCATGATCTGAGCCACAGTCTGCTCCAGGTCTTGTTTTTGCTGACTGTATATAGCTTCTCCATCTTTGGCTGCAAAGGATATAATCAATCTGATTTCCGTGTTGACCATCTGGTGATGCCCATGTGTAGAATCTTCTCTTATGTCGTTGGAAGAGGGTGTTTGCTATGCCCAGTGCGTTCTCTTGGCAGAAGTCTATTAGCCTTTGCCCTGCTTCATTCTGTACTCCAAGGCCAAATTTGCCTGTTACTTCAGGTGTTTCTTGCTGCTTATTAGAGAAATGCAAATCAAAACTACTCTCACCTCACACCAATCAGAATGGCCATCATCAAAAAATCTACAAACAATAAATGCTGGAGACAGTGTGGAGAAAGGGGAACTTCTTGCACTATTGGCAGGAATGTAAATTGGTACAGCCACTATGGAGACCAGTATGGAAATTCCTTTAACAATCTAGCAGTAAAACTACCACATTACCCAGTAATCCCACTACTGGGCAAATATATCCTGAGAAAATCATAACTGAAAAAAAAGACATATGTAGCTCAACGTTCATAGCAGCACAATTTACAATAGCTAGGACATGGAAACAACCTAGATGTCCATCAGCAGATGAATGGATAAAGAAGTTGTGGTAGATATATACAATGGAATATTACTCAGCCATAAATGGAATGCATTTGAGTCAGTTCTAGTGAGGTGGATGAACCTAGAGCCTGTTATACAGTGTGAAGTCAGAAAGAAAAAATCAAATTTTGTATATAAACATATATACACAGAATGTAGAAAAATGATACTAATGAACCTATTTGCAGGGCAGGAATAGCAATGCAAACATAGGGAACAGACTTTGGATATAGTATGGGTAGGAGAGGGTGGGACAAACTGAAAAAGTAACATTGATATATATACATTACCATGTGTAAAATAGATAGCTAGTGGAAAGCTGCTTTATAGACACAGGGAGCTCAACCCAGTGCTCTGTGACAACATAGAGGATTGGGATGGGAAGTCAGGGGGAGGTTCAGGAGGTTCAGGAGGGAGGGGACATATTTGTATTTGTGGCTTATTCATATTGTTGTATGGCAGAAGCCAACACAATATTGAAAGGCAATTACCTGCCAATGAAAATAAATTTTTAAAAAGAAGAATATCCACTCTTGCAGTTTCTATACTGGAGGTCCAGCCAGTGCAATAAGACAAGAAAAAGAAATAAATGTCATAAAGATTAAAAACAAGTAAACCCATTTATATTGTCAGATGATGTTTATCTGGTTGAAAATAACAAGGAATCTACCCCAAAAAAGTACTAAAATTAGTAAGGGAATACAACAAGATCACAAGATACAGGATCAATATATGAAAATCAGATATAAATTGGTTATCGCTGAAATTTAAGACCTCTTATCTTCAAGAGAAATTGTTAAGAAACTAAAAAGCCATGTCCTACTGGAATAAAATATTCACAAAATACATGTGCATAAAAGACAAATAAAATATGAACAAGAGTCTTTTACACATATTCCACAAGAGAAGATAAAACATATATAATAAGCATATGAAATGATGCAGTCATTAGTCAACATGGTAATCCACATTAGAACCAAAAGTGAGATACTACTAGGGTGCTGGCTGCTGTGCTGTGCTTAGTCACTCAGTCATGTCCAACTCTTCGTGACCCCATGGTCTGTAGCCCACCAGACTCCTCTGTCTGTGGGGATTCTCCAGGCAAGAATACTAGAGTGGGTTGCCATGCCCACCTCCAGGGGATCTTCCCAACCCAGGAATCAAACCCAGGTGTCCAATATTGCAGGTGGATTCTTTACCATCTGAGCCACTAGAAGGCCAAGAATACTGGAGTGAGTAGCCTATCCTTTCTCCAGGGGATCTTCCTGATCCAGGAATTGAACCAGGGTCTCCTGCATTGCAGGCAGATTCTTTACCAGCTGAGCTACCAGGAAAGCTCTAGGGTTACCAAAATTAAAAGTATGAAAATTCTAAGTGTTGACAAAGATATGGAACAAATTGAATTTTCATACATCCCTAGTGGGATTACAAACTGGTACAACTACTTTGACCATTTTGTAAAAGAGTTTGGTAGTTTTTAGGGAGTCAAATGTACATTTATCAGGACTTCTCCAGTAGTCCAGTGGCTAAGGTTCCACAATCCCAGTGCAGAGGGTCCGAGTTTGATACCTGGTCTGGGAACTAGATCTCATATGTCACAACTAAAAGAGTTCACATGCTGAAACTAAAAGATCCTGTATGCCACAGTGAAGATCAAAGATCCCACCTGCCATGACTAAGACCCAGTACAGCCAAATAAATAAAAATAAATAAATTATATATATATATAGAGAGAGACATTTATCACATGATTTGGCAGCTCCACTTCTAGGTATTTACCCAAAGAGAAATGAATATATACGTATACCTCCAAAAAAAATTCAAAAATGCTATTAGTTTTATTCGTAAGAGTCCCAAATTGAAAACAACTCAAATGTCCATCAAGAAGGGAATAGATAAAAGCACCATTGGATGATCATAAGGTGATGTCATAGTCAACAATTTTTTTTAATTAATGCTTTAAGCAGTAACATGGATGATTTTCTAAAATATATGACTAATGGGAAAGATCAGACAAGTCCTAGTACAAGCAAAACAGTTTCTAGTCAAAGAAAATCAATGATAGGTGCCAAGAGAAAAGTGGAGTGACTGACTGCAAAGGGACGCAAGGAAACATTCTGGAACAACAGAAATCTATGTCATGAGTGAGGTGGTGGTAACACGGGTGCACATGTTTGTCAAAACTTGTTAAACTATTCACTTAAACATATTGTTTATAAATTATAGCTCAATAAGTTTGATTTAAAAAATAATCACTGACAAGAATGATGAAGACAGTCACAGGCAAGGGTAGAAGGAAAAAATATCATGAGGTACACACAGTAAGTTTACCTCTTCATTTGAGGATAGGAAGACATTTTTCTAACTGCAATAATTACTCTCTATTCCCAGATAAAGACTAATGAAAATAAAAGCAGTTTCAAAGAACTCAATTCAGCCCTTGGTAGAACAGGCTATTTTTTTTTTTCATTGAAGGATAATTGCTTTACAGTATTTGTAGAACAGGCATTTTAAATGTGAAATAAGGAAGAGGACATTAAAGGGTAATGGGTACTGAGTCTTATTCCAGGAGGCACTCTAGCTGAAGCAGGGAAGAAGCATATACTACTCAGAACATTGATATAACCCATTGGTTTCATAGAAGTAGAACTTTCCTGCTTCAGAATTATGAGGCTATATGAGTATATTTTCTGTTTTCAATATGAGTTAGATTGAATTGTCCTGGAGAATAAATGTTTGTTCTTGGGAGAGATGTGAACATATGTCTTTAATTTTAAAGAAACAGATATGCTCACAAGTCAAGCTGCAGAGCCCTGGATGCCCACTTCCACTCCATCCCTCTTCTGTGAACAGCAAAAAAGATCTTAGACACCATTGATCCTTCTTCTCAGAGTCCAGACCAAATACCCTAGATCTGAATCTTGGTTATTTGAATGTCGGGTAAGGAACAATTTCAAGTACTTGATTTTCTTTGGATTTTGGCATGAAGACCCCAGGCAGGTGAGTTAGGATTATCAAGAGATGAGAAGGAACTAAAAAAAAAAAAAGGCACAAACCTTGGATCAGAGGAGCATGGTAACATACGGCAACTCCCTTTGAACTCCTAGGTAAACCATATCTAGCAAGAAATTTAAATTTGACCCTGTTGTGTTATAATTCCCATCTCAAACTGCTATATACTTCAGTGAATAACTGTAAATTTCTGCAAAGCCTGATAAGATGATCTTGGGGAAGCTCAAGCCAAGTTACAAAGGAGAGGAGAGTCAGCCGTTCTGAACTTCATAGGGCCTCTGATAAGGGCTTAACTTAGATTTGATCAAGTGTGTTGAATTCCATGAAAACCAAACCTAGTTCAGTGAGCCTGAAAGAAAAAATGAGTAAAGGGAGAGAAGCATAAGCTCCTTCTTTTGGAGACAAAGTGCCAGAATGCGAAGAGAAAGAGGGAAGAAAGATATTCTCCAGCAATAAAAACCAAGAGTGACAGATATTTGCTGTGTACTACAGTTGACTCATTGGAAAAGACTCTGATGCTGGGAAGGATTGGGGACTGGAGGAGAAGGGGATGACAGAGAATGAAATGGCTGGATGGCATCACCGACTCGATGGACATGAGTTTGAGTGAACTCCGGGAGTTGGTGATGGACAGAGAGGCCTGGTGTGCTGTGATTCATGGGGTCGCAAAGAGTCGGACGCGACTGAGCGACTGAACTGAACTGAACAATGCACCTGGTACTGTTACAGGGCCTTAGGTCATAGCAGCTCTTACAGTTTCCCAATCACATTAGAAATGGGTATTATTATTATTATTTCAGCAATAATGAAATTGATATTCAGGGGATTCTAATAAATTGCTAGAGGCTAAATAACTAGTTAATGGTGCATGATGTCAGGTTTAAAATTCAAGTTAGTACAGCTTAGAAGTCATAATTTAAAAAAAAGAAGAGAAAGTCACAGAATAGGAAAGAGAAATGAATCCAAACTCACACAGCAGAGAGTGCAGCAGGAAGAGGGTACATAATTGCTATGGTATTAGGCCAGGATAACACTGAAACCCCACTCTTCTTGGATGTGGCAATTAGCTAATTAGCCAGCAGTCACTACTATTCTGTGAGATCCTTCACTCTGAAATCCTCAGACGAGCTGAAGCCTCTTTTTTCTTGAATCTTAAAATATAGCTACAGATACCAGCAGAGGTAGTGTCTCCACCTGGAAACTTGTTAGAAATGCACATTCTCAGATCTATCCCCAGAGCAGAAACTCTGGTGCAGAGGTTCAGCAAATGCATTTTTAATATAATTTTGTGGTTTTTGGTCTAAAACAACACAGATTTGTTATCTTGCAGTTAGGTTGGTTAGAATCCCTAAATAGACCTCACTTGGCTAAAGTCAAAGTGTCAGTAGGGCTGAACTTCTTTCTGGAGATGCTAGAGGAGAATTCACTTTCCTGCTTTTTCCAGCTTCTAGAAGCCACCTGCTTTCCTTGGCTCACAGCCCCTTATTCCATCTTCACAGTCAGCAGCAATGAGTCAAGTCCTTCTCACATCACACCACTCTGACCTCCTCTTTGGCCTCCCTCTTCTGCTTTTAAGGAGACTGGTGCTGACTGGATGCACCCAGATAATCCAGGAGAATCTCCCTAGTTTAAGATCAACTAATTAGTAACTTTAATTCCATCTGCAATTTTGTCTGGGCTTAGACTACAGATATCTTAGACTACAGCAGCTATATGTAGGCAGCTGGAAAGTGTTGCTAGCCACTCAAAAGTTTGAGATCTAGCACTTAGGCCTCAGCATTTGTCAAAGGCTTGTCCTCAGGTCTCCCCAAGCCACATGATTAGAGCTCCAGTTTCCAGAATCTGAAAGAAACTAGACCATAGCTAAAAGGCCCAGGTACAAATGATGTTATTAGGGTGAAATGACAACCACCAGGCTGCAATGAACTTTTCCGTGCTACTGAAGCTTGTCACCTTTGAAATATCATCATTAAGAACCTGGATGGTATTCAAGAGCTAGTATAATTTACAAAGAATCTGTTAAACAAGCCAGGCCTGTAGAGTTGTTCCACTACACGAGCATTTTTCACTTTAATGATTAGGTTGAGAAGAAAAGGAACCAGCTCTCCTATCCAGATAGAGAGCTGAACTGTCTTTTCTCAGATGCTTCTATGTCTACGACAAAAGCTTCACACTGAAAAATAATGGGCCCTGGTTGTTGGGTCATTGAATATCCCTTTATTCCTCCTAATCTCCGCAGTAACAGAATTTGGATATATGAATAGCAGACGGAGATCACTGATAATGCTCTGTCTTGGTTGAAAACATTTTGCCAAAAATGCTGTGCACATTTCCTCAATTAGATTTTTTCATTAAATTTCTTTGTACTTTTCCTTTTTTTCCTCCAAACTTGAACCTGACCTAATGTTCACCTTGATATTTAGTTGATGCTGACTGGCTTATTTTCTTTCTTTCTTTTTTAATATGCAGTGTTCATAAGAACGTGTTTTAAGAGTTACATGTGGGCAAAAAGGTTACTCGAGCCGAATTAAACCAAATTACAGTAAGTAACAATAGAGGAAATAAGATATTTCATTAAAATGATACATTCTTATTATGTATTATCATCTATTTAATACAGGACTTGCTATACATCACAAGTGTGTTATTACTATGCATATTTAGGGTAGGAAAGTAATGAAAACAATATTTCATTCTGTAATAGTAAAGTAGTTTTATGGGCACAATTTGAATGGGAAGCAGTAAAATCAAAAAGTAAACCTGATAATCTCTGAAATAAGGTTAGGCTGGGAGGGTAGGTATGGGGAGAGGGTGCTTGAAAGAGATGTGGAAGGAAATAGATAACTGGGAGAGAAAATAAATTCTCATTTGTTCAGCAGTAGGTCTGTGTTTGTGATAGCTAAAGTTAGCAGGGGCTCCAAGCTGTAGTGAACCAGGGTTCACTTTGATGCGGAAAGCAAGAAACAATTGAACCCCACGGTCAAGAGAGTCACCACCATTTCTTGAGTAGGAGGAGACAGTTGAAGATAAAAATGTGCTAAAATAAAGCAAGAAGGAAGTGGTCACAGTCTTAAGGGAATGAGGAGTAGGACAGCCAGAAACTCCAGACAAACTCAGGGTGCTGCAATAAATTTACCCCAGACAAAGACATTGAGGCAAGCCCATTTCTCTTCTCAGGCTCAGAGGGTTATTTTCTCTATGCACATTGGAATGGCCTGGAAAGTCTTTACCTCTGGAGTTATGCTTCCAGATTTCTCTTTACTCGGGAATTGAAACAAAAGAATATACACTTAAAGTGGTTCAGGAAACCATGATACAAACATTTCAAGGTATTTAGGAACCATGGGATGTGTGAGACACACACAATGCCTTTGCATCTTAACTAAATTCCAGTGGCATGGGCTTCCCTAGTGACTCAGTGGTAAAGAACCTGCCTACCGATGCAGGAGACATGGGTTTGATCCCCGCTTCGAGAAGATCCCACATGCCACAGAGCAACTAAGCCCGTGCACTACAACTAATCAGCCTGTGCTCTAGAGCCTGGAAGCCACAACAAGTGAAGACCATAGGCCCTAGAGCCCATGCTCCACAGTAAGAGAAGCCACTGCGATGAGAAGCCTGAGCACTACAACTAGAGAGCAGTCACTGCTCACTGCAACTAGAGAAAAGTCCATGCAGCAGCGAAGACTCAGTGCAGCCGAAAACGACTAACTAACTAAATAAAAATTATTTTTAAAATTCCAGCAGCGTGTGAATCCCGCTTTAAGCACAGGGAAGGTATATTGCCTTCATTTGTTCACTTTAAAAGACCTGAGTATAATTCACACTGAAGTTGCTATGAAGGAGGAAGTAGGATAGATTAACCTTTCGGTGCCACACCTGGTCTCCGGATTTCCCAACGTGTTAATGAATTTCCTGAGATGGGAGCGTCAGACCTGCTGGCAGTACATTAATCTGAGGGAGCATGAAGCAATACATCCTGCAGACTCAAAGGTGGGTGAACCAATTTAGAAAATGTTAAATCAAGTCCAAGTCGTTCCCTAAAGACAGTACCAACTGCAAAGCCCAAAGACATCTGGAAAAGTCACTCTGGCACAGCTTACTCAGTTGCTGCTGAATTTCTAGCCTCCTTTCTTCAACCGCATCTAGAAAATAGGAGATTTGACCCTATGCCTCTCTGAAATTCCTTCAGAGTAAAGAGGAACTATTAACATAACAAGAAGCTATTTCTCAGATGTACCAACCCATAGGTCAGCACCTACTCTGTTCAATATGCCTGTGGAGATACAGATTTTTTGAATGAACAGCATGACTATAGAGATAAATATATGCTTTTAAAGAGAAATCTTGTCATTGGAAGTAACTGAGGATGAGAATCTACTGGGAAGTAAGCATTTTTAAAGTGACTAAATTTTAGATTTTTTTTTTTCTGGTGGAATTCATGTTTAAGATGGGCTGGTGAAAATGATAAGCAGATAAGAAGACAGCACAAAGGAATCTCATTCTTAAAGATATTTACTAAATTTAAATACCTGAGGCCAAATCCAGTGTGAACAAAACTGGAAAGCACACCTGGGCTGTGTTCTGGAGGAGTCAGGCTGGGCAACACTTAACAGAAACCAAGGGGCATCTATGCAGATGTGTGCAGAGTAGGAACAGGAAGAGGGAAAGGATCCTGGGGATTCTTCAACCTAAGTATATAAACCCAAGGGATGGAGAGAATTGCAAATAAAATGGAGATGGTTCAGGGAGAAAGAAACTGAAAAGTAACTCCCCCAGCCCCACTGAGGAGCCTGAACAGTGAGCGAAGCAGAGGGCAGACCTTGCTCTGTCCTGCTCCAAATGATTCCTTTGTCCAAATTCTCACTTCCCCAGGACCAGGGCAGGGAAGACAGTTTCTCTTTGTTACTCTAGCCCTAAAACTGAGTGGGATACCAGGCATAGGGGTTCATGAACGTGCAGACTGAATCAATATGGCAACCATTCAAACCACATGTGAAACCACATGTGGTGGGATCATATCCCCAACACTTAATCTTGGTGTTCCCTTGGGTTTCCTGCCCCTCTGCCTTAAAACTTATACCCTGAGGGCTTGACTTTTTCCAGGAGCCTGCATGAATTGGCAGAAGTTATGTATTGTGTGAGCTGCCGTAGGCTATAAGACTGTAGCTTTAATTTCAGGAGATACTATTAGATTACTTGCCAAAAAACTCTATAGCAATTCACATTTCAGAAGTTTATGAGTATACACTTTTCCCTGCTTTCCTACCTAAAGTTATTATCCTCATTCTAGTTTTTGACAATCAGATAGGTATAAAGGGAAAGTTAATAACAGCTTTCATTTATATTTTACTCACTACTAGTCAATGTGAACATATTCTCATATATTTATCAGCAATTTGTATTTGTTCATCTGTAAATTACTTATTCATTTTTAATCTATTTTTCTATTACATTGTCTCTTTTATTTGTTTTTACCAATTTGTAAAAGTCCATTAAACATGATAGATATTGGCTCTGTTACACATTTTAAATTTGCTTCCATTTAAAATTCCTCTGTTAATTTTGCTTATGTTATCTTTGTGTGCCCACTGTGGCAAATTTAAGCATAAAGAATGTTAGGCACCTCCATGGTCATCCAGTAGCTAAGACTCCGTGCTCCTAATGCAGGAGGCCTGGGTTCCATCCCTGGCCCAGGAACTAGATCCCACGTGCTGCAGCTAAGAGTTCAAATGTCGCAACTAAAGATCCACGACAAAGACCCAAGTGCTTCAACTAAATTCCTGGCACAGCTAAGAAAATAAAGAATTTTTTTTTAAAGGGACATTAGCTGTTTTATATTTTGGTGGAGCAGTGGAGAAACCCTGACTCCGGGTTAAGAATCAAAGAATGCTGTCCAATCCATAATGCAGAACCAACCCGTCTGGGATTATTACACCCAACACATGTGCCAGCAACTTGCTTCACTGCAACCACAGGGCTAACGTCCCCACGGTCGAAGAGCAGGCCTCTCTCTCTTCAGTTGGACATAATAGGGTGAAGTATGTCATCCTGACCACAAGTTGGCACCTCCCTTGAGATCTGAGGGTCACCTGTTTTAGGATGTAGCTGAACATGAGGATGGCAGAACAGGCAGACAGAAGCCAAGTGTGGCAGCATTAAACCACTTCCTGAAACAATCTGGAAGTCAGTGATTCCTCTGTATTCCCTGTTCGATGAAATAACAACTATCCAGATCATTTAAGCTTACATCAGGGTTTCTGATACTTGAGCCGAAAATGTCCTAAGAGACGCCGAAGACACCATGTTCTGATACTTTTGTTCGTGGTAGACGTTTAAAAACATTTTCCATGTTTCCAACAATAGATCAATTGATCTAGGAAAGTACTCATTCTATTTAGGTTTTCTAACTTATGTCAGAAGCAGCAAGTAAAATTCTCTTATGATGTGTTCTATAGTGTCCAGTATTTTCAAATACCTTTTAACTCATTGGTGCTGTTCTTTCAAAGCGAAACAGACAGTGTTATTTTGTTGGAAAAGGTGAAGAAAATTCTAGAGCTCCACATTGCTCAGATTTCTCAGTGGACCCCAAAGCAGTAAGGTTCCACAGAACACCAATTGAGAAACACTGCTGTAATGCCATCACCACAATCTAAGAGTAAACTGAATTTTTGAAAGTTCACACTATAGTTTGTTTTAATTCTATTTTGCAGATTTTTAAAATTTATTTTTAGATACATAATATATTCATTTGGTTCAAACACCAGAAATATTGGTAAAACATATCTCTACATCCCCCATACCACATTTATCCAGTTCCCTGTCTGGCCAGTGTTATGTTTAATATTCCTTTTTCCAGATAATCTTTAAATTAATATGAATATAAAAATTGTATATACTACACAGCTACATATATTCACACACACCTATATATTTTATTTTTGTAGTGCTTTAGATAAATGGTAGCTTACTGTATACGTATATGTATATGTGTGTATATATTTGTATTTGTCAAAGTTTTCCCCCTGATAATGTATACCAGTGACCTCTCTACCTTAGAGATAGATTTTTTTGTATGTTTTATTATAGATATACAGTACAGTACAGTACAGTTCAGCCACTCAATCGTGTCCGACTCTCCGCGACCCCATGAATCACAGCACGCCAGGCCTCCCTGTCCATCACCAACTTCCGGAGTTCACTCAAACTCATGTCCATAAAGTCGGTGATGCCATCCAGCCATCTCATTCTCTGTTGTCCCCATCTCCTCCCACCCCCAATCCCTCCCAGCATCAGACTCCTTTCCAGTGAGTCAACTCTTCTCATGAGGTGGCCAAAGTATTGGAGTTTCAGCTTTAGCATCAGTCCTTCCAATGAACAACCAGGACTGATCTCCTCTAGAATGGACTGGTTGGATCTCCTTGCAGTCCAAGGGACTCTCAAGAGTCTTCTCCAGCACCACAGTTCAAAAGCATCAATTCTTCGGCGATCAGCTTTCTTCACAGTCCAACTCTCACATCCATACATGACCACGGGAAAAACCATAGCCTTGACTAGATGCACCTTTGTTGGCAAAGTAATGTCTCTGCTTTTTAATATGCTATCTAGGTTGGTCAAAACTTTGCTTCCAAGGAGTAAGCGTCTTTTAATTTCATGGCTACAATCAGCATCTGCAGTGATTTTGGAGCCCAAAAAATAAAGTCTGACACTGTTTCCACTGTTTCCCCATCTATTTCCCATGAAGTGATGAGACCAGATGTCATGATCTTCGTTTTCTGAATGTTGAGCTTCAAGCCAACCTTTTCACTCTCCTCTTTCACTTTCATCAAGAGGCCCTTGAGTTCCTCTTCACTTTCTGCCATAAGGGTGGTGTCATCTGCATATCTGAGGTTATTGATATAAAGCATGACTAATCAATTCCTTGCTGATGGCCTTAAGATTTTTCTGTGTTTTTGCTATTATAAATAACTCTGTTGTGAATAATCTTGTACACGTGTCATTTCAAACGTACTTGAGCATACCTACAGGATACATGCTGAGACATGGATTTTCTGGGTGACAGGGTAAATATATTTGTAAGTTTGATATATACTTTCCAGTCTCTAATTGCAATAATTTGCATTCCCACCAGTCACGAATGTCTGTTTCCTCCACTGCCTCACCATTATCTTGTGTTATCAAATTTTTAGATTTCTGCCAATATTATAGGATAAGATTGGATCTCTGTTTTTTATTTCTGTTTTCCCTTTTATGAATGAGATTGCACATCACTGCCTATGTGTAAGAGTTATTTGAAAGTCTTCAGTCATCTTCTGTGAACTTCCATTCTCCTTCTTTGCATGTTTTGGTTTGTTGCTCTTTTTCTTACTTCAGTTCAGTTCAGTCGCTCAGTCATGTCCGACTCTCCGCGACCCCATGAATCACAGCACGCCAGGCCTCCCTGTCCATCACCAACCCCTGGAATACACTCAAATTCATGTCCACAGAGTCGGTGATGCCATCCAGCCATCTCATTCTCCGTCGTCCCCTTCTCCTCCCACCCCCAACCTTTCCCAGCATCACAGTCTTTTCTTACTTAAGAGTTTATAGAAATTCTATATTTGAGAAACTAACCACTTATCATTGATGCAATTTGCAAATATTATTCTCAGTTTGTCATTTGTATTTTTTACTTACAGCATTTTTGCCATGCAAAATATCGTATCTTAATCTGTGTACAAATTAGATTTGTTTACAAATATTTGATGGCTTTTTCATCTTGCATCAGCTACAAAGGATTTTTCCACTCCAAGGCTAAATACTATTCCCCATGTTTTCTTTTTATTATTATGTGTTTCACTTTTCAGACTGACTTTAACAATTTTCCAATTTTCATGCTAAGTATTATGAAATATACTAGGATATTCACCTATCCCAATATTATTTCCTTTATAGTCAATCTTTTTCACATTGATTTGAGATTAAACCTTTATCATACATAAGGAGTCCATTTCTTGATTTCATAGCATTGATCTGCCTATTCATTTTCCAGTGTCATAATGTTTAACACCTGGAGGAATATGGTCTATTTCTTATGTGCTAGCTCTGGTCTCCCTTCCTTTTCTTTTATTGAGCTTTGGTTATTCTTAATTGAAATGGACCAATTTCTTGAAAGACACAATCTACAAAAACTCACATGAGGTGAAACATTTTCTGAACAGGCATACTTATGTATCTTAAATAAATTGAATTAATAATTAATTGCTTTCCAAAACAGAAAGTGCCAGATCCTGGTGGTTTCACAGGTGAATTTTACCAAACACTGAAGGAAAAAATTATACCAATTCTCTACCATCTTTTGTAGAAAATATAAGCAGAAGAGACTGTCTTATGAGGTCAGCATTATTCTAATACCAAAATCAGATTGTGGTGCTGGAGAAGATTCTTGAGAGTCCCTCGGACTGCAAGGAGATCAAACCAGTCAATCCTAAAGGAAATCAGTCCTGAATGTTCATTGGAAGGACTGATGCTGAAGCTCCAATACTTTGGCTACCTGGTAGAAAGAGCCAACTCATTGGAAAAGACACTGATGCTGGGAAAGATTGACGGCAGGAGGAGAAGAGGGTGACAGAGGATGAGATGGTTGGATGGCATCACCAACTCGATGGACATGAGTTTGAGCAAACTCTGGCAGATAGTGAAAGACAGGGAAGCCTGGCATGCTGCAGTCCATGGGGTGGCAAAGAGTCAGACACAACTGAGAACTGAACAACAACAACATTATAATAAAATAAAACTACTGATCAATAACTCTTCTGAGCATAGACGTAAAAATCCTCAACAAAATATTAGCAAATTGAATCCAACAAGATATATATACACCATAACTAAGTGGGATTTATCCCAAGTAGCCAAGGTTGGTTCAGCATTCAGAAACCAGTTTATGCAATCCCTCAAACACATATGCCCACCCCCACCCCAGCCAAGAGAGGTGTTCATTTCAGCCTGGTGAGTTTGGAAATCTAGGGTCTTCTCTCTGCCTTTGCCAGTATTGCAGAGGTGGGAAATGGACACAGTTCTTCTCTATGACATCTGGCTGGAGTAGAGAGGTTACTGTCTAAAAGTTTTCTGTCTTGCTTGGTTGTGCATTTCTTTATCCTTTAACAGGAGAGTGTGGGCTTCTGTATGGTTTTATCTTACATCTTGGGGTTACCAGGTTCTTAGCTCCAAGTTGGAATAAAAAAGAAAACCCAGAGCTCTTACCACTAGGCTGTTCACTGGGTCAGAGATCTTTAGCCAGATACCTTCTTCACTCCATTTTTCAGAGCTCTCTGGTGTTTTGTATGTAAAATCAGAGTGCTTCCTTAGACTCAACAATAGGAAGAGGGAAAAGCACATCTACAATATCTTCCAAAAAGTAGAAATCTTACTAGGTATTTGAAAATCTTTTTGTTGCAAATACAAAATGTAATATTTTATTCTATAATAGCATCTGACAATGCTCTGTGTATATATGAAAGCTATTAATGTGTGCATATTCATTTTTTACTTTTTATTTTGTATTGGAGTATAGCCAGTTAACAATGCTGTGATAGTTACAGGTTGACAGCAAAGGGACTCAGCCATATATATACATGTATCTGTTCTCCCCCAGACTCCTCTCCCATCCAGGTTAACACATAACATTTAGCAAGATTCCCTGTGCTATACAGTAGGACCTTGTTGGCTATCCAATTTAATAAAGAAGTGTATGTTAGCACCCACTCACTGAATATTTTTGCTCTATCCTTTTCTAGATATACAAACATATTGGCATAGATTTTTCTTTTTTTCACTTTTTATTACTTTTTTTCTTTTCTGTTATATAAGAAAGTACCAAATTACAGCGTTAATTAATGGTAGTGACTTTCTTTGTCTTTCCTCACTTAGAGATATTTGTCCCTGCTTAAGCCTGATACTGGATTTGGGCTGGGATATTATTATGATGTTGAATGCTTTTAATAAAAAAGCTTTTGATGTTAAATGACTTTATAGACCTAAAGATTTGATGATCTAATATTTTCTTTTTATAATATTTATACAATAAACTATATTCATAGAATTCTTAATGTTGAATCATCCTTGCATTTTCAGAATAAATATCATTTGGACTCAATATATTTTTTAGCATGCTGCTAGATTCTATTTGCTAATATTTTATTTAACATTTTATATCAATATTTATAACTGAGACTGTTCTTTAGTTTTCATTTCTAAACATTCTTTGTCTAATGTTGGTATTGACATAATGTTTGCCTCATTAAGAGAATTTGGAAATTTTCCTCAAACTCTCAGTTTCTTTATTTTTTTAGTTTTTTTTTTTCAGTTTTTTTTAGTTGGAATCTCTGCTTATTAATGGCATTGATACATTTCACCTATGAAACTATCATGTTCAGTAAATTGGAAAAGGAACCATTTGCCAAGTTCTCTTATGTTTTCCTATGAAATTCAGTTTGTTTACATTTTACAGTCTCATCTATATATGTTTTGACAAATTATACTACTTGAAAATCATCTATTTTGTCTATGTTTTAAAAGTTGTCTTCTTAGAATCAAATAAATTCATTTCCTATGATCCTTTGAATTGCCTTGGGATCTGGGTTATTTATGCCTGTATTTTCTGCCCTTTATTTTTTGAAAAACATGACTGGTAGGTTCAGTTTTTGTTTTGTTTTTTCCTTCAGAAAATCAGCTTTTATTTTTGTCTGTTATATATTTTGTCTATTTTCTAGAAGGTTTTATTTTGCTGTTATCTTCAATTTTTAATTTTTTTTTCTTTGTCCCTCAGTTCACCTTGATGTTTCTTTTCTGATTTTTTTTAATCAAACACTTCATACTTTATTTTCATTAATACTAGTTTTATTGATATTAATATTTAAGTCAGTATACTCCTGGGCAAAAATTTAACTGTATCCCATGTTATTTTTTTTTATTGAAAGATAATTGCTTTACAGAATTTTGGTGTTTTCTGTCAAACCTCAACATGAATCAGCCATAGGTATACACATATCCCCTCCCTTTTGAACCTCCCTCCCATCTCCCTCCCTATCCTACCCCTCTAGGTTGATACAGAGCCCCTGTGTGAGTTTCCTGAGCCATACAGCAAATTCCCTTTGGCTATCTATTTTACATATGGTAATGTAAGTTTCCATGTTACTCTTTCCATACATCTCACCCTCTCCTCCCCTCTCCCCATGTCCATAAGTCTATTCTCTATGTCTGTTTCTCCACTGCTGCCCTGTAAATAAGTTCTTCAGTACCATTCTTCTAGATACCATATGTATGTTTTAGAAGACGATATTTATCTTTCTCTTTCTAACTCACTTCACTCTGTATAATAGATTCTAGGTTCATCCACCTCATCAGAACTGACTCAAATGCCTTCCTTTTTATGGCTGAGTAATATTTCATTGTATATATCTACCACAACTTCTTTATCCATTCATTTATTGATGGACATCTAGGTTGCTTCCATGTTCTAGCTATTGTAAATAGTGCTACAATGAACAATGGGTGTATCCCATGCTGTTCATTTTAATTATTATGTTTTATCTGCTTCACAAATTTTTGTTTGTACTTTCCTACTTAACTGAAAAGTAATTCAAGGTTTCGGGTTGTTGTTGCTGTTTTCCCTAAAGGTAGGAATGCTGTCTTCTCTCTTTTTGTTATTTTCCCACTTTAATGTTACAATCATAGTGTCCATACTATTTATACTTTTTTAAGTCATAAAAATTACTTTGTGGCCAAAAATATGGAGCAAATCCCATATTCTTTTATGGCAATCCCAGGGGCATTTGAGGGAAAAAAAATCATGCAGTCTCTAATTTTAAAGTGTTAGGTATGTATACTATTCGCTCAGACTGTCAAAACAAACACCATACATTGGGTGACTTAAACAACAGAAATTCATTTTCTCACAGTTCTGGAGCTTGGAAAAGTTCAAGATCAAGATTCTGGCATAGTTCAGTTTCTAGTGGGCCTTGCCTTTGAGTGTAGAAGAGGGAATGATTCTCTTCTTTCTCTTCTTGAAAGGCCACTCATCTTATTGTTTTAGGGCCCCACCCACATGACCTCATTTAATTTTAATTACCTCCTAAATTCTCCAAGCCAGGCTTCAGCAATACATGAACAGTGAACTTCCAGATGTTCAAGATGGTTTTAGAAAAGGCAGAGGAACCAGAAATAAAATTGCCAGCATCCACTGGATCATCAGAAAAGCAAGAGAGTTCCAGAAAAACATCTGTTTCTTCTTTATTGACTATGCCAAAGCCTTTGACTGTGTGGATCACAATAAACTGTGGAACATTCTGAAAGAGATGGGAATACCAGACCACTTGACCTGCCTCTTGAGAAATCTGTATGCAGGTCAGGAAGCAACAGTTAGAACTGGATATGGAACAACAGACTGGTTCCAAATAGGAAAAGGAGTATGTCAAGACTGTATATTGTCACCCTGCTTATTTAACTTATATGCAGAGTACATCATGAGAAACGCTGGGTTGGATGAAGCACAAGCTGGAATCACGATGCCGGAGAAATATCAATAATGTCAGATATACAGATGTCACCACCCTAATGGCAGAAAGTGAAGAATAATGAAAGAGCTTCTTGATGAAAATGAAAGAGGAGAATGAAAAAGTTGGCTTTAAGCTCAACATTCAGAAAACTAAGATCATGGTATCTGGTCCCATCACTTCATGGCAAATAGATGGGGAGACAGTGGAAACAGTGGCTGACTTTATTTTTGGGGGCTCAAAAATCACTGCAGATTGTGACTGCAGCCATGAAATTAAAAGACGTTTACTCCTTGGGAGGAAAGTTATGACCAACTTAGACAGCATATTAAAAGACAAAGATGTTACTTTGCCAACAAAGGTCCATCTAGTCAAGGCTATGGTTTTTCCAGTGGTCATGTATGGATGTGATAGTTGGACTATAAAGAAAGCTGAGCGCCAAAGAATTGATGCTTTTAAACTGTAGCATTGGAGAAGACTTTTGAGAGTCCCTTGGACTGCAGTCAGATCCAACCAGTCCATCCTAAAGGAGATCAGTTCTGAGTGTTCATTGGAAGGACTGATGTTAAAGCTGAAACTCCAATACTTTGGCCACCTGATGCAAAGAGCTGACTCATTGGGAAAGACCCTGATGCTGGAAAAGATTGAAGGTGGGAGGAGAAGGGGATGACAGAGGATGAGATGGCTGGATGGCATCACCAACTCAATGGACATGAGTTTGAGTAAACTCCAAGAGTTAGTGATGGACAGGGAGGCCTGGCGTGCTGCAGTCCATGGAAACACAAAGAGTAGGACATGACTGAGCACCTGAACTGAACCTCCTAAAGGCCTTGTCTCCAAATATAGCCATGCTGGGCTTTAATGGCTTCAACATATGAACTTGGAAGAGAATTTAGTTGATTGCACTATATAAGAATCAAAAATCTATCCTATTGATTGTGTTACTGGTGACTATTTTGTGATTTAAAAACAAACAAAAATACATAGGTACAAGTTTCCTTCATTTCAGGCAAGACTTGTTTAATTACATCTTGGGGGTTTTTGGTTGTTGTATCTTTTCTTTCTTAATGATAATGCTTTTGTTTTGGGTCTCCTTTTCCTAACCTCTTTTGAATCCTTTTATACTCTTTAATTCATATTTCAATTATTTTAATTTTTTTTCAGTTCTCTCTTCTGTATATCTTACTGTACATGTTTTCTACAGTGCATGACAGACAAGCAAGCCTTCCTCCAATTTTGTCTTCCTCCATGATAATTTTTCTTTCTTCTACTTACTTTCTGAGTTCCACCAGTTCATATTTAGTTTCTTCTCATTGCCTCATCATTTCTTCCCTGAATTTTTGCTTTGATTTTTTTGTGCATGGTTTTACTTCAAAGAAGAAACTGGGTCATAAAGTTTTTGGTCCATGTTGAAATATGTATTCATAATTTTCATCTGTCCCAGGAAAACAATTTTTTGGTGAATATTGTTTGTCAATAAATTTTACTGCTAATTCCTCCTATCTTGTAATATATTTTTATAGATGCTGTGCAAGCTCCTTTCGACCAACTATTTTCAAGGAATTTCTGTAGGCGAGGAGGACCACGGTAGCATTCTAGGCTTTCATATCACAGAGGGCTCTCTTCTCTTCAGCTGACACAGGTAACACAGCTTTTTGCAAGTAACTGGCCTGTGGGATTTTGTTTGTAACGGACCCTCTTCCCTTCCTCTGAACCTAATTGCTTCTCCAGGGTGTATTCTCATCTCTATCTATCTCTATTTCTAACATCTCTTTCCCCTCCTTCTCTTGCTCATGCCCAGTGTCTCTTGTGTGAAACTAAACTTATTTTGCACCTTTAACATATCATTTCACATTCTCTTCTCCAGTTTCTCAGAAAATGGCATTTGTGTTTTTATGTTTCTGTTGATTGATTTTGTTTGGTTTCCTGGAAAGATGGAGATTGCCTTATCTGTGTAGTGTTCATCCTAGAAATCTTCCACTAGAAATTATGCAATCTTCAGTTAGGACAGACCATGTAGATTATGTAAACCATCTACTCAACTGATGCCTGAATACAACCTTGCTTTATTCCTTTCTGTAACTCTGGCACTACAGAAATGTGTCAGCCTAGGGTACCACTGGGTTTGGTACAGCAGAAAGAGCTGCAGGCCAGGAACATATATAAAAGATGTGGTGTTTAATATTTCCTTGGCCACTGTCCAAGGTAAAGCAAAACAATTTTCTGTGTGGGCCTCCAATTCTCCAACTGAATTGGTGAAAGGATCACAATTAACCCTCCTTTTTAAGAAGGTCAGCAGTATTTTATAAATATTTGGACAAATATATGATGATATCAGATTTCAGGATGTATTCTATATTATAAAGATAAAATTTTATATTAAAAATACATGATTTGCACTGAGTCAAACTTCTGAAAGAGTCCTCAGACATGACACCTCCAGGAGGGAGATGTCCCAGTTTATCTTCATTATATCCTTACTAGGCTCAAACTTTTTAAATTTGGCTTTTCCAACAAACATAATTTAAAAGTGTTGGGAGATGTTCTCCCTTTTCCCAACACTTGGCATTTTAATTATTAAATGCTTTTCCAAGTGTACAAGCCATGCTGCTGTCTAATAATTTAATTTGGAAAACAAATTATATGTAATTTCCCTGACAATCTGAAATCTGTAAACCATTAAAAGAGAGCCAAGTCATTCAGCTGCATGATAATTAATGTTGATAATAAAATAATTATATTTTACATTGCAAAGATCTAAAAATTCACAGTAATTCTTATCTTTTTTTGCTTACTGACATTAGGAAAATAGAACAAGTTTACTTCACTTCACAAAAACTGAAGTTTTTAATATCTGCAAAAAGAATTATCTTTATTAATAAAACTGTGAAGATAAGACAGTTGTAAATGCTCTAAGTCAAAATATGCCTCTTCCACCATAACCTAGAGATCCGGAGAGGTGGTTTAAATCCAGTCACCAGGGGACAATTTAGTAAGTATCTACAACTTGGGTATTAGTTACTGTGGCCTTCTAATCTTTTAATTCCTAACAATCATATTTGAGTTCAATAAATCAGTAATTAAATATAAACAGGACAGTGTAACTAATGCCTAGGTCCTAGACACTAACTAGATTGTTTACTTTTGTTTTTGATAAATACAATGCTATATTGGATTCTCCTTACAAAAAAATAGGTTTGGTGTTAAACTTTAAAATGAAAATATACTTGATAAGTATTCTTATCATGACTAAACAACCTAACCTAAAATAAAAATGCAAACTTTCTCAGCTTGCCTCGCCTACTGTTCATTTTACAAACTCAATCTGGTTGATTTGCTTGACAAAGCAGGTGTGTAACATAAACTACTCTCTTAGCATTCCTCAACATTGTTTCTAGTGTTTTCAAGGTGTATGAGCTGAATGTATAACCCTCAGAATTCATGTTGGTAGCTTGACCCCCAATGTGATAGTATTAGGTCAGGAGGGTGGAGTACTCCTGAATGGAGTGCTTTTATGCCTTTATAAAAGAGACCTCAGAGAGTTCCCTTGTTCTTTTCTTCCACATGAGGACACAGCAAGAAGATGGCTGTCTATAAACCAGGAAGCCACCACTTAATGGACACTAAATCTGCCAGAACCATGATTTTGAAATTCAGTCTCCAGAACTATAATAAGTGTTTGTTATTCAAACTACCCAGTATATGGCATTTTTCCGTGCATGCTAAGTCACTTCAGTCATGTCCAACTCTTTGCAACCCAATGGACTGTAGACCGTTAGGCTCCTCTGTCCCTGGGATTCTCCAGGCAAGAATAGGTTGCCATTTCCTCCTCCAGGGGATCTTCCTGACTCAGGGACTGAACCTATGTCTCTTACATCTCCTGCATTGGCAGACAAGTTCTTTACCACTAGCGTCACCTGGAAAGCCCCATTATATTTTTGTTATAGCAGCCCAAACACAAACTAAATATAATTATCCCATTTTACAGATGTGGAATTCAATAACCAAAGAGGCGAGGCAGGAGACAGGATTAATGGATTGAAGACTTTACTCTGTTATCTGCCTGACTTAATCCCAAACCCCTGATCTCTCTACTCTCCTTTGTGAACACACACTTAAACACTCCCATAGGAGAACAGGAAAACACCATGTCCCACACTGCACTGCCACAATCAGAATCTACAATTAACACACAGTTGGAAAAGGGACCTGGTGAAGTGATAGATGCCACTCCCACTCACATTTTATTCAACAAGGCAGTCACACAATCACATTTAACTACCCTGTGTTCAAAAACAGGAGAGAGAGAAATACTGCACTGATGACTGTGGCATTTTGTCTAGAGGTGGTATCTGTAGTTTATGAGGCTAATGAAGTCAACTTGTACTTAATGTTGAAGGACTTTGAACTCCATGTTCTAGGACATCCGGAACCACTGAAGGTTTTGAGCAAGAACATGACACCATAATGGATTGAGCAGCAATCTGAATTCCCATAAAAGACATGGGCTACTAGACTCTGAGACCTGCTCTCCAATTATCGTTTCAAACCAACCTAGTTCATGCTTTTTTCTCACTCATCAAAGCAGAACCTGGGGCATGCCTCCTCAGGCCAGCTTCTCCCTCCTAAGAACCACAGAACGATATGATCTTTTAACACTAAAAGGAAAAGCTATTATCTGGCACAGGGTGAAGAGTCCTGCTGACACCACTTCAGGTGAATTGTAGTTGTATGTGGCAGGAAGGTGATCGAAGGCTCTCAGAGGAGAGCAGCCTGCCCCCAGGAGCAGGTACTATCACACAGCTGTGTAATTGAACTTGTTCCTTTTATTTAGTGGCAAAACCTTAGAAGTTCCCTCTCTGAAAAATAAAATGCATACAAACAGAGACACAGAAAATATAAGCCTGTACTATGATTCATCTTGTTTTTAGGGACAGATTCCAAGCTTTATGTTCATCAGAGCAAAAGGTGGTTGGGCCCATTTCTTCAAGTCTAGACAATTTGTGGCCATGTTGTTGTCACTTCATGTACTTTAAGGCTGACATTATTTACAAATTCCTTCTACATGTGGTTCTTTTACAATGTCTAAGATAGAATCATATAAAATATTTAATACTATGAGACAATGTGTATACATATATATATGTAGATATACATATATGACTGTATGTGGCAACAGGTTTGTATTCAGAATATATAAAAAACCATACAAATATATAAATAAAAATTATTTACATATAAAATATATTTAAAAATTAAGGTTGTTAAAAAACAATAAAAATGGACAAAAGACTTACTACACACTCCTCAAAGGAAGATATATGAATAGCAAATAAGTACATGAAGAATGCTCAGTATCATTAGTTATCAGGGAAATGTAAATTAAAACAACATGATCCTACCATACCCACTAGAATAGATAAAATTAAAAAGATTACCAATATTAACTACCGTCAAGGATGCAAAACAACTGAAATTTTCATCCACTGCTGTCAGGAGTGTAAAATTGTACAACTGATCTGGAAATGTAAGAAGTTTCTGATAAAGTTATACTTTCATTTACCCTACCACTGAAACATTTCACTCTCGGGTGACTACCTTAGTGAAATTAAAATATATATGCACAAAAAGACACAAAAATATTCCACCTGCTTCATTCAAAACACCTAAAAAGTAGAAATCAACCCAGATGCAAATGACAATATGTTTATACAATGGAAAACTACTCAGCAATTGCTTCTTCAAACAACATGCTTGAATCTGAAAAGCATTTTACTAAAAGAAAGAAGTTGAACACAAAAGTTCATACTATATGATTCCATTTATATAAAGTCCTAAAATAGGCAAAGTTAATCTGGCAACAGAGCCTTCAACTGTGACCTATGGGTAGACAGAGCAAGTTTTGACTGCAGCAGATAAAAGGGAATTTTCTAGAATAATGGGAATGTTCAACATCTTAGTGTATCAATAATGCAGGAAATACTCATTTGTCAAAATTCATTGCATACTGCAATCAGTATCTGTGCATTTCACTATATGTTATTATATCTCAAAATATTAAAAATTTTTATTTAATGCCGCTGCTAAGTCGCTTCAGTCGTGTCCGACTCTGTGTGACCCCCATAGACGGCAGCCCACCAGGCTCCCCCGTCCCTGGGATTCTCCAGGCAAGAACACTGGAGTGGGTTGCCATTTCCTTCTCCAATGCATGAAAGTGAAAAGTGAGACAGCTAGAATTTCTTAGAAATGTGTTATTCCTGATACATCTGCTATATTTAGCTCCTATCTATTTTGGAAACTTCTAACATATAGCATGATAAAATATAGGAATCACGGAGTTGAAAGTCTGCAGTAGACAACAGCCAACATAAATCAATAAAATGGTCTGGATAAAGCAGTAAAGAGTTGGCCCATGGTGAACTGCAAAGAGAATGCCACATTTTAGAAGCCTTCAGATATGGCTCCAGCCAATGTTTGCTTCTTGGATTTGCTGGCCCAGAGTTACTATGTTTCCTGGTTTCTCAAAAGAAATCAGAAAAATATATATATATGAAACATACCAGCATTTATATTTGCAAAATTAATTTTAAAACTAAACACCAAGCAAGACAAACATTGTGTTTGATATAAATTTTTTAAGTTGTTTCTTTTTTAATTAATTTATTTATTTTTTATTGGAGGCTAATTATTTTACAATATTATATTGGTTGGTTTTGCCATACATTGACATGAATCCGCCCTGGGTGTACATAAGTTCCCCCTCCTGAACTCCCCTCCCACCTCCCTCCTCCCTTTTTCCTCCCTCTGGGTCATCCCCACACACCAGCCCCAAGCATCTTGTAACATGCATCGACCCTGAACTGGTGATTCGTTTCACATATGACAACATACATGTTTCAATGCCATTCTCCCAAATCATCCCACCCTCACCCTCTCCCACAGAGTCCCAAAGACTGTTCTGTACATCTGTGTCTCTTTTGCAGTCTCGTGTACAGGGTTATCATTTCCATCTTTCTAAATTCCATATATATGAGTTAGTATACTGTATTAGTGTTTTTCTTTCTGGCTTACTTCACTCTGTTTAATAGGCTCCAGTTTCATCCACCTCATTAGAACTGATTCAAATGTATTCTTTTTAATACTCCATTGTGTATATGTACCACAACTTTCTTATCCATTTGTCTGCAGATGGACATCTAGGTTGCTTCCATGTCCTGGCTATAAACAGTGCTGCAATGAACATTGGAGTACATGTGTCTCTTTCAATTCTGGTTTCCTCCATGTGTATGCCCAGGAGTGAGATTGCTGGATCATATGGCAGTTCTATTTCCAGTTTTTTGAGGAATCTCCACACTGTTCTCCATAGTGGCTGTACTAGTTTGCATTCCCACCAACAGTGTAAGAGGGTTCCCTTCTCTCCACACCCTCTCCAGCATTTATTGCATGTAGACTTTCGGATAGCAGCCATTCTGACTGGTGTGAAATGGTATCTCATTGTGGTTTTGATTTGCATTTCTCTGATTATGAGGGATGTTGAGCATTTTTTCATGTGTTTGTTAGCCATCTTCATGTCTTCTTTGGAGAAATGTCTGTTTAGTTCTTTGGACCATTTTTTGATTGGGTCATTTATTTTTCTGGAATTGAGCTGCAGGAGCTGCTTGTATATTTTAGAGATTAATCCTTTATCAGTTGCTTCATTTGCTATTATTTTCTCCCATTCTGAAGGCTGTCTTTTCACCTTGCTTAGAGTTTCCTTTGCTGTGCAGAAGCTTTTGATTTTAATTAGGTCCCATTCGTTTATTTTTGCTTTTATATCCAATATTCTGGTAGGTGGGTCTTGGAGGATCCTGCTGTGATTTATGTCAGAGAGTGTTTTGCCTATGTTCTCCCCTAGGAGTTTTATAGTTTCTGGTCTTACATTTAGCTCTCTAATCCACTTTGAGTTTATTTTGGTGTATGGTGCTAGGAAGTGTTCTAGTTTCATTCTTTTACAAGTGGCTGACCAGTTTTCCCAGCACCACTTGTTAAACAGATTGTCTTTTCTCCATTTTATATTCTTGCCTTCTTTGTCAAAGATAAGGTGTCCATAGGTGCATGGATTTATCTCTGGGCTTTCTATTTTGTTCCATTGATCTATATTTCTGTCTTTATGCCAGTACCATACTGTCCGGATGACTGTGGCTTTGTAGTAGAGCCTGAAGTCCGGCAGGTTAATTCCCCCAGTTCCATTCTTCTTCCTCAAGATTGCTTTGGCTATTCAAGGTTTGTTGTATTTCCATACGAATTGTGAGATTATTTGTTCTAGTTCTGTGAAAAATATCATTGGTAGCTTGATAGGGATTGCATTGAATATATAAATTATTTTGGGTAGTATACTCATTTTTTACAATATTTATTCTTCCAATCCACGAACACGGTATATTTCTCCATCTATTAGTGTCCTCTTTGATTACTTTCAGTAGTGTTTTATAGTTTTCTATGTACAAGTCTTTTGTTTCTATAAATTTTAAGCAACATAAAATGACCCTAGCCTTCTCAGCCCCACCTAGACTCCAGTTATCTCACTACAGAATTGCTTTCTAAGATCAAAAGGAAGCAAGAAGAAGTAATCATTGCTCAGAAACTAAATGTCAAGACATGCTTCTTTAATCCAATCAAACCCAAGTTCTTTCTGGTTGGTAATAGAGGGAGAACATCATTTCCAACTCTTGCAATATTTTCCTTCTTGCTAATTTCCCTTGTCACCTCTCCATGCCAGCCCTAGGAGGCACTATTCACAGTTGAAATCTATGCCAAATCACACACACACACACACACACACACACACACACACACCTCAAAAGCTGATGTCAGACTTAAATTCTTAAACTCAGCTTCAATAAAGTTTCTGAAGAAAAAAGAACATACAGAAAGATAATCTAGTTTGTGAGATTAAGTTATCTTAATCTGTTGTGTTATCTTTCACTTATGATGCCATGGCTCAAAATTCTCCAAGCCAGGCTTCAGCAGTATGTAAACCGTGAACTCCCAGATGTTCAAGCAGGTTTTAGAAAAGGCAGAGGCACCAGAGATCAAATTGCCAACATCCGCTGGATCATGGAGAAAGCAAGAGAGTTTCAGAAAAACATCTATTTCTGCTTCATTGACTATGCCAAAGCCTTTGACTGTGTGGATCACAATAAACTGTGGAACATTCTGAAAGAGATGGGAATCCCAGACCACCTGACCTGCCTCTTGAGAAACCTGTATGCCGGTCAGGAAGCAACAGTCAGAACTGGACATGGAACAACCGACTGGTTCCAAATAGGAAAAGGTGTACGTCAAGGTTGTATATTGTCACCTTGCTTATTTAACTTATATGCAGAGTACATCATGAGGAACGCTGGGCTGGAAGAAGCACAAGCTGGAATCAAGATTGCCGGGAGAAATATCAATAACCTCAGATATGCAGATGACACCACCCTTATGGCAGAAAGTGAAGAGGAACTCAAAGGCCTCTTGATGAAAGTGAAAGAGGAGAGTGAAAAGGTTGGCTTGAAGCTCAACATTCAGAAAACAAAGATCATGGCATCTGGTCCCATCACTTCATGGGAAATAGGTGGAAAAACAGTGGAAACAGTGTCAGACTTTGTTTTTTTGGGCTCCAAAATCATTGCAGATGCTGATTGCAGCCATGAAATTAAAAGACGCTTGCTCTTTGGAAGGAAAGTTATGACCAACCTTGATAGTATATTAAAAAGCAGAGACATTACTTTGCCAACCAAGGTCCGTCTAGTTAAGGCAATGGTTTTTCCCGTGGTCATGTATGGATGTGAGAGTTGGACTGTGAAGAAAGCTGATTGCCGAAGAATCGATGCTTTTGAACTGTGGTGTTGGAGAAGACTCTTGAGAGTCCCTTATACTGCAAGGAGATCCAACCAGTCCATTCTAAAGGAGATCAATCCTGGGTGTTCATTGGAGGGACTGATGCTAAAGCTGAAACTCCAATACTTTGGCCACCTCATGCGACGAGTTGACTCGCTGGAAAAGACTCTGATGCTGGGAAAGGTTGGGGGCGGGAGGAGAAGGGGACGACCGAGAATGAGATGGCTGGATGGCATCACCGACTCTGTGGACATGAGTTTGAGTGAACTCCGGGAGTTGGTGATGGACAGGGAAGCCTGGCGTGCTGTGATTCATGGGGTCGCGGAGAGTCGGACACGACTGAGCGACTGAACTGAACTGAACTGATGATGCCATGGCATTGACAAGCGGATTCTTTCCCACTGCCTCACCTGAGAAGTTGTAGACCTCTGCATCTCTGACTAAATACTAGCCTGCATCCATGGATCAAAGGTATATTAATCTCACACCCCATTTTTCTTGGGATAATCCTTGGTATATGCATATTTTGTTGGCATAATTATTAATAGCTTCTCTTTAACTCTCAGAGTTGGCCTGGTTTGAAAGACAAATTTTAGAGTCCCCCTTGTCAGAGGGCACCTTAAAACTGGAATAACTATCATATCTAGACTTTGAGCCTATAACCAAGAGGGAAGGAAAGTTTTTTCTTGCCTATCCATGTTTCACTTTTTACGTGCCAATTTCCTAGCAAAAGAACCTATAAATAACAAAGAATTCCACTTCATTTCTGAAATGATTTTAAAATTCATAATAAAAAAATAAATAAGCACTGAAAGTCAATGGACATGTGGTTTGCTGAAACTAAGCATTATATGAAAAGATTATCTGAGTCCCTAAATCCTTGATTTTAATATGACTGTAGAACATAGAATTAATAACAGATTTGGGAAGAAGACTTGATGGTGTAAAAGCAAGATCTTTGACAAAAGGAAGTGGAATTGATAAAACGGGGGAGGAGGAATGAAAGAAAGAAGGCATATTGGAGTCCTTGAGAAAGTATACATTGTCGCACCTTAAAAGTCAAGATCCTGAGTGAAGACAGTGGGTTAAAGTTAGTGAAGACTTTACATGTGTTCAGGGAGTCACCAGGTCAGAGGGTGCCTGTGCCTCTTGTCTCAGTACAGAGTTGAAGGGGAGCTACAGGCCTTAGACAGAAACCTCGTACCATCATGGTGTGAGAGCTGCAGAGTGTCAAAGGCTAAGTAAGGGGTACAAGCAGGCAGATGAAGGCAACCCATAAAGACAGACAACCCAGCTAGTGTGAACAGAACATCAGAAAATCTCTAGGACCTCATTTTCCCTTCTACTTTCTCCATGCAGACTAATTCACGAAAAGCTTTTTGTAGACCACCAACCTCACAAGTTCTTGGACTTGTCAGATGTGTTAATGTCATGACATTGGATATTGCAGCCTAAAAACTAGCTAACTTCACCTTTCTAATTCTGCAGCAACTGTAAAATGTAATGCTTTTTTGAAAATATGTATATGTGCCTGTATAATTGCATGCCTAGAAAGAAAAAGTATGCAAAAACCAGTGTTCATCTCTGAATGCTGAGATTAAATGTACATTTTTGCAAAGAATTTGATTACTTTTTCCATCAGGAAAAAATAGGTAACTTTTTTAAATTTTGCACTAAGTGATTGATGTGTGTAGTATGAAATACAGAATTCTTTACACAAAGGTAGAAACTGGTTACTTAATTTGAAGACTCATTATATTTTTTTAAAAAGTCACATCATTTCTCAAAGTAGAACTAATGCAAACACTACTAAGCATCACTCTTTCTAACACGTGATTATTTTTGCAACACATCTTATACGGTCATCACCAACACCAAGCCTTAGGAGGCATTACTGTAAAGAATTAGAACATGTTTCAATTGTTGGTCTTGCATAGGAAAATACATTGAAGGCCCTAAATTCCCTTTCTCTGCTTATTGATACATTAAATTGTTCACTGTATTTTTAAAAAATAAAAGAGAACAAGAGAGTCTTTAGGACCCCACATGGGGGGCTCATATATGGCTGAGAAATGGGTTGTAGACCAGCCAGCCTTCATGAGTGGTTCAAAAAGGAAACAGATGGCCTGACACGTTAGCCAGAGTCCTTGGCAGATGAGTGATCACAGAGGATACTAGTCAGTGACAGAGGACAATGAGCAAATGACCAAGATGAGATGCATCTTTGCGGGTGCAGAGGACAACCATGGGCAAGTTGCCCTGCCCAGTACCGTGAAGCCCAAAAGCCCTTGGAAGCTTAGCTGCTACACTGGGGAGAATGACCAAGAGGGTAAGAATCCTAGTTTTTGACCATGTTTATGTTGAAATGCCTGAAAAATAAAGTTGGCTGAGTTTATCTGGAATCAGGGTAACTACGTTTTCTGCTTTAAGTGAAAAAGGGGTATGAAATGAAGGCTACATTTTTGGTTTTTTCACATCTGAGTCTGTGACCTGTGAATTTCTTACCCACTCTATTGTATTTCCCCAGGTACTCTATGGTTTTTTGTTATTGCTTTCCACCTGGCAGCATAAAAAGCCTAAAAATCTTAAGGAAAAGCAAGTTTGGTGACTGGATTGCATCAAAAATATATATATTTGAAGTTGATAGAACACCCAAAGAAACCATAAATCTGACCTCTGCATGGCATTTCAAGTAGTGGACTCATTATCCATAACCATGTTCCCACAATCAGGAAATGTAATTTCTGTCATTTGTTTCAAATTCTGCCCCCACCAAAATCTGAACCTGAACTGCCAAGAATAACAAAATTGACAGATTTGTAATTCAACTCTCCATTTCCCCTTCCTGTTTGTTTGATGGATGTGTAGATTAGCAGTGAAATGGCCCAAGACTAGCAAGAAAATGAGGGGAAAATATCTGATCGTGGTCTCATAACAGAGCTTTACCACTGTAACCTGCCCACCTTCTGCTTCTGTATCTTTGCTTTAACATGTGCACACAGAGAGGCGTGCACACATGCACACACACTCACCCTCTACAAAACACACCTATTGTTCTTAATATTTCTACAGCAAATACATCTTTAAAGTAGGAATGCATTATTTGTACTTTAACGTTTTAAATTTACATTGGTCCACTTGTATTTTTCTTTAATCTCAGGGAGATCCTTTTAAAGAAAAATTTTCCTCGGCCTCCAAAACTCTCTTCAACTAATCCTCCACGTTCTTCTCATAAACACAACATATGGAAGCCCTGTACCTTCCAAGCCCTGTACCTTCCCACAACAACCTCTTGACCTTCATGGATCTCCCATCCAATTAGCCATTTTCTTCCTTTTCAAGCACCCAGGTCAGAGTACCAGCCTCAGACCTTTGCCATTGTCCTTGCACATGATGGTGGATCTTGGATGCAAGATTTGCATTTGAGGATGCAAAAGCCTCAAATGCCCTCCCTCCTCTCAGCCCCATACACAGATCCACTGCACACAAACAAATCACCTGCTATGTGGCCAGAGCTCATTCACCATTACCTCTAGACATTGCTCTCCTCCAAGGTCTCCACTTACAGACATTCCTTTCCTCTGACCATAACGCATCTCTTTCCATTTTTTTTCTAAATTCCACACTTCCAATGACTTTTTTTTATGATCATTATGATCTCTAGATCCTTGAACTCTGTCATGACTCTTGGATGTCCAAGGACCCTCTTCTGGACTCATTGACTCACTAACTGACCTGGACCCAATAGCAGTCATGATCACTAATACTCTACCACCTTACTTGCAAAGATACTCCAACTTTTTGCTTTCCTCAATATGGCCCCATTACCCACTGCCAAGCATCCATGAAACATACTTCTAAAAAGACAATTTTATTAACCTGAAACAAGTTGTCCTTTTGTGCTCTGTTGGATCTTTCTCATATTTCTTGAGCATGGTATCTAAATTCCCACCTCCAAAGCCATCCAGGATCCCTCAATTTCAGCCTTACTAAGATCGATCAATGGATTATTGATCTCAAAATATTTCTCTATTTTGCTTGATTTCATCTCTTCCTGCTTTGCTCCAGAATTTTTCTCCCTCTGTTTTGCATTTGCAATCTCTCTCTCTCTCCAAACCTCTTCAACTAAGTTAAGCATCATGCTAAATTTTCCCACATCTTAAAACACTTCCCACTGCTCTGACTAGAATGAGATGATCATTTCATGTCTCTTATCTTTTTAATCACAATTTATTGAACAAGTACTCTAATTCCATTCCCCCTTCTGGCTTCCCACTCACCTCTTACCATTTAGGACCAGCCTTCCCTTCTCAGAGACCACATCTCAGTGCCTACCCTCCATCTTTTCTCTGAAATCTTTGACACTGCTAACCCTAGCCTCACTGAAATTTCTCTCTTGTATCTGCTGAAACTGGCCCTCCTCCTACCTCTCTGATCAATCTCTGCCCCATTTTTAGCTCTGCTTTATCCTCCTGCTTCCCCAGGTGTAAGCAGTTTCATGACTATCCTCAGCCAGGAGCTTTCTCTATATATACCCTTTTCTCCAGGGACTATCTTATAACTATCTTATAACATTTTCAGTCATCTCCCAGACATCTTCATTTGAACACCCCATTTAGATCTCAAAGTGAGAAGTTGCAAATTTCAATGCACCTTCTTTGCCCCATCTACCACTTTTCCCAGAATTTTCATTTTTTTGTTAATATTCTTTATTATCCTTTATGTCACACAGAGTTAAACCTCAAAGTAATTGTCAAGCTATATATCATTTTTTGCTTCCATATCCAGGCTTTATCTAATAGCCAGCACCTTCCAAACTTTCTGTCTCTATCTGAAGTCACATTTGTGGTGACTCACCTTATATTTTAGTTTAAAATCTTGGTATCACACACTGAAACTACTGAAATACTAAATTGCCTCCCCTCTCATCTCTTCCTTCTCTGAGTCAACCCAGATACTTCTGTTGAACTAATCTTCTGAAGGCACAGATTTAACAATACGACTTCCCCTACTCAAAACAATCAATGGCACCCCATTGTCATCTTAGTTAATGACAAACTCTCCATTCTGGCATTTGAAGACTTCTACAATATGGCCCCAGCCTGTTTTCCAGTCATGTATTCTACTTATCCTCATGCTCTAATCATTTGAGGAAACTGAAGAAAAATACCGATAAGGGTTAAAACTGAAACATTTCTTTTTCCCCTTACTTTGTATGTCCTCTGTAAGAAGATTTATTTTATCATTTAAAATTACCTATTTAAATGTCCACCTACTCTAGTAAACTTTTTATCTTTAACCTCCTGTCATTCTGTGGGTGGATCTGGATAAAGGAGAACGACAAAGAAACATATTTCTCAAGGAGCCAACACTAAGGATTTCCCTGATGGTGCAATGGCTAAGATTCTGCACTCCCAATGCAGGGAGTCCAGGTTTGATCCCTGGTTGAGGAACCAGATCTCCATCCCGTAAGGTCAAAACGGCCCAATGATGTTAGATAAAAAGAACTCAGACACCAAATAGGTGGTGTAACAGGCTTTAACCACGAGGTGCCCCCGGGTGGGGTTCCCGGACCCAAGCAAGTGAGGTCGAGGAAGTCCGCACGGGAACAAAGAAAAGGAGCAACTTATATAGCTTCATAGTAAGGAGCAGCGAGAGTCCCTTGGACTGCAAGGAGATCCAACCAGTCCATTCTAACGGAGATCGATCCTGGGTATTCATTGGAAGGACTGATGCTAAAGCTGAAACTGCAATACTTTGGCCACCTCATGCGACGAGTTGACTCACTGGAAAAGACTCTGATGCTGGGAAAGGTTGGGGGCGGGAGGAGAAGGGGACGACCGAGAATGAGATGGCTGGATGGCATCACCGACTGTGTGGACATGAGTTTGAGTGAACTCCGGGAGTTGGTGATGGACAGGGAGGCCTGGCGTGCTGTGATTCATGGGGTCGCGGAGAGTCGGACACGACTGAGTGACTGAACTGAACTGAACTGAAGGAGCAGCGAAATTTTTTTCGAATAAGGCAAGGTTTGGAATGGTGGTCTCTCATAGGTCAGTTAGTCGAGGTGGCGAGACCGGGTTGGTCGCTCGGGAGGTTAGGAGAGGGGGTTGATTTCTGTCAAGAGCTGTTACATCAGACACTTCCCAGTGGCAGGGAAGGAATGAATAAGTACAATAGTCAGAGTCCGGCGGAAAAGGAAGAGGAGAAGGAGAAGCCAAGATGGCCACCGGGGTCCGGCCTTACACATCCCACAACTAAAGATCCTGCGTGCCACAACTAAGACCTGGTGCGACCAAATAAATAAAATAAATTTAAAATGTTTTTTTTTTAAAAAGCCGACTCTCTTTGTTCCTAAATAGAGCTAGAACAATTGAGTTTAAAAGAGTTTAACACAACACCAGCACCAGATAAATGATATTTATTATTATGGCTATGACTTAGTCTAAACTACATTCTTTATAACTCTGTAAAGGTTAAGCCTAATACTTACAAACTTATAGCAATGCAATGAATTCTTGCCCATAGACAAGCAAATTAAAGTCCACCCAAACCAGCTTTGGAAATTGCAAATTCATTTCCAACATTCCTAATCCACAAATGCATCTGTTCATTGGATTCTCCTTTAAACTTATTGTAACATCTTTTTCCCTCATTAATGAGTTAAACAATGTCTTTGAGATATATTTATTTTATACATGTATGAGAGTCATGTGCCTTCATCACTCTGACTACAGCTACCACTGAGAATGTCAGATCTGCCAGCCACTCACAGAGAATACCAGCGGTCACTCCACTACTACAAACCTAAAGCCTTACTTAGCCTACTGGCACCCACTGTGTTTATGAGTAAAGAAGCTTCTACACCTACCTTCATCTTTTCCCAGGGGATATGGTGAGGCGGCATCAAGTTAGCTTGGGGGTAAATATAATATTTGGGCTTCCCTGATGGCTCAGACGGTAAAGTGTCTGCCTGCAATGCAGGAGACCTGGGTTCGATCCCTGGGTCGGGAAGATCCTCTGGAGAAGGAAATGGCAACCCACTCCAGTACTCTTGCCTGGAAAATCCCATGGACAGAGAAGCCTGATAGGCTACAGTCCATGGGGTCGCAAAGAGTCGGACACGACTGAGCGACTTCACTCACTCAAATATAATATTTTTTTAGAAGGACCCTCGGAGAAGGCAATGGCAAGCCACTCCAGTACTCTTGCCTAGAAAATTCCATGGATGGAGGAGCCTGGTAGGCTGCAGTCCATGGGGTCGCTACAAGTCAGACATGACTGAGCGACTTCACTTTCACTTTTCACTTTCACACATTGGAGAAGGAAATGGCAACCCACTCCAGTGTGCTTGCCTGGAGAATCCCAGGGACGGGGGAGCCTGGTGGGCTGCCGTCTATGGGGTCGCACAGAGTCGGACACGACTGAAGTGACTTAGCAGCAGTAGCAGCAGTACCCTACGGAGAAGGCAATGGCAAGCCACTCCAGTACTCTTGCCTAGAAAATCTCATGGATGGAGGAACCTGGCGGGCTGCAGTCCGTGGGGTCGCTGGGGTCGGACACGACTGGGCGACTTCACTTTCACTTTTCACTTTCACACATTGGAGAAGGAAATGGCACTCCAGTGTTCTTGCCTGGAGAATCCCAGGGACGGGGGAGCCTGGTGGGCTTCCGTCTATGGGGTCACATAGGGTCACACAGAGTCGGACACGACTGAAGTGACTTAGCAGCAGCAGCAGTACCCTAAAAGGCTATATGAATTAGCACACACTGTTCCTAAAGCCTCTAATATGATCAAGGGAATGTCTTAAGCCTTAGGAAAGATCCAGTTCATCATAAGGAAAGATTTTACAGATAAAGAGAACTGAATTGCAATCCTAGAAAGGTGAGTCTTGCCAATACCAATCAAAGAGCAAGTCAGTGTGAGAAGTGGGGTGGCAGTCTGTGCCCCAGAAGGCCCAGCACCTTTGGAGTATTGCTGTGTGTCCAGTCCACATGCTCTACCTGAGCCATCCCACAGTCTCACTGAATTTAGCAAAAGACAGATCCCCGCTTGGAGGCAGGGAGGGGTGCATTTATCCTTCCCAGAAATCTAATGAGAAGAGCCGTTGCTACAGCTGAGCATAAAACTAAGAGGTCTCACTCTTTTGAGCCTGAGCCAAGGACAGTCTAGATCTAAGTGCTTCCCAAAAGTCAGTCAACTCATTATCACTTCCACCCCTTCCCTGAGAAGCTGGGGGACAAGGGATGTCTCTGCATATGATCCCTGAATGTCTCCAGCATTTCCTAAACATTTGGCCAGAAATAGACATAAGAGAGTGCTGTGTATTGGCCACTTAACCTACTTCATCCTTACCCTATTAGGACATCAGTGCTCTGGGTACAGCCCACACACATGCCCCTTTCTAGCTTTGGACAGCTGCCAAGGATGCTGTCAGCAAGCCCAATTCTAGAGTTACCCCAGAACAATAAAATCTGACTCTTCTCCCATTGTGTGTCTCTCAAAGTCACTTAATTTCCCCCTTTTCCCCATTAATTCACATTATAAAAACATTGTTCTAGTTTAGGTGGAATTTTTTTCCTGCTTCATTACACTTGCTTTTTTTTTTTTTTTTTTGGACTTCCCTCCGCTATATCTGCAAAGAGTACACACCACCTCCCTTGCAGCCTCTCTGCTTTTAGCAATAATTTGCACATAATGGAACAGCCAGAGGGGGTTTGATCAATGACCTCTGTCTCTGAGATGCTGTTCCTAGGGAAACACATCTGCCAACATAAAGTATTGGAGCAATCACAGCTCAGTGAACGCAGTAATAAGCAACTGTTACTCTGGCGCCATCAGTCATGTTCAGTTACAGACCTGAAAGGAAATGGCACCTCAGGGAGCAATGTCCTTCCATAAATTTGGGCAACAATGAAGAATGATTTGCAATCAAGTAATAAAAGGCCCAAAAAAGGTCCACCATGCATACTAACATCCAGTATAGCTGACAAAGGAAATAAAAAACCTTGGCATTGTTTGCTCGTTATGTAAACGACACAGCTGTCCAAGCAATTAAGATATGATTTTGGGAATTCTCTCGTAAAAATTTGCCAACAGTGCTTCCACTTGTGAAAGTGACATTCTTCTTTATCAGTAAAGTGCATTTCATTAAGGTAATGCCATTTCATCAAGCTTAATAGTAGGAATTGCTTAACCTTATGGCAAGAGTACGTAAACAACATAAAATTAATGTCACTCCTCATGTGGGGGAACAGATCTGCATCAGTGACAGTGCAGATCCAATAATAGAGACAGCCAATGGTAGAGCCTTCAGGTCCAGGGGCTCTGGGGGCAAACAGCTGCTCCCTAACTCACATGTTGGAAATCTGCACCGGTAATAACACAGTTAAATGTTAACCTTCATGCACAGTGTTGAGCTAGAAGGAAAGAAACTACTGAAGATTGGTGAGAAAAAGGGGCTGACTTTAGAACAAACCAGGGCACTGAGCTTACCGAGAAGAGGCACAGGCTTGCTAAGCAATCAAAAGAAATGAAAAGGAAAGTAACATTCCCAACCGAACTGAGTTGCATTCATCCGAGAGATAAGTGACCCCTTCAGTTTGTTGTAGACCCCATAGTCATTGCCTCTTACAATGGAGGTCTTCTCTGGACACTGGGTAGTGGATGGAAACAGGAAGTCCTTACCAAGAAGAATTCCATTTGGACTCTTCACTTGCACCAATTCAAGCTAAGCTGAATTTCCCCCTCACAAAGCAAATGCTATTATAGAGTTCCCACAGGAGAGCTGGTACTTGAAAATCACTGTCAATAGAAGAAAGAGCCCTTCATCTTCTAAACAGAGCCCAAAAACATGGTTACCTTGAAAAAGTTTCAGCCTTCTCCTCAATGTGTACTTTCATCAAAATTATTTATGATAAACACAATTGATTCACTTCAAATCTCCTTCTCAAATTTCCATAGCAAAGGAATGGGGAAGTAGAAAAATGAAAGCAAATAATGTAGATTATCTCCAGATTATGCAATTAACAACCAAATGATTAGATACTCATCCTGCAAGGAAGCTCAATCCTTCTCAACTAAATACATAGTCACTGCTCACTATGATTTCCAGATGTGAGAATGATGGAGGCCGTGCCTTCAGGAAGCAAGTAGTCTGATAAGGAAGACAAGCATGCAAATAAAGAGAAGGTTGAATGAAATGAGCAGCACTTTGATTTGGTATCAGCAGTAGAGAGGAGTGCAGATTTAATTTTGACTGTGGGTAAGATTGTGAGTCTCCATGACCACAGTAGCATTTGTTGATGAGCAGGCCATCCCAGAAAATGATCCTATCATGGATTCCTTTGAGGAGAGGGTGGAGATTGTTAATGAGATGCATTGACAGATGTGGCTGGATTGAGAATTGAGCCAGATCATGGAAAGCCTTGAATGACTCAGGGTTCTTTGGGAGCCAGATGGCACATTCAGATGAGATAATCAAGGGAAGGTTAATAATGGGATATTTACAGAAGTGTGGGCAGGACTAAGGGAAAGTAACAAGGGAAAGTGAAATAGTCTATAACTACCAAATACAGGGAGTCCTTATCACCCTAGAGGATACTGAAGATGGAAGAATTCAGAAACCTAAAGAAAAATTTATAACTGTAGCTATAGGATTCAATGTCCCAGAGAGAGCTGTGGTCTTGGAGGGATACACTCCAGCAAGGAGGAACGCACAGGAACAAATACTTTGATGACTCTCTCTCTCTCCCAAAGGGAAGCCAGAAAGCAAGGGAGCCCACAGTTTCAGTCAGTAAATGCCAGTCCCAACGACAAAGCACAGGGGAAAAAAAATGATAGTGAGTTGGTCTAGAGAGGCACATGGTAAATATCCAGCAAAGCCTAATTACCATGATAAGAAATTTAGACAGGGTTTAACCACTTTGGTTATAATTATGGTATTAATTCTATGTGAGTAGGACTGTAAGATTCTCATTTTAGATTATGAGCTATTTAAAAGCAAAGGACTGTGTCTTTATCATCGTTTTATCCCCTGCATCTCATGTAGGCAGGCAGAAGTAGCAATGTGAGAATATTAGTGACTAGCGGTTAAACAAGACTGATACTGTCAAGCCTCAAATACCACAAAGAATTTTTGCTTATGGACTCTGGAAACTCACAACAGTCCCCTCAACAAGAACAGCAACAGTAAATGGATGTCAAAATTCATGGCATGCTACTTTTGCAGTACAATTTTAAATCAGCCCTGAGTATATGACCAAATCCTGAATGGCCTAGAGTTTTACCCTGGCCATGCATCTTCTATTGCAAAAGAAAACCAAAAGCAAGTTACTGGGCTCTAAGGCCACCAAATCGTTAAACTCTATATTGTATGGTGTGCTTAACATCGGTTTGGGTCCACAGAGAGGATGAAAGTACACTACACTGGCTCCCTCTGCCTACAGAGAACTGGAGACAAGGGTCACTTTCCCCTGGAGATGAAAAGGGAAGAATAAGGGTAGCAGCCTTGTAGTACAAAGAGCCTTGGGCTTGTCATGAGCGGCCCCAAGTTTGGGGCCCAGAGCCACAGCATATGACTAACATGACCATCAACTCTCTGAACCTCACTGAGCTGGAGCTGCTCACAGGTCAGGTCAAGATAATTCCTACAACCAAGGTTGTAGCTAGCATAAATGAAATACCAGGTAGGAAAGCGGTTTATAAACTGCCACACAGCATGCAAGTAGAAGGTGTTATTCTGGCCACTGCTTCCTAGTATTCAACAATTATTCAGCCTCTGCAGAGGCATCCTAACAACTCTTCCCCCAGTAATAAGTAAAAGCGTAAAACTAAACAATCTGGGGGTTAAAAAGTTTTTCTTGGACATTTCTTTCATGACTTTTACAGCACATAGGAGAGAAAGTAATCAGACTTTTCAACTGTATTTTATTTATTCTACCTATAAATGAAGTCCGTTGTCTATTGTTTGATTTATTCAGGTTTTGTCAGTTTAGTCAGTTTTGCTAAATTTTCCAGCAAATGCACATGGACAATGAATAGCTAGCTACCACTTTTAATTCGTCATGAATGCCCACAGAATGCTGTGCTTCAATACCCTATACTAGGAT
The DNA here is from genome assembly GCF_049115385.1 of Moschus berezovskii. Classification (NCBI taxonomy): domain Eukaryota; kingdom Metazoa; phylum Chordata; class Mammalia; order Artiodactyla; family Moschidae; genus Moschus; species Moschus berezovskii. The sequence goes on from NC_142466.1 coordinate 66,320,083, forward strand.
TCTCAAGGCAGTCAAATGATGGAGATGATGGACAATAAAAATGTAGCAGTGGGAGATAATTATACTATGGGAAGTTTCATCAAGTATGTTGTATGATCAGGGGCACTAGAATGTTAAAGCAATGGTAGTTCCTTGTCAGAAATGTTCAGTCAACTGCTATTTTTGTTTCTGTTTTCATTGAGATACAGCTGACATACAACATTGTATTAGTTTCAGATTTATGACCTAATGACTCAATATTTGTATATATCACAAAATGATCACCACAATAAGTCTAGTTAATACTTGTCACCATACAGTTAACAATTTTTTTTCTTGCAATAAAAACTCTTATGATCTACTCCCAATAACTCTCAAATATATAATACAGTATTAGCAACTATAGCAAATAAGCACACTGTATATTACATCCCCAGGACTAGTTGATTGATTTATACTTACTTTTTTTATCACTGAAAGTTTGTACCTTTTGATCTCCTTCACCCATTTCACCCATTCACCCACTCCCTGTCCCAGCCTTTGGGAACCACTAATCTCTGTAGTTAAGAGCTTGATTTTTTTAGATTCCACATATAAGTGAGATAATAAAGGATTTGTCTTTCTCTGATTTATTTCACTTGACATAATGCCTTCAAAGTTCATCCATACTGTTGCAGGTGGCAAGATTTTATTCTTTTTTATGGTGAAAATACACACACACACAGACACACGTGCACACACAATTTCTTTATCCATTCACATCTATCAGTGGATACTTAGGTTGTTTCCATATCTTTTCTACTATAAATAATGCTGCAATGAGCATGGGGATGCAGATATCTTTTTGAGATACTATTTTTGTTTTCTTTGGAAAAATACCCTGAAGTGTTTTAAATTCTCTCCCCCTCATATGCTTCCACCACTATGACCATAGCCTTTCAGTTCAGTTCAGTCGCTCAGTCGTGTCCGACTCTCCGCGACCCCATGAAACACAGCACGCCAGGCCTCCCTGTCCATCACCAACTCCCGGAGTTCACTCAAACTCATGTCCACAGAGTCGGTGATGCCATCCAGCCATCTCATTCTCAGTCGTCCCCTTCTCCTCCTGCCCCCAACCTTTCCCAGCATCAGAGTTTTTTCCAGTGAGACCATAGCCTTTAATAATGACCAAATCTGTTGATTTTACTTTCATCTTGATATCTGTCTTTATGAGGCAGAATAATGTAGTTTTAATAACCACTCCCTGGAGCCATATGGCCTGGGTTCAAATCCTGTCTCTGCCATTACAAGTCACATGACCACAGAAAAAAGTTACATAACCTGGTTATGCCTTCATTTCCTCAAAAGTAAAATGGGAATAATAAGAGAACCCACTTCACAGGGTGTTACAGTGCCTGGCACATGGCTTTACAAGTACTTTTTAATTTAAAAACTGCTTATGATTTCGAAAAATAAACATTTTTGACAGTTTTCTGGATCTCTGTAAACAATTCCTTTATTTCTAAATAAGAACTTGGAGACCTTCTTTCTAAATCAGTGGTTTAATGCATAGTTCTCCAAGTATGGTTTCAAATTCTAATGTTGCTAAAAATTTGCTTCTAAAAATTTGTTCATGAACTTTAATGACCACCATGGAAAATTCTTTCACCAGATCCATCAACAGCTCTGTCAAAAGACCTAGACTCTAGGCCAAGATCCCTGCCATAGGGAACTGGGTCACTAACTAGCATGTGTGAGAAATTCACTTAACTTGTTTGCATTTGAACGTTCCCAAATTCAACAAAACTGAAAGAGGAGGTGTTGGGATTGGAAACAAACCTATGAGCGCTTTCAGGGATTCAAACGCGAACAGAAATGTTCAGAGATGACAATTCGTTTTGAAATTCCCTCATTAAAAAGTCAGCAAGACCAACAAGGACCTACTGTATAGCACAGGAACTATACATAATATTTTGTAATAACTTATAAGGGAAAAGAATCTGAAAAAGAATACATATATATATATAGAAAGTTGTTTAGTCACTAAGTCATATTTGACTCTTTTGCGACTCCTTGGACTATAGCCCACCAGGCTCCTCTGTCCATGGAATTTCCTAGGCAAGATACTAGAGTGGGTTGCCATTCCCTTCTCCAGGCGATCTTCCCGATCTGAGGGTCAAACCTGCATCCCCTGCATTCAGTTCAGTTCAATTCAGTTCAGTTGCTCAGTCGTGTCCAACACTTTGCGACCCCATGAATCACAGCACGCCAGGCTTCCCTGTCCATTACCAACTCCCGGAGTTCACTCAAACTCATGTCCACAGAGTCGGTGATGCCATCCAGCCATCTCATTCTCGGTCGTCCCCTTCTCCTCCCGCCCCCGACCTTTCCTAGCATCAGAGTCTTTTCCAGTGAGTCAACTCGTCACATGAGGTGGCAAAGTATTGCAGTTTCAGCTTTAGCATCAGTCCTTCCAGTGAATACCCAGGATTGATACCTAGAGCCAGACATCTTGGAACGTGAAGTCAAGTGGGCCTTAGAAAACATCACTACGAACGAAGCTAGTGGAGGTGATGGAATTCCAGTGGAGCTATTTCAAATCTTGAAAGATGATGCTGTGAAAGTGCTGCACTCAATATGCCAGCAAATTTGGAGAACTCAGCAGTGGTCACAGGACTGGAAAAGGTCAGTTTTCATTCCAATCCCAAAGAATGGCAATGCCAAAGAATGCTCAAACTACCGCACAATTGCACTCATCTCACACGCTAGTAAAAAAAGCACCAATGTGGAAGGGTGTTAAAGCCCAAGCCTGAGGTTATCAGCTCATTTAGGACAGCAGCCCTTAAGGCACTCTCACCACAGGTTCCTGCTCCTGGGCAACTCCAGTCCACCTAGAAGCAACTGTGATAGAATAGAAAGGACACTGGAAAAAGACTCAGAAAACCTGGATTTGAGGCCAGTCTCACAAGTTCACACAACCGAAAAGTATTTTTCAGAACTTTGGAGTCTAGAAAAAATGGATGGACAGACTTGAACATAACAACTATGCATCTGAGGGTCTGTGATCCCTGCTGACTCAACTTTATTCAGAGCTATCTATGGTATCATTGGGCTTCACTGGTAAAGAATCCACCTGCAATGCAGGAGATCTGGGTTTGATCACGAGGTTGGGAAGATCCCCTGGAAAAGAGAGAGGCTACCCACTCCAGTATTCTGGCCTGGAATTCCATGGACTGTATAGTCCACGGGGTCACAAAGAGTTGGATGCAACTGAGCAACTTTCTGTTCAAATTGACGTTTTCGAACTGTGGTGTTGGAGAAGACTCTTGAGAGTCATTTGGACTGCAAGGAGATCAAGCCAGTCAATCCTAAAGGAAATCAATCCTGAATATTCATTGGAAGGACTGATGCTGAAGTTGAAACTCCAATACTTTGGCCATCTGATGCAAAAAACTGACTCATTGGAAAAGACCCTGATGCCAGGAAAGATTGAAGGTGAAGGCAGGAGGAGAAGGGGACGACAGAAGATGAGATGGTTGGATGGCATCACCGACTCGATGGACATGAGTTTGAGCAAGCCCCAGGAGTTGGTGATGGACAGGGAAGCCTGTCGTGCTGCAGTCCATGGGGGTACCAAAGAGTCAGACATGACTGAGCAACTGAACTGAGCAACTTTCACTTTCACTTTTCATGGTATCATTATTCTCATTTCTTAATCAAAGATGAGAGAAGCACAGAGACAGGGCAAAACACAGGCTAACACATTAACAGGTATGGGGCATTAGGATCTGGACATCTTTGAGGGGCTATTATTCTTCCACACCAGTACTACGTTAGGGTGAGGGGGATGTTTAACAACCTTTCACAACAAGTGTCAGATTACTATTCAGGGAGGTCTTTCGGCGCTAAACGCCTCTCCTCCACAAGGAGACACCAAGGGTCTCTCCCACTCCCATCGTCGGGACACTCAGAACTCAAAGCCAGGAATATCAAGCCAAAATAGAAGAATTCAGAGAGATCAATGACTCACAGATAGTAAGTCAGGCAACTAGATTAAGGCACACATATTGAGCTAAGCATCCATAAGTTCTAACTAACTTAAAAATGATCTCCTAGGAAGTGACATTAGACAAAAGAATCTGGGAATATAAACCACCCCACAATGTCCTAGATTAATGCTAACCCCTTGACCAAACTGTCAGTTGTATCACCCATTGCCTTTGTCAACAAAAACTATAAAGTGATCATTGATACGAAATCAATGTAGTATCATTATAGTTCCAGAACTTAATATCCAACATAGAATGGATGCTCAACAAGCCTACAAAAAATTTGAATGAATGAATGCTATTTGGGGGCCTATTCTCTCACAGCTACACAAATGATAATATTTTATAAGAGTTTTTTTAATTTCTATAATCGCACGATTTTTAATGAAGATCAGCAACCACTGTGATGAAACATATGCTATACATTAATAAAGCTGTACGTTCACATCATGGGATAATGTGTACATGTCTAGATATGTATCTGTGTGTGTGTATGAGATTTCACAATATCACTAAGGAACTGTTAAATCCTGCTTTGCTCTATAATAAATGACTAACATGCCTGCATATAGGCCAGGAGTTTTAAGTTAACACACCTATAGAGGGCAAACAAGCAACAAAGGCAGGAATCAGGCAGGACAGAAAGCAAAGCTGCTAAGTATTTACTTCTCAACCAGACCAACCTGGTCTCCAATAGCAATCACTTCACAAGGTTGTCAAAAGGATACAGAACCATATAAAATGCTCTGCTAACCAACTAAAATAGACAACAGAACACCTCCCTGGACTCTGTAAACAATATTGCATAGTTCCTTTACTCAGACCAGGAGAGGGGTATTGTCTGGGGTCCTCCCCAGACATCCTGTGATTCTAAAAAGAAAAGAGTTCTCCTCAAGTGAAAGCCAGCAGAATAACAAGGGAAGCTGTAAAACAGGTGATTAATTCTTTTTAAAGCAGTAACCCTCAGATGTAGGGGAAAACAATCTGTAGTACCTAATGACCCACCAAAAAAATGGTAGTGATCTATCAAGGGAGTAGAGGTGGAAAGTAACAGAACTTGTTTTAATTATGACCATTTAATTTTTACAAGGCAATAAAGACCATAGACATAACAATTATTGAAGTGTAGTGCATGCATGCCTGTGAATGCATACACCCAATATCATTAATTTATATAATGATACAGCAATGAGAATTTTACCTTTGTTTTTGAGGGGGGAGACATTTGGTTTTTTCTCCCTGTAATTTTACAATTTAGGACATTAACAATCTAGGTTCTGAGGTGAAGATTTTAAATAATGGTCAATGCTACTATATATTTTTCTCGGCCACTTATGCCATAAGATAAGATATTGAATATTTGGGGGAAATTTGCAACTAAAGATCAAAATTTTCCGAGTCTCTGTACCTAATGAAAGAAGCTGAATGAGAAGGGTTTTTATTAATCAAAACTTACCTCCAAACCATTTATTCATTCACAGTCAATTTTTCAGCTCCGACCCTGATTATAGAATTTTTTGTAATTTTTGTTATTTTTAATTGAAGGTAATTGCTTTACAGAATCATGTTGGTTTCTATCAAACATCAACATGAATTAGCCAATTAAATCAAAAGGTTGATGTCTTCTCTCTCTACAGTATTAGCAATTCCACCCACCCTTGGGTCTTTGTTTCAGAGACCATTTGGAGTACAGAAAAACTGAGGCCACTCATCTTAGACATTTGATCTTTTAACAATGCAAATTAGTTTCCTCAGTATTGTCCTTTAGGGTACAATGCAGCGTTGTCAATTAATTTGGTATCTATAGAAATTTGGGGACTGTTTGTTGCCTTTCCTATGACAAAATAGCAAAGCTTTAAATTGGAAAGTTCTGCTAAGATCCCCATTTCACACTATAGTGCCGAATGTTGCCAGTCTTTGATGTGCCATTAGTATTTCTTTCCCAAACACAAAGCTATATACAAAGTACAGCCTTTATAAAATGTTCAAAAAATTTTTTTCATTTCACCAGTAACTCGTGACCCAGCTGATCCATGAAAAAAATGGCTTATTCTGGAAGAAACAAAAACAAAAATCACAACAAAAACCAGGGTGGTTTATAAAAGGCAGTTTCAAAGCCTGGAGTTTTAAAAAGAAAAAATGCACACACAAAACAAAACAATTAATACATCAGAGAATTCAGTCAGGGTTTCGTAGCATTACACGTTTTCTCAGCTATAAAGAAACATATTGAATGTTTAGAGCACAGCCTATTCTTCACTGCTTCAGTTGTTTCCTTTTGTTTACAAGTCGCTGCCATCCTTCTTTGTGAATTGAATGCTAAACTATCTCTGGAGAGATGTTATATTGCTTACAGAATGCTTCAGCAGATGGTGCTTCCTGTTGCAACAGAAGGCTGTGATTATACCTGAACTCTTCAAGAACTCTAACACCGAAAAACAAGATAAATGAAAGTCTTGAAAAGTTTTATCTCTTCCCTCCCCAGCTATATAGATGCTCAGCCAACCACTGGTCCTTCTTTGTCAATTTACCAAATAGAAGCAACTCTCCCCACCTCATCCCATCTCCTCCAAACCAAGGAAGCCGTTTTTTTGTTTGTTTTTTTAAATGGCTTATGTCCCCTATCAGCAGAGTTTGTTTAAGAATTATTAAGAGTATTGCTGATTCAGAAGCCTGGTCACTGTGCATTCGGATATTTGAACAACCCATTATAAACAAAAAAGAAAAGGGAATAGGTCTTCATCAGGAAGTGTCTATAAAAATAAATTGAAATACTGAGAAGGCCACCTGGTACCAAAAATTCAGGGCTATCGAGAAATTTATCTCCACACATTTTGAGAGAAATTGTCCTTTTTGAAAGACTCTTATACGCATCCTTTGCAGTAATGCCGTCATTTTTGAAACTGAACAGCACTTCTCAGTGAGTCTCAAGGACCTGTCACTTCACCTTTGAACCTCTTTTTCTATTTTTCTCTCCCTAAATGCCTTTCATGCATTTCCTGCCATGATCCGTTTAGTTCACTGTCCAAAGTGAAGGGTAATGCCTAATTTGTCTTATCCTGCCTCTGCATTCAAAGGGAAAATGTCACAATATGTAATAGAAGCAAGAGGGGTGAAACCACATGCACACATAGTTACTTCATAAATATAAATTGGAAGATAGCAGAGTTTCTCTTTAGAACTCTGCTGATACACAGCATCCTGAAGCTTTAAGCCCTTTATTTGTATGATGTCCTGATCTAGCCTTCCGTTATCCCCACAATTAACCCGTGAGCCAAAACTCTTCCCTCCTGTAACACAAAACACTCACTCTTAGGGCTCTGCCTTCTCGTATGGCAATGGATGAGAAAGATTCAGTCTGGTTGTAGCCGAAGTGAAACGCACCCTTCTAACGAAATTTATCATGTGGAATTTCAGAACTGGAGACTATTCAATCATCTAATTCATATCCCTCATCTCAGAGGGGAAATAAAACCCAAAACGTTTTTTGATTTGCCCAACACCATAGAAAGAGCCAAGACAGTCCTAGAACTTAAGTCTAGCTATTAAACATATCACCAGCCCTGGTCTTAAATATGCAAAATCTCACAAGTGCTGGAATGAGTAAAGCATCAAAAATTTCAACTGATCTCTGGGTTTGGTGCATCAGTACATCTAGCTACCACCTTTATGTACCTTTAGCTGGAAAAATCAACCGGCAGACCCTTCCTGAGTGATGTCACTACCTGCTTGCATCCAAGGTCACTGTCAAGGTCAGGAACTGGGGAAATAGTGATAGTCTATTTATGTTCAAGGAGAATAACAATTGTTATTAATACGGTTTACCCCAGTTAAGACTATCAATATTTCAAGGACTCAATAACCATATTTGGGTAGTGGCTACTATGTTAGCACAAATCTGTAGAGTTTGAATAGCAGTGTCCAAAAGTTATAATGCTTCTTTCTGATACATTTCTTAGTTAATCATAAAAAAGCCAAAATATGCAATGTCTGTGCTTTTCTTTTTTTTCCTGCTTACCCCAATATGTCCTGGTCTTATGCCACCTCATGGTTTAATACCATACTCAGAGTATTTAGAAATTAAATCTTTTATTATTTTTGTGCTACAGAAGTTTTGCTTCCCTTTCATTATTGCAATAAGGTAAAAGGCTTTCCATTCCTGCTACCACACATCCTAAATCTTCTATCCCCTAAAAATGTATAGGCCCAGCATGTGCATATTGTCAAGCAGACTCTGTGCCATTAGAGCCTGAGCCAATAAAAAGGAAGTTTATTAATAACAAAGGGCAACATGGCAGATGGGAGAATCTAGGTTCATCCAACTTGGAAACTAAAGACCAAAGGAAATGTCTTATGGGGCATGTTGGAAAAATGTCTCCAAACTACACCAGCTGACTTCCTTCTGTTCCCTGGTTCACCTGAGCTGCTGACTAAATGCGATACTCAAGAGCTGCACGTTGGTGAGAAAGAGCTCAGGCTAAACCTTCTGCATTCATCCCAACTGCAGGATTCTCAAACAAGAAACTGTTAAATATCACGGAATGAAGAGGAAGAAGGGGCGTTGAAGAATAGTGAGAAAGATTAAGAAAAAAAGGAGGGAAAATCACAAGAAAGGATACAGAGAAGTGACAAATTATGCAGAAAATACATCTCTAATCCAGAAAAAAGTTATCTTTGAAGTACTGCCATCCAGCAATTCAGGGGGCCTGCCCCAAGCCCCGGTACTTAGAGGCCCCTGATCTGTAGGCTTTTGGCTGTAACATCCCTCAAAGGAAATATCTGTGAGCCCATAAGGAGAGCCCACCTGAGACCCATCCCCCTTCCTCCTTCCAGATAATGCTGTGTGTATTCAGGAGCCTAGAAATCCCTGCCGATAAGACCCTCAGGTGCCTGGAGGGTTCGTGAGGGCCTTTTCTTCTGTCTGCATGATGATGATAATCCCTGGGGCTGCTTCAGGAGTGGCCAGAGCAGCTGCCTGGGTGGAGGAATGAAAGGGGGTTTGACAAGGTGGGGGCATCCCTCAGTGAGCACGCGAAACAGCCTAGGATTTGGAAGGGACTCAGGAAGGGCTATGATTTTTCCCGTGGTCATGTATGGATGTGTGAGCGCCGAAGAATTGATGCTTTTGAACTGTGGTGCTGGAGAAGACTCTTGAGAGTCTCTTGGACTGCAAGGAGATCCAACCAGTCCATTCTAAAGGAGATCAATCCTGGGTGTTCATTGGAAGGACTGATGCTAAAGCTGAAACTGCAATACTTTGGCCACCTCATGCGACGAGTTGACTCACTGGAAAAGACTCTGATGCTGGGAGCGATTGGGGGTAGGAGGAGACGGGGAAGACAGAGAATGAGGTGGCTGGATGGCATCACCGACTCGATGGACATGAGTTTGAGTGAACTCTGGGAGTTGGTGATAGACAGGGAGGCCTTTCGTGTTGTGGTTCATGGGGTCGCTAAGAGTCGGACACGACTGAGCGACTAAACTGAACAGGAGCAGGAAGGGAAGAGATCTTCATGTTCTGGACCCACAATGTTAGGGCCTGGTGACCTTGTTCACATAAGGCAATCAATCCAGTCATGCAGTATGTCTACATTTCTCATTGGGAGAAAAATATGCTGGATTAGACCTTCCTGTAATATTTTTCTTCATGGAAGGGTCTTTCTTTCACTTATGGCATCTTACAATTACAGGCTGCCCACCTGGATCTGCTAGTTCTAATTTCAATACACACGTGAAGCATGGGCACCAGTGTCTGTACTTCTTTCATTGTCAGTGTGTAGTTTATGCAGAAAGGGTGAACCAAGCCCTGGAGCATTCCTGGTTTGAGAGCCTGAAATCACAATCAAAGAGCTACCCGAAGTCTGCATGAGTCCAATCACAGTAGTCCATAGACTGCACAGCTCCACTCAGAATAGAGCTAGAGGGGAAGAAAAGTTAGACATTTATGCGGCAAATCTGTAGGAACCACTTAAGAGATGCAAAAAGAGAGCTATCTGAATCAGACAGAGAAAGCTGAAAGACCATTTTTATTTGGTGAATTACTTTGGCTTTAGGGATACAAAGGTAATCAAAAAAAGATGGAGTCTTAGTGATTTAAGCATATGGAGTTCTCAGACATACATTCATTTTAGGGTTTTTTTTTTTCCTCCTCCCACATTTTTGGAAAATTTATCCTAGCAATTGCTTTCTTGATGGAGACATGAATTATGCTTTCTGAATAGTGATGAGTAAATTTAAAAGGGTTCAGGGCTGAATGCATGAATACTCAGTCAGCTCCTTCTTCTTAACTCATAATTCCAGCCTTCCCAACCATTAAAATCAAATGGGTAAGCTTGTAAGAATAGGCTTACTTAAAATACAGTCAAGACTTCAGTCCAATTTGGCTTGGACCAGGTACATCATAAAATTATAAATGAAAGAATTAAGACAAAAGTGAACCTCAAAAATATCTCAAGTTTAAAAGTTAAGATGATTGGTTAAAAAATTTTAAAGTAGGACTGTTAATCTCTAAGAAATAGTAATTTGATCTGCATGACATTTAGTTTGTAACAACTAAATATTATTCTGATTTTCAATCACTTCTTTTCTCCTTCAAGTTTCATATGTAAGAGAGAAAATACTACATAAGGAAGTATTGTAGTATACTTCATATACTGCAGTACAGAGGTGTTAATGTACTATTATATATTAGAGGTACAAGGTAAGTGAGACACCAGTCTTTTTAAGCACAAACTTGAGATTTTTAAACCAACTGACATTCAATCCAAATTGTTTACCTACCAATGACAATGAGTTCATCGGAGGAAAAAACGAATATCATTTGGTACCTGTCTTTTTAAATTTTCTGGCAGTGTACATTTGTGTGTGTTTACATTTATCTCTGTAATCACTTTTGTGTGTCTTTGTTCCCCTCAGAGTAACTCTGCATGAAGGTAAAGACCCATCACCGTCATCAGATCACCACTTAATCATTTTAAGTTCTACCTCATACCTTTACACTAACAGGTCAGTATGTGCTCGGTTGCTAAGTCATGTCCGACTCTTTGTGACCCCATGGACGTAGCTGGCCAGGCTCCTCTGTCCACTTCAGAATTCACTTCAGTGAATTCTCCAGAGATTTCTCCACCCAGGGATCAAACCTGCATCAGCAAGCAGATTCTTTGCCAGCTGAGCCATCTTACACTAACATAGTTTCCATTCATCACTAAGTCTCCAGACAATCTAACCAGACTTGAGTTCCATCTTTATTAAGTTCAGGTAACTAACAGTAGATACATGGGTATTATTGTATGTGTGAAATGACTGACTCTAGTCAGAAAGAAAAGGGAAGTTCTCAATTTAGAGAACAGGGACAGAATTAAGTAGGTATTACACACTTCATGGAGTTTATTTGGTTTCATTATGCAGTATCTACAGTTTAGTCACATGGGAGAAAGGAATAAAAGTGGAGTGTGAGTTAGGTGTTTAAATTTGTTCAAGTATTACCGTAATGAGTTCCACAACTTATCTCCCCCCCACCAAAAAAAAAGTACAGTAAAACACTGCTCTAAAATAGCACAGCAAGCCCCATTAGTCACTGTGGGGAAAGCAAAGTGCTTTAATTCCTTCCAAACTGTCAAGAAGACAGTGAGAGATGGAGTGCTTAAAAGTGCCTTTATTAAGGATGTTATTGTTAACCCATCTAGAAATAAAGGTGGTGCTGGGCTCGGGCAACATAAAAAAAAATCCTTTCTTTGTACATCATGTTATCTTTTCTCAACTGGGACACTAGTGGTTTCCTGGGGCTGCTGTAACACATTGCCACAAACTTGGTGGCTTGAAACAACATACGTTTATTTTCTCACAATTTTGAAGGTCCTAAGTCACCTTTACAGACTTGAAATCAAGGATGTCATTGGGGCCGCACTCCCTCTAGAGACTTTAAGGGGGAAGATGTTTCTTGCCTCTTGCAGCTTCTGGACACTAATGGTATTCCCTGGCTAGGGCCACATCACTCCAGATTCTGCCACCATGGTCACACTGGAGACTCCTCTATTCTGCATGTGCATGCATGTGAGTATGTGTTCGATCACCCTTGTCCTCTCTATTTAAACACATGTGTATTTGCATGTAGGGCTCACCTAGAAAACATAAAATACTCTTCCAGTTCAAGATACTTAATGAATTGCATCTGAAAGAAAGTGAAAGTCGCTCAGTCATGTCCAACTCTTTGCAACCCCATTTATTGTAGCCTGCCAGGCTCCTCTGTCTGTGGGATTCTCCAGGCAAGAATACTAGAATGGGTTCCCACGCCATTCTCCAGAGGATATTTCTGACCCAGGGATCAAACCCAGGTCTCCTGCATTGCAGATTCTTTACCATCTGAGTCACCAGGGAAGCTTTTTCCTTTTTCTTTTTTTGTTTGTTTGTTTGTTTGTTTTTCTGGGGTTTCCTTTGCTTCGTTGATTTTTTGGTCATATAAGGTCACATTTACAGGATCCAGAAATTAGAATGTGGATATCTTTAAGGAGTCCTTTTATAACCTACACAGACACCACTGAAGTGAATGGTAATATCTCAAGTCCTTGAGGGTGGTGTCCAACACCCAGCATCAAAATACTAAAGATGACAGAGAATAATTCCCTTATCTCTGTCTCCCAGCAATTCTAATGAAAGGACAACATGAGCAAGGGTACAAACACAGATCTCTGTACCCACAGCCACCTTACGTGGCCCAAAACAGCATCTAGTTCCTTAAGAATGTGACTCTAAAGGGTTTTCTGACAAGCACAGGTTTTCCTTATCGTGACAAACCATCTCTTCTGATGACGCCCCTTCACACCACCATCTTATTTAAATCCTCATTTTCATGTCTACATTTTATCACCACCCACTCACTCCTAATTCTCTAAATTGTCTTCTATTTGTCTGCATCCCTCAACTGAAATAGTTCCTTCTATGTCCTCTGAGGGAGAAGGCAATGGCAACCCACTCCAGTACTCTTGCCTGGAAAATTCCATGGGCAGAGGAGCCTGGTGGGCTGCAGTCCATGGGGTCTTGAAGAGTCAGACACGACTGAGCGACTTCACTGTCACTTTTCACTTTCATGCATTGGAGAAGGAAATGGCAACCCACTCCAGTGTTCTTGCCTGGAGAATCCCAGGGACGGGGGAGCCTGGTGGGCTGCCGTCTATGGGGTCGCACAGAGTCGGGCACGACTGAAGCGACTTAGCAGCAGCAGCTCGTCCTCTAAGACAAGCGGCAGTCCTGGTCCCTGTCCTCCTCACCTAGTCCTGACCCTCCCGCTCTTCCATTTCCCCACTCTCCTCTCACTGGCCTTCCTTTTGAGTATGAGCTTGGACTTCACACTGCTCTCGTACACTCTTGCCTCTCTCAGAACTCTTAATCTTTTGTGCCTCTTGAACTGATACCACCAATTGCTGCCCCTCACGTTCTCATCTGGTGACCCTCAAGTACCTCCTAGAAAGCCTGATAAAATGCATATTCCTGGATCTCATCCAAGTTTCTAGCTCAATAGATCTGAAAAGGAACTCAGAAATTCCATCTTACACGCATTCAAGTGATTCTGAGGCATGTGGTCTGGAAGCCAGTGTTCAAGAAACACTGTTCTGGAACCATATTACTATTGCCTCATGAACCCACTGAGGTGTTTGTTCACAAAACCTAAACTTGCATAAAAAGCAAACATGACCTCACCAGACTGACCTTCCTGTTTTGTTTCCCTTAGTGACATTACCATACTTCCAGACATCCAAGAGGACATCTTTGACCCTCTCCCTGGCCCCACTGTACCCAGATTCCAATCCACATCTAGAATATTACACTGAACACCCTGGACACCTCTCATAGACCTCAGAATCATAGGATTCTGGAGAGAGGAAGCTCTGAGAAGTAATCTAGCCATCCCAGTTCTTCCAAATGTCAGGACCTTGAAGCCCAGAGGGGTTATATTAGAAGCTGCAAAGCACCTGAAGATACCCCTGGGGTCAGAGGTTCATAAAACAGATCCTACAGCCCAGATTTTCTGAATGAGCATGCTCTCTGAAGCCAGACTGCTTGGACTTAAATCCCCAGCTCGGCCACCTACCAGGTACATGATATATGACACAGAAAAGTAACCTAACTTCTCTGTTACAATAGTAATTCCTACAAGTTTGCTGTGAGGATTAGTGGGTAAACATATAGAAAATGCATAGAACAATATACTGGCTTACTTGCTCAGTCGTGTCCAACTCTTTGTGACCCTATGGACTGTAGCCTTCCAGGTTCCTCTGTCCATGGGAATTCTTCAGGCAAGAGTACTGGAGTGGGTTCCCATCCCCTCCTCCGGGGATCTTCCCAACCCAGGGATTGGACCCAGGTCTCCTGCATTGCAGACGGATTCTTTACCAGCTGAGCTACCAGGGAAGCCCCATATAACAGTATATAGGTAATGGTAGTTTTAAGTGTCAGCTATCACTATTATAACCATAAAGCTACCAGGAGTATCTCCTAAATTAAAGTTTGACTTCTGTTTCCAATACCTGTCTGCTAACTCTATAGTTTTGCATCACACTTGTACTTCTCAGTCTAAAGGACATCATTTGACTGAGAAAAAGGTTGCAGACTCCCAGCTGTCACAATTTTACAGAAATGAAGAACATGCAAGCCACAGGTATCAAAAAAATGAGGTGCAGCTCCACCATTTGCCTGAAAAATAAAGGTTATCTATGACACATACTATATAGCTGGCATGCAGCTATTATTATAAAATATTCATTGGTACTACAAAATGCTGCAGGCACTGCACAAAATATAAAGTAACAATCTCTCCAGGCCCTAATTGATTATAGGCCATATATTTTTAAGGGAAGATGCTACTGAGTTACTTAACAGAGAATGAAAGACTCCAGGCTTTTAGGCGAAGGAAACATCATACAGTCTTGAAGGACAGTGATGATTCATGGTGTGTCTAGAGGGTGTGTCTGTGTTTCTTCAGCAGCAGCAGCACATCTGAACTGTCCACAGGCTTTGTACAAAGCAAGTGCGGTGCTGGTCCTTACACCGACCCAAGCACAGCTTCCAGTTATAGGATTATCACATAGACTAAAGATCTCTCCTATTTGAAGTCAGACACAGGGGTACGAGACAACATTATGTGTAACAAATATCAGATCACAGCCACAGGACCACAAAATTTTCAATTATGTTTGCATGGGATAGGTTGGAAGGAAAGAAAATTGCAGCTGAAACGAAATAAAATATTTGAAAATGAGTTTTCATTTGGGGAGTTTCAAAGTCAAACTATTTTTACTCATTGTATCATTACTACTCTGTTCTTTAACTGTGCTTTTCATCCCGATCTTTTTCCTTTCCTTTAAAAGAGGAAAATCCCCTTAAGATAAAATTTTGTGTAAATAACAGTAAGCCTCAGGACAAGCCATTCAAGGCTTAATTTTTTAAAAAATAAAATCTCATGTCTTTTTCTGCGAGGCCCCTGAACATATGCAAACAGCGCTCTTTTCAGCTATCCTTAAGAGACAATAATCCCCAAAGTCAGAGAAAATTCTTAGTTGACAACCTAGTCATTTGAAAGTGTGTATATGCATGTGTTCCACAGTCTTAAAATAGCCAACGCCAAGAAGAAATAAATGGGGAGAGGAATGCTGAATGTAAAACAGTGTCACCTTTTCCTCTTTTCTATTTTATCCTTCACTCAGTAGAAGTTCACACAGTGACACCTAGTGCAACTCGCGAGGCTATGACAGCCTAGAAGAGCGAATGAGAGAAGCTGCTTGGCAAACTCCAGGTTTAATTTCAGCTAATTCAGTAAAACTGAAAGGCTTGCCTTTCGTCTTAGACCCCAATGTGCATGCATATCCTAATTATCATTTGAATCTATTTAAAAATGTATCATGCTTATGGACCATAATTCCAGCTCAGTTCATTTCCTAACAGTTAGAAATGCTGGATCATTAATATCCATAATGAAGTAGAACTGCAATTAAGGGACTCAGCAAAAAAGCTCCCCCCCCCCCCTTTCTAAGAGGCTTGCCAAGATAAGCTGGCAGGGGGAGGGGGTTGAGGACTCTTCTAAGCATTTCTATGGTGTTTTCTCCTTAAAGATCTCCCTTCCTCTGAGTCTGTTACAAGAAACCCACCAGAGACCTGCAGAAACTGTGTGCCACATTTTGCAAAGCAGCCTTAAGACATTCTAGTCAACTGATCTCTGACTCAGATGACCTTCTATATCAGAACAATCCAGAAATTCCCTCAGCAAGGTTTGATGTTCTTAAAGTGTCAAAATCATGCTGCCCAACCTTGGCATTCCCCCAACAGCTACAACAGCCTTTAGCCTTACATACAATAAGTGTTCAATTAATTGTTGCTGAATAGATTTTCTCTTGTTCTGTTTCTCCTAAGGGCTGCCTCTTCAAATTTCTCTCATTCCTATACTTCTGTGTCACCCATGTGCATTATTTTATATCAATTCTGTTTGGAGACTGGATAAGAGCTAAAAGAGAATCCAATGGTGAGAAATACATGCCACACACATAGGTTTAACTTCTGCACTTGGGCAGGAGCATTTGTGAAAGCTTCACCACTTACTCTGACAGAAGGTAAATGGGTACAAGATGAAGCCATCTCCCCAATACTTAAGAGAGTAGGATTGCCTGAGGAATATTTATCAAAAAATTTCACTGTTATTCACATTAAGTTTGAGTCCATAAGCTAAGCTGCCCCAAGACATAAATTCAAAATGCCATGCCTTTCCACAAAGGAAATTCAACATCTCAGAACGAATTCTAGATAAAGGTGTACATAAAAATAGGTCTTCTCATTACACCTGATTCATCAAAGCAAAATTAAAAGAATACAACTTAAATGTCCAATATTACCAATCCATTTAATTAGTGTGACTGATTGTCTATCCTCGTGTCCTGCTCCAAGTCCCAGGCCTGCCCTTCCCACTAAGTTCACCAGCAGTCGATACAGAATTTCCAGCCCCTGGCAGTTTCCTATCTCCGGTGCCTCTGTCTCTCGCTTTTTTGTCAGAGAGCTCTCTCTGGCACCAAAGAAGGGCCAGGGAGTCAACACTCCCAGAGGGTCACTTCAAGGAGTGTGGGGTGAGAGACCACAGACATTCCGCATGGTGTCTCTGTGGATCTCCAGCAGGACTGCCCTGCCCCCAACCCCCGCTGGTGACCCTATGATAAAGATCAGTGTACTCCCTTCCCTGCCTCACTTTCCCGGTTTATCAACTGTGGTTGCTGGGATTAGCTCTGAAAACTGCCACACCCAAGTCCTTGTCTCAGGTCTGGAGAGCCCAAAGTCAGTCAATTAGGCTATATGCATAAGTGAATATGTAGTAATAAAAACTAATGCCTCTGTGCCAGATTCACTCTATTTCCAGAGCTCAAGTTGGTGAATGTGCCCACAGCTGAAAACCAAGGTACCATGCACCCTGATTTTTAAAGGGACCACAGAGCAGCTACACAAAGTCAGAAGCCAGACGTCGCCTCATCTGGTTTACACAGAGGCAGCAGAATCAGCCCTTCTCCTCCCAGCTTTTCCCTCCCAGTGTCCCTGTGAAGACATCCTGAGCCTTTGGGTGAGGTTCTGAGTTCATGCTGAGATGCTGTCTCCTCCCTTTCTGCGGGAAGCTCCTTCCTGCCCAAAGCCAAGAGATGAAGCTCCAAAGGAAAACAGGGTTGCAGGATGTCCTGAAGGAGGAGAATTGAGAATCTTGCTTCCCTGCAGGAAGGTTGCTGAGATGCAGCAGCCAACAGCCGCATCTGAAGCCAGGGAGAATTGTGGGAGGGGTCAGCACGTGCTCTCTGAAGACCCAGACACAGCAGGCACTGGAAATGGTGCCGAGTCTGATGGGGAGACTTCTAAAGGAGCGGGTGCCTACTGGAGTAGCCAAGATAGTAAGGCTCAGAGAGCCCAAAGTGCAACCTCTTAGGGAAGCCAGCAGGACGGGTCCACATATAAGAGTGTTCTGTGGCCTTGGAGAAGGCAAAAGTCACCCTTAGCAATTCCTAGGACTCCTCGTAAAGGGGATCAAGGTTTGGGGAGGGCCTAGACTCTTGAGAATAAAGAGGCTTATCTAAGAGAAGGCATCTGAGGCCTGGATGACTTAGAGATCAGGCCCATGGAGAAACTACACAGCTGTCCCTCTCAGGAGGCTCCCAGGGATGGAGAAGGGAAGAATGAAGCCAAATACCACCCCAAGGAAACTATCCATAGCCCCTCACTCAGAATAGACACAGCCATCAAATCAGAAGGAACCGGAAAGTGGTGGAGACCGTCTCCTCAACAGGCACCTGAGGACAGTACTCCTGCCCCCAGGACCTGAGGTGACAGCCTGAGATTGGGCAGGGAACAAGGACTAGAGCCCGGTCATTCTCCCCTCTGCCACCCTGGCTTCCCAGCACCAGGGTCAAAGAGCTGTCCTATTCTGGAGATGAAATGAGCAAAGCTTTGAAACTTGAAGTGTTGAAATGAACACAATTCATTCAGCTTTAAAGAACTGAAAACAGGACTGTTATAGTAAGAGAAAGCAATGGGAAAGTTGGAGAATCTGACCAGGATGTCATTAAGAGCTGACACCCCAGGAGGAGAGGAGTTTAAGTTAAAAACAGTGAATGGAGAGTAAAACCATGTCACATGTACACCCAGAACACTGACTCTTCAATAAACCCGTTACTTTTATGAAAAATTCTCAACGATGTCACAAAATACTTACGTAGATAGCAAAATAGAGAGATAGGTATAGATAGTGAAGGACAGGGAAGCTTAGCATGCTGCAGTCCACGGAGTGGCGAAGAGTCGGACATGACTTAGCAATTGAACAACAACATATAGTAAAATATAAAATATTAAGTGAAAAAGTATATAATATGCCATTAGAGGTGATGGGAAGGAAGGAGGGAAGGAAATAGATGGATTGGTAAAGGAGACACACACAATTTTAAGCAAAGTTATCTCTGAAAGTTAAAATTACAGGCTACTTTATTTTCTTTATAATATTCTATTGTCTATACATTTCTTAAGGCAAGAACTTTTGAAATTATAATTTGTGAAATTAGAAGAAAATGTTAGAAGGATAAATAAGAAAATAAGTACCGAGATACAGTCTTCTTTTAAAAATATAAACTTCAGCTCCTGCACCTCACTCTACTTGCAAACTTGTACCTGCCCAGACTAACGACTGACCACAAGCTGCCAACAGCCCTGAACAATGCTCTTGTCCCCTGCTCACCTAAGTAACAAAATAAAATTCTTACAGGGACCACGATTCTATTACTCAATATGTATTAAATAAAAGGTTAAAAACAATAAATTCAGTTCAGTTCAGTCGCTCAGTCGTGTCCAACTCTTTGCAACACCATGAATCACAGCACACCAGGCCTCCTTGTCCATCACCAACTCCCGGAGTTCACTCAAACTCTTGTCCATCGAGTCGGTGATGCCATCCAGCCATCTCATTCTCTGTCGTCCCCGTCTCCTCCCACCCCCAATCCCTCCCAGCATCAGACTCTTTTCCAGTGAGTCAACTCATCGCATGAGGTGGCCAAAGTATTGGAGTTTCAGCTTTAGCATCAGTCCTTCCAATGAACACCCAGGATTAAAGGAAAATTCCTTAACCTTATAGTGTATTTACATGAATAACATTTTGTTACTGTGGACAGTCCTAAGAGGGAGGGAAGAATTAGATAGAAGACCTCCACTGGGTAATATGTTTCAAACCACTGTGTTCCAAAACCAATTATCCTCTGTGTTTTAGAGAAAAACCAGGGACCTTGAATTCAATCCTAGACAAGACACCGAGGCAGAACAGCACAGTGCTGTGGACACTGCTCTGGAGTTGAATCAGCCTGGGTTGATTCAAGCTCTGCCACTTCTTGGCTGTGTGACTTTGGGCAAATGACTTAACCCCTTTGTGTCTCAGTTTCATTTTTTAAAAGGTGGGTTCTGAGGGTTAAATAAGTCAACACATGAAAAGTTCTTGGAAGAGTGCCTGATGCTCAGTGAATGGTCCAGTGAGCCTCATGGGGGTAACTGAACCACAGACTCCTATTAATAAATGACAGCTTTCATTCATTTAGGAGTGTATCAACCAAACAGTGAAATTTCCAACTTCTCTTTCACCCATCTTTAGGAAGCTCCATGACTTCAGCAACTTTACCCAGAAAAACAAGAGATCACAGGTTCTGATATCACACAAATATCACTGTCATTGTCATACAAGTGGTAAAGTCACCTTGTAACTGTGCCTTGGTTTCCTCATCTCAAAGTAAAATGATTGTCATTTGTCCCACCAATTTCACAAGACTGTCAAAGAGCAGCACACGAGAGAATGTATGTGGAAACAGTTTGAAAAAGTAAAAAGCTCTATATAATACAAAAAATTTTAAATAGACCAATAATTAAAACATGAAGATAAGACTAAAATTGGGCCTTCCTAGCTCTTGAGAAGAACCCTCACAAAGACTAAATTCTAAATTATGTCTACACTTTATCATTCCAGGCTTTCTGGGGTTATTATTGCTATTTATTTTTATTTTTTATTGAATATAGTTGATTTACAGTATTAGTTTCAGATATGTAGCAGTGATTCAGTATGATTCATTTATATAATATGAGGTTAGTAGTAAAGTAAAGTCGCTCAGTCGTGTCCGACTCTTTGCGACCCCATGGACTGTAGCCTACCAGGCTCCTCTGTCCGTGGGATTCTCCAGGCAAGAGTACTGGAGTGGGTTGCCATTTCCTTCTCCAAATGAGGTTACATGTGTATAAAATAGATAAGCAATAGGATATATTATATAGCCATTATCATGGCCATTATTTTGTAATAATTTTAAATGGAGAGTAACTTTTTACTTTTTGTATACGGCCATGAGAAAAATTTTAATTACATGTATGGCCCACATTATGTTTCTATTGAGAAGTGCAGCCTTGGACAATAACAGGTCCATTTGTAAGAAGGACTTGGAAACACAGTCTCAGTCAATGAAGTACCTGGAGGCCTGTGAGATGGGAAACAGCAGGATTCTGGCACTTACAGTTTTGTACCACATCTTCCCTTTGTTAGTGGTTGCCTGAACATTAAAGCATACTAGAAGGTAAATACAAATTCTAGTAGGCTGAAAAGAAACATTAAATTACGTGACCTTTCTTAGACAAAGAGTTGCTATGAAAGAATCACAACCACAATTGTGAGCATGCACTTGTGGTTCCATAGAAGTGCCTGCCATGAGCCTAAGCAAGACCACAGAGCCCCCAGGTGCGTCCAGTGTTTGCATCAATTACTACAAAGCATGCTTGAACAGACATGGGAGAACATGTGAACAGACATTCAAGGGCTACAGAAATCACAAGCCCCTGTGATGCCTTTTATAGGTGGTGTAGTCTGAGAGATGTCAACTTCATAGAACAGAATGAGGAGATGCATGCCACATGTTGAGTTCTAAAAGAACATTTTGGAAGGACAAGACCAAGAGCAGCAGGAAAGGACCTTTCTTTTCTATTCTGTTCTGTACATATACACCAACAATTGTGGAGTTTCTGGACCATGGGTAAACAGAACATAAAAATAGTTTGACTTTAGCCAACAAAGATTCTGGAGCCAAAGAACCAGCCACATCTCCATTTCGGGTACACTTTATGTTTGGTGCCGGCCACCTGAGTTCAAAGCACAGGCAATAACTAGACTGTAGAGGGCTTGGCTGCTTGCAGTGGATGCATTTGAGGCCAAGTGCATGATACAGCAAAAGAGAAAAAGAGACAAAGATTCATTACAATATGAATCAATTTAAAGTATATTTAATGTTCCATTGGTTTCCATAAAAGGAGGACCTAGAATTAGTAATGAATATTGATTTCCAATTTTTGGAAGGGAAGAATTCAACAATTAAATGAGTAGTAAATACAGTCCCACATAGACCTATTCTGAGCAGAAAAAAAAAATAGTACACAGAGCAATTACAAATATAAATTCAGAGAAACGTATTTTAAATGTCCAGTAGCAATAGCCAATTCTTAAAAATTTATCAAGGCAATATCCTTCTTGCTTATAAGGAAACAGACTATACAATTTGAAAAGAAATCATACCTACAAGTATTAAGAATTGAAACAAAAAATGACTATTAAGTATCTCATCCTCAAAACACTGAAGTTTTATAAATATCTTTTGAAGAAATTCCAAGTGAAGTATCTTTTGTGCTCTTCTACCTTAAATTCTTAGCTTTACATGAAAAGTATACAAAAACAAACTTCAAATACTAGAGCATGCAAGGTGTCAATGTTGTAGAACTTGTAAGGAGACCACTAGTAAGGAGAAATTCATTTGAACTCAGTTTTTTTGAGCCAGCCAGCTTGCCACAATTTTTTTTCAGTGTTTGTCTGTTTGGGATATTGGCAGGAATGGTCAACAAATTTCATCATGAAGGCTACCCAAGTTCTGTGTTGAGAAGGACTCTGAGGTCATGTCTGTGCTCAGGGTCAGCAGGAAGGAGTACTGCCATTGATTAGTGATGTGTGACTACAGAGGAAGTGGCTATTCTTGGGCCATATCTTTGCTTTCCCTCCAAAGGAAAGTACAACTGTAGAAACACCTTTCCTACCTACAATTCTGATCAGTGTCAGTTTATTTAGATGAAATCATTTCACAAGCTAGTGATTATAGAATCAGACCACTCTACCCAGAAAAGCAGGGTGTTCAGTTCAGTTCAGTTCAGTTCAGTCGCTCAGTCATGTCCGACTCTCCGCGACCCCATGAATCACAGCACGCCAGGCCTCCCTGTCCATCACCAACTCCCGGAGTACACTCAAACTCATGTCCACAGAGTCGGTGATGCCATCCAGCCATCTCATTCTCTGTCGTCCCCTTCTCCTCCCGCCCCCAACCTTTCCCAGCATCAGAGTCTTTTCCAGTGAGTCAACTCGTCGCATGAGGTGGCAGGGTGTAGGAGATATTAATTCCTGAGCTCACCTTTCTACTCCTCTGACCCTCTTTTTTACAAAAGGCACTTGTACTTGCTCATTATCCCTCTTTTAAGGGCATGTTAACCTCTTTCACCTCCAAAACAAAAAGTTCTTCTCCAACACATGAAAATTTCTTTGCTGTGTATAAATCAGTGGATAATAGAAATTCTGCTAAAGCAAAAATCTTCTGTACCCTCCCCCACCAACAAAAATCCCATTTACCACCAATATAATGTTCTCTTCTCAAATTATTCAGACCTAATTTTTTGACTTAATTAATGCCAACGCTGCCCTTTCGCTCACTGCCATCTGCCAGGAGTCATCTCCCAGGCAGAAAGGTCACAGCGTTGAGTGTGACACAGGCACCAGGGACAGGCAGGATCCAGGCTTCCCTCGCCTTGTCATTCACCCCTCCTGCACCAACACCAGCCAGCATCAACTATCACTGTCAATGTCGGACAGTCACATGCCATCAATTAGGGGTGGCAAATGCTCAGCAGCTTCTGAGCTTGCCTTAAAAAGAAAAGCATGCGGATGCTTGTACCCACTTGGCAAAACAACTAAAATGTGTAGGAAGGAAAGCACATCTTTTCCAATTAGAATGATATCTGTTAATGCAGAGAGCACAGTCATAGATAGAGCCACATGGAACTGCCGTTTTTCTAAGCCAGTGACAGTCAATTACTAGCAATTCCAGATGGTTCAGACTAACAGAGTACAGACGACTGTCTGCACCAGTTTGGCACGTACTTAACTAGGACCTGAACTGAGTTTGTTACCTGAGACACGTAACATGATGACCAAATATCTTATTCAGAAGCATTTCAGGCTGTTACAATTACCTAATGAAAGGAAATATGCTTCTATGAACTGAAGACCTATGTCAGGCTCTGCAACGGATATCCAGTGATATCCCTGTGCTAGTGGAAGAGACAGATACATGAGGAAGGATCTGTGAGAGGGAAGCCAGGGTTCATAGGGAATACATCAGAGATCCACCCAGACTCCTCTGGAGGGGTCCAGGCAGACTCTTGGAGGAGACAGCATCTTGGCTTGGTTTTCATCTTGTGTCGGGAGAGCCAAACTGAAGTCCAAGAGCCGGTGGACTGAGAGAAGGGGGTGGTGAGGACAGAATCAACTTCGAGGCAGTCCTGCTTCCAAAAAAGTTTGGCAAAGAATGTTTCCATTCACAGCATCTCTGGCTTGTTCCTGCTATTCTGATTCATTATAACTGTCTTTCCCAGCATTAACTCAGGCCAGTGGTTGCAATGAATAAAGAGCAACATTAAAATACCACCAGGAAAGATTCATCATTCTCAGCTTCTGACTGGGGAAAGAAAATGTCTTAAAGCTTCATAGGTGTTTCTGTTTAGTCTGGGGACCCATGATATATTAACTAGCTAGTTAAATACCTGGGGTACTCAATCTTGCTACTAACATTTTCATCCCTCCCAGTCCCATTCAAATTGTGCCTAATATCTGGTGACTACAAATAACATAAAACAGATCTAAAATTCATTTTCAGGGGGGAAAAAATGTGCAAGGAGTGAGGTCCACCTCTGCAACAACCTTCTCATTACAGGATTGCCATTTGAGATTGCCCGGCTGGCATTTGATTCCTGCAGTGTGTGGAGTCCCCTATCTTGCTAATTTAGCTGCAGGTCAGACCTTGCTCTGCTTTAGAACTGCATTAAAGGAATTGTCTTCTCTGGCTGAGAAAGACCGCTGGAATCCAGAGAAGGAAAAACAAAGGGCGCCCTCCTCAGAGAAGCTGCCAAACGCTCAGACCTTTCATGTTGAATTACACTTGTCACCCTGGGATCTGTGTTGCTGTCCTATTCCTCCTCCCATTTTCAGTCGACCAACCCTCCCCATTCAGAATCCACAGTGAGCATTCAACTGCTGCAACCCAGGGAGAAAATCCAATACTTTTTCTACATCTCATTATTAAAGCAAAAATGGAACAGTAGCTGCCCAATTCAGCTTATGTAAGAAACTCAGTGAATTACATTGCCATGAACTAAAAAAATAAATCCAA
The DNA here is from genome assembly GCF_049115385.1 of Moschus berezovskii. Classification (NCBI taxonomy): domain Eukaryota; kingdom Metazoa; phylum Chordata; class Mammalia; order Artiodactyla; family Moschidae; genus Moschus; species Moschus berezovskii. Next base: position 66,345,098 of record NC_142466.1, read on the forward strand.
ATGTTAGCATCTCTGGGACCGAGACAGCAACAAGAAAGGTACCTTGGGCAGAATCATAGACTTCTGCACATGGTGCCCAGCCTGGCATCTGGGTGATCCTGGCAAGGATCTTATCTGCCCCTCCTTTTTTTCTTGCATGGTTCCTTTTGCAACTTTTTCAGCCTTTAGGACCTTGATCAAGGAGCAGGCAGCTCTACTTTGTCAGCTAAACTGAGCTAAAATACTATAAGCTAAGATGTACATGCACTCCTCCTTCTAAGCTAAAGATCTCCTTTGGGTGAGGAGTGTGGAAGTTGAGGGAATAATGGGCAGAGTGTTAAGTCATTCCCCAACTGGGACAGTTACAAAAAATCTTTTGACTGAGGCATAACACACACACAGAGAAGGGCACAAATCATATGCGCACAGAAACTACCCTTGTGGAAGCTGCACCCAGATCATTACACCAGAAGCCCCTCCCTGGGATCCCATCCTGCTTCTCCCCACAGCCAGAGTAACCACTCTATTGACTGCTAACACCACTGATTTACTTGACCTCAAATTAGGATACTTTTAAGAGACCCATGCTGAAGCTGAAGCTCTGATACTTTGGCCACCAGCTGTGACGAACTGACTCATTAGAAAAGACCCTGACGTTGGGAAAGATTGAAGGCAGGAGAAGAAAGAAGGGGACGACAGAGGATGAGATGGTTGTATGGCATCACTGACTCAATGGATATGAGTTTGAGCAAGCTCCAGGAGTTGGTGATGGACAGGGAAGCCTGGCGAGGTGCAGTCCATGGTGTCACAAAGAACTGGACATGACTGAGCGACTGAATTGAACTGAATCATGCGGAGACAACAGCATAAACCAGGCTCTCTGTGACCAACCCAGATGTATGTTGTGTAAATATCAGTCACATCTGGTCTGTTTCCCAAGGCACTTTACATTGACCCCTGTTCTAACACATGTCACATCAAAAACTCCCTGCTCCTGGAGGTCAAGGTCAAGTCTGAGCCTTCTTTCTCCCAGTATCATTCAGTCACTGTCTCATGCCACCTGATGAAGGATCCAACAGCACTTGGATTTCCAAATTCCTATCCCTCATTAGCAGGTTGGGCAGAGAATATACCATTGTATCTCCATCCTGGCCTGATGATGGGGTTTTCTGGAGGGAGATTTTGCCTGAGGAAAGTTTCCTGTCAGCCTAGAGTCTGCCTGGCCCCTTCCTACAATCAAACGGTCATATGACCTGTGCTCTCAGCCTGCCCATTTTTTGTGCGTACCCTCCCCACCCTCCTGCCTGTATATGTATCTGGCAGGGGAGGGAGAAGGCAGGAGAGATGGGAGAAAAAGACTCTCTCCTTGATTGTCAGGCTCCTCTCAGCCCTCCAGGACTCAACCTGCAATGTCCACCTTTGTAGGACCCACACTGCCCAGTTTTAGCAAGAATCTTGTTCAGTCAGTTCAGTCGCTCAGTCGTGTCCGACTCTTTGCAACCTCATGAATCGCAGCACGCCAGGCCTCCCTGTCCATCACCAACTCCGAAAGTTTACCCAAACTCATGTCCATCGAGTTGGTGATGCCATCCAGCCATCTCAGCCTCTAACGTCCCCTTTTCCTCCTGCCCCCAGTCCCTCCCAGCATCAGAGTCTTTTCCAATGAGTCAACTCGTCGCATGAGGTGGCCAAAGTATTGGAGTTTCAGCTTCAGCATCAGTCCTTCCAACGAACACCCAGGACTGATGTCCTTTAGGATGAACTGGTTGGACCTCCTTGCAGTCCAAGGGACTCTCAAGAGTCCTCCAACACCACAGTTCAAAAGCATCAACTCATCGGCGCTCAGCATCTTCACAGTCCAACTCTCACAAGAATCCTGTTAGGTCAGTCTAAAGGGAACACCCACCTTCAACACCCAGCGACTCTCAGTGTCTGATCAGATCCCTCATCCACCACCCTTGGTTCCTGACCACTCTGTCCAGCCTTCAGCAAGCATCCTGTCCAGTCCATTTAGCTGCAATGCCCCCATACTCCTGATGTTTCCTCTTAGCAATTTTCCATCCATCACCCCCCACCCTGCTCCTCAGCTATAAATCCCTATTTGTCCATGCTGTACTTGGAATCGAGCCCAGCTCTCAACTGAGGTCTCTTTTCCCTGATTGCGATAATTCCTGAGTAAAATCTGTTTTTATGCTTTAACTACAGTCAGACTCTGGTTTTCTTTGGGAGGGAGGGCACATGCTGTGCACACATGTGTGTGTCGCTTCTTCTTGATTCTGTTGCCACTGGTCTATGTTAAAACAAAAAGCTTCCTTTCTAGCCCCTACCCCTCCACTCCTCACATCCACCATTTGACCTGCAGGCAAATGAAGCCATTCAAATATTTGCTCATCATGTCATCTATTCCCATCCGACCTTGCAATTCCTGTCATGCCCCACATGTCAGTTTGAAGCATAACGTCATTAATTCCTCCAGTGCGCTAATGGATGCTTCACACATGAGCACATTAATGAAATGTGTTATTGTTTTCCCTCACAGGACATTAACAATCTACCTCACGCTGGGTCCCGGAGCCCCTCAGAGTTGCTGAAAACCACTAGCTATCAAATGAACCCTCAGTTCCGCCTCAGTAACTTTAAGTTCAAGTTTATCACTGAAGCGTCACTCATGTGAGAAGAAAATACAAGCCTCTGAGGGCTTTGGGGCCCAGCTTCAATTACCATAAAGAGGAACAGGCTGTGATGGCTGCAGGATGGGATGGGGGAAGCCAGCGCCCCATGGAAACAAACCCTGTCAAAATGAAATAGGAAAGATCTGGGTGTCACTGGCATGATTTGTTTCTTGTTTCTCCCCTTTGTCTATGGGCTGATGGTTTGAATAATGAAGATGGTATTGGTTTTCTTCCTGAGCTCGCTGGCACAGGAGGTCTGCTTTTCTGATGCACAGCTGACATATTAAGAGGGATTAAAGTTTCTGTACACAGGCAATGTTTAAATTAGCTTCCTTAAGCCCCAAAGAAATCTTTCCAGCTGATTTGCAAAATGAACCCCAGCACGGCCCGCAGCCACCCTGCACTGGTTGCCTAAACAGAGCCTCGGGTTTCTGTTTGGCCAGCTGTTTTGCAAAATCAGAAGAAAAGGAAAGGTAATTCCCTTTCAACGTTGCCTCAGCCAGTATTTCTTCTGTAATTAAAATTGAAAGCTTTCCCCAACAGGTTCTCAGAGGCTCTCCTGGAGAAACAGATTTCTCTTTTCCTGTATAATTAAGCACAAATTGTAAGGTGCAGGGCTTTGCCATTGCAGAGGGATGGATGGTCAAGAGGTGTTCCATGCAAGGCTTGGGGACAGCTTTTGTGTTTGGTTAGCTGTTCGGAAATGCTAATTGCCTTTTCTCTTGCCATTAGGCACTAATCCCCCGCTGTGCCAGAAATTTTTTGCAGGCTGGGGCCAGCAAGGTGGAGGGAGATGTACAGCACGAATATCACACAGAGAATCACCTGCACTGGGAAACTGCTGCTCGGCCAGGAAGGCGATTGTTCGCCCAGCGTTTGTGCCAACAATATGCCCCCAAACTTCTTTTCTTCTTGTCCTTGGGAGCAGGCTTAAGAGTAGGTACAAAATCCAGTCTCTGAATGTCTCAGGTCACTAAGCGTGTACCCTACACTTAAAGCTTCCAACAGCAATTAAGAATCTAATCAAAAACTCCTGGCTCAGGAACAAAAGTCAAGGCTTAACTCTTTCCTGGGCTTCTGACTGCAAGGAGATCCTTGTTGCCTGCCTGTCAGAGCTCTGTCCCTGCATCCCCACATCTATCCTCTGAAGGGAAGACAGCACACAGCAAGCTCCCAGAGCCCCCCAGCACAGCCACCTAGAAAGCTCAGGAGGCCAGTGTGTGTTCCTTCTCCCGCCCACAAATACAAGGCAAAATGGGCTGGACCCACGTCACCCTAACACCTCTGCCTCTGCAGGTCTCATCCCAGAAATGCCCTTGACTTTTAAAGAACCGGAGCTGTGAGCACAGATGACAATTTTTCTGTCACTTTACTTTAGCCCTGTGCAAAAAGCCTCCAGGGCAGCCCTAAGACTCTGTTCCCCTGGTGTTGACACCCTGTATGGGCATTACCTCCCTCTCAGCATAGACAGAATCTGTGACTTTTTTCTAAACAATTGAGTATGGCGAAGGTGAAGGAGTTTGGCAGATGTTACAAAGGTCTCAAGTCAAAAAGGTATATCAACAAAGGAGATCATCCTGTGGGGCCTCGTCATGTGAAAGCTCATCAAAGAGGAACCAGGCCTTCCACAAGCCCTGCTGACTGGCTGAAGTAAGCAGCCACACTGAAGAAGCCTATGGGGAGGAATTTCAGGGCCTCCAGGACCTGGGGGGTCTCCAACAACAATCAGCAAAAATCTGGGGACCCCAGTCTTAGAGCAAAGAAATGAATTCTGCCAACAACCTGAATGAGCATGAAAGTGCATTCCTCCCCAGGTCAATGTCCAGAAGACAATGTGGTCCTCCCAACAGGTTTATCAGAGCCTGGTGAGACCCCAAGCAGAGGATGCAGTACCTGGACTCCTCACCCATAAAATGTGTAGTTTTAAGCCACTAATTTGTTACCCAGAAAATAGATAACTAATGCAAGTTGGATACATTCAGATCCAACATTTTTAAATGACTACTGATTCAGCTATATTGCAGCCATGGTCTTCATCATTAATATCTTCAAATCACCAGGCAATTAATATGTTCCTTCTATGCACTGCCGCTTGGGGGCATGGTGCATATTTTGAGACCACTGTGTGAGATATTCTATCAGTCATTTTTCATTTCTTCTCAACTTTGACACTTTAGTCCCTGAGACAGCCCATGTTGCAAAGAAAGACCTTAAAGCAAGTGGAAAACTACATTAAGCAAAAAGATATGGACCCTATGCTCGACACACATGTATTGCAAAGATATATTCTTTTTCTTTCAAGCTTTCGCATGTACAAATAATGAGGAGATCATATTTTATTCCTATTTGTCTTAAGCCTCACTTAGTCTTCGGTTCATAAACTTCTGGACAACTTTCAAAGTTCTCAAACAATAAGTTTTGTAGTTCAGATCATTTTAGAAATCAACTGCCATATACCAACAGGACTTTTTCCCCATGAAGCTTGACAAGCTAAACCTATTTACATAGAAAAGCAGACCAAGAAAGATGAAGATACTTTTGAAGACTCTAAATATCGGATACAGTGATAATTTATGGTATATTATAAAGTGTGATACTTGCACAGTGATTTAAAGAAATAATAAACCAACAGAATAAAAAGAAGTGCCCAACACAGGCCCATGCATGTACTGAAATTTGATATATAGAAGATAGGACATTACAAACCAGAGGGAAACAATGTCGTGCATAGTAAATGGTACCCGATGATAGGTTTCCAATAGAGAGGTGGGGATGACTAAATTCCTAAATGAAGATTTCTTTCATTTTCTTCCATTTCATTTAACTACCAAACAATGAAAAGAGAAGTAAAAAAGGTACAAGCCAATATTTTTAAACTATAACAAAGAAAATAGTTATATAAATCATGTTACTTCACTGTATTTTGCAACCATTTCATTATTATCTTAAAATAATCTAAGAGTCAGTGGGGCTGACTGACCTTTTAAAAAATATATTAATTACTGTCTATGATTCAGTTCTTAACACACATGCTAAATTTGTGATTGAGAAAGGGGATTCATTTTTTTAAAAAAAGTTTTAACATGTCTTTGGCCTAATAAAAGCCAAACATAGGATATATTTCAAAATTGTAGGATTATGAAGATTCAATAGGAGTATGAATGAAACAAGATTGGTCATAAATTGTTAAGTATTGAAGCAAAATAATGGGCATCTAGGGCTTTATTTATTTGGAGAAGGAAATGGCAACCCACTCCAGTGTTCTTGCCTGGAGAATCCCAGGGACGGGAGCCTGGTGGGCTGCCATCTATGGGGTCACACAGAGTCGGACATGACTGAAGTGACTTAGCAGCTTCAGTAGGGCTTTATTATGTATGTATTTTTAAACTTTTCCATAACACTTTTTTTTTAAAAGGAAAGAAAGAGTATTTGATAAAGCATCTCAAGAAAGTAAGCTATACAAGAAATTGTATGCTATGATTTTAAGAAAATACACATGTATATGAGTGCATATATATCATATGGATATAGAGGCATACTAAAATGTATGTACATAGAAGTTATGCTATATTTCCACATTCTTATATACATAAGTAACATAACTTTGTGGAGTAGGCAAGTCAGGTAAGGATCCTAAACCCTCCTGGGTGGTTATCTTGTTTGCCCTCCAGGTCCCCTCTCCACCCTTCTCTGGTGACCTGAGGCTTACAGGATCCCAGTGCCTCTGACTGGGTCTGGGCTATGAAAAGCATTAGAACACGGTATATTTCTCCATCTATTAGTGTCCTCTTTGATTACTTTCACCAGTGTTTTATAGTTTTCTATGTACAGGTCTTTTGTTTCTTTAGGTAGATATATTCCAAAGTATTTTATTCTTTTTGTTGCAACAGTGAATGGAAGAGTTTCCTTAATTTCTCTATTTTCTCATTATTAGTGTATAGGAATGCAAGGGATTTCTGTGTGTTGACTTTATATCCTGCAACTTTATTGTATTCATTGATTAGCTCTAGTAGTTTTCTGGTAGAGTCTTTAGGGTTTTCTGTGTAGAGGATCATGTCATCAGTAAACAGTGAAAGTTTTACTTCTTCTTTTCCAATTTGGATTCCTTTTATGTCTTTTTCTGCTCTGATTGCTGTAGCCAAAACTTCCAGAACTATGTTGAATAGTAATGGTGAGAGTGGGCACCCTTGTCTTGTTCCTGACTTCAGGGGAAATGCTTTCAGTTTTTCACCATTGAGGATAATGTTTGCTGTGGGTTTGTCATATATAGCTTTTATTATGTTGAGGTATGTCCTTCTATTCCCACCTACTGGAGGGTTTTTATCATAAATGGATGTTGATTTTTGTCAAAGGCTTTCTCTGCATCTATTGAGATAATCATATGATTTTTATTTTTCATTTTGTTAATGTGGTGTATTACATTGATTGATTTGCGGATATTGAAGAATCCTTGCATTCCTGGAATAAAGCCCACTTGGTCATGATGTATGATCTTCTTAATGTGTTGTTGGATTCTGATTGCAACCTAGATGTCCATCTGCAGACAAATGGATAAGAAAGCTTTGGTACATATACACAATGGAGTATTACTCAGCCATTAAAAAGAATGCATTTGAATCAGTTCTAATGAGATGGATGAAACTGGAGCCTATTACACAGAGGGAAGTAAGCCAGAAAGAAAAACACCAATACAGTATACTAACACATATATATGGAATTTAGAAAGATGGTAATGATAGCCCTGTATACGAGACAGCAAAAGAGGCACACGTGTATAGAACAGTCTTTGGGACTCTGTGGGAGAGGGTGAGGGTGGGATGGTTTGGGAGAATGGCATTGAAACATGTATATTATCATTTGTGAAACAAATCACCAGTCCAGGTTCAATGCATGATACAGGATGCTCGGGGCTGGTGCACGGGGATGACCCAGAGGTAGGATAAGGGGAGGAGGGAGGTGGGAGGGAGGTTCACAAAGGGGAACTCATGTACACCTGGGGCGGATTCATGTCAATGTATAGCAAAACCAACCAATATAATAAAAAAATTAAAAAATAATAAAATAAAACCATAAAATAAAATAATTATAGTAATTCATATAAAGAACTATTATGCAGTAATTTTAAAATATGTTTAGCAAGATTTTTAATAACATTATAAACATTTCTCCAAATTAATTAAAAATAAAAAGTAAAATGAGATATGAAAAAAAAAGAAAAGCGTTAGAGAGACATAGGGCTTCCCTTATGGCTCATCTGCTAAAGAATCTGCCCACAATGAGGGAGACCTGGGTTCAATCCCTGGGTTAGAAAGATCCCCTGGAGAAGAGGATACCCACTCCAGTATTCCGGCCTGGAGAATTCAACAGACTGTATAGTCCATGGGGTCACAAAGAGTCAGACATGACTGAGCAACTTTCACTTTCAGAGAGACATGTGGGAGGCAGGTGGAAGGTAAAGTCACGGGATTTGTTACCCTGATTCTCTCCCCACCAGACAGCCTCTACATGGGCTATAAGCTTCCACTGAAGGTTACCATACCTCTCAAGAAGACCAGTTCTACAAGACCGCTCTCTGCTGGGTTCTTGAAACTGATCCCTCTCTTTTCTCCTCTGGACATAGAATTTGCTTCAACTCAGCTGCCACCATCCCCAGATTCCTGTACAATCCATTGTATGGGGTTGTACTCACACCTTCATAACAGTTTTGTGCGCCACCTGTTTTCTTTAAGGATCCTAATTACCATACTCTTCATTAAACAGTCGATGGCACGCAGTTATGAATGACAGAGATGGGGAGATTTTATTCTCTACATGTGCAAGTATTTCCAATACTGCAGTTATATTCTAGGTGATTCCTAGGCTGAACACAACATAGGTAGGAGTAAATTTTAAAAGTTGTAGAATTGGGGATATCGACTAGATACTTACCAGTCCACAAACTAGTTCCCTTTGCTAACAGACATGAAAGGAACTAGAGAACAGTCCTTTCTCTGAAAAGCCCAAATTGTGAGAGTAACTCAGCTCTTCTAACTTTTCCCATATTCAAACCTAGACTCAGTGACATAACATTATTAAAGCACAAATATTACACTATAATTCCCTGAGTACACGTATTTATCTCCTCCAGTAGGCTGTAAGCAATTCAAGGAAAAGAGTCTGTCTCATTCAACTTTATATCCTCACCATCTAGTTTAGTGTCTGGCACATAACAGACACACAGTAAATGTTAATTGAATGAATAAATGTCTGTTTGAATAAATGAATGCCAGTGGGGCAAGTGTGTTCCATAGCAGGGCTCTAAACAGAGGCTCTCCTCACCTTCTAGTTGCCATCTGGCTTCCAAAAGCAGCACCAAATCCAAATGTGACCTTCATACCATGGAATAAAGAATCTTTCTCATGTGAATCACTCCCATCTGCCTGGCTACAGTCAATGTAAGGTCTTGAGGCTGAGACACACCTTCATTCGTTAAAAGGGGACGGGGGAGCAGATGGCAAATGAAGGTACTAAAGCTCAGGAATTCCTAATGGAGGCTTCCTCATGGATGTAATTAGAACAAAAAGAAGGAAGAGCCAAAGGAGGAGTGTTTGGGAGATAAAGTAGGCAGCTGGAAAAGGTTTATGAAAGGTATAAACCCTCAGGGAGCTTTCCATTAGTGAGGATACTAATACCTACACTTCACAATGGCAAACTTTTCCATAACCAGCAAAACATGTCTGCATACATTATTTCATCAGAGTCTCAGGAAAGGATTGTGAGACATCAAGAAGAGTTTTATTTTTCCAATTACATAGATTTAAAAAGTGGTACTCAGAGAAGTTAGGCCACCTGCCCTGAGTAACATGGCTAGAAAGTGATAGAATAAGGATGGATTTAAAACATTCTGATGCTGAATTTGGTCTCCATCCATTCCATGGCTATAAATGGAAAGAGATCCCCAGACCAGTTCTGAAAAGCAAGTGACACTCCACCCAGCTCAGCTACTGCATACCATGGTCTTTTCTTCCATGCCCATTACCAATCACTTAAAGACATCCATTTGCCTTCTATTTATGACTGGCAAGTGAAACACAGGAGTTCTTATGGGCCCACAGTTTTTATTTCTTTATGTCCCCGTGGAAGACCAAGCCAAGAGAGAAAGGAACTCTTCCTATCAGACCTAGTTAACTGACTCCATTTATTCCCATTGTTTCCAACACAAAATAAAGTTATTCAAATATACAGTTGCATAGAAATTAACAATTACATATTGTACTTTGATCTTATGGGAAGTGTACAGCATAGGCCTGAGATATCAGCATTAAATGCAGAGACTTTATTATCAAGGGTTTGCTAATCATACTCAACGTCATTCTACCCAAAAAAGGATTACATACTTGAAAACTGACTCTTTGCATTAAAGTAAACTTGCCCCTTGAAGTCTTTTTCTTCCTCTCTCAAAGGCACACAGCTGACAGTTCAAGAGCAAGAGGAAGCAGAAAAGAAAAAGGAAGACGTTCTATTTAACCAGCATCAATTGCTTATAGCTATCCTGTTCTCAATATCCTTTCCCCTCAAGGAAGCATTCAGCCAACATTTTTATTGGACTGATGCCCAGATAGCTCCATTAATTCATGCAACTACCTTTGTTGAAGCACTCCAGGCATTATTACTCATGAATCCTACAGAGCACAAATATATCTCTAGAAAAACTGTCATTTGTATTACATATGACCTTAAAGCATCTTCATAAATTATACCTTCAAAGCAAACTAGAGAGCACCAAAATCTTTTGCTATGTTAGTCATCTTAATTTCACCAGACCTACTGTCTTTTATTTACATATACAATGTAATTAAATTGGTTTCAGTGAGCTAGGTCTTTTGGTTTCATCAATATCGTAAGGTACTTTTGATGATGTATGATCTTTAAATCTGTAATAGTATCTTTCTACTCTGTGGGTTCCATTGGTTCATACTTGTCTTCTAATTATGCCATCCTGTGATGTATTCTAGCTATGAGGCGGACTTATAGGCTGTGGTTTACTTCTGATACTACATCTAGTCTGTAACCAAACAAGAAAAACTGTACTTTGGCTTCATATACATTAGACTGTTTAGCATGAAATCTGTGCATTTTCAAAAAATTTTGGCAACAGAAATATAGTCAATTATTATATTAGTTCAGTTCAGTCACTCAGTCGTGTCCGACTCTCCGCGACCCCATGAATCACAGCACGCCAGGCCTCCCTGTCCATCACCAACTCCCAGAGTTCACTCAAACTCATGTCCACAGAGTCGGTGATGCCATCCAGCCATCTCATTCTCTGTCGTCCCCTTCTCCTCCTGCCCCCAACCTTTCCCAGCATCAGAGTCTTTTCCAGTGAGTCAACTCGTCGCATGAGGTGGCCAAAGTATTGAAGTTTCAGCTTCAGCATCAGTCCTTCCAATGAACACCCAGGACTGATCTCCTTTAGAATGGACTGGTTGGATCTCCTTGCAGTCCAAGGGACTCTCAAGAGTCTTCTCCAGCACCACAGTTCAAAAGCATCAATTCTTCAGTGATCAGCTTTCTTCACAGTCCAACTCTCACATCCATACATGAGCACAGGAAAAACCATATTTTGACTAGACGGACCTTGGTTGGCAAAGTAATGTCTCTGCTTTTTAATATACTATCTAGGTTGGTCATAACTTTCCTTCCAAGGAGTAAGCATCTTTTAATTTCATGGCTGCAATCAGCATCCGCAGTGATTTTGGAGCCCCAAAAAATAAAGTCTGACACTGTTTCCACTGTTTTTCCATCTATTTCCCATGAAGTGATGGGACCAGATGCCATGATCTTTGTTTTCTGAATGTTGAGCTTCAAGCCAACCTTTTCACTCTCATCAAGAGGCTTTTTAGTTCCTCTTCACTTTCTGCCATAAGGGTAGTGTCACCTGCATATCTGAGGTTATTGATATTTCTCCCAGCAATCTTGATACCTCATCCTAAATTGTCAGTAGCCCACCATGGTAATAAAAAAATTCTTTCCCAAAATAAGTACCATTTTATTTCTAACTGATTATAAAATGAGTATTGTTTTTTACCCAAAATTTCCATGAAATCTTTTAATAAATATTCTTGTTTCACATTAGGAGCTTAAATGAATAAAGCATTATTCACATAAAGGCAAGAAGTACTTTGACCTACTATACTATTTTCTAAAAGAAACTGGAATCACAGTTCATGATAATATCCTGAAGATGATCTGGGTCATACAAAAAAATCAGTATTATCTGTGAATACTTTAGCAAAACTTTTGTCTGCAGACAGAAAGCAACGATGTCATTCAGCTATTTACATATGGCCCAGATATTAAAAAGGAACTGTTTCCTGCTCTCTGTGAAGGAAAACTATGAATAAATATCACTGAGGTCATTATCAACTGCACACAAGGTAACAGGTAGCTTGCAACAAAGTAGTGTCAAAAGCAAAATGGATGTAGAGCAAGAAAATCTGTCTTAAGGCATAACTGGGGGTAAAAGATTAACTAAGGATAAATATTTTCCTGGCAAAGTTCTCCAAGTTCCCAGATGAGGAAAGTTCTTTCACACAGATATGGAGTTTTCCAGGAGAGTTCTAGAACCTTTCAACCTCAGAATATGTCTGACCTGTCCTCTTTTCAAAAGTTAAACTTGTACGATCTTGGAGAAATGGGATTTGAACTAACTCTTAGAGCTCTTCAGAGAATAGGAATTTCAGCTTCCTGACTTAACCATGTTGCTTCTATCTAGTTTATTTTATATGGCCACATTTACCACACTTACAGTGCAGCCCAAATCCACCTGGTTTTTTTTTTAAGCAGCATTCAATCATTTATTCAATAACTATATATTGAGCACCTCTTACATTCCAGATACGACTTTAGGAGCTGGTTCTTTTCTATTATGTGTCATCCTCGTGTTTCCTAGAGGTGTACCCTGAACTGAAGAGCTGTTTTCCCTCATTCTGGAAGGACACCCAGTTCAACCCCATATGCCTCTCTGAAGGAACACAGGTGGAATGTGAAGAAAGAGGGTGCCTAGCCAGCTACAGGCCTGTTCAACCTTGGGAAAAATGGGATTGTCCTTACACCAAGTTTCCTAGGAAGGATACAAAGAAAGGCTGTACTGTAATTACTACTCCAGCTAATGTGTAACGACTACTACTACTACCACTGTGCTTTGACCTCACGAATATTAGAATACTTATGCAACTTAAGTACTTAGCAACTCCATGAGGATCAGATGAGAAAACAGGCCAGAAAAAGATAAGTGACTTGTCTACAATTAAGAACTCTGGCAAATGGTGGTGCTGGGATTCAAACTTAGATCTGCCTGATTTCAGGGGTCCCTCTCTTATGAAAAACCTATGATGTTATTTATCTAATAAAACCACAGAAAGGAATTATCAAACTTTAACCATCACTATTTCACATCCTATAGAGTGACATAACCCAAGATGAAAATACAGAGTTTAAATATCAGTCATGTATTTTCAATTCCTTCTCTAAATCTTAGCTATGAATCTATGCTTATTTTGAACATTGTTTTGTATGCAATTTCATAAGAAGACCATCTATGTCTGTATCAATTAAAATATAAAAGAAACAAATATTCAGTGCAGATATCTGGTTCACTTACCTTGAACAAAGGAGCTTCCAGTGCTTCCACATTTGAAGATGGGGAAAGATCAGACAGGAACGAAGTTCACTTTAGTTTGGTCCAGGAAAAACAAAGATTCACAGCTCTGGGAATAAAGAAAGAATCAGACCTTGTCAGGACATTTGGTTCTAATTACTAGTGATAAAATGTTTCTACAAAGCAACTACATAAAAGTAGTTGAGTCATTTGAGCTACAGAAGGTCAAAAGCAATGATTACAATCAAGATATGATTATTATTGCACATACTTTTGATTCTTGGGAGTGAGTCTTCCTTTTTCTTTTCCTCATTAATATTAAGATTTTATGGTTTATCAGTGTAAAGTTTATAAGTGAACAGATGATTTAATATTAATTTGATAATGAAGCATATTCCCTGCAAAACATAAATTCTCTGGAGTCTTCGTCTCTCAATTCCCCTTGTTCTATCCCAACAAAGCTTCCTCTGTCTAGTATCTAGCCATAGCTTTGCTCAATAAAGCAAAACAAAACACAAATCATCTAATGCTAGTCATTAGAATGAAGACCTGGCCCAGAAGACAAAAAAATGCCATTTGACATAAAACAATAGGACGTCTTAGTCTAAACTACTCATCTGGCATGTACCATAAATCCCTGAGTACCAATTAGTTAGTTGTCTTTTCAGATAAACTCAATGAAAACTTATTGAATAATTTTCCATGTGCAAGCACTGTGTTAGATATTAAGAGCAAGGAGGCAAATAGAAGATTTATCATTGAAGAAAGGGATATATGCAAACAATCCTGACATCAAGTGATAGTTTCAGGGATAGACAGAAAAATAGCATACTTTTGAAGAATAATGCTAACTTGATATGATACTTTTTTCTGATTTACTATAAACCCTTGCAAACCATAAATTTGTATTTTCCAGGATCTTTGCATTCAAGAGTGTAAGGACAGAAATTCAGTATATTCTAAAGTACATGTATAACCTGATATCGGCTTCAGACACAGGTATATCAGGCTTTTTAAAGAGGACATAAGAATTTCTTTATCCACTCCTTGGCTCTGGTTTTCTCTGTATTGGCTTCATTCTTCAAAGATCCTCTAATAGTGGGATTAAAGATAGACCCAGAAATACTGCACCTGTTTAGTAATCTTGGGAGAAAGAGCTTCTCTTCCCCATAGTTCAAGTCAAAAGTCATGGGGTTCATTCCTAGTACACTGTTTTATGTTGTGTGTCCATCACCATACAAGCCACTGGAGACAGAGGGACGGGATACACTGACTGGCCAATCTGAGTCATGTGCCTCCTGCTGGAGCGCCTGGAAAATCCAACGCACATGACTGAGAGCTGTAGGGGGAGGTTCCCCTGAGAGAAACCTAAGTGTAGTTATCATACGAAAGGGAAATGTCTCCTGGGCAAGGCAAACACCATGCACCCACCACGAAAGGTACTCAGCAAATATTTGTTAATTGATGTATTGATTAGTAAGCCTGGGATAAGTAAGATGATAGTAAATACTCTGTGTGAAAGGAAACAGAGCCTAGATAAATTGTGAAATGAAGCTACAGAGGTGGGCAGTATCCTGCAAGGCCTTCTGGAAATAAATCAACAAAAAGGAGCCCATCTTGACTGTTTTGCACCATTTGAGAATTAACTGAGGCTGTAATCAATAAACAATCCTGAGGGCTTGCTAAGGTGAGTGCTGCCTTCCATGATATGAAAAATGTGTCATAGGTTTCAGAAGGTGAATATGGCTAACTATGGTTGCCACAAAACAAGAAAAATAGAATCGTAAATGAGTCCTTGAATCACGACAGATACAATTATGAAAACTAAACTGCTGTTTACCAGATTTTCATGTTATTACTTTAAAAGACTTCCCTAAAAAGCCACAAGGAAAAGAAATCTCTTATTTGAATCATGGAATGATCTGAAATGGCAACAATATACCATTGCTTCAAAAGAAAAAACAGTGTCTATAAAAATGCGCATAACTTTGATAATGCATTATATTTGCAAGGTAGAGGAACCTTTAAAAACGCATCAATGACTTAAATGACTTTTCATTGTTACACTACCTTAAACAAATCTTACTTAATGCATTAATAGCTTTGTGCAGTTCTTACTTTATCCAACCAGGAACTAGAACATGTTTCAAGAGGTCTTCAAATCCAGTCACCTGCCTCCAAGAAAAGCTACACGTACAGTATCACAGACAATGGCCTCACGTGTCCATGCTGGCATTTCATAATTCATGCTACTCGCCCAGCTCTTTGCAAAAGCCCATTTTTACATGGAAATGGTTCGTTTAGTATAATTAGAAAGCCATAAGTTTTCACTTATTCATTCAGAAACGATTTTTAGTTCCTATAAACACTGTGTTAGAAAATAAGATGCAAAAATGAATGAAATATGTCTCTTGCTCCTAAGGAACTCACAGGCTAAAGACACCAAGGAGAGCCAAAAATTACCATACAGTATGATGAGCATGGTAGAGAAGGAAATGGCAACCTGCTCCAGTATTCTTGCCTGGAGAATCCTGTAGACAGAGGAGCCTGGTGGGCTGCTGTCCATGGGGTTGCACAGAGTCGGACACGACTGAAGCGAACTAGCAGCAGCAGCAGCGTGATGAGCATGAAGACAGGGAGACATGCAAGGCAAGATAGCTACAAGCCCTCTCTGTCCCTGGTCACACTATTTAAAAAGTTAGGGGGAAAAAGTTGGCCACTCTGAAATAATTCTGAGTACATTATCTCCAAAGGTTTATATGTTCCTAATTTCTCCATCATTTCCACACTAAGGAATTCCCTAACTGTCCCAAAACTAGCATGTGTTTTATATGGAAAAACTGCTACAGGGCAATCATTAACAGTATTTACTAATATAATACCCAACCAGAGAAACCACTCTTTGCCATGATAAGTTTTTCAAACTATGAGGAGCAGTAGGGCTGAAATGAATCTAGTCATGAGTGAAAACAAAATGATTGAATGAAAACAGTTTGTTTAAAAGTATACACTTGACATTTCCACTCAGACATACAGATTAAGAGGCTGTCTATCAAGGTAAATCAATTTGAAAGTTGAGCCTGACTCTCTCCACCCTTAAGAAGTGATTTGCAGGTATTTGTGGCCTTTTGTTTTGGTTTGACTGTTATTTCATGTTTTACTGGTAATTCTTCTTATGGAACACTAAGAACATTTATTTGTTCTTCAGTCAGGTTTATTGAGGTATAATTTACAGTCAGTAAAATGCACCCTTTCTAACATACAGTTCTATGAGTTTTGACAAATGTATATAGTCATGCAACCACCACCACTGCGAAGATAGAGAATAGTTCCAACATCCTGAAAAATTGTCCCTGCCCCTTGGAAGTCAACCTCTATCTGCTGACAACCATAGAAAATAAATAGAAGCCCCTGTTTCCCAACTTTTAGCTATTCAAGTGCCACCTTTCATAATTGTGCCTCTACCTGCACATCACCTATATCATTATTTACTTAACAATTATATGGCTTGCAGTTTTATTGAGAAATTTATTTTCAAATGGAACTTTATTCTTTACTATTTTAAATGGGAATCCCTTGCCATAAATAAAACAATGAACAATATCCAACAATACAAAACTCTATCTATATGAGTAGATGTACCTCCCCAGATCCTGAGTTCTTGAGTGTCCCTGGTGGGGCCAGTATATACACCTACACTTGCTTTTGGAAACACACCAATGATGGTAGCTATCCCATGCTCTAAATGCTTTCTCCTTGACTGTGTCTTCTGTGTATGCTCAAAGAGTCAGATTAGAGCTCAAGTAAAGCATTGAACTGTGGTGCTGGAGAAGACTCTTGAGAGTCCCTTGGACTGCAAGGAGATCCAACCAGTCCATTCTAAAGGAGATCAATCCTGGGTGTTCACTGGAAGGACTGATGCTAAAGCTGAAACTCCAATACTTTGGCCACCTCATGCGATGAGTTGACTCACTGGAAAAGAGTCTGATGCTGGGAGGGATTGGGGGTGGGAGAAGACGGGGACGACAGAGAATGAGATGGCTGGATGGCATCACCGACTCGATGGACATGAGTTTGAGTGAACTCTGGGAGTTGGTGATGGACAGGGGCCTGGCATGCTGTGATTCTGAGAGAACCATAATTTGACCATCTTGGGCCAGGTCTCAAAAAGCCCCTAGAGGGAGGAGGGGATTGCGACACACAAACCTGAGTCACAGACTCCTCCCTAAGAAAATCCCGCCGGCGCCAAGAATTAAGAAACTCCTCCTAAGGAAAGTCCCGCCGGCGCCAAAAGTCGAGCCAATCAGAGTAAAAATGGTAAAACCCCCCCCCAAAACCCCGTGCGCGCAAAAGCTGGCCAATGAGCTACCGTGTATGTATAAACTGACCAATAAGCTACTGCCAGGTTGATCCTTTAAACAGAAATAGGTGCTTGTGTAACCTGCCGCCTCACCCAAAAGACCGCCTCATTGGGACCTCGCTTTTAAATCAGCCAATAGAGACCCAGTAACTAAGCTTCTCGCTTCTGTACCCGCGCTTCCCGCCTCCGCCGTTCCTATAAAAACCCCTCACTCCAACCGTTAGGCGCGCAAAGACTACAGACAGACTTTGTCGCCCCAGGTACCTGGCATTCGAATAAACCTCTTGCTGATTGCATCCGGACGTGAGTGGTCTCGTTGTTCCCTGGGGAGGGTCCTCCTAGAAGGAAGGATCTCTGTGGAGGTCTTTCATTTGGGGGCTCGTCCGGGATCGGACCCTTTTCTTACCCAGGGACCACCGACCCACCACCGGGAGGTAAGCTGGCCAGCGCTTCTACACTCTACTCTGTGTTTCTCTGCTTCTACGCTTCTGTATTGTACATGTGCTCTAGAGTTCAGCTGAACAATCTGTATCTGGCGGAACTGAGAAGGAGCTGACGAGCTCGGACTTCCTTCCGCAAGCCTGGAAGACGTTCCACGGCTACCCGGAGCCCGATTTTTCGGTGCTCATCTGTCTCAGTCCACGGACCAAATCGGACTTTTTGGGGCTCAGCCTCTGTCCGAGGGGTACGTGGTACTCCAGGGAGACGAGGGAACCGGACCCTCATCTACGTCTCCATCTGAGTTTTTGCTTTCAGTTTTGCGCAAAGACCGCACTGTGCGATTTTGGTGTTGTGGTGTCTGTCTACTGTTTGTCTGTTTCATTGTGGGATTTGTCCTTCTAGAAGAAATGGGTCAATCCGTAACCACCCCCCTAAGCCTTACCTTACAGCATTGGAAAGATGTCCAGACCATCGCCCGCAACCAGTCAGTTGAAGTTCGTAAAAAGAAGTGGGTTACCTTCTGCTCGTCCGAATGGCCAGCCCTCAACGTGGGCTGGCCACAGGATGGGACATTTAACCTTGACATTATTTCTCAGGTGAAATCCAGAATCATGGATCCAGGACCGCATGGCCATCCTGACCAAGTGGCTTACATCGTAACTTGGGAAGCCCTGGCCTGTATTCCCCCGCCTTGGGTCAAACCCTTCGTCACCCCCAAAGGCCTCTCTCTCCCATCGGCTCCAACCCCTCCGCTCCTCCCTTCACCCGCCCCAACCCAACTACCTACCCACTCTTCTTTATATCCAGCCCTGACCAAAGCCCCTAAAGATAAGAGGCCACCTACGACAGTTCCGGTGTTACCGCCGGAGGAAGGCCACCTCATAGATCTCCTGACCGACGACCCCCCACCTTATCAAGGCCCTGCCCCAATGAGAGAAGCTGCCCCAGCAGAAGCAGCTCCCAGCGCCCCGACCGCTCCGGCGCCCTCACCGGTGGCCGGACGACTGCGGGGCCGCCGCGAACAACCCCCAGACTCCACCTCGCAGGCCCTTCCTCTGCGAACGGGGTCAAATGGCCAACCCCAATACTGGCCCTTTTCTGCCTCCGATCTCTATAATTGGAAAAATAACAATCCTTCTTTCTCCCAAGACCCCTCCAGGCTAATCTCCTTAATTGAGTCCATTTTAGTTACTCACCAACCCACGTGGGACGACTGCCAACAGCTGCTGCAAGCACTGCTAACCACTGAAGAAAAGCAGCGAGTCTTTTTGGAGGCCCGAAAAAATGTCCCGGGCGAAAATGGCCGTCCCACCCAACTACCTAATGAAATTGATGCTGCTTTCCCCTTGGGGCGCCCTGACTGGGATTTCTCCACGGTTGAAGGTAGGAACCACCTACGTCTCTATCGCCAGTTGCTCATAGCGGGTCTCCAAGGGGCAGCAAGACGCCCCACCAATTTGGCCCAGGTAAAACAAGTCGTCCAGGGTCCTGAGGAGTCCCCCTCCGCCTTCCTAGAGCGGCTTAAAGAAGCCTACCGCATGTACACTCCTTATAACCCTGAAGACCCGGGGTGCAACCTCCCCATGTCCTTTATCTGGCAGTCTGCCCCAGATATTAGAAAGAAACTAGAGAGATTAGAAAATCTCAAAGAGAGCTCCTTACAAGACCTAGTAAAAGAGGCAGAACGTATATTTAATAAGAGAGAGACACAAGAAGAAAGAGAGGAAAGGCTTAAAAAAGAGGCAGAAGAGAGGGAAAATGCAAGAGACCGTAAGAGAAATAAAGAGTTTAGCAAACTGTTGGCCACCGTAGTTTCAGGACAGCGGCAGGATAAGTTAGGGGGAGAGCGGAAGGGGCCCCGAGTAGATAAAGACCAATGTGCATACTGCAAAGAGAAAGGACACTGGATTAAAGACTGCCCAAAGCGACCAAAGGGGCCCCGCCGACCGAGGCCCCAGACGGCTCTGCTAACTTTGGAAGACTAGGGCAGTCAGGGCCAGGAGCCCCCCCCTGAGCCCAGGGTAACTCTAGACGTTGGGGGGCAACCTGTCACCTTCCTGGTGGACACCGGCGCTCAACACTCCGTGCTGACTCGCCCGGCGGGACCCTTGAGTAACAAGTTGGCGTGGGTCCAAGGAGCCGCAGGAGGCAAGCGGTATCGGTGGACCACGGACCGGAAGGTACATCTGGCTACTGGAGAGGTAACTCATTCCTTCTTGCACGTGCCTGACTGTCCTTACCCTCTGTTGGGCCGAGACCTCCTTACGAAACTAAGAGCACAAGTACATTTTAAAGAGACAGGAGCCCATGTTACCGGGCCCCAAGGACAACCCCTTCATGTCCTGACCCTAAAATTAGAAGATGAATACAAACTTTTTGAACAAGCAGGACCCGACAGGACCAAAAACCTTGCTGCCATCACCCCCTGGCTGCAAAACTTTCCACTAGCTTGGGCCGAGACCGGGGGAATGGGGCTAGCCGTCCGACAGCCGCCACTGATAATACCCCTAAAGGCCACAGCCTCCCCGGTGTCGATCAGACAATACCCCATGTCCCAAGAAGCATACCAAGGAATTAGGCCACACATTAAAAGACTTTTGGATCAGGGGATTCTGATCTCCTGCCAGTCGCCATGGAACACCCCTCTCCTCCCCGTAAAAAAACCGGGGTCAGGAGACTACAGGCCAGTCCAGGACTTGAGGGAAGTCAACAAGAGGGTGGAAAACATTCACCCCACAGTCCCTAACCCATACAATCTACTAAGTGGGTTGCCGCCGACACACACTTGGTACACGGTGCTAGATCTCAAAGATGCCTTCTTTTGCCTAAGACTGCACCCAAGTAGCCAACTCCTCTTTGCCTTCGAGTGGAGAGACCCCGAGCAAGGGATATCCGGCCAGTTGACATGGACCCGCCTCCCGCAAGGGTTCAAAAACAGCCCAACTCTTTTCGATGAGGCACTACATCGGGACCTGGCTGACTTCAGGGTTCAACATCCAGCTCTCATCCTACTACAGTATGTAGATGATCTTCTGTTAGCAGCAAAAACGGAGGAAAGCTGCAAAGAAGGTACGTCTGCCCTCCTTGAAACCCTGGGGACTCTAGGATATCGGGCTTCGGCAAAAAAGGCCCAAATCTGTCAACAACAGGTCACCTATCTGGGATACCAGATCAAGGGAGGGCAGAGGTGGCTGACAGAAGCTCGTAAACAGACCATTATGAACATCCCTGCCCCCAAAAGCCCCCGCCAATTGCGGGAATTCCTGGGGGCTGCAGGGTTCTGTCGCCTCTGGATACCAGGCTTCGCCGAAATGGTCGCACCTCTGTACCCCCTTACAAAACAAGGAGCCTTGTTTGACTGGCGGGAGGAACATTCTGTGGCCTTCAAAAATGTCAAAAGAGCTCTATTGACTTCCCCGGCTCTCGGGCTCCCAGACCTGACCAAGCCCTTTAGACTGTTTGTAGATGAAAAACAGGGCTACGCAAAAGGGGTCCTGGTCCAAGATATAGGACCCTGGAAACGTCCTGTAGCCTACCTCTCGAAAAAGCTAGACCCCGTGGCTTCAGGCTGGCCACCCTGTTTGCGCATGGTGGCGGCTATTGCGGTCCTCATCAAGGACGCCCACAAGTTGACCATGGGGCAGCCCTTAACCATCTTTGCCCCACACGCGGTTGAAGCCCTCATCAGACAGCCACCAGACCGCTGGCTATCCAATTCCCGGATGACTCACTACCAAGCCATGCTCCTGGACACAGACCGAGTGCATTTCGGTCCCATCGTGGCACTCAACCCGGCCACCCTGCTCCCGATCCCGGAAGAACCCGAATGGCATGACTGCCACTTGATTCTTGCGGAGGCGCATGGGACCAGGCCAGACCTGACAGACCGACCACTGCCGGACGCGGACTTCACCTGGTACACCGACGGTAGCAGCTTGGTAGACAACGGACAAAGAAAAGCGGGGGCAGCTGTGACTACAGAAACCGAGGTAATCTGGGCAGAAGCCCTTCCGCCGGGGACCTCAGCCCAGAAGGCCGAACTCATCGCCCTGACCACGGCCCTCCGGATGGCAGAAGGTAAGAAGTTAAATGTGTACACCGACAGCCGGTACGCATTCGCTACAGCCCACATCCACGGAGAAATTTATAGACGCAGAGGGCTCCTTACCTCTGAGGGAAAAGACATCAAAAATAAGACTGAGATTCTAGATTTACTAAAGGCCCTGTTTCTTCCCCAAAAACTCAGTATAGTACATTGCCCAGGACACCAAAGAGGAGACAGTCCCGTGGCACGAGGAAATCGGATGGCCGACAGAGCGGCCCGTGAGGCGGCCTCAAACGGGCCACCCAATGCCCTGCAAATCCTCCCTCTGGCCTCGGGACTTGTCAATACTTATGTCTCAAATCGGCCGTTCCAGTATACTGAAGAAGACATAGGCCTACTACGGAAGATGGGAGCTTCCTATAAACCTGAAGAGGGATGCTGGACTTATCAACAAAAGCCAGTAATGCCCAAGAAACAGACTCAGGAATTCTTTGACCATCTACACAGATTAACTCACCTTAGCCCCCGAAAAATGAAGGCCCTCATAGAAAAGGAAAACCCATATTATTTATTAGAGGGAGACAGGCTCTTACAGCAAGTGGCAGGCGACTGCAGGGCCTGCGCCCAAGTTAATGCAAACAAGGCCCGATATGGGGTCGGAGCCCGGGTGCGGGGACACCGACCAGGCATACATTGGGAAATCGACTTCACCGAGATAAAACCAGGACACTATGGCTATAAATATCTCTTGGTGTTTGTGGACACTTTTTCTGGCTGGGTAGAGGCCTTCCCCACGAAACAGGAGACGGCCCGAACGGTCACCAAGAAGCTGCTAGAAGAAATTTTTCCCAGGTATGGAATGCCCCAGACACTAGGGACCGATAACGGGCCAGCCTTCGTCTCCCAGGTAAGTCAGCTGGTGGCTAAGCTGTTGGGGATTAATTGGAAATTACATTGCGCCTACAGACCCCAAAGTTCAGGGCAGGTAGAGCGAATGAATAGAACCATCAAGGAGACCTTAACCAAATTAACGCTTGCAACTGGCTCCAGAGACTGGGTGTCCCTACTGCCCCTGGCCCTATACCGAGCCCGAAATACCCCAGGGCCCCTCGGCTTAACCCCATTTGAAATACTATATGGGGCCCCACCGCCGGCCACCACTCTCCTCGGTCCCCATATTGCTGGACATGCTAACAGCCCTTCTTTAAAAGCCCATCTGCAGGCGCTCCAGATCGTGCAAAGAGAAGTGTGGAAACCACTGGCCGCAGCCTACCAGGAACAGCTAAACAAACCCGTGATCCCACACCCGTTTCAGATCGGAGACTCTGTCTGGGTCCGCAGACATCAGACTAAAAACCTCGAGCCCCGGTGGAAAGGACCCTATACAGTCCTTTTGACTACCCCAACCGCCCTGAAGGTAGACGGCATCGCTGCTTGGATCCACTCCTCGCACGTTAAGCGTGCCCCGTCATCAGGCTCCGCCGACACCAGCCAAGACAGCCCAGACGGACCGCCCCGATGGAAGCTTCAACGCTCTCAAAATCCACTCAAGATAAGACTTTCAAAGATTATATAACTATAATCCTTATAATCTTGAGTTCCCTGTCACCTGTATCCCCTGCTAACCCCCATACCCCAAAACAAATAACCTGGAAACTTCTCGATGGGCTCACTGGCGAGGTACTCAACTCAACCACCGAGACTCACCCCCCCAACACTTGGTGGCCAGATCTGTATTTCAACTTCAAAGACATTGTACAGATAGATGGGACTGGGGGACTTCTGCAGGCCGACGGGTTTTGGGCATGCCCAGGGTACCTGAAAAACTGGAAAACTTGCGGGGGCATGCAACATTATTGGTGTAGTTCTTGGTCCTGCGTGACCTCTAATGACGGCAACCGTAAGTGGGACGTTGGAAGCAGGGATGGAATTACCTTTTCGTTTGCACTAAAGGCCCCCGACGAGGGTGCATATTCCCCAGGCCCAGACGGAAAAGATAAGTATGCCCAAGTTAAGATAACGTTCAACCAAGAAACAGCAAAAAAAACTCCATTGGGCTTCGGGGCTCAGCTGGGGAATTCAGACCAATGCAGGGCCCACCTGGTGGGGCCCCTTCTACGGGGGTATCATAACCATCCTCCAAACCATAAAAACACCAGGCCCCACTGCTGCTGTCGGACCCAACACCGTCCTGACAGCTCCAAACCCCCAAGTCCCTAAAAATAGCTCAGGAATCAAAAGTAACACCCCCTCACCTAGTCAGTTGACACCTCTGTCAGGACCATCAGAGACCCCTACACCAGAAACTAGGGTTCGATTATTCAACCTGGTACAGGGAGCCTACCTCGCCCTTAACGCCTCTGACCCTGACAGGACCCAAGAGTGCTGGCTGTGCTTAGTGTCTAGCCCCCCTTATTACGAGGGTATAGCAGTCGGGGGCAACTACTCCAATCATACCCAGGTCTCCGGCCGATGTACTTCTGGCACTCAGCACAAACTAACCTTGTCCCAGGTATCTGGGAAAGGACTTTGCCTCGGGACTGTTCCTAAAACCCACCAGGCCCTATGTAACATCACCAAAAAGATAACCAGAGGCACCTACTACCTAGAAGCCCCTAATGGAACCTATTGGGCTTGCAGCACCGGGCTAACCCCATGTGTCTCTGCCGCAGTGCTTAACGGAATCACTGACTACTGTGTCTTGGTTGAGTTATGGCCTAGAATAACTTACCATAGTTCTGAGTATGTCTATAACTATTTTGAAAAAAGGTTTCGGTATAAGAGAGAGCCTGTTTCCATCACCCTGGCCGTGCTGCTCGGAGTGGGAGGAATAGCGGCAGGATTAGGCACGGGGACGGCAGCACTCATAGAAACTAGTCAGTTCGGACGGCTCCAGGCCGCCATGCACACGGACATCAGAGCATTAGAAGAATCTGTAAGCGCTCTAGAAAAGTCACTTACCTCCCTCTCCGAAGTAGTTTTGCAAAACAGGAGAGGGTTAGATATCCTATTTTTGCAGGAAGGAGGGCTTTGTGCAGCCCTAAAAGAAGAATGCTGCTTCTATGCAGACCATACCGGGCTAGTGAGAGACAATATGGCTAAGCTAAGAGAAAGGCTCAAACAGAGACAAAAATTATTCGAGACTGAACAGGGATGGTTTGAAAGCTGGTTCAATCGCTCTCCCTGGCTCACGACCCTACTCTCCTCCATCATGGGCCCTCTAATCATTATCCTGCTCATACTATTATTTGGCCCATGCATTTTCAACCGACTAATGCAGTTCATTAGAGACAGGCTGTCAGTTGTGCAAGCCTTGGTCCTAACTCAGCAATATCACCAGGTAAGACAAGGTGAATATGAATAAATTAAAAACCTCGAATGGAAGATTCCATTCTTATTCACAAAAGAAATGGGGGAATGAGAGAACCATAATTTGACCATCTTGGGCCAGGTCTCAAAAAGCCCCTAGAGGGAGGAGGGGATTGCGACACACAAACCTGAGTCACAGACTCCTCCCTAAGAAAATCCCGCCGGCGCCAAGAATTAAGAAACTCCTCCTAAGGAAAGTCCCGCCGGCGCCAAAAGTCGAGCCAATCAGAGTAAAAATGGTAAAACCCCCCCCCAAAACCCCGTGCGCGCAAAAGCTGGCCAATGAGCTACCGTGTATGTATAAACTGACCAATAAGCTACTGCCAGGTTGATCCTTTAAACAGAAATAGGTGCTTGTGTAACCTGCCGCCTCACCCAAAAGACCGCCTCATTGGGACCTCGCTTTTAAATCAGCCAATAGAGACCCAGTAACTAAGCTTCTCGCTTCTGTACCCGCGCTTCCCGCCTCCGCCGTTCCTATAAAAACCCCTCACTCCAACCGTTAGGCGCGCAAAGACTACAGACAGACTTTGTCGCCCCAGGTACCTGGCATTCGAATAAACCTCTTGCTGATTGCATCCGGACGTGAGTGGTCTCGTTGTTCCCTGGGGAGGGTCCTCCTAGAAGGAAGGATCTCTGTGGAGGTCTTTCAATTCATGGGGTCACAAAGAGTCAGACATGACTGAGCGACTGAACTGAACTGAAAGCATTAAAACCTATTTAAAATTACAAAATTAAAATCTATTTAAAAATTTTAAAAATATTAAAATTGCAATGTCTTTCTACCACATCAGGCCTTGGATGCCTACTACTTATTTGCCAAACAGGTTAGCAAGGCTGAGTTTTATGGAAATACAGACCAGATGGACCTTCTTCCTCATCTCTTCAAAATGGTCCTTTCTAAGCAAGACCAAGGCCTGTGTGATTCAATAATACCTATTTTTGTTACATTTGACATACGGTATCTCCTTACCCTAAATGAAAAAATGGAACAGAACCTTGGACCCCAAAACACTTAAAGAATTTATTCACCAATTCTTATCTTTGTGTATTATCTTATGTATCTGGTGATTGCTACAGGAATCTATGTAAATAATCACATTTTTTAAGGAAATACACTATTGAAATTTCTTCTAACCCATGGTCACTATGCTCTTTGACAACAATAGTTGACCTTCATGATATTAACCATCTCGTCTGTTTGAAATGGACTAAAATGTTTGTTCTGCTTCCTGTTTAATAAAGCCATAAAAAGGATTAATGAGGGAAAACCTCTAGAATACTCTACGCACTTTCCAAAAAGGCAGCAGTAAAACAGCAGGTGCCTCTTGTGAACACACATTTGTCTTCTTCCTGTAAACCCATCCTGAAGGACATCAGGCTTCCAGCTTATATTTAATTGGCTGATTATGTTGTCACTCTTGAGCTCCTTGCCAAGTTACAGGGAAGAATTTTCTTGGAAACCATAGTTCCCCAACTTTCTCCAGCTATGCAGTTTAATTACATCTAGCAAAATGACAACAGAGCTCCTAATTAGCCTGGAGATTAATTACTGCTGAATCAGTCCAAACACCACAGCTACCAAATTCAACACAGGTGCTTAGATGAAGGGAAAGAGTTTTCTCAATACCCAACAGAAGGTGGACATGGAAGGTGTGCTTTATGACTCTCTTCCCGTGAGCTTAAACATACAACCTGTGCAAAATACCTTGTGTCTTTAGAGCCAGTATACCCCAAAGTATTTGAAAAAGAACTAGACTCAAAAACATTTCAAATACTGATACCACATATTCTGAAATGTGCATACTTTCTTGCTATACAAATTTATGCAAACTAGAGCTCCCTTTCCCTGTCTCATTTTACTGAAGAGTCTAAAAATCTTACGTAGTCCATCTACTTCTTCAAAACTATAAATGAAAGAGTGATACAGAGAAAATAAAAAGCAAGCAAAAAATCATGTTGTATCTCGTGCTCATCTTGTGACTTCTAAGAGTGTCTATAAGCCTGTAGGGTGGATACCACAATACCAGGGTGATAAATGCATTGTCATATCAAAGCCTTGAAAGCCAACAACCATGCAGTGGAAACTCCTATTTTCAATCTGAGAATTCCTGAAAGAGGAAAAGGCTAGATTAGCTAGGTAGAGAAAGGAAGGCGTTGATTTCACTTACAAATGCTATCCATTTCTTACTTCTCTTTATGTACAAGTCACTTAAGGTATGTTTAAATATATATACACCTAGAATCCAACAAAGATGAATTAAATCCCCAAGTGATTCTAATATCTGGTCAGAGTTGAGAACAGCTGGTCTGGAGTAACCAAAACGTTGCCCAGATGGTGTAACTGTGTAAGACTTGGAAAGTGACAAAACCAGAAAATGGAGACGTAGACCAGAAAGAATGAAGCTACAAATCAGAATTCCAAAAGCTCAGGGACTTTCCTAGTGGTCCGGTGGCTAAGACTCTGAGTTCCCAATTCAGGAGGCCCAGGTTTCATCCCTGGTCAGGGAACTAGATCCCACATGCCAAAACTAAGACCCCTTGCAGCCAAATAAAAATTTTTTAAGTTAAAAAAAAAATTCCAGAATCTCATATACAAAAGAAATTCAAGGCATGTGGAACTAGACGCATGCTTGATTCTTAAACCACGTAAGAAACAAGCAAACTATCCCCCTAATCAGAAGTTGATGTGATGGTGCTGAAGCAGCACTTTTAATGCATTGGTAGGATGCAAGTCTTTGTTGGTTTGATTTCCTGTTTGTTTCTTCGTGTGTTCGGAGGAGTTGTAGGATTTTGTTGGGAATTTTTAAAAAATAAATAAATAATCCTGACATTGACTAAAAAGAAAAACTACTCAAACCCAAAGGGAAATCCATGAGAGGGAAGGAGGAAATGAAGTCTGGAAAAGACTTTGTGGAGAGATTCAAGTAAGGGAAATGTACACAAATGCATAGGCCTGATGCGTGTGCCTCACTTACACCTGGACTGGGCAAAGCTGCTGCAAAGCCATTTGCTTGCACAGGACTGGAGGAGAGAGTACATGGCTGCCAGGAGAGGAATGTTGTCAGAGCGACTTCAGAATGAGCTCAGCCACGCTCTCCAGCACTGGGAGGCCCGACCACTGTGCAAGCAGCCGCCCCACCATCTGTACAGGGTAGCTCCTCGGTGCTGGGCCAACCCAAGCTGGGCCACAAGGCCACCTCCTGGGACAGCTTCTGTGTGTGGACACACGCCCACATCCATGCGTGGTAGGAAATGGCACTCAGAGAGAGGTGTCCCTGTCATCCTCAGCTTCTGAAGTGGCACTGCTCAGGTTGACATGACTTGAAATCCGCAGATACGTGTTCAAGACTCAAGCCGACATCTTACTTCCTGGTTGACCGCTGGCAAATCATTTCATTTCTGTGAGCCATAGTGTCATCATTTTGTAAAAGGACATAACATAGAATTTTAGAATTAATCCAGCCTAACTGTTATCATTTCACAGCCGAAGAAATTGAGAACCAGAGAATATAAAGTGAATGCCCACCTTCAGCCAGCTAATGGATGGGCAAGCAGAATTCACACTCAAATTTTCCAGCTTGAGTTCACCTTTCTTCCCTAACCATCGGAATCTTCTGCCTCAGTACTTTCCCTGATTTGCAGAACTGGTTTAAGAAAGGAGGTTAGGAAGGTAAGAGCTTCTGGTTTGTGATGGTGAACTGAAACCACACGTCACTCCCAATGCCTCCCCAAAAGCCCACAGAACTTATGGAAAAGATTTTTTAAAGGAGAAAGAGGGATAAAAGGATGAGAAGGGAGGAAAGGGCACCAGCAATGAACTGTGAATAAATCCTAGGAGATTGCAAGCACACTGGGATCAGATTGGTGGAGAAAATTTTTTTAAAGTAACAGACCAGTTTCAGTTAAAAAAAGGGTGCCTTCATCAATGAAAACATTATTTCCCTCTCCAGGATTTCTTCCCAACGCAGGGATCCTAACTGGGTCTCCCGCATTGTAGGCAGATTCTTACTGTCCAAGCCACCATGGAAACCCTTAAAAAGGACATATAATTTTAAACCTAATATTAATGCATTAAATATATTTATAAATATGCAATATTAAGTATATGTTAATTCATACATATGATAGACTACTACTATGCAGCATTTGGCATTCATAGAAGTAGGGAAGACCTTCATATACTGACACAGAAAGGTAATAATGTAATGTCACATGAACAAAAGAGGCATCAAAACGATACAAACAGCACAAACCTATGAGTGCATGTCATATGTTCCTACAGTAAAAATGGAAAATGCTTAAGTGCTTGTCATGTAAATGCCTACCAAAGTGCGATAAGCACCATTTTGTCCATAAGGAAAATGAGAACCAGAGAGGTTAAGCAATTTGCCAAAGGTCACAAAGCAACAGTTGACTCAATGAAGGGGCTGGGACACAAATCAAGGTCATGTGGCTCCTGAGGTGATGTACTTCCCAGCAGCATTCAGCCTGCAGAACTGCAGAGAGAGCTCTAAAAAGAGCTCTGGATTGAGTTAGGGAGGTAAGGAGTGAAGACTCCCCATTTTACTTTCATGTTTCCCTATCATTTAATAGTCTTCAATAAGAATGTTTTTCACTTTAAAATTGGATCTTTTTCTAGGTACACTTTTATGAATTATAGCACATGCATGGGTTCATGTAACCACCAGCACAATCAGGATACAGAACAGTTTCATTACACCCGAAACCTCCCCATTGCTCTCCCCGCCTCAAACCCCTCGCAACCACTGACCTATTCTCCATTACTATACAGTTGATCCTTGAACAGCAGTTACAGTTTGAACTGCATGGGTTTAAATTATACATGCAGTCCACTTAAACATGAATTTTTTTTATAGTAAATACTGTAGCACTACACAAGTTTGGTTGAATCTGTAGATGCAAAAACACATGTGAGAAGGGGTGACTCTAGTTATATTCTGATTTCGACTGGGAGGGAGTGGTTGGCACCCCTAACCCCTTGTTGTTCAAGGGTTAACTGTAGTTCTGACTCCTTGAGAACATCATGCTTCTGATGTTGGCGTCTTTCATTCTACAGAGTGCCTTTGCAATTGTGAAATTAATTATGTGCATCAAAAATATGTTCCTTTATATTACTGAGTAGTATTCCATTACATGAATGCAGCAGTTAAAGCACATTTAGGCTGTTCCTAGTTTGGGGCAATTATGAATACAGCTACTGTAAACATTTGTGTAGAATTTTTGTATGAACACGAATTTTCATTCCTCTTGGGCAAACACCTAGGAGTACACTTGCTAAGTCTGATAACTGTGTATCCTTCATAGAAAACTGCCAAGCCATTTTCTAGAGTTGCTAGACAATTCTCCATTTTCATCAACAATGGATTATAGTCCCTATTGCTCTACATTCTCACCAGCATTTGGTACTTTTAATATTTTAATTTTAGCCATTCTGATAGGTGTGCAATAAGAATATATGGCTTAAACTTTTAAAAAATGGAACAGAATTTAATGGTTCAGTTCAATTCAGTCGCTCAGTCGTGTCCGGCTCTCCACAACCCCATGAATCACAGCACGCCAGGCCTCCCTGTCCATCACCAACTCCCGGAGTACACTCAAACTCATGTCCACAGAGTCGGTGATGCTATCCAGCCATCTAATTCTCCGTCGTCCCCTTCTCCTCCCGCCCCCAACCTTTCCCAGCATCAGAGTCTTTTCCAGTGAGTCAACTCATCGCATGAGGTGGCCAAAGTATTGCAGTTTCAGCTTTAGCATCAGTCCTTCCAATATAGGTAAGTATAAAACAAATTATCTCCTAAGCTGTTGGTAGGAAGAAACACAAATAAGAATTATTTGGGGAAATTCCTTTCATCTATTAAATATTTCTTGAGCACCTAACATATATGTCCACTGGGCTCTTCATACACATGTTTCAAAGGTTTAGGAATTCTCATGTACTTTGTCATCACTATCTTCTATTTACTTACAATACCCATAGTCTGAGTCACATAACTCTAAAACGTAGCTTTTAAAAAAGCAGTAGATCTCAAAAAAGATAACATATTAAACTATTGTTTACATTAATAATTTGTAATTTTGGAAAGACATTGCACTCTACAGATACACAAAAGGAAGTTCAGTTACAGAATTTTACCTGTTTTTTCCACCCTGAACTCTTTGTTTTGTCAAAATAGGTAGAAGAGTTAGTTTATTCCCTACCAAGGCCTTGTGAGTGCTTGACAATGAGAAATTAATTAGAGAAGATATAAGGGCCAATTGATTTTCTGCTTGCCAACTGTGGACACTCTACAGATTATTTATGGAAGCCAGAAAGAAAATAGAAAAAAAGGCAAAGATGTGTGTCTGGGTCCGAAAGCAGCGAGGGGCAGCCCAGGAATTCAATTACAGTAATCCCTGTTGGCTGAGGACTTCCCTGCATCTTCGCCACATCTTTCTTGCCAAACCGAGGCCACCTGGGCCAAAAGACTCCAAGTGTAATGCATTAGCATCTCAAAGACCTCTTTCTCCTGTTTTGTATAGACTGTCAACAGCATCTTCAATGGCAGAGAGAGAATAGGTGCAAGAAAGTCAGTTTGGAAAATAAAAATTCAATATTACAAAGAGGCCGAACAACATGGCCCTGGACTGAAGGAAAAATCAGGAAAAGAAATTATTCTCAGAAATTACTTTTAGCCAAGGAAAGTATTATATTCAGGGAAAGAATTGCATTTCGGCCCAAGGTAGTCTCATGTTGGTTCCTGACCCCAAATCTCCTGTGTGTGCTTAGTTGCTCAGTCATGTCCAATTCTTTGCGACCCCATGAATCACAGCACGCCAGGCCTCCCTGTACATATCCAACTCCCGGAGTTCACTCAAATTCACATCCATCGAGTCGGTGATGCCATCCAGCCATCTCATTCTCTGTCGTCCGCTTCTCCTCCTGTCCCCAATCCCTCCCAGCATCAGAGTCTTTTCCAGTGAGTCAACTCGTCGCATGAGGTGGCCAAATATTTGGAGTTTCAGCTTTAGCATCAGTCCTTCCAATGAACACCCAGGACTGATCTCCTTTAGAATGGACTAGTTGGATCTCCTTGCAGTCCAAGGGACTCTCAAGAGTCTTCTCCATCACCACAGTTCAAAAGCATCAATTCTTCAGCGATCAGCTTTCTTCACAGTCCAACTCTCACATCCATACATGACCACTGGAAAAACTATAGCCTT
Source organism: Moschus berezovskii (assembly GCF_049115385.1). Lineage (NCBI taxonomy): Eukaryota > Metazoa > Chordata > Mammalia > Artiodactyla > Moschidae > Moschus > Moschus berezovskii. The sequence goes on from NC_142466.1 coordinate 66,377,827, forward strand.
GACTAGACGGACCTTGGTTGGCAAAGTAATGTCTCTGCTTTTGAATATGCTATCTAGGTTGGTCATAATTTTCCTTCCAAGGAGTAAGCGTTTTTTAATTTCATGGCTGCAATCAGCATCTGCAGTAATTTTGGAGCCCCCAAAAAATAAAGTCTGACATTGTTTCCACTGTTTCCCCATCTATTTCCCACGAAGTGATGGGAACTGATGCCATGATCTTCATTTTCCTAATGTTGAGCTTTAAGCCAACTTTTTCACTCTCCTCTCTCACTTTCGTCAAGAGGCTTTTTAGTTCCTCTTCACTTTCTGCCATAAGGGTGGTGTCATCTCCATATCTGAGGTTATTGATATTTCTCCCAGCAATCTTGATTCCAGCTTGTGATTCTTCCAGCCCATTGTTCCTAATGATGTACTCTGCATATAAATTAAACAAGCAGGGTGATAATATACAGCCTTGACATACTCCTTTCCTATTTGGAACCAGTCTGCTGTTCGATGTCCAGTTCTAACAGTTACTTCCTGACCTGCATACAGGTTTCTTAAGAGGCAGGTCAGGTGGTCTGGTATTCCCATCTCCTTCAGAATTTTCCACAGTTTATTGTGATCCACACAGTCAAAGGTTTTGGCATAGTCAATGAAGCAGAAATAGATGTTTTTCTGGAACTCTCTTGCTTTTTCGATGATCCAGCGGATGTTGACAATTTGATCTCTGGTTCCTCTGCCTTTTCTAAGACCAGCTTGAACATGTGGAAGTTCACAGTTCACGTATTGCTGAAGCCTGGCTTGGAGAATTTTGAGCATGACTTTACTAGCATGTGAGATGAGTGCAATTGTGCAGTAGTTTGAGCATTCTTTGGCATTGCCTTTCTTTGGGATTGGAATGAAAACAGACCTTTTCCAGTCCTGTGGCCACTGCTGAGTTCTCCAAATTTGCTGGCATACTGAGTGCAGCACTTTCACAGCATCATCTTTCAGGATTTGAAATAGCTCAACTGGAATTCCATCACCTCCACTAGCTTTGTTAGCAGTGATGCTTTCTAAGGCCCACTTGACTTCACATTCCAAGATGTCTGGCCCTAGGTGAGTGATCACACCATCGCGATTATCTTGGTCGTGAAGATAGTATTTTTACAGTTCTTCTGTGTTCTTGCCACTTCTTTTTAATAAACTATTATTTAGAGAATGGATAAACAACAAGGCCCTATTGTATAGCACAGGGAACTCTACCCAATCCCCTTTGACAAATAATAATGGAAGATTTTTTTTTAATGAATGTATGTACATGTATAACTGATTCATTTTGCTGTACAGCAAAAGTTAATACATTATCAACTATACTTCAATAAAACTTTTAAAAATAAAAATTTCCTGTGAATGTCTACTGCTCCAGCTATTTGTTGCTGTCTTCACCAGCACTGAATGTGTAATTCCTTCCACTGGCACGCCCTCTTTAAATGCCTTCTTCAGTTCAGTTCAGTTCAGTCGCTCAGTCGTGTCCGACACTCCGCGACCCCATGAATCACAGCACGCCAGACCTCCCTGTCCATCACCAACTCCCAGAGTTCACTCAAACTCATGTCCATAAAGTCGGTGATGCCATCCAGCCATCTCATTCTCCGTCGTCCCCTTCTCCTCCCGCCCCCAACCTTTCCCAGCATCAGAGTCTTTTCCAGTGAGTCAACTCGTCGCATGAGGTGGCCAAAGTATTGCAGTTTCAGCTTTAGCATCAGTCCTTCCAATGAACATCCAGGATTGATTTCCTTTAGAATGGACTGGTTGGATCTCCTTGCAGTATAAGGGACTCTCAAGAGTCTTCTCCAACACCACAGTTCAAAAGCATCGATTCTTCGGCGATCAGCTTTCTTTACAGTCCAACTCTCACATCCATACATGACCACGGGAAAAACCATTGCCTTGACTAGACGGACCTTGGTTGGCAAAGTAATGTCTCTGCTTTTTAATATACTATCAAGGTTGCTCATAACTTTCCTTCCAAGGAGCAAGCGTCTTTTAATTTCATGGCTGCAATCAGCATCCGCAGTGATTTTGGAGCCCCAAACAAATAAAGTCTGACACTGTTTTTCCATCTATTTCCCATGAAGTGATGGGACCAGATGCCATGATCTTTGTTTTCTGAATGTTGAGCTTCAAGCCAACCTTTTCACTCTCCTCTTTCACTTTCATCAAGAGGATTTTGAGTTCCTCTTCACTTTCTGCCATAAGGGTAATGTCATCTGCATATCTGAGGTTATTGATATTTCTCCCAGCAATCTTGATTCCAGCCTGTGCTTCTTCCAGCCCAGCGTTCCTCATGATGTACTCTGCATATAAGTTAAATAAGCAAGGTGACAATATACAGCCTTGACGTACACCTTTTCCTATTTGGAACCAGTCTGTTGTTCCATGTCCAGTTCTAACTGTTGCTTCCTGACCTGCATACAGGTTTCTCAAGAGGCAGATCAGGTGGTCTGGGATTCCCATCTCTTTCAGAATGTTCCACAGTTTATTGTGATCGACACAGTCAAAGGCTTTGGCATAGTCAATGAAGCAGAAATAGATGTTTTTCTGAAACTCTCTTGCTTTCTCCATGATCCAGCGGATGTTGGCAATTTGATCTCTGGTGCCTCTGCCTTTTCTAAAACCTGCTTGAACATCTGGGAGTTCACGGTTTACATACTGCTGAAGCCTGGCTTGGAGAATTTTGAGCAGGACTTTACTAGCGTGTGAGATGAGTGCAATTGTGCGGTAGTTTGAGCATTCTTTGGCATTGCCTTTCTTTGGGATTGGAATGAAGACTGACCTTTTCCAGTCCTGTGGCCACTGCTGAGTTTTCCAAATCTGCTGGCATATTGAGTGCAGCACTTTCACAGCATCGTCTTTCAAGACTTGAAATAGCTCAACTGGAATTCCATCACCTCCACTAGCTTTGTTAGTAGTGATGCTTTCTAAGGCCCACTTGACTTCACATTCCAAGATGTCTGGCTCTAGGTCAGTGATCATGTTATCGTGACTATCTTGGTCGTGAAGATCTTTTTTGTACAGTTCTTCTGTGTATTCCTGCCACCTCTTCTTAATATCTTCTGCTTCTGTTAGGTCCATACCATTTCTGTCCTTTATTGAGCCCATCTTTGCATGAAAGATTCCCTTGGAATCTCTAATTTTCTTGAAGAGGTCTCTTGTTTTTCCTATTCTGTTGTTTTCCTCTATTTCTTTGCATTGATCACTGAGGAAGTCTTTCTTATCTCTCCTTGCTATTCTTTGGAACTCTGCATTCAGATGCTTATATCTTTCCTTTTCTCCTTTGCTTTTCGCCTCTCTTCTTTTCACAGCTATTTGTAAGGCCTCCTCAGACAGCCATTTCGCTCTTCTGCATTTCTTTTCCATGGGGATGGTCTTGGTCCCTGTCTCCTGTACAATGTCACGAACCTCCGTCCAGAGTTCATCAGGCACTCTATCAATCAGATCTAGTCCCTTAAATCTATTTCTCACTTCCACTGTATAATCATAAGGGATTTGATTGAGGTTATATCTGAATGGTCTAGTGGTTTTCCCTACTTTCTTCAATTTAAGTCTGAATTTCACAATAAGGAGTTCATGATCTGAGCCACAGTCAGCTCCTGGTCTTGTTTTCGCTAACTGTATACAGCTTCTCCATCTTTGGTTGCAAAGAATATAATCAATCTGATTTCGGTGTTGACCATCTGGTGATGTCCATGTGTAGAGTCTTCTCTTGTGTTGTTGGAAGAGGGTGTTTGCTATGACCAGTGTATTCTCTTGACAAAACTCTATTAGCCTTTGCCCTGCTTCATTCCGTGCTCCAAGGCCAAATTTGCCAGTTACTCCAGGTGTTTCTTGACTTCCTACTTTTGCATTCCAGTCCCCTATAATGAAAAGGACATCTTTTTGGGGAGTTAGTTCTAAAAGGTCTTGTAGGTCTTCATAGAACCAATTAACTTCGGCTTCTTTAGCATTACTGGTTGGGGCATATGCCTGGATTACTGTAATATTGAATGGTTTGCCTTGGAAACGAACAGAAATCATTCTGTCATTTTTAAGATTGCATCCAAGTACTGCATTTCGGACTCTTTTGTTCACCATGATGGCTACTCCATTTCTTCTAAGGGTTTCCTGCCCACAGTAGTAGATATAATGGTCATCCGAGTTAAATTCACCCATTCCAGTCCATTTTAATTCACTGATTCCTAGAATGTCGACGTTCACTCTGGCCATCTCCTGTTTGACCACTTCCAATTTGCCTTGATTCATGGACCTAACATTCCAGGTTCCTATGCAATATTGCTCTTTACAGCACCGGACTTTGCTTCTATCACTGGTCACATCCTCAGCTGGGTATTGGTTTTGCTTTTGCTCCATCCCTTTATTCCTTCTATAGTTATTTCTCCACTGAGCTCCAGTAGCATACTGGGCCCCTACCGACCTGGGGAATTCCTCATTCAGTATCCTATCATTTTGCCCTTTGATACTGTTCATGGGGTTCTCAAGGCAAGTATACTGAAGTGGTTTGCCATTCCCTTCTCCAGTGGACCACATTCGGCTGTGGTCCATGTGATCAGATCGACTAGTTTCCTGTGATTACGATTTCAGTGTTTCTGCCCTCTGATGCCCCCTAGCAATACCTACCGTCTTAATTGGGTTTCTCTTACCTTGGTCGTGGAAAATCTCTTCACAGCCGCTCCAGCAAAGTGCAGCCGCTGTACCTTACCTTGGGTGAGGGGTATCTCCTCAAGGCCGCCCCTCCTGACCTTGAACGCGGAGTAGCTCCTCTTGGCCCTCCTGCGCCCGCGCAGCCACCGCCTGTTGGACGTGGGGTAGCTCCTCTCGGCCGCCGGCCCTGGCCTCAGGCGTGGGGTAGCTCCTCACGGCCGCACCTCTTTGCGTGGTTCGTTGTGCCGGGGCCGGCGTCTCTCGCGAAATGCCTTCTTAGAACCTGTTAATATCCCCTGGGTTGCATAGGTCTCCCTGGCTTTGACAGCACCCAGTTCAAGGACTGCCCATAGACTGCTGCTGCTGCTAAGTCACTTCAGTCATGTCCGACTCTGTGCGACCCCCATAGACGGCAGCCCACCAGGCTCCCCCGTCCCTGGGATTCTCCAGGCAAGAACACTGGAGTGGGTTGCCATTTCCTTCTCCAATGCGTGAAAGTGAAAAGTGAAAGTGAGGTCGCTCAGTCGTGTCCGACCCTTGGAGACCCCATGGACTGCAACCTACCAGGCTCCTCCATCCATGGGATTTCCTAGGCAAGAGTACTGGAGTGGCTTGCCATTGCCTTCTCTGGGGCCATAGACTAGAGCTTCTTAAACCTGAATGTTCATATGAATCAGCTGCTGATATTAAAATACAGAGTCTGACTTAGTATCTCTGGGGTAAACCCTCAGATGCTACAGTTCTAACATGCTTCCAGGTGATACTTATGTTGTTTCAAAGACCATAATACAATCAGCAAGAACCTCACAGACTCGTCACCTCTTCCTTACCAGTTTCCTTTATCCCACCATTCAGTTGAGTTCAGTCACTCAGTCATGTCCGACTCTTTGTGACCCCATGGACTGCAGCATGCCAGGCTTCCCTGTCCTTCACCATCTCCCAGAGCTTGCTCAAACTCATGTCCATTGAGTCAGTGATACCATCCAACCATCTCATCCTCTGGTGTCCCCTTCTCCTCCTACCTTCAGTCTTTCCCAGCATCGGGGTCTTTTCAAACGAGTCAGTTCTTCACATCAGGTGGCTAAAGTATTGGAGTTTCAGCTTCAGCATCAGTCCTTCCAATGAATGTTCGGGACTGATTTTCTTTAGGATTGACTGGTTGGATGTCCTTGCAGTCCAAGGGACTCTCAAGAGTCTTCTCCAACACCACAGTTCAAAAGCATCAATTCTTCAGCACTCAGCTTTCTTTATAGTCCAACTCTCAATCCATACATGACTACTGGAAAAACCACAGCTTTGACTAGACGGACCTTTGCAACTACCTAGTCACACAGCCTTTGGAATAAGCCCTCTTGGACCATTAACCCCACCATAGATCCATCAAGCAGACGACCCACAAACTGCAGAACAATTATACCAAAGAAGTTCTTGCACTGTTAAGAAAGGTCTAGGACCCACAACAAATTTCCCAACCTGGGGATCTGGCAAAGGGACCGAGAACTCTCAGAGAATTTGACTTTGGAGGCCAGTGGGATTTGATTACAGAATTTACACAGAACTGGGGAAACAGTCTCTTGGAGGGCACAAACAAAACCTTGTGCACACCAGGACCCAGGAGAAAGGAGTAGTGATCCCACGAGAGACTGGCCCAGACTTGCCTGTGGGTGGCCAGGAGTCTCCAGTGGAGGTGTGGGTCGGCGGGTGGCCTGCTGCAGGGTCGGGGACACTGCATGCAGCAGTGAGTGCATGGGACCTTTTGAAGGAGGTCGCTATTATCTTCATTACCTCCACCATAGTTTGGCCTCAGGTCAAATAACAAGGAGGGAACAGAGCCCCGCCCATCAACAGAATCCCACCATTAATGCCCCTGTATCTTCCTTCCACCTCCCGCCTGAGCTGCAACACCTGGGTTACACATAACAAATGTCTGAGTTTTTTTCCTCCTGTTTCTATGGTCACTAAACATGTATGTTTCTCAGTTCTCCCAAGAATATAATTGACCAAATAATCTAGAGATTTTCTCATTCAGAGCAACTGAAAGAATGAGAAAAACATCACCAGCACTACCCCTAAATTTTTAATTCATAAATAGATAGGCTGCAAAGCTGCCCTCTTCTTAGCTCATATTTATTCTCCTCTAGCAGCTGGAATTCTAACTTATGAGGAAATGGAAAATAGATGAGAGGAGGGCTTTGCCCAAGAGAGCTTTCATCAGTAAAGTACCAAAGTAATTACTGCACCTGACAAATTCCTACTCCTTGTTTTAGCCCAGTTTTAATAAAAGAAAGATTCAACAATGGTTTATATTACTTGGCATTGCCTTTAATTTCATCAAGCTCCAGCATGAAGACTTGCACATTTACACTAAACTTCTTTTTTCTCCTGAAGTTCATTTGTGAAGGCAGCTGCTGGGGCTTTAATCATCTTTTCTTCAATCTTTCATTTCTAACACACTGTGAGTGATAATGGCTCTCCCAGGCCCCCCTGCAAACTAGGCAAATTCTCCTTCATGTCACTCCCAGGTAGTCAGTGGTACAGAAAGCATCTACTAATTAAGAACTGAAAGGCCATTTCAAATGCTCTGGCTATAAAGACTTAGCATTTTACATTCACGGTGGGCCCCATGCAAAGGTAAGGTCCTCCGACCTGCTGGACCAGGCAGTATTTCTCCTAACTTAGGAACAGCAGGCAAACTCTTGGCATTTCAGAGGTTCTGCAGAAATCTAGGGTAATGAAATGCTGCTCATGTTTGAGAGCACAAAGCCCTTAGAATAACCTTGTCAGTATTAAGTAGATCACAGGAGTTCAAATCTCAATCACCAAGGCCCTGATGTCTCAAGGAGCACTTAGAAAAACCTCAACAATGTTTTATGCCTCCAGGATCATTCTTTTCACACCGATGCTACTTTAAAAGTTTATTCCCTATGATTTTCTCTAAAAACCTGTAGGCTGCAAGCTGTTGCATGACTTGAAGAATGTTTAAAATTCCATCTAGAAAAGTCACTGTTCAAGATGGCAACACAGGAAGATCCCAAACTGACCTCCTCCCATAGACACACTGAGTTTAGAGCCACATATGGACAGGTTTTTCTCTTAAGAAAACCTAAAGTTAGGCTGAGTGGCAAACAAGAAGGAAACTACATGGAAACAGACATACAGTCTCAATATAAACCCCACTCCCCTTACAGCGAGCTACAACCAGAAGAAAACTCAAAATCCAGAATTTCTCCCCAAGAGGAAAAACTTTGAGCCCTACATTGGACACCTTACCTTTCAGTACCTGCACCTGAGAGAGGCGCCCCCAAAAGCTCAAACTTTGAAAGCAAACAGGGCTCACATCCTGAGACCCACAGGAGTATAGCATCCAGAGAGCACGCTTTTAAAGGGCTCACGTGCTCAGCTCTACCCACTCCGGGACCCAGCTTGGAGGCAGCCAATCAAGCTCTGAATTAACTGAAGGAGACTCACCAGCTGAGTCACCAGTTTTGTCCTGAGGGGCAGGCATCTAATTAATACCCACCTCTAGGAGCCTGCTGGAACTCTACAGCGAGGGAGGCTGGGGAGGGGGCCATCTTCACACTCTCCCTTTGCTCTGGAGCACCAGCATCATCCAGAAGGGAGCTTTTACCTGAGTCTGGTGCCCAGATCTCTGTGACTGCCACCAGGGGCAGTGGGTACCTCTTGACTACCTGGCTCTGGCAGCAAACAGAGCTTGCATTCCTGGTTCTGTGGGACTGTAATAACCAGTATTACCTAGAAAAGAGCTCATACCCTAATTTTTGCAGCTGCTGCCAGAGGACACGTCTGTAACACCAGCCTCTGGCAGCCAGTGGGGCTTACACCTGTAGGTCTCACAAGACTGTAACCAAAGGAGAAAGAGTTCTTAAGTAGCTACCACTCCTCAGTGCACGGCAAGAGGTAGCAGACCCAGAAGCCTGTCTCTGGGAAGAAGTGCTTAGTCATTCAGTCATGTCCAACTCTTTGCAACCCCGTGGACCGTAGCCCTCCAAGCTCCTCTGTCCATAGGGATTCTCCAGGCAAGAATACTGGAGTGGGTTGCCATGCCATCCTCCAGGGGATCTTCCCAACAATGGAACCCAGATCTCCCTCATTGCAGGTGGATTCATTACCATCTGAGCCACCAAGGAAGCCCAAGAATACTGGAATGTGTAACTTAGCCCTTCTTCGGGGGATTTTCCCCACCCAGGAATCAAACCAGAGTCTCCTGCATTGCAGGTGGATTCTTTACCAGCTGAGCTACCAGGGAAGTCCCCTGGGAAGAAGGCCTATTAGCTTATCATCATGGATGTGGCCTGAGGGGCAGGCTTCTAATTAAACACACATCCAGGGGCTGACTGTAACACTTTGCAGAGACCTTGGAGGACAGGTACTACATCCAGGCTTTCCTGTTGCGGTGCTCCAGGGAGCCAGTGTCTCCTGGAGGGGAGCTTTCCACTTGGCCCCAGCCTTGGCTTTTGCATCCAGTGCCCCCAGGTTTGCAGTTGCTGCCTAAGGGATGCCCTTTGATCACCTGGCTCTGGTGAACAGTGGGCAGGGTGCTTGCATTCATTGATCCTACAGGATTGTGACAAATCAAAGAGCCAGTTCTTGGAAGGCAGCCATCCCGGGGACTGTGCTGACAGCAGACTGACGCCGCCCCACCCCACCCCCACCCCCCAGTCTCTCTGTGAAGGAGGTTACTTGACTTGTCCTGGAGCTCTGGCCTGAGGGGCAGGTGTGAGATACCTCACACATCTAGCAGACTCTGGAGTGGCTCTCAAGCAATGCAGCCTGTGGGTGCCATCTTGGCAATCTCCTGTCTTGTTCCAGCTCTCCAGTATCTCTCAAAAAGAGCTTACACAGATGTTTGGAGCTCCAATTGTTGTGACTGCCAGATCACCTGGCTAACAGAGTATACACTTATGATCCGACAAAAAATACATATATTTTTTCATACTTTAAAAAGCCACTGCCTGAGGGGTCTGGCTTCTAAACAGTCTGAATCTAGATGCTGAGATCCTCCCACTAGAAACACTGACTGGTCTTACCACATCCTCAATTACTGAGAGTTACTAAAATTATAATAGGCTGCTTGGATAAGCACAAAGGTTTGAGAGACAACAAAGCATTGGGGCAGGGTTGAACAACAAGGTTCATCTCCTATACGAGGCCACTTCTTCAAGGCTGGGAGAAGTGGTTGTTTCATCTACTATATAGAAGCCAACACGGAGTGCCAAGCAAAATGAAGAAACAAATGAAAGAACAAGATAAAATCTTGGGGGGCGGGGGGGGGAACCTTAATGAAATGGAGGTAATAGGAAAAGAGCAACAGGATAAGCATCTCCAAATAAGGGGTGAAGATGAAAGGGCCAGCTGACAAGAACCATCTTTCTTGACAGTTTCCTCATCATCCCCGTCTGGAATGTGGGTAGTCAATATCCTGGGATAGAACTGATCCTGGGACAATGAAAAGCCCTGATCAGACTTCTGCTTCTTTGAGATTAGCTTGAGGTATCATCTGGTCTGCTCTCCTGGGAGCTCTCTGGTTTCCACAAAGAAAAGCCAAGTGTATTGTAGAGGGAGTGGAGGGGAATTTTATAATGATAAAAGAGTCAATCCAACACAAGGACATAACATGTAAACATCTATGCAGCCAACATAGAAGCACTTAAATATATAAAGCAAGCATTAACAGATCTAAAGGGAGAAACAAACAGCAATATAATGGTAGGGTATTTTAAAATCCCACTTACATCAACAGATAGATGATCCACATGGAAAATCAATAAGGAAACATCAGCCTCAAATGACACATTAGATCAAATGAGATTAACAAACAGAACATTCCATCCAAAAGCAACAGAATATACATCCTTCTCAAGCACACATGAAGCATTTTCTAGGATATATTAGGTCAAAAAACAAGTCTTAATAAACTTAAGAGGGTTAAATTCATATCAAGTTATCTTTTCCAGTACAATGGTATGAAACTAGAAATTAATTACATGAAGAAAGCTAGAAAATTTAAAAATATGTGGAGATTAAACAATATAGTACTAAAAATACAATGGGTCAAAGAAGAAATAAAGAGAAAAATTTGAAAATACCTTCAGACAAACAAAAATGGAAATATACCAAAATTTGGGGGATGTTGCAAATGCAGTTCTAACAGGGAATTTCATAGCAATAAATATCTACTTCAAGAAACAAGTCTCAAATAAACAACCAAACTTTACACCTCAAGGAAGCAGAAAAAGAAGAACAAATGAAACTCAAAGTGAGTAGAAGGAAGGAAATAACAAAGGTTACAGTAGAAATAGAGACCAAAATGACAGTACAGAAGTTCAAACTTAGAGCTGGTTCTTTGAAAAGATAAATGAAATTGACAAGTCTTTAGCTAGACAACCAATAAAAAGAGGACTCAAATAATATCAGAAATAAAAAAGGAAATATTACAAATGATACAGCATATACAAAGGATCGTAAAGGCTGCTATGAAAAATCATACATCAACAAACTGAACAACCTAGAAGAAATGAATAAATTCACAATAAATATACAACCTATCAAGACAGAATCATGATTAAATAGAAAATGTGAACAGACCAATTACTAGTAAGAAGATTGAATCAGTAATCTAGAAGGATGTCAACATCATTAATCACCAGGGAAATGCAAATCAAAACTACAACAAGATATCACTGCAAACCTATTAGAATAGCTACCATCAACAAGACAAGAAATGACAAACATTGGTGAAGATGTGGAGGAAAGGGAACCCTTGTGATTGTTGGTGGGAAAATAAATTGGTGTAATCACGATGAAAAACAGTTGAGAGGTTCCTCAGAAAATTAAAAATATAACTACCAGAGGACCTGTAGTTCCACTTCTGGGTATTTGTCTAAATAAAACACTAGCTCAAAAATATATTTGCACCCCCATATTCATTGCAGCATCATTTAACAATAGCCAAGACATGGAAACAACTGAAGTGTCTATCAGTGGATGACTGCATAAAGAAGTTATTGGGTGTGTACACTTATATGCTTGAAATTCTACACTGTGACAGAAATAACTGAGCAATACACTCCATGCCTCGACCCCTGAGTAAGACCTATAGCGTCCTTCACCCCAAGTGGCTGAATCCATGGAATATGATTGGAATTCATTTATAATCTACCTAAAACAATCTAGAAGTATTTTTTAAAATGTATACAGCAAAGGGTAATGCCTAACTACTTTAATTCTACCACATGAACTTGCAGAGTGGTACAGAAATTTACTGTGTGACTATTTCCACTTTGTGCCAGTATATAAACTCTTCATCTCTCCATTGACAGCTCGTCATGAGATTACATGATCACTTAACACATCAGTTCTTCAAAGGGGGCAATTTCAATTACATGGAACCCTCCCAATATTGTAATTAACAAGGAAACGTAGTAGGCGGCAAAATCCCAGGCTAGATGTTCATACAGAAGAACTAATGATTACCTCCAAAGTCCGTATTTCCTTAATTATAGCATCCCATTCAATAAAGTTAAAAATTTGTCAGCCATCTCTGTGTTTATGGGGGAAAGGAATTTGTATCATTCAAAATTGGCATGTTGTACAAGGGAAGGTTACCATCAAAGCAGAATGAAATAGATTGCATTGCAGTCTTCCTTTTTAGAACACCACATCCTCCCAAAAGAGAGAAAATAAATAGAAGGGTAAATCATCTCTGTTGTTACATTATTTCTAAATTCTGCACTCTTGTGACACCCAAAAAAGAATGCACTCCAGAGTATATACTCAAACATGAAGCAGCTTGATTGCTAGTCCTGAAAACTGCATAAATTAATGACAACTCTCCATCAAGAAAAGATCTAATTTGATGATGTTTCAAAACAATGTCTAAATTTTTTGCAGTACTCAGATAAGATGTAACAAATAATTTCAGCTAGTGCTTCTTGGGCTAGATGTGACAAGCTATGACCTAAATGAAAGAAATACTCCTGTTTTCTGTGACTATTTCTCCTCTGAAGGATGAAATAAATCTAAATCTAGATATTTTACAAGATACACTATTAAGCTGGACTCAATACTGCCTGATAAAATGGAGAAGGTTGACTCGTTGGGTTGGAAAGTAGTGAAGAGGTAGAAGTGCTCAGTCGCTCCACCGTGGCTGACTCTTTGCAACCCCATGGACTGTAGCCCACCAGGCTCCTCTATTCATGGAATTTCCCAGGCAAAGAATACTGGAGTGGGTTGCCATTTCCTTCTCCAGGGAGAAGTGAATGAGAAAGAAAAAGGAAGTACATCCTACTGACAGTGATGGGAGAGAAGAAATTATCCAGTCTCTCCATGTTAGTACCAGGTGACCCTGTCACTCAGCTGACCTATATTTCCTTTCCAGGTCTGTGAAGGGAGAGGAAGGAGAGAAGTATTTGCCAAGGAAAGGATTCTAGCTAACATAATCTTAGATAGTACAGTTCAACAGAAAATTATATCAGCCTGAATCTGAGGGGTCTTGATTCCTATCCCAGCTTCACTACTGATTTTCTCCATGGCTTTGGAAATGCCCCAGTGCCTCCAGTTCTCCATTTTACCATCTGTAAAATGGATCATCTCTAAACTATTGCTCTCCAGAAAATGTACATAGCAGCACAAATGATTTATAGAAAATGCTATGCAAAGAATATTATTCGAGCTAAGTGATGCTCACCAAGAGAAAACTGTCCACCTCTCTATTTGCATTTATGATTTGATTATATATTTTTAATAATAAGATCATAAGTTAAATTGGCCAAGATGCGAATGAGTCACTCTAAATGTTCCTAATAAACTTGTACTAGAATCAGTTTTTCAGAAGGGAAAAATCAAACAAGTTTTTCAATCTATCTCAATTTCTCTTTCTAGAGTCCCATGCTTTCCACCATCTTCCTAGTTACAACAAGCCACTGTCACACCTCAAGTGTGAACCAGCCAGTATGGTTCATGCTAGTTTATCTGCCTTCTCCATAACAGGCCTTGACAAAATATCTCCGGAGGGGAGACCTCATTCTCCACCTCTACATAATCCTAGAATGTGCTTCTTGCGTTTGACTTTCCCCTCTCCCCAAATTCTTTCCCAGCTTCTCCTGCAGAATCCTCTTTCAGCCTTCCTCGGATGTCACCAGCCCTCCCTCAGCACACACCAAACTATCTCCTTTGCTGCTTACCCCCAGAATGACAGAGTCCATCCCATGTCCTCCGTACAGAACTGTCTTTGGAGTCCACTGGTATTGATGGAGGCTTCTGCAGACATTCCATGGGGTTGCAAAGAGTCAGACATGACTGAGCGACTTCACTTTCAGTTTTCTGCAGACTTAGTCTCATAGAAAGAGCATATTCTTTGTGGGTGGAAGGATGCAATGAACTCAGCTCATCTCTCTACAGCAGCGTTGCTGGATTGGGGGCAGTGAGTCCTCTAGCTGCAAATACAGCTGTTCTCCATTATAAGTCATCACATTCTGGAGGTCACCTGGGCCTGTGGATCTGAAGCCTGACCTCTCTACCTACACCCAACCTAGGAAGCAGTTCCTAAGACTGCTTTTACAAGGCCAACTCTAACCCAAAGTCCAGAGTATTCCCCCGGCCACATTATCCTGAAAGCGCTCTTGCTGCTTTCCAGGGTCACTTTCACCTACAGAAACTCATATTAACTCCTGGAGACAACACAGATGTGGATTGGTACACAGTTCACTCCAGCTCTCCTATCACCAAATTTCTGCCTCTGCCATGGGGAAAGGAGCTTCAGTGCTTCCACCAATGAATCATGTGTGTGTTTCATAAGGAAGCAGATGACTCAAGTTACATAAATATATAAATTAATTCCCCCCAAAGACCTAAAATGGAAAAAAAAAAATCTGTGAATTCTCACAAGTGTACCTGGTGAATGGAGAGTCCCAGTGGGTTCAGCAAGGATGCAAATGGGAATCTTGGGACCCTACGTCCATGGTATCTCATTACACCCTAACTGCCTGAGCTCAGAAAAGACTCTCTCTTGCTAATCTTTCATCTTTCCCATCACCAAAATGATGAGTCAGATTCGCTGTCTCTAAGTTCCCTGTCAAGCCAGACACTCAAGGATTTCTATCATACTTTTCTTCCATAAACAGTGCTTCATTTTACCTTACAGCTCACTTTTTGGTAGTCAGATTTCCAGTGGTAGCCCAGAATTATTTCTATATACACTAAGTTGGGAAGCAAAGAAAACACTTACTTTTTTTCCTTATTATAAAAAATTCCACAATAAAATAATATGGAAATGTAACCTAGAAAGAGATAGTAACCCATTATCTTACTTCTCTTGTGAAAATAAGTTAGTTACAATTTCTTTCACAGTTTTATAAGACAAACGTGTATTATTCTTACTATTAATATTTTAATAAAAATGGCAACCCACTCCAGTGTTCTTGCCTGGAGAATCCCAGGGACGGGGGAGCCTGGTGGTCTGCCATCTATGGGGTCACACAGAGTCGGACACGACTGAAGTGCCGCAGCAGCAGCAGCAGCAGCAGACTTATTACAAAATTGTCTTTATGTTTAGAAATCCTTTCTTGTCAGCAAGTATAAATCTCTCTCTTTCTTTCTTATCAACTGTATTAGATTCCTCTGTGGGTGTGTACCATAATATGGGCATCCTTTCAATAAAATTTTTTGTCTGATTTCCTAATCACAAATTTCCTAAACACATAGTATCTTTATACATGTAAATGACTATTATAGAATAATTAAACTGAGACTAGAGCTTACCAACTAATTTTAGGTTGTGTTTTGGTTTATTAATAAACCAACATGTCAGCATCCATCATTTAGTCAAATATGGCACAACACACAGTCCTGGAAGGCAAATAAGGGGTACCCAGAATGTAAGTTATCATATATGATAAAACTCAATTAGCCATTTGCCTCAAAATGATTATATCTCTTTTAAAATGTCTGCCTCCTTTGCTATAAATATTCATTTAGATACATTAAAATATACTAAGCAGCATTTTGTCTGCATCCCATCAAGCAAATTCACTGAGGCGTGAGGGCTATATAAGCA
Source organism: Moschus berezovskii (assembly GCF_049115385.1). Classification (NCBI taxonomy): domain Eukaryota; kingdom Metazoa; phylum Chordata; class Mammalia; order Artiodactyla; family Moschidae; genus Moschus; species Moschus berezovskii. The sequence goes on from NC_142466.1 coordinate 66,393,566, forward strand.
GTGGAGCAGAAGACCATGCTATTACATGGATAAATGCTCTGGAGTTACTGAAGCAAGACAAAAACAATCACAGGAACATGGATTTAGAATATGCTGAAGCAACCATGTTTGGGGGGATGGGGGAAAAAAGGAGAGTTGCTCATAAATAAGAAAAATACAGATGTCATGATATTGCATAAAATTGAGTGTGTTTAGTCTGATTCAGACAGATTGTTACCGTTATGCTATCTGCCTATCAGATATTTTAAGTTCATCAAGAAGCCATGGTCAGTTAACAGACCTACATAATGGAATGTTTTATAAGATGATTTTCTTTTAATCACCCAGAGGTCTAATAGGGTGGTTGGCCTGCTTCCCTAATAAAATTTAAATAGCTTTGCCTCAGGTCAAAGTGAAGTCGGCCATCCTGCAAGGAGTTCATCTGTGACATCCATAATAGCTGCCCAGTCTCAAGGGACCATTTGAGGTAACTGCTTCTGTCGGAAAATAAATAATCACACACACACACACACACACGCACCGCAAGCAGCAGTTTCCTAGCCAAAATGAATTTCAATCCATAGTCTATGTCTTTCTTTGTAAGGACTGAGTAAGCAGACTAACCTCATTCTATATCTTCCTGGCCCAGCACACTTCTTGACTTCCCCCTCACCTACTGCAGAGTTCAGAGATTCCCTGTGGAAGGTACCACAGCCAGAGGCCAGCAGTACAGCACCTCTCTGCAGGCCCCATTCTCATCCCTTGGGATATAGCCTTGACTCTCTAGTGGTTCTGTGGCCTCCACACCCCATTTTCTGCCCCCTTGCTTCATCCATGCCTCTATTGTACTTTCTGCTTGACTTTTAGTGGTGTCTTCAGCCTTGGGCCCATTCTCGAATGCTGAGCCCAGATCCCAGGGCCTAAGGCCCTTAAATGGGAGGAGATTGAACCTACACAGTTGATAGGCCTTTAACTGGTAATTACACATGGCACACATGTGCAAGGGCACACACACATACACATGTTAATAAATGTACCTAACCACATATGGGTAAACCTACCCAATTACTTTTACAAGTAAAGCTCGAAAGGCTTCCCAGGACTTGATTTCTCTCCCTACATATCTCTGGGTCCATTTTCTCTCTGTGGGTAACCTTACTGTGCACACATGGTGGTAAGGTGAGATGACAATGGAAGCTCTAGTCCTTCAAGATCAAACCCAGGAAAAAAACGTCTCTGCCTTGTTCTTGAATTCTCAGGCATACATTTGATTGTATTTTACTGGCTTTCAGTCTGTCTTGTGACATTCTGTGAACCAAATGTTTTCTGGCCGTAAAATCGTAAACACTGATGCCTTCCAAATGCACCTGAAGCACAGGTTAAGGACTGGAGAGAAACTCCAGAGATTCTGAAGATTTACTGCTGGAAGAAGAGAGAATGAATGTTGGGGTGAATGATCAAGTACCTGGACGTTAAGATAACCAAACCAATTGCTTCATATTTTTGTGCCAATTATATAGATTAAGAAGCAGTTCAATCAAGAGTTTCAAACAACTCACAGGCTCAGATACTAGGACACCTTAGCAATCACGTAGCTCCTGGCTGTTTAAAATGTGCTTCCTGGACCAACAAAAATAGCATCACCAGTTTTAGAGTTGCAGCATCTCAGACCCCCGGCCCTGCTGAATCAGCATCTGCAGTTTAACAAGGTCTGCAGTATATACAGTAAGGTTGAAAATGAATAATCCAAATTTAACATCTCAGAACCTGGGATGAGGCAGATGAAGATCCTTGCCCAAAGTCATACATCCAGTAAGCGGGATACTAGAATCCAGGTCTCTTGTCATATGTGGGAGGTTTTATTCCAAATTGATGCTACTTTGCACTGTCAATTTTTCAACCAATCACAATTATATTTTCGATGATGTATTTGTTATTAAAACATACAAATCAGGAAAGAAGTCAGCATAGCATAATGGTTCAGAAGTACAACTCTGAAATCAAAGAGGTCTGGATTCAAATCTCAGCACCAGCATTTATTATCTCAGAAATTTGGGAAAGTTATTTGACTGCTGTAAAATGTAACTTCTCAACTACCTACCTTACAGAATTATTGTAGGAATTGAAAAAGGCATATATATATATATATATATATATATATGTTAAAAACTTAATCAGTATATTGAGCATGTGGAGCTTAAAAATATCATTTTTCATAGAATAACTTTTTCCATCCATTTATTCTTTTCATCTCTGTTTTCACAGGTATCAGCGATATAAAGATGGACAAAAATAAGTGCCTGCCATCAAGAAGACTACATTCTATCAGAAGAGGTAGAGTAGCAACAAACTCGGTTGTGACAAATGCTAAACCATCAGCACGCACAAAGTGCCACCAAACCACAGAGAAGAAGCAATTAATTTTGCCTAGCAAAGGAGAACAGGCTCCTCAGAAAAAAAATCATATAGTTTGCACCTGAAGGGGGCCTGAGAGTGTATCAAGGTATTCAATTAGAGTGAGTTTTTGAGGAATTAACATATATGTGGTGTTGAGGGTTGAGGGCATTAAATAATTAATAAGATAACATCCCCAACAGCATCATAAGATCATCAAGTGCAGAGCTGTAAGTGACTGCTGATGGAGGCTGTGAGGCTCAGCCAATTATCTCCCCACACCCTTGCCATTATATGCGGCCATGAAATTAGTTGTAACAAAGAAGGTGTAGACATAATGCGTATCTGATCCAGAGCAGAGCATGGGAGAGAGGGCCCAAGAACACACATTCCATCTGGTACAGTTAGAAGATGGTAGAGCTTTGTTAGAAAATCCCATGGATGGAGGAGCCTGGTAGGCTGCAGTCCGTGGGGTCGCTAAGGGTCGGACACGACTGAGCGACTTCACTTTCACTTTTCACTTTCCACTTTCACACATTGGAGAAGGAAATGGCAACCCACTCCAGTGTTCTTGCCTGGAGAATCCCAGGGACGGGGGAGCCTGGTGGGCTTCCATCTATGGGGTCACACAGAGTCGGACACGACTGAAGTGACTTAGCAGCAGCAGCAGCAGCAGAGCTTTGTTCATTGGAAGGACTGATGCTGAAGCTGAAGCACCAATACTTTGGCCACCTGTTGCTAAGAGCCAACTCATTGTTAAAGAAAACCCTGATGCTGGAAAAGATTGAAGACAAAAGGAAAAGAGGGTGGCAGAGGATGAGATGGTTGGATAGCATCACTGACTCAACGGACATGAGTTTGAGCAAACTCCGGGAGACAGTGAAGGACAGGGAAGCCTAGTGTGCTGCAGTCCATTGGGGGTCATAAAGAATCGGACACGACAAGAACTTTGTGATGGCTTCACAATAGAGTTTCCTACTGCCCGAGTTAGTCATGCTGTATGGGCTAGAAATACACTTTGGTGGAGTAAATCGCTCTGACTTGGGGGTTGCTTATTATCATAGTATAACCCAGAACATCTGACTCACGTGGGATGATAATATTCATGAAGGGTGACTCCGAGGAAACTATGACTTCAGAAGGGGTAGAGGGAGGGAACTGGCTTCAAATCAAGTGTGTTTTGGGGGGTGGGAGTGGGGGCCAGAGGAAGTTTCTTACTAAACCTATCAAAATGTGTTACTAAGCAATACCTGCTAATCATATTCCCCTGTTAAAACAGCAGTATTTTTCAGAATTTCATCTTGAAATCCTCCTAAGGACGCACCCTCCTCATGGCTAGTGAAACACCATATGTCACCAGGTCGTACTGCATGTCAGTGTTACAAAAACAGTTATGAATCGCCTTAAACAAAGCAAATCCATCTGTCCATCTTTCCAGGCTACTTCAAAGCCGCCCGACCATCTAAAGTCAAACTTCTCTGGATTAAATAGGTTACAAGGCCAGCAAGTGTCTCTTTTAACCTCTAGCAGATTTTCACAGCCCAGTGGCAAACTCCTCCCAAACAACATTTCTAATGGGAGGCTGACAGACTTCTAACTAAAGCAGTTCCAATGTGCCACTATAATAACCTACTTCTTTTGATTGCATTTATTTTTAATGATTATTTTCCCTGCGTGCCAATCCAACCTGTGCTTCCAGCCCAGAAAGAGGGGGGAGGGGAGGAAGCCAGGACCGAGAAGTTGTCTTGGGCTGCACTGCCACCTACAGGTTCCGCGGAAGAACTGACGCATTGCTCTTCAAAGAGCAGTGGCCGCTGTTGAGATAAACTGGGACCTTTCTCCCTCTGCATAGGGTTGGGTAAAATAACTGAAATGAGCCCCTCAGTTTCTCTTAAACAAAATATAATAAAACAATCATAAAATATATAATAATTTTTCACTGAGTACACCCAAGGTGGTTCTAAAGAGGGAGATCCTTTTTTTTTTTAAATAAATAAAATACTTTTTTATTTTTTTTTTTTATTTCTAAAAAAGAATTTTATTAAAAAAGCACAAATGCAAAGAAATGAACAGAGGAAAATTTATGCGTCGAACCTGGACTGGTCACTTATGATAATATACATGCTACAATTCCATTCTCTCCAATCATTCCTCCTTCACCCTCTCCCACAGAGTCCCAAAGACTGTTCTAAATGCCTATGTCTCTTTTGCAGTCTCTTATACAGGGTTCAGGTTACCATTTAAGGAATGGTTCTCAGGAGCTCTTAGAAAAGAACAGTTTTCAGTATTACAACAGTTAGATTTGATTTGCAGCTTGAACTGCATAGATGGAAAAATCATTTAGAAATGGATTGTTACAAAAGTCTGAATAGGTCTATCTGGTCAGAACTACACTTCATTGCAAAACTGAAATTTATTCAAAAGTTATTCAGGCTCAAATCAGAAGCCAAGGAGTATCACGTAGATAGGAAAAAAGGACAAGGCTGATGATGTCTTGATTACTGAAGTTCTGCAAGTGACAGAATTTGACAGGTGCATTCCTAATTGTCATTATTTCAAGGGCAAAGTCAAAAGTGTGTTGTTGACAAGGTCTTTGATGTTCTCCTTAGGCAATGTCAGCTTGTACACAAACGCAAGCCATTTTAAATAAACCTGAAGAACTTGTATTTCAGGAGGATGTTATTTCCAAACAATTAGTACAATGAACACACAAGTTCAGGGAAAAGATAATTTGTCAGGCTTTGGGAGAGGTAATGATTTAGTCCACACTACTAATGGTACTTGCAATGAAAGAGGGTCAAAAACCTGAGATGAATCATTCAAGGGCTTGGGGATTTTCAGCTGCAATCTCTCTGTGACATTTTAAGCCAGGAATGATGGGCTGTTCTTTGAATTTAATAAGCACATGTACATTCAGGAACACATCCCAGGACCATAGACTGTGTGGCTCCCTTCATTTGCATCACTTCTCTGCAATCAAAAAACTTGGGATTTTAAAGTTGAAAAGACAAGAAAGCAAAGAAACAAAAAAGGGGAGAAAAAAGTTATCTTGCAGTGCAAAAATCCTATTACCCTTACTAGTACAAAATTCAAAATTAGGCAAATTATCAGTTCTACTCACTGGGAGAGGGTTATTTTGGGGATGTCAAAACATCACAGTTAAAATAACTGCTTACATTTTTGAGTACTTACAATGGTCCTGGTGCTATCTTAGGGCTTTACTCATTTATTTAGTCCTCAAACCACCATGTATGGTGGATACTATCACATCCCCATTTTACAGATGAGGTCAGTGAAATCTGGAGAGGTAAAACAAAGATCAAAACCCAGGCAGTTATTCTGACTCCTATCTATTCTTAAAAACCATGCTACTAAGCTATCTCATTAAAGAACATTTTCTATAGGACAACACAAGAAACTACTGCTTTTTCCTACAGGGTTTTTCAAGACAGTGCCTCTTGATGACTTGATGAAAGTCATTGCCTTCCTGGACCATTCCCGCTGCTACTCTGTAGGTTTCCTTTCCTGCTCAATGCCCATTCAGGTCAGATCACCTCACTAACAGAAGAGGCCATAACCCTGTTAGTGTTCAGGACCTAGTGGCTTTCCCTCTTGGATCCTTCTCTGGTTGGAGTTGAGCCAGCCCATTCTTCAGTCACCCCATGAGGAATTTCCTTTTCCCACCCAGAGTCCACATGTGCCCTCCCCTCCCAGGCCTTGGGTGAAGGTGACTTTTCTGAAGTCAATCTGAGGTAGATGTTCAATAAACAGATGAATAGGATCAATGGAGGTATTTCCGAAGCTTAATCAAGCTGGAGGCATTTTTCAATATTGATGGGGTTCCTAGCAGCTCTTCTAACCTCATCCAAGATCCCTGATGGCTAAAGATAGAATGTGGTCGATGGTCTACAGACATTCCTTGCTTTCTCTAAGATGCCCTCTGAAAAAACTGGAACACTGAAAAGCCTCAATAATAAGGATTTTTACTGGTTCAGGAAAAAAAAATCAGTCAAGAGAAATAAAACTCGCCTGCAAATGTCATTAAACTGAACACTTCTTTGTTATAGATCCTTTCCAGTGAGCGTGAAAGGAAGGTCATTTAATTGTAACCCCCAGAAACTGCCTCTGTTAATGTAACATGTTCAATTGGTTTAATTATTCAGTCTTATGCTATCAGAATATGATAAAACCTAAATTATCCATGCAGTTAGGGAAAAGGAAAAGGAGAGGGAAATGAAACTCCCAGGCACATCTCTAATATTAATTCCACTGAACCATAGCTTGTTTCTCGGGTTCAGAAGTGTTGAATGAATGAATGAACAAATGAACCAACAAAGCAACCTTTGAAGAAACAAGTAAATGAGGAAACCAAGACGGCCCAGGCGAAGCAAAGAAACGGCACCACGGAGAGCTCCAGTAATACCTCCACACGGTGGACAACCACGAAGGCCCTTCCTTCCTTGTGCCTCGGCAGGGCCTGTGGCCAGGAGACGCATGTCGTCTAAATGACTTGGCTGGCCTGGCCAGGAGTCAGCTGGCTTCAGAAGGCTGAGTCCCGCAGAGCCAGAGAACATGCATGGCATCGTGTCCGAGAGAGAGAGCACCAGAGATGGAAGCCAGAGGAGCCTATCTGAAATGGGTTTTCAGGACAAAGGAGGCTGGTGGTGGGTATTGGGAGTCAGGAGAGAGCCAAGGTGAGGACCCAAGAGGCCAGTGAGTCAAAGGAGATTGGTCCAAGCTCATTAGACTAGATGAGTGGGATCGCTGTTAGTGCCAGCACTGAAACCACAAGAATTTTATTTGTTTGGCTGGCCTTTCTTTTTGCTTTGTGTTTAATTTTTCTAAATAAGAAATACATGTACATTAAGCAAATCTCCAAAAAGATTCCAAAGGGTATCAGTTCAGTTCAGTTCAGTTCAGTCGCTCAGTCGTGTCCGACTCTCCGCGACCCCATGAATCACAGCACGCCAGGCCTCCCTGTCCATCACCAACTCCCGGAGTACACTCAAACCCATGTCCACAGAGTCGGTGATGCGGTCCAGCCATCTCATTCTCCGTCGTCCCCTTCTCCTCCCACCCCCAACCTTTCCCAGCATCAGAGTCTTTTCCAGTGAGTCAACTCGTCGCATGAGGTGGCCAAAGTATTGCAGTTTCAGCTTTAGCATCAGTCCCTCCAATGAACATCCAGGATTGATCTCCTTTAGAATGGACTGGTTGGATCTCCTTGCAGTATAAGGGACTCTCAAGAGTCTTCTCCAACACCACAGTTCAAAAGCATCGATTCTTCGGCGATCAGCTTTCTTCACAGTCCAACTCTCACATCCATACATGACCACGGGAAAAACCATTGCCTTGACTAGACGGACCTTGGTTGGCAAAGTAATGTCTCTGCTTTTTAATATACTATCAAGGTTGGTCATAACTTTCCTTCCAAGGAGCAAGCGTCTTAATTTCCTGGCTGCAATCAGCATCTGCAGTGATTTTGGAGCCCAAAAAAACAAAGTCTGACACTGTTTCCACTGTTTTTCCATCTATTTCCCATGAAGTGATGGGACCAGATGCCATGATCTTTGTTTTCTGAATGTTGAGCTTCAAGCCAACCTTTTCACTCTCCTCTTTCACTTTCATCAGGAGGCTTTTGAGTTCCTCTTCACTTTCTGCCATAAGAGTAGTGTCATCTGCATATCTGAGGTTATTGATATTTCTCCCAGCAATCTTGATTCCAGCTTGTGCTTCTTCCAGCCCAGCGTTCCTCATGATGTACTCTGCATATAAGTTAAATAAGCAAGGTGACAATATACAACCTTGACGTACACCTTTTCCTATTTGGAACCAGTCTGTTGTTCCATGTCCAGTTCTAACTGTTGCTTCCTGACCTGCATACAGGTTTCTCAAGAGGCAGGTCAGGTGGTCTGGGATTCCCATCTCTTTCAGAATGTTCCACAGTTTATTGTGATCCACACAGTCAAAGGCTTTGGCATAGTCAATGAAGCAGAAATAGATGTTTTTCTGAAACTCTCTTGCTTTCTCCATGATCCAGCGGATGTTGGCAATTTGATCTCTGGTGCCTCTGCCTTTTCTAAAACCTGCTTGAACATCTGGGAGTTCACGGTTTACATACTGCTGAAGCCTGGCTTGGAGAATTTTGAGCAGGACTTTACTAGCGTGTGAGATGAGTGAAATTGTGCGGTAGTTTGAGCATTCTTTGGCATTGCCTTTCTTTGGGATTGGAATGAAGACTGACCTCTTCCAGTCCTGTGGCCACTGCTGAGTTTTCCAAATCTGCTGGCATATTGAGTGCAGCACTTTCACAGCATCATCTTTCAAGACTTGAAATAGCTCAACTGGAATTCCATCACCTCCACTAGCTTTGTTAGTAGTGATGCTTTCTAAGGCCCACTTGACTTCACATTCCAAGATGTCTGGCTCTAGGTCAGTGATCACATTATCGTGACTATCTTGGTCGTGAAGATCTTTTTTGTACAGTTCTTCTGTGTATTCCTGCCACCTCTTCTTAATATCCTCTGCTTCTGATAGGTCCATACCATTTCTGTCCTTTATCGAGCCCATCTTTGCATGAAATGTTCCCTTGGAATCTCTAATTTTCTTGAAGAGGTCTCTTGTTTTTCCTATTCTGTTGTTTTCCTCTATTTCTTTGCATTGATCACTGAGGAAGTCTTTCTTATCTCTCCTTGCTATTCTTTGGAACTCTGCATTCAGATGCTTATATCTTTCCTTTTCTCCTTTGCTTTTCGCCTCTCTTCTTTTCACAGCTATTTGTAAGGCCTCCTCAGACAGCCATTTCACTCTTTTGCATTTCTTTTCCATGGGGATGGTCTTGGTCCCTGTCTCCTGTACAATGTCACGAACCTCCGTCCAGAGTTCATCAGGCACTCTATCTATCAGATCTAGTCCCTTAAATCTATTTCTCACTTCCACTGTATAATCATAAGGGATTTGATTGAGGTCATATCTGAATGGTCTAGTGGTTTTCCCTACTTTCTTCAATTTAAGTCTGAACTTCGCAATAAGGAGTTCATGATCTGAACCACAGTCAGCTCCTGGTTTTGTTTTCGCTAACTGTATACAGCTTCTCCATCTTTGGTTGCAAAGAATATAATCAATCTGATTTCGGTGTTGACCATCTGGTGATGTCCATGTGTAGAGTCTTCTCTTGTGTTGTTGGAAGAGGGTATACTAAATGGTAATCTCATTCTCACCCTTGGCTCCCAGTTCCCCAGTTTTCCTCCCCTGAATTTCTTCTGGGTCCTTCCATGGTAGCCTGTACATATCCAAACATAAATGTATTTGCATCCTATGTATCACAAATCATATCATATTATACTTATCAGTTCTTTATCTTTCTTTTACATTTACCAATACATTTTTGAAATGGTTCCATAAGTATGTGGAGAGCTGGTTCATCTTGATGGCTGAGTAATATTCCTTTGCACAGACCCACCAAAATTAATCCTGTTAAAATGTCTATTTACCTCCTTTGTAAACTTTGCTATAACAGATAATGCTGCAGTGATGGACATGTTGGGTGCATGTGACTATATCTGCAAAAGCAAAAACAGATAGGTTAATAAAGTTCATTTTAAATTTTGATAGGTATTGCCAAATTATTCTCCAAAGAGGTGATACCAATTAATATTCCAAACCATACTCTGGTATCCAAGACATCTGGGTTTGGAGTCTGATGTTGATGGAACAGGGTTTGATGGAACACCTACTACATGCAGACACACTTGTCCCTCACAACAAGCAGAAACTTGCTCTTCCACAGTGCTATTATTTATCAGAGAAAAGTTGGTTAAATGGTTTTTCTAAAGCTACATGACAAACCTAGGTATGTCAGTCTGCTGCTCACAAGCTGTGAGACCTTGGGTAAATGATAACTTACCCAAGAGAGGTCCTCAGGTTTCCCAAAGAATTTGTCAAAGAGCTGGAGTCATTATCTTCCAATCCTTCCAGTTCTCAGTCTGCAGTACCTTGTAATATGGCAAAAGTTCAGATGTCCCATAGGGAAAACTAAAGCAAAAGTCCTGGCTCATGAACATGCATTAACATAACTGGCACAAAAACCAGAGTCACTATGGGTCCCCTCCTCTCATGACCAGCTTAACGTTTCATATGAAACAAGAGCTAGGGAAATGGCCACAACTTAACCCAAGCCAACCCAGTAGGAATTTACCATGTATAAGAGGAGCTGAAAGGGGTGACGCTGGAGCCATGTGGGTCCTCAGAAGCTGGTGACCTCTGCACCACATTTCCCCCTTGAATCCCAGCTAGAAGTATATTCAGACAGAATTTTCTTAACCTCTACTCTCCGATTTCCTCATCTTGGTGAAGAACCTCAAAACAACTCCAAACAACTACTGTTGTTCTTTCGGTGGTTGATAATTCTGGCCTCAGTTCTCACTGAGGCTGATCTCAATGACGGCCTGATTCCAAAGACTTACTAACATTTCCTCTCCCCACAGTGTTTTCTGCTATCACTTCCTGCATAGAAAGTGTAACACAAAGATGTCAGCATGGATGTCACCTGTCCTCAACTGCTGTTCGGAAAAGTGGATAAACCTGTGAATGGGAGGGGCATCACTAAGGTTCCTAACAGGACTGCTGGACTCTGTGTGCCTGAAAGCAAAAACACTGTTCTCTGCACCTCTTTGGTCCTCTCTTCCCCACCATGCACACTTCTCAAAGCTTCTAGTTCTAGCAGGAATTCTGGAAATGTCTGAGGACTGTGTTTGTTTCCAAGGGTAACTGGAACAAATGACAACAAACTCTGTGATTTAAAACAACACATATGTATGCTATCTCAATTCTGGAGGTCAGAAGTCCAAAATCAAAGAGTTGACAAGTCCAGGCCCTCTATAAAGGCTCTAGGGGTAAATCTGGTCTATGCCTTCCTCTTAGTTTCTGGTGTTGCTGGCTATCCTTATGGTTCCTTGACGTAGCAGCTGCATTACTCTAATCTCAGAGTCCATCATCACATGCTGTCCTCCCTGCCTGCCAGTCTGCCTTCTCTTCTGATACACACACCAGTCACATGGGACTAGGAGTCACCCTAGTCCGGTATGACCTCATCTTAGTTTGAGTATATCTGCAGAGACCTTATTTCCAAGTAAAGTCACATTCACCAATACTAAAAGTTAGAATTTCCACATATCTTCTGAAGGGGATACAATTCAACCCACAACTGTGATTTAATGGAAAATGCAAATACATGAGCAAGCTCATGCTTTGCAGAAAGAAGAAAGAAAGGAGGAAGGAAAATAAGAAAGGAAAAAACTGAGTTTTTCATAAGATACACATGATAAGAATGTATCATAATTTATGTATCTAAGTATCACATCAGGATGAAAAAAGGCCATTTTAACTCGGTTTTCTGAATGTATGTCCTGCAGAGTCATTATGCGATTTGTAGTCCTTTATATAACTGACACACATGAACAGCTCTTTTCGTCTAAGACTGGTAGTTAATTTCTTCTTTTGCCTACTAGCTTGCCTATTTTAAAAAAAAAATTACCTGACAGTGAGAGCTTTGCATTAAATGCCCTGAGTATTTTAGGTTAAGGTCTTGTTTTAAGGGGGAAAAAAATTACTTCTAAGTTTAACAGGGGCTTCCCTGGTAGCTCAGTTGGTAAAGAATCCACCTGCAATGCGGGAGACCTGGGTTCAATCCCTGGGTTGGGAAGTTCCCCTGGAAAAGGAAAAGGCCAGTATTCTGGCCTGGAGAATTCCATGGATTGTATAGTCCATGGGGTCACAAAGAGTTGGACATGACTGAGCGACTTTCACACACACACACACGTGCTTAATTATAGGGCCATATGCCTCTAGTTGTCCTTTCCTTCTGGGCCTGAAACAAAGCCCCCACATGTCTTCTGCCTTTACCTCCACACTCAAGAGAAATAGAAGGAAGGAAGGGAGGGAAGGAGGGAAAAGCCAGCCCCCACTCTCAGCTCCCAGTCCTGCAAAGGAGGAAAAAGTGTGTTGGCTTGAAGACAGGAACCCTGGGCTCTCTGTCTGGCTCTGAAACCACACCAGACCATCACAAGCTGTCCAGGTACCTCACCAATTAAATACAAAGTGCTTAGGATGGATAATCCCTAAAATCCCTCTCAGCAGGGCATTCGTTCTATCCTGGGTGTCCACTCACTGGATTAGGTCCATGGAGAGGTGAGTGTTTATTCCGCTCACCATTCAGTTGAGAAATCATGAACTGGCTCTTCTTAGAACTTGAGAGCTTCCAATACGCAAGAGGGAGGGAGAAAACCCTACGGAAACCAGTCATTCTAAAAAACAGCAAGGGACTTGGCCTGCCACAAAGCAAATGCCATTGAGATGACTCTGAATGTGAATCTGAGCAAGGGCCACATTACAGTCTTATCCCTCCTTCCAAGGAGTTAAAACAACAGAAAGATGTTTCCTATAATTTTTAAGACATACGTATAAACTTAATAATACTGGACTCAGTAAATCCAATATTCTTTAACACATACATTGTCTGAGGCAGGGTGCTATAGTGGAAAGACTCAAGCAGACCTAGGTTAAATCCTATCACTGCCCTTCAAGCCCTCAGTCAACTGAGCTAAATCATTCACCTTGGTTAAGCGTGTTTCCTCTTCTGTTAAAACAGGATTTCTTTAAAGGATACTATGAGAAGATTTGTAGAAAGTCTGTGGGACACAGTATTTAGGAAATACTCATTTTTCTGACTAAAATAAGAAATATATGTCTCTCCATACCTTGCCCAATCTAAGTGAGCCACGGTCTGGCTGATGCTCTACAGTACCCTCTGGTGTCAGCTCCCTTTATGATAGCACATCTGCACAAGGTCAGCCGAACATGCCATGATGTGTATTTTCTGTTGTTCATCTGTGTACTTGCCCAGTGCTCCCACTGAAATCCCATCGAGTCTACAATCTCCAGAGTTATAAACTCTTCAAAGGACCATATCCATTTACAGCCATTTGAACAGCCTCTAAAATGATAAGAGGCACAGAGAACACATTAACCCAGTGGCTAGTGGAGAAGCCCACGGGAACACACATTCTCTCAGTCACTACACAGCTGGAATTTATCAATGGCTTCATTTTCTCCAGCGCAGAGGAGATGGCCTCTTCTGTGATCTTGTCAACTAAATGATATGTTCCTCAGGAAAAGGGAGCATACTTTTGTTTTCTTTCTGCCCAGCCTTTCAGAGAGCATTTCCTCTAATCGATGCTATGTAAGTGTTTAGTTGGCCAACTTCATGTCAGGTTGTGTTCATTTGGATAAACTTTATGTTTGAAATGATAAATGCTCATTTCCTATTTTCAAAAAGCATCTGTGAATTTTTAAAAATCACTTCACATGCAAGTATTAAAATAGGTCTCAAAATGTTTGGTTCTGTGTTTCTATTTAGGTTCTCAAAATTAGAAGATGAAAAGGCAAACTATGGAAGAGTATAAAAGCATTCTTCCTTTATAACATTTAAATCACTTAATAACTTACAAAGAAAAAAATTAAGGTACACAATTATTGTATTGTGGCAGTAGTGAGACTAATAGCCCACCGAAGTACCAATCCACAGAAACTGTAATATGTTGTTACCTTATTGGCAAAAGGATCTTTGTGGATGTGACTAATGATCTTGAGATGCAGAGGGCATTCTGGATTATTCAGGTCATCTCAAGAAAATCACAAGGGTCCTTAGAAGAGAAGGAGCAAGGGAGGAAAGTCAGAACCAGAAAGAGATATGAAGGCAGAAAAGGAAGTTGAATGATGTCACTGCTGGAGGGCAGGGGAAGTGATGTCATGCCAGGAGCCATGGAACGTGGGCAGCCTCTAAGGAGCTGGAAACAACAAGGAACAGATCCTCTCTGCAATCTCCAGAAGAAATTCCATCCTGTCAACATTGTGATTTTAGTCCATGAGACCCACTTTGTACTTGTGGCCTTCCAAAACTGTAAGATCACTTTATGCTGTTTTCATTCATAGGGTTTGTGGTAATTTGTCAGATCAAGAAGAAAAACAAGACAAAATACATATAACATACGAATTATTGGGGGGGAGGGTTGATAACAAAATTAAGAGGTGTTACTTGTAAACAAACTAGAAAGATTAATGGATTAATTGTATTTATATTTTTTGAGTATTAGCAGAAAATAATCTTATCCATAGACCTTGGGTAACTCATAGGAAGTGAGAAGGATTAAGAACCAGTGCAGATTGCAGATTACAAGCAGATATCAAGCAAGGGGAGCTCAGTCCTGGGGAGTACAGCCACGGCCATGCCCCAGAGGCTCCAGGGTCCAGCCAAGACACTGCCACTGTAGCACTCCTTCTACCATCACTGTGGAGTGAGTGATTTAATAACTACCTTTAAATCTGTATCACTCCTTTAGAGATAGGTACTAAGTCTAGGTTGTACACATAAGCCTGGGTTTTAGGAGATGCAGAGAGGAATGCTTGTTTCTTTAAGTTTAATTTTCTCTCAGGATCTGTGGAGTTCTGCTTCCCACTAACATCCGTGGTGTAGGATTACAGCTAAAGAGGAAGGGTACTCAGACGCTGGTAGTATAGAAAGTGACAAATGGCTGTCAGAGAGTCTGAGAGCCTGAATTATCTAGCACAGTATTTAATTAAGAAATTTAAAATTCTATTGTGAAGACCCATTTGTCTGTAGTAAGGAAAAACAGAGGCAGGTGATTCAAAAACTTTTGAATGAAATTCAAGTATCTGAATTAGAGAATATTTGAAAACTGTGTTCCATGTAACACTAATCCACCTCTTCCACCCCTCCCTTCCTCTTTATTTCCTCCCTTTCTTTCTTCCTCCCTCCTTCTGGACACATCAGTTGAAAGTCCAATGAGCTACTCTCTGGAAATAAGGCTTACTAGAGACGTGCAACCTGGGAGGATCTAGTGAGAGTGGGTACAGAATGTCTGTGGCAGTACAGGCAGGGGGAGTGTACAGCGCTCGCTCCTTCCCTCCCTCTCCCCCTCCTTGCTTCCCTTCCTCCCTCCCTCCTTCTCTCTTTTGTTTTATAGTCCATGCAATCTCCCACCAAGAGGCAGAAACAGAATAATCCTATGAGGCAGAATGAACAGCTAATCTAAACAGCAGGGCATGAAGGGAAGGAAGCAGGACTCCATCAGCATGTGGAGGCAAGGACAGGAGAGCACAGCTGAGATAGAACTGGGGTCAGGCTCTCCCCACATTCTGTCCTCAGACAAAAAGATGGTGTAATGGCACTTGATGATGACAGCTTTCTCTTTTTTTATTTTAAATGGACTTTTTTGGGGGGGGTTCCCTTCAGTATTATTGAGATATAATTGACATGCATTGTTTAGGCTTGCAGTGTACAGCATAATGACTTACATACATTGTGAAAGTCTTATCACAAATTTAGTGAACATCCATCATTTCATTTAGATAAAAAATTTTTTTAAAAAGGGAAAAGTTTTTCTTGTGTTGAGAACTCCTACATCTTCTCTCTTAACTTTCATGTATAGCATTATCTATATTTAGATTACAGCTTTCTTAAGTCACAAGGCTCCAAGGTTGACCAGTATCATTTTTTTTAATTTATTTATTTTAATTGGAGGCTAATTACTTTACAATATCGTATTGGTTTTGCCATACAATGACATGAATCCGCCCCGGGTGTACATGTGTTCCCCATCTTGAACACCCCTCCCACCTCCCTCCCCATACCATCCCTCTGGTTCATCCCAGTGTACCAGCCCCAAGCATCCTGTATCATGCATCAAACCTGGACTGGCGATTCGTTTCACATATGATAATATACATGTTTCAATGCCATTCTCCCAAATCATCCCACCCTCGCCCTCTCCCACAGAGTCCAAAAGACTGTTCTATACATCTGTGTCTCTTTTGCTGTCTTGCATACAGGGTTATTGTTATCATCTTTCTAAATTCCATATATATGCATATACTGTATTGGTATTTTCTTTCTGGCTTACTTCACTCTGTATAATAGGCTCCAGTTTCATCCACCTCATTAGAACTGATTTAAATGTATTCTTTTTAATTGCTGAGTAATACTCCATTGTGTATATGTACCACAGCTTTCTTATCCATTCGTCTGCAGATGGACATCTAGGTTGCTCCCAGGTCCTGGCTATTATAAACAGTGCTGCGATGAACATTGGGGTACACATATCTCATTCAATTCTGGTTTCCTCGGTGTGTATGCCCAGGAGTGCAATTGCTGGGTCATATGGCAGTTCCGTTTCCAGTTTTTTAAGGAATCTCCACACAGTTCTCCATAGTAGCTGCACTAGTTTGCATTCCCACCAGCAGTGTAAGAGGGTTCCCTTTTCTCCACATCCTCTCCAGCATTTATTGCTTGTAGACTTTTGGATAGCAGCCATTCTGACTGGCGTGAAATTGAACCAGTATCTTTTTGCACCCGGCAAAGTCTCCCATCCTTGGATCTCCCTTCAGTATCTTTCTCAGAATATTCCTGTGCTGAATCTCTTACTTCCTGTATTCTGTGTCATTTACTCTTCCTTTGTTGGAACAAGTTCTCCAAGAACTTCTTTTAAAAGCAATTATAGTGTATGGAAGAGTCTTCTGAGATTGTGAATGTCTTGAAAATGTCGACATTTTACTAACAATTTGGCTAGATACAGAATTAAAGTTTAGAAATTATTTTCTTTCAGAAATGTGAAAGCATTGTTTCACTGGCTTGTGCTTCTGGTGTCTCCATTGCAGTATGCACAGCCATTCTAATTCTTGTTTCCTAATTTTATTTCTTCTTTTCTCTGGAAACTTGCAGAGACCCTAGGCATAGGGTCCTAAGAACCTTGTACTCTATCTTCATTCCTTCTTCTGGTTTCTAGATAGGCTGTTTCAATCTGTCTTTTGGTTCTGTAAGTTTGTCTGGAGTGTTTACATCATCCTGATTTCTCTGCTGTTGCCTTCTGGAATAGCTATTTTTGGATGTTGGCCTTCCTTTCTCTCCTGGTTTCTCTTTGTGCTTTTCTTTCTGGAAGAATCCTTGAATCTGTATTCCTAACTGTGGTATAGATTGTTTACTTTTTTAAAACTTTTACTGTCATATTTCTAAGAGCTTATTTCTGCTCTATGAATGTTCTTCATTGATAGTTGCTGCTGCTGCTGCTGCTAAGTCGCTTCAGTCGTGTCCGACTCTGTGCGATCCCATAGACGGCAGCCTACCAGGCTCCCCCATCGCTGGGATTCTCCAGGCGAGAACACATTGATAGTACCTTGTTCTTATTTCATGGCTACAATAGTCTTGTCTCTCTCTAAATATATTAATGATACCTTTTTTTCTCTGCATAAGCTCTAGTCCCCCCCACCCACCCCAGGTTGATATTTTTCTGTTTATTTGCTCTCAGTTTTACATGTTAGAGCCTTTCCATAAAAATCCATTGACCCTTCAATTGCTCGGAGGAGCTAAAATCCTGATTGAAAGCTGCGAGTAATGGGAGCAACTTGCCAACTTTGAACTTTACTGTAGGGTGAAGAGGACAGGGCCTATTTCTTAGAAAGGGATCTTAGCTGACCAGTATTACAGGGAAAAGTCTTTCAGTCTCTGAAAGATAAAGGCATCAGTGTCCTAAAAGCTCAGCTTTTAGCACTAAGCACTCAGATAGGGTCACTTAACTCTCCTGCTTTTTGAATAGTACCAACACAGTCAACAGTGCCCGGCATAGCCCCTGATCTAGCATCCCTCGCTTTCACTCCAGAAAATACATCTCCAGACTTTGGTCACAGTAGTAGTGGCACAGCATGGGAAAATATTTAAGAACAGAACTGCTTCTCAAACTGCTTCCCCCTGCCCACCTTCCCTTTTAAACCCTCTGCTTCCACCAACTCCTGAGCTTTGGGAGAAATCTGCAGTGTAAATCTAGATTACTCTCAGCTTTCCCCCACTACTGGCTTCAGATTCAGCTTTCTTAGGCTGTTACCTCATTTCCAAACTTTTCAGTTTCATAACTTTGTTGCTATTGTCTTCTGCCTTTGCAGGTTTGTACCTTTAAAAGAAATATCCATTTGATTCTAGTTTCAATAGAGTTTTAGAGAGAAGAAAAATGATATACCATCTCACCCCAGAAAACATTCAATATTTCTGATTCTTAGCCCAGTTATCTTCAATCTTTAAACCTTCCTTACTTCCTCAGCCCATGTTCATGGCTGTAAGAGGGATGATTAAATCAGGTTATTTTCAGAGCTGCAGCTTTAAGGCAGGAGTAGACTATGCAACACATTCCTGCAAGGGCCAACACATTTTATCCTTAAACTTTAGCACACTGGATGGTCAAGAACTATTAGCCACAGGCATCTTTTTCTTCTGTGAGATTTAGCTTGCTAACATATAAAACAGCATATATGGTGTGAGCACCAGGCTCCCCTTGCTTGGAGCCTCAAGGGGTATGTATGTATTAGCAGTAAGCAGTAGATCAGAGGTGCAGGACAGAGCAGGGAACCAAGCACTCCTTCCCACAGTAGGCTTCCAGGCTGAAGCAGCCCTGAATGAGAGCTTATAAAAGACTAACATCTCTAAATCAAGTTTGGAGTTTTGATTACTACATGGGAATTCTCATCTGAATATACTACGTTTGCAGCTTCTCACTCAGGGTAGGGGTACTAATAATACTTGGGGTCATGGACTCATTGGGTCTATGGATAAAAACCCCTATTTCTATCTCAGATGGGAAAAAAATTACAGGTTTTCAGTCAATGCCCACCAGAATGTAATCTGCTTGAGAATCTGTCTTACCCACTCCACTTCCCTAGTGTCTAGAATCATATCCAGGACATGGTTGAGCTCAATAAACACAAGTGAATTAGTGAGGGAACAGTTAGGAGGGAGATCACCAAGGGTCTGAGAGATCATGATAAAAGGTTTTGGGGTTTTATCTGAGATAAAATATCTATTTCTGGAATAACCTATCAATAAGAGATGATATTTGTGGGAAATTAAAGAACATTAATTTTACTTCTAAAACCACACTGGAACAACTCATAAGACTCCCCATGAAGAGATCTTTATCCAGCTCCTGAGTTGTACCCTGCTGCACAGCAATGGGAAGATGTGCCAGAAAACTGGGGTTGAAAAATTTTTAGAAAGCCAAAATCCTAAGAACAGTGTGGGACTCTACGAAAATATATTTCAAATGCCATGGAACATGGTTTATGCACTGCCACCCTGCAAGGTCAAAAGTTAAAGAGTCTTACAACTAAATTTCCACTCTCTGAAAATATTTAAGAAATATAAATTCACAAATAAACCTGATACACAGATGCAGAAAAAAAAATTTTAAATGGGTAATTATTCCTAAAATTTTGCACATGAAAATTTATCTTGCCCTGCAATTTCGAGTTGAAGCATTTGTGCCTATTTTCCATTTTCAGCTATGAAGACATATCTTAACATCTAGATCTGGATAGAAGAGATGTTATTTTTACTTTAAGGCTTGCAAAACAATAGACTTTGCTAGGGATGTATTCTCATTTTGTGGTGTTTTGCGTATATCCACTGGAAATCCCTGTTGACAGGCTACATCCTAGTATTAACATAAAGGTTAGTTTCCATGTAGTTAGAAATCACGACCACTACATTTACTGTCATTTAGATTCAAAATCTTGGTCAGCAGTCTTGTATATTCTTAATCCCTTCAACTACTTCATCTAATCAGCCTTTAATAAATGGAAATGCTATACTTATAAGTACTCCATTCACAACTTTACATTCTAACTCCATGGGCCTCATTTTCCTTTGTGATTTCCTTCTCTTTTAATCAAGAATATATGTGAGGGGTTAATGAACTTATGTCAAAATGAATCCTCTACAATGCCCCATCCCCAGGTAACGGTAAATTTCAGGAGTTGTCATGTACTTATGGTAGTACCCGGGGTCCTGAATCAATGGTGCTTCAAATTTTTCTTTTTTAATTGACTGATCAAAGTGCCAGGTACTGTTCCAAGCCCTTTTCATACATTAACTCATTTAGTGTTCGTAACAACTCTATGAGAAACCTACTGTCATCACCCCTATTTTACCAATGAAGAAGCTGGGATACACAGAGGTTATGCCCCTTGCTCATAGTTACCTACTAGTAAGTATGTGGGGCCGGGTTCAAACCAGGCAGGCTGGCTGCAGAGTTCATACCCCTGGCCACTAAATATGCTGTCTGTTATTTATACTGTCCTTGTCCACTGTGTATGCATGTCTCTGTGTATGTGTGCCTGCAAAAACTCTGCAAATCCTGCCTCGAATAGTTAATTTTTGAAGGACTGTGTAAAGCAGAGGGGAAGCAGCAGCAAGCAGGGATAAAGCTCAGGGCATATGTCTAGCTGAACAAATATAAGAACAGTAAGGATGCTGACCAGTTGGAAAGGGTGCTACACAAAAGATAGCAGGCGGCATCATCCTGGTTTGGGGTCAAGAGGGTAAACTTCCTGAAGGAAGTGATGTTTACGCTAAAGCAAAAGGGGACTTCCCTAGTGTTCCAGTGGCTAAGAATCTGTGCTCCCAATGCATAGGGCTCAGGTTTGATCCCTGGTCAGGGAACTAGATATCACATGCTGCAACTAAGAGCTCACAGGCTGCCACTAAGACCTGGCTCAGCCAAATAAAAAAATAAACATTAAAAAAAAAAATACTAAAAGAAAAGGATGAACAAAAGTTAGCTATCTGGAGGGCAGGGGCCAGGCAGTGGGGGGGTCAGAGAAAGGAACTAACCCCTGAGATCATGAGGATGGCCAGAGCACATCCTGAAAATTTTCTACGACAGCCTTACTATTGCTAACCATCACACTCCAAGCTGGTCAGCTGGCTGAGATGACAAGGCTGTGTCACAGCACTGCAGACCATATGTTCATCCTCTTCTCACCCAGGCCAGAAAACAACAGTGTTTTAAGGCACGGTTTCCTGAAGGCACATCCTAGAACTAAAACTGCTTCAGAGATGCCTGCAGCCATGCTGAAAGGGAACACCCAGAAGGCCCAAGTAAGCATGCTACACTGAATTTATAATGCAGAAAACATTTGTAGTTCCTTGGACATTTGCATTGCTATAAAAATTATACTTTATGGGATAATTATTAATGGTTTGAAGAGACATAAACAGTACAAACGAAATATAGCTGATACTATGAAAATGTAAGCCATGTAAATCAAAATCATATAACAATTATTCAATACACAGAGGCCTACTTAATATATCCATATAAAATTTCTTACACACATATGCAATAAAAGCCCACAAAAACCATCACTCTAAAGTCATTCACTATACAAATATGAAAATAAATCTTTATCTTTAACCTCAGTTTATCTTCAGCAAGAGGGTTGTGTGGTTTAGCTTTATGCAAATCACACTTAGTATTAAATAATCAAATGTCACATATGTCATATAAAGCAGCAAGTGGAAAAAAATAAATTATGAAAATGTACGAGGCTAAAAGTTAACAGTGAAAAATGTCTCCATCTTCAATGTTCTTTTCCATGATGAAACTAAAATATTATCCAATGTATCAGGATACATAAAAGAGTGGAGCATAATTGTGATTTTAAAATCTCTCAAAGGAAAAATTGAGCCAAGATGAGTTACTTGCACAGAACTATGCAAATGTATTGAATTAAGTCTAAGTTTAAAACATTAGATACTTTTGTTCTTACCAAAAATATTATTTAAACTTGTGAACACCTTCATGAAATCAAATGCTGATAATAATCTTGATTTCCATTGCAAAGCAACAGAAAGAGCTTTTGTTTAAACAAGATTGCTAACTGGAACTTTAAGTCTCTAATTTGGATTTTATTGCAAAAATATTTATCCAGGTTCAAATAGCTAAAGATGATGGCTTTGTCTATCAGAGGTACCGTTGTAATCTAATCAGTTTGGGTAAGCTGGTGGTAAAACCCAGAAGCAAAGAACAAGATGATACTTCTATATCAAAGGTACATTCTTATATATAAATTGTAAAACAAATATTGACACTTTGCTACATGGAACTGTTTTAATTTAACAAAAAGGGATGTTCTTAGATTACTTAGTACAATAAGTAAGAACTATTATTTCTGTTTTTCTCAGCAAGCTACTTGGCCTGGCCCTATGAACCAAGGTAAATTCAAGTCTCTGTCTGGGAATAACTTGATTGGTTCAGGTTACTGAAAACCAAAGCCTGAATACCGGGCCTCAGTGAGCCAGCCTGCGGTCAGGTGTTGACTCCTTCAGCTCTTAAAGACATTTTGGTGGGGAAGTCTGGGAGGCAACATAGCTTCCAGCGAGCAGGACCTACCAGGCTGTGTGCAAGAGTAAGTCATCAGTCACCTCAGACAAAAGACTCTGACTTGCCTGTCCCTTAACCACAATACCCCTTCAAAAGAGATGACTTTCCAAAATCACACAGAACATTTTATTCACTGTTCATTATTTAAGAAAGAGAATGCAGGGAGAGTTAGGAAATTTACATTATATTGGAGATTATGCTTCTAAACCATGGATAGATTCAAGCATGCATACTTTCATTTGGCAAGATGTTAAATTATTCTAAGAACTAGTATATTTTTTTTTCAGTCAGTTCAGTTCAGTTGCTCAGTCATGTCCGACTCTTTGCAACCCCATGGACTAGAGCACGCCAGGCCTCCCTGTCAAACACCAACTTCAAGAGTTTACTCAAACTCATGTCCATTGAGTCAGTGATGCTATCCGACCATCTCATCCTCTGTCGTCCCTTTCTGTTCTCGCCTTCAATCTTTCCCAGCATCAGGGTCTTTTCCAATGAGTCAGCTCTTCACATCAGATGGCCAAAGTATTGGAGTTTCAGCTTCAACATCAGTCCTTCCAATGAATGTTCAGGACCGATTTCCCTTAGGATGGACTGGTTTGATCTCCTTACAGTCCAAGGGACTCTAAAGAGTCTTCTCCAACACCACAGTTCAAAAGCATCAATTCTTCGGCACTCAGCTTTTTTTATAGTCCAACTCTCATATCCATACATGACCACTGGAAAAACCACAGCCTTGACTAGATGGACCTTTGTTGACAAAGTAATGTCTCTGCTTTTTAATATGCTGTCTAGGTTGGTCATACCTTTTCTCCCAAGGAGTAAGTGTCTTTTAATTTCATGGCTGCAGTGACCATCTGCAGTGATTTTGGAGATCAAAAAGTAAAGTCTGCCACTCTTCCCACTGTTTCTCCATCTATTTGCCATGAAGTGATGGGACCAGATGCCATGATCTTTGTTTTCTGAATGCTGAGCTTTTAGCCAACTTTTTCACTCTCCACTTTCACTTTCATCAGGAGGCTCTTTAGTTCTTCTTCACTTTCTGCCATAAGGGTGGTGTCATCTGCATATCTGAGGTTATTGGTATTTCTCCCGGCAATCTTGATTCCAGCTTGTGTTTCATCCAGCCCAGCGTTTCTCATGGTGTACTCTGCATATAAGTTAAATAAACAGGGTGACAATATACAGCCTTTTCCTATTTGGAACCAGTCTATTGTTCCATGTCCAGTTCTAACTGTTGCTTCCTGACCTGCATACAGATTTCTCAAGAGGCAGGTTAAGTGGTCTGGTATTCCCATCTCTTTCAAAATTGTTCACAGTTGATTGTGATCTACACAGTCAAAGACTTTGGCATTAATGAGACATAATTCATATACCATAATATTCACCATTTCAAATACACAATTTAGTGGGTTTTAGTATATTCACAAGCTGTACAACATTCAGTTCAGTTCAGTTCAGTTCAGTCGCTCAGTCGTGTCCGACTCTCCGCGACCCCATGAATCACAGCACGCCAGGCCTCCCTGTCCATCACCAACTCCTGGAGTACACTCAAACTCATGTCCACAGAGTCGGTGATGCCATCCAGCCATCTCATTCTCCGTCGTCCCCTTCTCCTCCCACCCCCAACCTTTCCCAGCATCAGAGTCTTTTCCAGTGAGTCAACTCATCGCATGAGGTGGCCAAAGTATTGGAGTTTCAGCTTTAGCATCAGTCCTTCCAATGAACACCTAGGATTGATCTCCTTTAGAATGGACTGGTTGGATCTCCTTGCAGTATAAGGGACTCTCAAGAGTCTTCTCCAACACCACAGTTCAAAAGCATCGATTCTTCAGTGATCAGCTTTCTTCACAGTCCAACTCTCACATCCATACATGACCACGGGAAAAACCATAGCCTTGACTAGACGGACCTTGGTTGGCAAAGTAATGTCTCTGCTTTTTAATATACTATCAAGGTTGGTCATAACTTTCCTTCCAAGGAGCAAGCGTCTTTTAATTTCATGGCTGCAATCAGCATCCGCAGTGATTTTGGAGCCCCAAACAAATAAAGTCTGACACTATTTCCACTGTTTCTCCATCTATTTCCCATGAAGTGATGGGACCAGATGCCATGATCTTTGTTTTCTGAATGTTGAGCTTCAAGCCAACCTTTTCACTCTCCTCTTTCACTTTCATCAAGAGGCTTTTGAGTTCCTCTTCACTTTCCTCTTCACTGACATAAGGGTAGTGTCATCTGCATATCTGAGGTTATTGATATTTCTCCCGGCAATCTTGACTTGCTTCTTTCAGCCCAGCGTTCCTCATGATGTACTCTGCATATAAGTTAAATAAGCAAGGTGACAATATACAACCTTGACGTACACCTTTTCCTATTTGGAACCAATCTGTTGTTCCATTTACAGTTCTGACTGTTGCTTCCTGACCTGTATACAGGTTTCTCAAGAGGCAGGTCAGGTGGTCTGGGATTCCCATCTCCTTCAGAATGTTCCACAGTTTATTGTGATCCACACAGTCAAAGGCTTTGGCATAGTCAATGAAGCAGAAATAGATGTTTTTCTGAAACTCTCTTGCTTTCTCCATGATCCAGCGGATGTTGGCAATTGGATCTCTGGTGCCTCTGCCTTTTCTAAAACCTGCTTGCATTACCACAATACAATTCCAGAACATTTTCATCATCCCCCAAAGAAACTATACCCATTAGTAGTCACTCTGTTTCTCCTTCACCAGCCCCTGGCAGTCACTTGCTGGGGTGTGCTTTTTAAGTGAAATGTGACAACTTTCCTGCACATTATGTTTTCAGTAGTGTGTTGCTTTATATGTTATCATCAGATCTTTTAACACAGAATTCAAACCATGACCTTTATAAGTATTGTGAGATTTAAAAATACCCTCTTCTATACACAAACTTTTTCTCTTGCAAAAATATTTTCATTCTTTATACATAAAAAATAAATTTTTCTGTCTGCACTGGAGTTTAAAACGTTACTATTTTTCCCCTCAATTAAATTCTGTTCTTGTATAAAAAGTGAGAAGAATCAATGCTCCAATATTTAAAAATAATGAATGATAAGAGTCCTTATTACCTGTGGCCATCATGCTCTCCTTCCCACTACTTTGAGCTGAAAGGGTCCAGGTCTGAAAGGCCATGCTGCCTGCTTACAGAGGAGGAAAATGGATCTATGTGGGCTGGTGACCACAAGACTAGTTAACAGTACAGCTAGGATGGTAACCCCCATTTCCTAGTTTTCCAGTATTGAATGTTGGAAGTAAATGTTATAGGTTATCTACAAAGTCAGCAATCTTCTATAGCTTTGATCTAAGCATATGATTTTTTTAACCACTTTAAAAACATTTACATGCCATCTGGTAAGATTTTGTAATGACAAAACAGGTATATTTAATCAGAGAGTCCAAATCATTCACTGAAACACAGCAAAAAAAAAAAAAAAAAGCCAAGGTTCTGGAGGGACCCCAGAGCACCGCTCAGATTCCACATATAGTAACTCTCCACACGACAGTGTCCACAGTATGCACCGCTCTACATAAGAAGCAAACAAGCCACATACATTCAGTTCTTTGAGAATGAAGGCTTCACGGGCCAAGGATGTTTGGGATTTAACTACTGCAACAATTCTTATCTGGGTTGACTTTTTGGAACTGGTCCCACTCAGATTGGTAATTGTCATCCTCATTTTCATCTTTTTTTTTTTTTTTTTTTACTTCCCTGGAGAGAGAAAAAGACAGAGAGAGAAAGGAGATTACTGAAGTATAAAACTGAACCATAAACAGAGAAACAAAATGGCACTGCTGAGCACTTGCTATGCACTACCCAGACAGCATTCTAAATCCTTTGTAGGTCCTGACTTATTCCTTGTAACACTATGTGATTTTGTTGTGACCCACATTATATGTGAGGAAATGAAAGAAAAAAAGTGAAGAAATTTCCCTTGGGTCACAAAGCTGAAGAAGTGGCAGGGCTGGGATTTCAACCATGCAGGTGGGCTCCAGTGCCCGCATTCTGAGCACCAGACCACACCCTCATGCATGCATGCACACACACACCCAAATGCATACATACATGTATAACACTCACATGCACACACAGGCTGCTCCTGCCCTCTCTTGTGGTTTCACATGATTTATAATCTGCCACACATAGCTCACTGCTTAGGACTCTGGAACATGACTCCCGTGTCCAGCTAATGCTTATGATAAAAGTCATTGCTTTGTTACCATTTATGATCATGGAGATAACAGATGGTTAAAATCCAGGGGGAAAAGTCTTCCTCTTGCCTATTCCTAAATTTCTTGCAGAATTAACTTCTACAGGCAATATTGGACCAAAGATCTCCACAATCTTAAGAAAAAGAAGTCTCCTGCCCCTGGGGATGTGTGGGAAATATACCCTCTGACAAGCTGAACCGCAGTCTCTGGGTGAGGAGAATGTGACAGCTCGTCCCCAAGAGTTCCACCTCCCTGCAGTGTCTGGCCCTTCCCATGAAGAGGTGAAGCTTGAGCCGCTCCCCCATGGCCAGTACCTACCTGCTCTGTGACTGCTCAGACCAGTAGAAAAGTGAGGAAAGGGTGTGCTGACACTTTCAAGCCAGGCATTAGTAAGGTCTAGAGACCTCCATGGTGACCCAGTGGCCAAGACTCTGTGCTCCCAATGCAGGGGACCTAGGTATGATCCGTGGTCAGAGAACTAGATCCTGTATACCACAACTAAGACCTGGCATAGCCAAATAAATAAATGTTTTTTTAAAAAAAGGTCTGGCCACTCTGAGCTGTGATAAAAGCAGCCCAGGGATCTTCACTGGAGAGAAGCCAGCAGAGAGGACCCGAGGGCTGAGATGCACAGGGAGGAGCATCCTGGCAGCAGACAGGCAAAGTGCGTCTAACTCCATGTCCATCTGACTGCAAACACATGAGAGAGAGGAACTGTGGACACTCCAGTGAGATCCAGTCAACTCCAATAATTATAAAAACTGAAAAGCAGTGTTTTAGGCAACTACAGTTTGGGCGGTTTGTTACAGAGCAGTAGACGCTGATTCCCAGGACAGTGACGCTGTTCAAGAGGAATAGACTGTAATCCACAAATGTCATTTAAAATGTTTCAGCAGCCACATCCGAAATGTAAAGAGAAATAGGTGAAATTAATTTTATTAATATATTTTAACTCAGTATTGCAAAGATATTATCATTTCAGCATGTTACCAATAAAAATATCAATGAGGTATTTTGCAATGTTTATACCATCTTCAAAAGCCAGTATTTATTTAATACATTCTGCACATCTCAGCTTGGATCAGCCACACTTCAGGCAGCCAATGGTCAGCACAGCCCAAGAAGGAGCTGATTTGCGCTAATCTTTGAAAACCACTGCCCTATGACTAGGGGGAAAAGGAAAAACTAATTCTTGCTCTTTAGAGTTCATAAAGAGTCTGATGCTGAGAGGGACTGGGGGTGGGAGGAGATGGGGACGACAGAGAATGAGATGGCTGGATGGCATCACCGACTCGATGGACATGAGTTTGAGTGTACTCCGGGAGTTGGTGATGGACAGGGAGGCCTGGTGTGCTGTGATTCATGGGGTCGCGGAGAGTCGGACGCGACTGAGCGGCTGAACTGAACTGAACTGAACTGAAACACTATGCTACATGTTTTCACATATTCTTTATTTAATACACGCAATGCACACCCACAAAATCCTGACAGGTAACAGGTGAGCATCAGTCTACTTACTTCACAGATGAGGAAACAAAGACTCAGGAAAAGAAGGGAGTTGAAGCTTCTTCACAGTTCAACCCATAAACCCTATCAGACTCAATTCAGACTTTTAACCTCCAGAACTATATGACGATACATTTTTATTGCTTAAATCACTAGGCCAATGGGGATTTGTTACAGTGACAACAGAAAATTCACCCAACTTTCAAATGCAAAATAGCAACCATTTGGTCATTCAACAGATGTCTGATTTATGCCAAGCTCTGGGATCCTCAGCCAGTGACCTTTGAGAGAGACAGATGTCTTCTAAATAAATCACTAGCGGGTGCCTGAAAGAAAGCTGCTAACACACAAGCACAGCGTTTGCAGGAACACAAAGGGTGCACTACAGCCATGCTGGGGTGAGGGGAAGGCAGGCTTTGTGGAGATGGAGTTTCATGGAGACTTTGACAGTGGAGCAACCTCTTGATGGGATAGGAATTCACATCCATTTAATGAGGGAGATCCTAGGTGTAGGAAAGAGCACACACGAGGCAAAGAGGCATAAAAGAACGTGGCCATGACAGGAAGCAAAGTTTGCTGTGTCTATAGACTATCAGTCATTTGGGAAGCAAGATAAGAGATGCAAACAAAGGTAGGTGATGCTGGGCTCTGAAGGACTATTTGCCACTTGCTAGGGAACTTGCACTCTCTGCTGTAGGTAGAACACCAATGTGGGGGTACAAGAAAGAAAGTATGAACTGGATTTTCACTTATAAAGATTACCCTGATTACAGGGTAAAGAATGAACTGATGTTGGAGAAATTCTGAGGCAGAAACTTAGGTGCCTCCTGAACTAACTGGGGTAGGAAATTCCCAGGCCTAAAGAAGAGCAAAGAGAGAGAAAAAACATGGACAGATTCAAGAAAGATTACAGAGAGGTCACTAAGTCAATAGGGACCCAGAACCCACTAAAGGTAGGTGATGGAGAAAGCCAGGAAGGAGTCAAGACTGATTCTGGGTGACTGTTTTTTAGTGATAATGTTGGTAGTTCCTGAGAAAGGGAATATAGAATGAGGAATAATTTTAGAGAAAAATTAACACCTTAGATTTTAGATATGTTGGGGGCAGTCATGCCTATGGAATTTCCATCTGTTGGTGGGTGGGAATGTGATCATGGCATTTTTTTTTAAAGATGGAGATTAAAATACAGAAAAATACAGAAATTGGAAGTCATCAGCTAGACAAAGTTCTAGAAACCATGAGGGTAGAAAACAGTCAAGAGGAAGAGAGAACAGAATCTTCAGATTACCAACATTAAAGACAAGCTAGAGGTTCAGAGTAGCAAAAAGTCCCAATTTTGCCACTTAGTATTAGGTTGGTGCAAAAGTAATTGTGGTTTTTCATTGTTGAACTTTGCTGTTTTGATACTGGAATTCATTCTTAAATAAATGCAGCTCTGTTATACATCATTTTAATGTGCATTTCTCACTTTATGTTTTTTACTAACATCTTATTATTCGCTGTTTATTTCATATTTATTTTAGACTATAGAAATTATGTTAGACAAAAAGCAAATTTGAGTGATTTTCTTATTCGAATTCAAAATGTGTCATAAAGAAGTGAAGACAGCTCACAACATTAACAGTGCATTTTCCAGGAACTACTAACTAACATACAGCGCAGTGGTGGTTCAAGAAGTTTTGCGAAAGAGTGGAGAGCCTTCAAGATGAGGAGCCCAGTGGCTGGCCATCAGAAGTTGACAATAAATTGAGAAGATCATCTAAGCTAATCCTCTTACAATTGCACAAGAAGTTGCCAAAGAACTCAATGTCAACCATTCTACGGTTGTCTGGCACCTGAAGCAAATTGGAAAGGTGAAAAAGCTCAATAATTGGGTGCCTCATGAGCTGACGGAAAATCAAACAAAAAAAATCATTTTGAAGTGTCGTCTTCTCTTATCCTATGCAACAACAACAAAACCATTTCTCAATCGGATTGTGACATGCAACAAAAAGTGGATTTTGTAACAACAACCAGTGACAACCAGCTCAGTGGTTGGACCAAGAAGAAACTCCAAAGCACTTCCCAAAGCCAAAATTTGCACCCAAAAAAGGTCAAGGTCACTGTTTGTTACTCTGCTGCCTGTCTGATCGACAACAGCTTTCTGAATCCTGTCGAAACCACTACATCTGAGAAATATGCTCAGTAAATTGATGAGATGCACTGAAAACTGCAATGCCCGCACCCAGCATTGGTCAACAGAATGGGCCCAATTCTTCCCCATGACAACGTTCAACCACATGTCACACAACCAACAGTTCAAAAATTGAACAAATTAGGCTATGAAGTTTTACCTCATTCACCATATTCACCTGACCTCTCACTAACCAACCACCATATCTTCAAGCATCTCAACAACTTTTTGCAGGAAAAACACTTCCACAACCATCAGGAAGCAGAAAATGCCTTCCAAGAGTTCAGTGAATCCTGAAGCAGGGATTTTTACACTACAGGAATGCATGTGTGTTCAGTCACTCAGTTGTGTATGACTCTTAGTGAACCCATGGACTGTAGTCCACCAGACTTCTCTGTCCATGGGCTTTTCCAGGCAAGAATACTGGAGTAGGTTGCCACTTCCTCCTCCAGGGGATCTTCCCGACCCAGGGATCGAACCTGCATCTCTTGTGCCCCTTCTTTGTCAGGTGGATTCTTTACCATTGCACCACCTGGGAAACCCGAACTACAGGAATAAATAAACATTTCTCGTTGGCAAAAAAATGTGTTGATTGTAATGGTTCCTACTTTGATTAATAAAGATGTGTTTGAACCTAGTTATAATGATCTAAAATTCACTGTCCAAAAGAAACCACAGTTACTTTTGTGCAAACCTAACAGCTGTGTCAGTTCGAGAAAACTGATTAAGCAGTCTAATTTCCCATTTTCTTATGTACAATGGGTGTAATAATCACAGCATCCTCATGACAACTCACATCTCTCCCTTAGTCATACATATCGTATGACTGCCTGGTCATATAGTTTCTTTTTTCTCTATTGTTAAATTACATGGCCTATCTTACATACCCTGATGTACAGGGCTTTCATGCCACATACTCATAATAATGGAGACATTACTCAACCTGAATGCAAATATTAAGAGAGAAAAGTATCCATACTGTTCACCTGGTCTTCAGTTTCTTTAATGCACCAAAAATGTGAGCACATTCTACTTTAAGGAAATCAGGAAGACACAATTTTAAACATCTAAAGCAAGCATAAGGCTGGGAAAATTAAATTACCTCACAAAAAAATACCATATGCTTAACAACTGCTTTTTTTTTTTTTTTTTGCAAATGAAAACAAAGATTTACTATATAGCACTGAGGATTATAGCCATTATCTTGTGTGTTTTTTTTTTGTTGGTTGGTTCGTTTGTTTGACATTATTGTATTGGTTTTGCCAGATATTGACATGAATCTGCCCCAGGTGTACATGTGTTCCCCATCTTGAACACCCCTCCCACCTCCCTCCCCATCCCATCCCTCTGGGTCATCCCAGTGCACCAGCCCCGAGCATCCTGTATCATGCATTGAACCTGGACTGGCAATTCGTTTCACATATGATATTATACATGTTTCAATGCCATTCTTCCAAATCATCCCACCCTTGCCCTCTCCCACAGAGTCCAAAAGACTGTCCTATTCATCTGTGTCTCTTTTGCTATCTTGTATACAGGGTTATCGTTACCATCTTTCTAAGTTCCATGTATATGCATTAGTATACTGTATTGGTGATTTTCTTTCTGGCTTACTTAACTCTATATAATAGGCTCCAGTTTCATCCACCTCATTAGAACTGATTCAAATGTATTCTTTTTAATTGCTGAGTAATAAGACTCACTCTTAAGGACAGATTTACACCCAGTGGGGTCAACAATGGAGTTCCACTGATACCTCGGCCAGAATTTTTTCTTTTTCTCAAATTTCAGGTCATTGATCAATTTAATGCCTGTTGAACTTGAATTTACTGCAAAATGTGGAAAGTTTGTGGCTCCAGTGACAGCAAATGTACTTACAGTGGTTAGGGTGAATGTCCTATTAGCCATACAGGAAACTTCATTTCAAGGAGAAACTTTTCCTAGGATTGAGAGGTTTTCCAGGAAAAAGCAGTGTTCAGGTTGTTAAGCAAACATGTATGGCTTTCCTTCAAAAATGAATTCTGTTTCAGACAGTGAAAATCTTCAACTCTTTTAGTTCAAGTTTTTTATGACATGACATGGTAGGAAGTATCTTATGAGATCTTATGAGATCTAAATCAAGAATTTAACATGTTTTCCATTATACATAAAGTTCTAAAGGCTGTAAAACTTTTAAATGGTAAGGTCACCTGTGGAAACTATACTGTTTTCATTTAAGATTTGGGTACTTTGCAAGTAAATCTGATGGCACAATAATAAAGCAAATTAAAGTCTTTACATGACTATTTATTTTTAATTTTCATATTTAACACATTGTTAACATAACTTAGCGGAGAAGGCAATGGCAAGCCACTCCAGTACTCTTGCCTAGAAAATCCCATGGATGGAGCAGCCTGGTAGGCTGCAGTCCATGGGGTCGCTAAGGGTCGGACCCGACTGAGCGACTTCACTTTCACTTTTCACTCTCACACATTGGAGAAGGAACTGGCAACCCACTCCAGTGTTCTTGCCTGGAGAATCCCAGGGATGGGGGAGCCTGGTGGGCTTCCATCTATGGGGTCACACAGAGTCGGACACGACTGAAGTGACTTAGCAGTAGCAGTAGCAACATAACTTAGAGGCCTCAAGTCAGGCCATAATACCATAACAACAATTTTTAAAACTCCTTGATAAATGGTTCACAGGAAGTGCTTATGTTACCAAAACACTTCTGCATAAGGTGTTTTAGGTAAAGAAATGTAAGCCTGGGTGGAAGCTACACTGTAAACAGTGTGGCTGCCGAGCTAACCCAATTCACCCACAGGAGCAGATGAGGGAAGAGCATGGACAGCCTCCAGTTCTCCTATCTTTATGATATAATAAAGAGGATTGATCCTGTACTCCAGGTATGACCATGGCAATCTGGAGTCATTTAACTGTAATATGATTCCACAAGACAACTCAGTGTTAAATAGTGATTATGTTATTCAGTGGAGTCCAGGCTGTTAAACATACAGAAGCATACACCGTCAGAACTAAAAAGGGCCTTAGGCACCATCTTTTTCAGCCTGTTCCCTCACTGTACAGATTAGAGATATCTAAAAAAGACTAAGAGACTTAGTCAAAATTGCACAGGTGTTCAGGGTAGACTTAAGACTGGACTTTGAACCTCCTGACACCATACTCCAACGTGCTGGGCAGAAGCCAAGAGCCACACAGAGGGCCTGACCTGCAGCATCCTTTCCTACTCAGTCGGGGCAGCAATTCAGCAACCCCAGTTTGAGGCCAAGGTAGCACTGAACCCCTTATTCTACTAAAGTTAAGATTCTTATGAAACCAAAATCTCAGAAATAATCAGGGGAAGAACTACATGCCTAAAGCTACATTTTTGCTTTGTCAGCAACTAAAGATTATTATGTACGGATGTGAGAGTTGGACCGTAAATAAGGCTGAGTGACAAAGAATCAATGCTTTCAAATTGTAGTACTGGATAAGACTCTTGAGAGTCCCTTGGACTGCAAGGAGATCAAACCAGTCAATCCTAAAGGAAATCAACCCTGAATATTTGATGGAAGGACTGACTCTCAAGTTCCAATACTTTGGCCACCTGATAGGAAGAGCTGACTCACTGGAAAAGACCCTGATGCTGGGAAAGATTGAAGGCAAAAGGAGAAGGGGCTGGAAGAGGATGAGATGGTTACATAGTACCACTATCTCAATGGACATGAATTTGAGCAAACTCTGGGAGATAGTGAAGGACAGAAGAGCCTGGCGTGCTGCAGTCCACAGGTCACAAAGAGTCAGACACAACTTAGCAACTGAACAAAAACAAAAAAGATCATTAGCCTAGATTTTTTTAATACACTTTTTTTGGATATTTAATTCTTTTAGACCAGCAAAGAATCATCTTTTCATTTATGACAGAAAACTGTACCGAAGAAATAAATCCAACATAAAACAGTTATTTCTTAAGAATATTGCAAGGATTAAAGTACAGTTAAATCCAAATTCTTCAATGATGAAATTTTCATTCTAATCCACATCCTAAAATTTTATTTATTATTAACACTATTGCCTTAGCTTAATAATTACCTGAGCAATAATTTAAACAAAGTGCTTCCAACTGGCATGATATACAATTTGTTTAATTCAGTTTTTCCCCCCTTTACCTTGGAAAATGTCATAATAGACAGTTATATTCATTATAGTCTCTTGTGTTTAAAATCTAGTTCCTGGAATTGATTCATGTTCTGTTCTGTTCTGTTCCGTCGCTCAGTCGTGTCCGACTCTTTGCGACCCCGTGGACTGTAGCCTACCAGGCTTCTCCATCCATGGGATTCTCCAGGCAAGAATACTGGAGTGGGTTACCATTTCCTTCTCCAGGGGGTCTTCCCGACCCAGGGATCGAACCCGGGTCTCCCGCATTGGAGGCAGACGCTTTAACCTCTGAGCCACCAGGAATTGATTCATACACGTCAACTATTAGCTTTGTGATGACATTTGCAGAAACGTCAACGATATCTCAGATGCACCTGCTTTGTTTGGCAGCAAAGGTGGTATATTTTGCCAGAGTTCACAGTGAACAAGAACAAGCAGTACTACCAGTTTTTATAAAAACTACATTTAATTGTTTCTCTAACTACTACTGAAAGACTAGACAGTGTTTTCTGATGCAGACCCATGTTATGGTCAAGAAACTTGGCACATGCAACAGCTAAGTGAAAATTCTATCTTGCATCTATCTTCCAAATATAAGGCAAAACTTTACCAAACTTCCACTATATTCAAACTATCTTTTAGGCTGTTTTACAAAATAATGCCCCACAGATCTATAAATACACACACACACACACCATTAAGTGAAGGCTTTCCTGGAATGTTAGCTTTTAAAACTAATAAAAGAAAATAAAAATATTCACCTGTTGAGTTTGGTAAAACAAATAGTTAAGAAATTGGATTCAATTTTTTACTTAAAAAAAAAAAAGATTTGAGCCTAGTTATTCCAGGAACAACTCTTAACTAGATTTTTCAGTTCAGTTCAATTCAGTTCAGTTGCTCAGTCATGTCCGACTCTTTGCAACCCCATGAATCACAGCAAGCCAGGCCTCCCTGTCCATCCCAACTCCCAGAGTTCACTCAAACTCATATCCATCGATTCAGTGACGCCATCCAGCCATCTCATTCTCTGTCGTCCCCTTCTCCTCCTGCCCCCAATCCTTCACAGCATCAGACTCTTTTCCAGTGAATCAACTCATCGCATGAGGTGGCCAAAAATTTGGAGTTTCAGCTTTAGCATCAGTCCTTCCAATGAACACCCAGGATTGATCTCCTTTAGAATGGACTGGTTGGATCTCCTTGCAGTCCAAGGGACTCTCAAGAGTCTTCTCCAGCACCACAGTTCAAAAGCATCAATTCTTCAGCGACCAGCTTTCTTCACAGTCCAACTCTCACATCCATACATGACCACTGGAAAAACCATAGCCTTGACTAGATGGACCTTTGCTGGCAAAGTAATGTCTCTGCTTTTTAATATACTATCTAGATTGGTCATAACTTTCCTTCCAAGGAGTAAGCGTCTTTTAATTTCATGGCTGCAATCAGCATCCACAGTGATTTTGGAGCCCAAAAAAATAGTCTGACACTGTTTCCACTGTTTTCCCATCTATTTCCCATGAAGTGATGGGACCAGTTGCCATGATCTTTGTTTTCTGAATGTTGAGCTTCAAGCCAACCTTTTTCACTCTCCTCTTTCTCTTTCATCAAGAGGCTTTTGAGTTCCTCTTCACTTTCTGCCATAAGGGTGGTGTCATCTGCATATCTGAGGTTATTGATATTTCTCCCAGCAATCTTGATTCCAGCTTGTGCTTCTTCCAGCCCAACATTCCTCATGATGTACTCTGCATATAAGTTAAATAAGCAGGGTGACAATATACAACCTTGACGTACTCCTTTTCCTATTTGGAACCAGTCTGTTGTTCCATGTCCAGTTCTGACTGTTGCTTCCTGACCTGCATACAGGTTTCTCAAGAGGGAGGTCAGGTGGTCTGATATTCCCATCTCTTTCAGAATTTTCCACAGTTTATTGTGATCCGCATAGTCAAAGGTTTTGGCATAGTCAATGAAGCAGAAATAGATGGTTTTCTGGAAATCTCTTGCTAGAGTTTTATTTGTATCCAAAAAGAACCAAACCTACAATACAAAATTTTGTGATTTAAGCTTCTTACTTCCAAGAGTCACCCAGGCTACCAAGTTTTTTCTACCAATAATTTGAGAGAGAAAAAAATAATAGCTTAAGGTAAGCACTCAGGAATTAAATGTCCTTCAAAAGTACATATTCTCTTGGCCAGAAGCTAACACACTTCCCCCTTCACCCTATCATCCCTATCATCATTTCCTATCAAAATACAGCAGCCGATGTCACTGCTGTCTGGTCTACCATATTTCAACCTCCCCCAGGGGTTATGCACATGATCACCCACCATACTACTCTCCTGCTTCAAACCCTTTAATGCTTCCCCCATCCCTCCCAAGTGATGTTGAAATGCTTACCCAGCTGATAAGGCCTCAGTTGTATGTGGCTCCAGCCAACCTTCCAGTTTTATCTGTCACCTCTCCCCCTCACTCACAAGGCTCAAGTTACCCTGGCTGTCCCCCTATCTCCCTAGTGCTCCAAATTCCCTGCCACCTCTGGACCTTTGTACCTGCTGTCTCCACTTATCTAGGTTATTCCATGCCCCTAATAACCCCCTTTACCAGGCTTTTACCTACCTTCTAGATTTTTAGGTAATCCTCTCTTGAAGTTCAGTGTTTTCTAACTCTGAAAAATTGATACTAGGTTTTCCTATTATTAAACCTCTTGACTCATGTGTTTTCCCAGCACAACTGTAACAGACAAAGTTATTTGTGTGTGTTTTTGTTGAATAAGCTGGAGACAATTTCCTTAAGAAAGGAGAACTGTGTGTGCTGTGGGGCCGGGTGTAGCTACACAGTCCAGTGTGGGAGACGGGAAGGATGTGGTAGGTGCTCTGGATCAGGGAAAGAGGGAAGAACCAGGTAATAGGGAGAGACTACTGTGAAACGTCTACCCATGAGCCCCCAAATCCATAGCGAATCTTAAAAAACCTAAACGAATGTATTTCTAGTAGAATGGGTAGTGCTACTGCTAAGCTTCATAATCAATACATTATGGGGTAAAATAGAGACTCCCTTTGAAGATGCAAGAGGGTGGAGGTCAAGAGATGCATAATAAATGACCAAATCTGAAAAATTGTGGTTAGGGAATAAAACTGGCCTATAGTCAGGAATTACAAGATCTCTAGGGGGATATGTGCATTATATGAATCTAATATCTGTCTGCCCCTGAGAGCAAACCATGTGAGGGCAAGGACAATCTGCTTTATTCTTTACCCTCTGCTCAGCTCACACTGAAGTGCTTTTCATGTGGTGGATACAATTAAATATGTGCTGAATGAATCTATTCTGTATTTCATTGCCTAGTTTTTGGTTTTTATTATATCAGGTTCACAGTTCTAAAGCTTAAAACAAGAAATAATTCCAACTTAAAATAGTGAACTCAGAACTTCCTTTTAAAGTTCATGTGTATATACTACAAAGCAGTCTTTTCATGGTGGTGAGGACAGACATCAATGATCACATCAGGTCAGACTGCTACATTATGAACTTCTTATTTGACCCATCTGGTTCCCTGTTCAGGTTGTTGTTCAGTTGCTCAGTCATGTCCAACTCTTTGTGACCCCATGGACTGCAGCACACCAGGCTTCCCTGTCCTACACCATCTCCCAGAGTTCGCTCAAACTCATGTCCATTGAGTCAGCGATGCCACTCAACCATCTCATCCTCTGTTGTCCCCTTCTCCTCCTGCCTTCAACCTTTCCCAGCATCAGGGTCTTTTCCAATGAGTCGGTTCTTCAATCAGGTGGCCAAATGTCCAATGGACTCTCAAGAGTCTTCTCCAGCACCATAATTTGAAAGCCTCAATTCTTCAGCACTCATTCTTCTTTATGGTCCAGCTCTCACATCTATACATGACTACTATGGTTTATATCTTTGACTCTACGTACCTTGTTCAGGTAGGACAAGTCATAAGAGACCCACGTAGCATTCTGACACAGTGACATAATAATAACAAGAGAATAAATACTGCCCACAGTAATAATGGGGACAGATATGGTATTCAACTTCAATACAAACACATAACCAAAAATAATCGTATACTATTTCAATTGAGTCTGAATCCTGGAGAAAAGAACAAATTTTCCAACTCTCCTCACCTCTTCACCAAGGTGAGACACTGCACCATCTACACAGAGATCTAGAATCAAACCCATCCTTTCCAAATAGGATACCCATTATTTATTCTTTACCTGGATTCCAGGACAAGAAAAGAATTGCAGAAACGGGAAGAGCAAGGAGGAAGATGGGATAATTTTGCCTCCTCTTTGTCATTGATACTCAGCAGGGGAAAAGATCATGTGATGGTTTTATCTCTACAAGGGATTTAATTCTTGGTGCAATTACTTAACTTCACAGGGCAGAAGGGGATGACTGGGAGTACTGTCTGTATAAGGACAAAAGACCCAACAAACAGAGTGGAGGTTTGTCAAACAACCTCTTCAGCAAAGTTAGCCAACAGTGAAAGACCCCTTCCAGTTTGGACCCACTCTCTCTTAGCACAGACAGTTTTTCTCTAAGGTATCCTGGGACATATTTTTGTACCTCTGCTTCAGCAGCATCATGAAGATCAGCCTTGTTTCATACCAACACGGAGGAATGCTCTCATGGGCTACATCTTACCTCAAAGAGAAGAAAAAATCTGTACACATGTCAAACATTTAATAAGTTACCAGGATGCTGATGGCAACAGCTACCATTTCCAAAAGCTCCTTAATGTGCCACATGATTTATAGACAGTATCTTCAAACCTCAAACTATCTATGCTGCTGCTGCTACTAAGTCGCTTCAGTCGTGTCCGACTCTGTGCGACCCCAGAGATAGCAGCCCACCAGGCTCCCCCGTCCCTGGGATTCTCCAGGCAAGAACACTGGAGTGGGTTGCCATTTCCTTCTCCCAAACTATCTATAAAAGGAGCCAAACTTTTTCCCACTGCCAGGTTAAGGGTTAAATAAGACCTTGTAAGGCCAGGACCAGGCTCTAAACTGACTCTATCACCCCTGCCACTGCACAAACAATACAAACTCAAGAGGCATGACCACAAAATTTTATTTGGTTGTGGCACCCACATACTTTTGAACAATTTTCACTCCAAACAGTGGTGATTATGAGTCAACTTCATTATTCCAGATTCAAAACACACAAGAATTCCCTTAGCTATGATGGGGCAAAATTGGAGTTTGAAAGTTCCACACTTGCTGTTATCTGGTTTATAACAAAAGCAAAATACAAAGGCCCTAAAGGTCAACTTTCTCCTTGTGAGGAGTCAATGAGCAATCATTCAAAGCTATAGATTCTCAGGATAATGCCCCCAAATCAGCACAGCACTCCATTCCCCAGCCCTGGCATGCACAGAGGAGCTGGCAGCACAGTGGAAGATGTGAGAGGCAGAGTTAAGCTGGAGACCCCACCCCTCCCACCACCTTGCCACTCACTGGCTGTGTGAAATCAGGCAGGTATCTTCCTGTTTCTGCCTCCATTTCCCTATGTGTAAAATTAAGGAGTCAGTAAGGGCACATTCCCCGCTCAGCAAGTGGGATGAGAATAGAGGACAACTCGACTAGAAAAATAGGTTTCTGGTTCCTGAACAAGAGAGGCAGCAGCCCTGACTGAGAAGTGGGGAATGACTCTGTGGTGCTGAAAGGCATCCAAGTGCTCATCTACTCTGGTCCACACCTGAGACAGCATCAAAAAATAAGCCTCAAAAGCAATGAAACTATATTCGACTTCCTTTCTCTTCAGACCATTTTCCTCCAATGGAAGGCACCAGAGTAAAGTAAAAGCAAAGGGGAGAAGGAAATGAATCGGTTCAGTTCAGTTCAGTCGCTCAGTCATGTCCGACTCTTAGCGACCCCATGAACCACAGCACGCCAGGCCTCCCTGTCCATCACCAACTCCCGGAGTACACTCAAACTCATGTCCATCGAGTAGGTGATGCCATCCAGCCACCTCATTCTCTGTCGTCCCCGTCTCCTCCTACCCCCAATCGCTCCCAGCATCAGAGTCTTTTCCAGTGAGTCAACTCGTCGCATGAGGTGGCCAAAGTATTGGAGTTTCAGCTTTAGCATAAGCCCTTCCAATGAACACCCAGGATTGATCTCCTCTAGAATGGACTGGTTGGATCTCCTTGAAGTCCAAGGGACTCTCAAGAGTCTTCTCCAGTACCACAGTTCAAAAGCATCAATTCTTCGGCGATCAGCTTTCTTCACAGTCCAACTCTCACATCCATACATGACCACGGGAAAAACCATAGCCTTGACTAGACGGACCTTGGTTGGCAAAGTAATGTCTCTGCTCTTTAATATGCTATCTAGGCTGGTCATAACTTTCCTTCCAAGGAGCAAGCGTCTTTTAATTTCATGGCTGCAATCAGCATCCGCAGTGATTTTGGAGCCCCAAAAAATAAAGTCTGACACTGATTCCACTGTTTCCCCATCTATTTCCCATGAAGTGATGGGACCAGATGCCATGATCTTCGTTTTCTGAATGTTGAGCTTCAAGCCAGCCTTTTCACTCTCCTCTTTCACTTTCATCAAGAGGCCTTTGAGTTCCTCTTCACTTTCTGCCATAAGGGTGGTGTCATCTGCATATCTGAGGTTATTGATATTCCTCCCGGCAATCTTGATTCCAGCTTGTGCTTCTTCCAGCCCAGCGTTCCTCATGATGTACTCTGCATATAAGTTAAATAAGCAGGGTGACAATATACAGCCTTGACGTACTCCTTTTCCTATTTGGAACCAGTCAGTTGTTCCATGTCCAGTTCTAACTGTTGCTTCCTGAAATGAATGGCCTTCCCCAAAACTGGATCCCCTACCCATTAATGTTTTAAGTAATTGCATTTGGTGGGGAACCACTCAGGATCCAAAGGGGTATCACATGGAAGCCATGAGTCGAACATTTACTTAAGTGAGCCAAGAGTCTGAGCGTCTAAACAACTTCCCACAGGCATACAGGTAAAATAAATACTGGCACCTTCTCCAAGTCCTGACTCAAATATCACCTTCTGGTACAGCTACCCTGACAACGCTATCTGTAGCCTACTGCCTCACTATGAGGCCTATCACCTTTCCCTCTTTTTGTTTTTATAACATTTATCACTTTCTATCATTCTATTTATTTTACTTATGTTTGCCCTGTGTTATGTCTCCCACACTGGAGCATAAGATCCATAAGGGTAGGGCTCCTTGTTTTGTTAGTGGATATACTGCAAGCACTAGCCCAGTACATGCAAAAAGCAGGTATCCCAAAAATATTTTTGAAGATGTAAAAGCCAGAAAGATATCTCACATAAATATTCAAACAATAAATTATTCATGACAGGTAAGTAAATGGCCTTAATTTTATTGTAAGATTTTATAACTTGGTGGTTTTTGATCAAAGTGTTCAGTTCAGTTCAGTCACTCTGTCGTGTCCGACTCTTTGTGACCCCATGAATCACAGCACGCCAGGCCTCCCTGTCCATCACCAACTCCCAGAGTTCACTCAAACTCATGTCCATCGAGTCGGTGATGCCATCCAGCCATCTCATTCTCTGTCGTCCCCTTCTCCTCCCGCCCTCAATCCCTCCCAGCATCAGTCTTCTCCAGTGAGTCAACTCTTCTCATGAGGAAGCCAAAGTATTGGAGTTTCAGCTTCAGCATCAGTCCTTCCAATGGACACCCAGGATTGATCTCCTTTAGAATGGACTGGTTGGATCTCCTTGCAGTACAAGGGACTCTCAAGAGTCTTCTCCAGCACCACAGTTCAAAAGCATCAATTCTTCGGCGACCATCGTGATTAGTGAAATTCAAATGCCAAGTGGCACCTAATTTTTTCTCCGTAACAAATTCAAGAATTCATTTTGAATATAGTTTTCTTCCTTTTCAGACCATATGAAAGGTAATACAAATAGCTAAAAAGGTCACTTATCTAAACATGTAGATGCTTATTTAGCAAATTATGGCAGTGGGGCCCATGGCACAGGCCATGACAGCTGGTCACTCAGGGTTATTTCACCCCAGGGGCTGGCCCTGTCTTCTCCTCCTTTCCTTGAATATAATCCAAAATCTTAAAATGAAGACCAAATCCAACAGTTTCAACAATAAAAGGTTTTGCTATAAAGCTTATATATCTGTGGGTATGAGTGAGCAAGTGTTATCCATTCTCACTGGGTTCTCTGAACTCACTGGTCTATCCCAGGAAGGTCTTCTGTTCCCTCGGGCAGATCCCTCTCAGCTACACACTAACTACCTTGGAGATCCTTTCTTGATAGCAAAATTTGTTTTTTTCTTAATCTTCTGCATACTCATGTTTAATCAAAGGAGCAACCAGTATTGAATCAGGAGGTCAAATTCCCCCTTCCACCCCTAACCTCTTTATAACCCATCACAAGTGTCATACACTTTCTATGCCTCAGGTTTCTCTAGATTCATTATATTTCTTACTTTCTTTCTCATACAGGTTACAGAGATGAACACAACATGTGGAAAATTTTGTGAAATAAAATACAATATAAATGTCAACACACTTTCATTGTATTTATAATCATTTTAAGTCATATTTCAGTTGAACACCATGCATTATTATTGCCTGAAATTATAACGTTAATTTCAACACTTTCTTTGCTTTCCTTTTCTTTTTAATTGGCCATATCTCAGCATGTGGGATCTTAGTTCCCTGACCAGGGATTGAACCAGCACCCCCTGCAGTGGAAGCACAGAGTCTTAACCACTGGACTGCAGCTAAGTCCCTGAACCAGTCATTCCTTACTTCTTTAGTTAAAAAGAATACTCATTCCAGTGTTTCACACGGTATGAAACAGGACCAACTGAAGAATCTGGAGGCTAACTTGAGATCGGATAGCAATCAGCTCTCTGTTCAGCCACCTCTTCACTTAATGCCTGTTAAAAAATTACAGACAATAGACTTACTTGAAAAAATTATATTAGCCATGGGTTTTGGTTTTTTCCCAAGAGAGTGTGATGAACCATGGCTTGAACTGTAGTTTTATAGTGATTAATGACCACTAACTGTGGTGAAAATCATTTCCTACTTTAAAAAAATGTTTACCATGAAACCAAAGGATATGAAAGCCTCTCGGATGAAAGATACCATCTTACTAGAGCAA
Source organism: Moschus berezovskii (assembly GCF_049115385.1). Taxonomy (NCBI): domain Eukaryota; kingdom Metazoa; phylum Chordata; class Mammalia; order Artiodactyla; family Moschidae; genus Moschus; species Moschus berezovskii. The sequence goes on from NC_142466.1 coordinate 66,437,399, forward strand.
AAGAAAGCACAGATAGTTACCCACATAAGCTTAAAATACCAAAGGTATTTCAATGGTACCTTGGGCTGTGTAAATCACCCGAATCACTACCTGAAAGAATAAGGCTGAAAACATGGCTGTTACGGAATCTGGACCTGGCGCAAGCTCACACCCAGGTGGTGTTTCATCTATGCTTCCAGCACATGTGGAAGTACCTATTACACCTCCAATCACACTCCACACTCAGCTCCATTGTCCCTTGTTTGTGAGAGCTGCTGCTCCTTCTTGGGCTGCCTGAATTTTTGCTTACTGTGAATGGGATTCTGATTTTATCTATAAGAAGTTTTTTTTTTTCCCCAGAAGCTCACTTTTAGTAGTGTCCTTGGCTTTGTGGAAACTTGTCCAGCTACTAAGGCAGAGATCAATATGGCCAGATGTCACTGGGAACCCCACTTCTCACACCCAGTTCTTTCTGATAGCCTGGATCAGTGGCTTGTAATCAAGTTCATTTTGACAAAGGAAAAAAATAGCATTCTCCAGGACAGCCTGTAACTAACTCTCCAGTGTAACTTTTTTGCTTCTCTGTTTTGATTCTCACCTCAATCATATCTACCCATTCTTGTACATTAAGAGAGATTTTCTCACACATAACATCATACAGCAGCAAAACACCATCTGCACTTCTGAAGTAAGACTTGGCAATACTTACAAATCTGGAAAACAGAAAATCTCATTATGTAACAGTTCTAATCAATCAGTTTGGTGCTGCCTCATTCTTCATCTCTTTTATGCTCACTTTTTTCTCATCTTCTAAAATAAGCCCTGATTGAGAAGAATCTAATGGCATGCTATTACTGTGAAACAGCCATCCCCAAGGCCTAGAGTAACCTGTTGAAAGGGAACAGGATAAGAATCTGGGCTATTGGTTTAGAAGAGCCATCATTCTCTCCACCAAATAATTCCAAGAATATCTACAAACCCCAAAGCATAACTAGAACAAGGCTGAAAGCACAATTTTTTTAAAAGTTTCAGCTTCAGCAACAAACTGGAGAAGGCAATGGCACCCCACTCCAGGACTCTTGCCTGGAAAATCCCATGGACAGAGGAGCCTGGTAGGCTGCAGTCCATGGGGTCACTAAGTCAGACACGACTGAGCAACTTCACTTTCCCTTTTCATTTTCATGCATTGGTGAAGGAAATGGCAACCCACTCCAGTGTTCTTGCCTGGAGAATCCCAGGGACAGAGGAGTCTATGGGGTCGCACAGAGTTGGACATGACTGAAGCGACTTAGCAGCAGCAGCAGCAACAAGCTACCAGATCCCATATGTGGGACACAGAGAAAGATGGAATGAGATACACATCAGAGACAGATTATTTAGGGGGTGGTGGGTAGAGAGTATTGTGGGTGGGTGGAAGAACTAACCATGTGGAAAGCCACAGGGCACATGCACAGAGTATGGGTGGGGGGGCCTCACCAGAGGAAGGGCATACCTCCACCCACATTTTCTAACTCTAAACCTAGTGCAACGCTTCACAGGATCTTAAACAGGGCCATGTCAACCACACGTATTTTTTTTAATTGGAGGATAATTGCTTTACAATGTTGTGTTGGTTTCTGCCATACAACAATATGAACCAGCCACAAGTGTGTGTGTGTGTGTGTGTGTATATATATGTCCCCTCCCTTTCGAACCTCCCTCCCACCCCATCATCCCACCCCTCTAGGTTGTCACAGAGCATGACATTAAGCTCCCTGCATTATATAGCAAATTTCCACTGGCTATCTGTTTTACATATGGTAATGTTTATGTTTCAATGCTACTTTCTCAATTTGTCCTACCCTCTCCTTCCCCTACTGTGTCCACAAGTCTGTTCTCTATGTCTGCATCTCTATTACTGCCCTGCAAATTGATTCATCAGTGCCACTTTTCTAGATCCCATATATATGTGTTAATACACAATATTTGTTTTTCTCTGACTTATTTTACTCTGTGTAATAGGCACTAGGTTCATCCACCTCACTGAAACTGACTCCAATTAGTTCCTTTCTATGGCTGAGTAATAGTCCATTGTGTATACATGTACCATAATTTCTTTATCCATTCATCTGTTGATGAACATTTAGGTGGCTTCCATGTCCTAGCTATTGTAAATAGTGCTACAATGAACACTGGGGTACATGTGTCTTTTAGAATTGCAGTTTTCTCAGGGTATATGCCCAGTAGTGGGACTGCTAGGTCACATGGTAGTTTTATTCCTAGTGTTTTTAAGGAATCTCCATATTGTTTTCCATCATGGCTGCATCAATTACCTATTCCCACCAATAGTACAAGAGGTCCCTTTTTTCCATACCCTCTTCAGCATCCACTCCAGCATCTATTGTTTGTAGATTTGTTGATGATAGCCATTCTGACCAGTGGTGAGGTGATATCTCATTACAATTCTGATTTGCATTTCTCTAATAATGAGCGATGTTGAGCATCTTTTCATGTGTTTATTGGCCATCTGTATTTTTTCTTTAAAGAATTGTCTGTTTAGGTCTTTTGCCCATTTTTTAATTGGGTTGTTAGTTTTTCTTATATTGAACTGCATGAGCTGCTTGTATATTTTGGAGATTAATCCTTTATCACTTGCTTCATTTGCAATTCTTTTCTTCCATTCTGAGAGTTCTTTTTCATCTTGTTTAGTTTCCTTTGTTGTGCAAAACTTTTAAGTTCAATTAGGTCCCATTTCTTTATTTTTATTTTCATTATTCTAGGAGGTAGGTCAAAAAAGATCTTGCTGAAATTCATGTCAAAGAGTGTTCTGCCTGTGCTTTCCTCTAAGAGTTTAATAGTTTCTAGTCTTACATTGGGTCTTTCATCCATTTTGAGTTTTTTGTGTGTATGGTATTAGGAAGTGTCCTAATTTCAATCTTTACACATAGCTGTCCAGTTTTCCCAGCACCACTTATTTGAAGAGACCATTTTTTTCTCCATTGTATATTCTTGCCTCCTTTGTCAAAGATAAGGTGTCCATAGGTTCATGGTCAACCACATACATTTTTTAAATGGTTTGTCTGTCTCAACAGAACTCAAAGCATCTTGCCTCTCCTGCCCAGTGGTATCCCAGCATTGCAATATGGTTCCTCTATAATGAGTTTTCATTTGGAAATCAGTTTCTAAAAAAATATTCCATTGGTTTTTACTTTCAAGCTCTCTTTGGATAAGACAAGGGCCAACAAGTCAAAGTTCAGCGAAGTAGAGAGGAATGAACCTGGCTTTCAAGAAGAGTGACCTTCACAAACTATATGTCAGATCACACATGTGCACACATAGAGACACACTGCAGGCTGGATGACTTAGGGAAGGAGTTAATCCACAGATAAAAGGAAAATCCATGTTCTATTTGTCCATGTAATTAGATGGACTCAGTTATATCTGTGTGTGTACATGCACATAAACATGTCTATGTGTATATATATAAATGTATATATGCAAGAATATTCTATGTATATGTGTACATGTATATGATACATATATATGCCATGCTCTCTAGCAACTGAACCAGGATCTTTTCATGTATTAAATTGAAATGAACTTTCAACTTTGGTATCTTGAAGAATATAACAAAGAACCACAAATTTACAAAAATACCCATTGTGAAGAGGGTAATCAATCTGTTCTAACATTTCTGGTTATCAAAATAAGAACTCTTTAGATGAGAAAAAATAAATGATAATTTGCATATTTTCAACTCCTTTTTCAGATTATGCAAATTTGGGAAGTCAAGACAGTACTTTTTCCTTATTCTGAGAGGTATTATTCATATATCCCATTGTGAAGAAGGGGAAGGAACATACATGCAGCTACAGTTTTGACCATAATGGCAAACTGGGCATCAGTAAGATCACATTACCAACAAAAGATGACACCTGATCACGAAGTCTTTCCTTAGGCACCCTGTATATACCTCTCCCAAACTTTATTTTTTTAATTTGCTTTTCATCCAATTCCCTCCTTTGGGATGTAAGTTCTTTTTGGACTAGGATTTAGTCAACTTTGTTTATTGTGCATCCACAGTCCTACAACAGCACATGACTCACAGGAAGACTCAGAAAGTGCTGCTACATAAGTGAATCTGTCATCTCTGGCTCTAAATTTGGTTTGGTTGATCTCACTGGGTAAATATATATCTAAGTTTTTTGTCAGTCTTCCTTTCCCAAATTTAGGCCTTAGCCAGAACAGAGGAGGACTATTCTATACACAAGGACACACACATGCCCCTACTTATATACACATGTATCATACCAAGAGAAAAAGCGAGACCTATGTATGCGTACATGCTGTGCTTAGTCCCTCAGTCATGTCCAACTCTTTGTGACCCCATGGACTGCAGCCCACCAGGCTCCTCTGTCCATGGGATTCTCCAGGCAAGAATACTGGAGTGGGTTGCCATGCTCTCCTCCAGGGAATCTTCCCAACTGAGGGATCAAACCCAGGTCTCCTGCATTGCCGGTGGATTCTTTACCATATGAGCCACCAGGGAAGCCCATGTATCATACAGAAAGAAAGAACAAGACCTGTGTATGTGTGTATATAATCCCTAAAGAAAATAGAATCAAGCTAAAGAAGGACTTCTTCCCATTATTCACTGAAAAAGGAACCGTACCCAGGGTGGCACCTATAGTTCCTAAAAGTCATCCTTGCAAAGTCTCATGAGGAAACTTGGCTTCCCCACTGCAGCAGCCCCAGCCAGCACAATCTTGTGATGCTTCTGTGAACCACAGGATTTGTGGTTATCATCCACCATCCGTTTAGGGAAAGAAAGCCACCATGGATGACAAAGGTTGTGTCAGCTTTCTTCCTAGTAAGTTATATGGCTTTAAAATTAAGTGTTCATGAATACAAGTGTCTGCAAAACCAACTACCTGTGATGAAAGAGCTAAGATGAGCTTTCTTGAGGAGCTAACGACGCTGTCTTCACTAGCAGATCCCAGGGCTTCCAGCCCAGGATGGAAGCTGCACCTTCTGAGCCATACATTTCTTCATCCCTTATATTCAGGAAGCTTTTTTTTTTAATTTTTAGTCAGCTATTATAAAACAAAGTCTTTCATTACACACACACACACATATATATATATATCACAAAGCAAAAAGAAGAAATGTACGTACCTGAATCTACAGTCAATGATGTTATGGAACAAAATGGCCCCAAAAGGAAACCTGTGAGTTTTCCCTAACTTGGTAGAGAAAAACACTCCTGTGTTTCATATGTATAACCTTTAAAACAATGCCCATGACAGATAAAGGTCAAACAGGATGATACATGTTTTTCTACTGAAGATGGAGCCTAGGTGAGCAGTGATTTAAGGGCTTATGTCTATGTCTGGAGAGTCTATTCAAAACTCTCCTGCAAACCCTGTGATCTCTGGAATCCCCTCTGATGCTGGTACTGCACCTCTGAGTCTTACTCATTGTAGTCTCTCAGGGTAGACAGGCCACTGTCAAAGCAGTTTTGGGGCAGGGTGTCAATGTCACAATTCATCATCTGCATGGGATCCCAGAGGGCCAGAGAGCCATAGTCCTCACCCATGCAGGGAGACAGGATGACCTGGCAAACCAAGGAGAGAACCGCTGTACCTGAAGGCTGGCAATGTTCAAGACAACACAGCAGTGAAATCAGACAGCAGGGGAATCAAGAAGACTGACATTTTCATTCTTGCCAAGAGCCACAGTGTATTCCATGATTAAGCATCAGGGGAAATAAAATGCTCAGAGCAATATCAGTTCATTCTATGCAACAATCAATTAAAATAAAGACATTTAAATCAAACAATTAATAAAAGAAACTATTTTTTTTTAATTACGTTCTTTATTTCCTGATACTAAAAGAATGCCCAGGACATAAATGCAATCTCAAATTTTGTTAAGAAAAAGGCACATACAACATATAAACCTTTCTACTCTAATGTGATCAGACCATATTCTGAACAGTTATCCATTTCTGGATATTATTTCTACTGAAAAGGAATGCCGAGAACCTAGATAAGAAGCTCAACTGATGACATGACACTTAAAACCCTCAGGTCAGTGCACTGAGTTTAAATTGTAATGGTTTCTCTCTCCAAATACCTGAAGAGCTGACACAGAAAGAATATACTGCCTCAGGTTACACAAGACAAAATAAGGGTCAACTGAACTAAACTAGACCATTCAGATATGACCTCAATCAAATCCCTTATGATTATACAGTGGAAGTGAGAAATAGATTTAAGGGACTAGATCTGATTGATAGAGTGCCTGATGAACTCTGGACGGAGGTTCGTGACATTGTACAGGAGACAGGGACCAAGACCATCCCCATGGAAAAGAAATGCAAAAGAGCGAAATGGCTGTCTGAGGAGGCCTTACAAATAGCTGTGAAAAGAAGAGAGGCGAAAAGCAAAGGAGAAAAGGAAAGATATAAGCATCTGAATGCAGAGTTCCAAAGAATAGCAAGGAGAGATAAGAAAGACTTCCTCAGTGATCAATGCAAAGAAATAGAGGAAAACAACAGAATAGGAAAAACAAGAGACCTCTTCAAGAAAATTAGAGATTCCAAGGGAACATTTCATGCAAAGATGGGCTCAATAAAGGACAGAAATGGTATGGACCTAACAGAAGCAGAAGATATTAAGAAGAGGTGGCAGGAATACACAGAAGAACTGTACAAAAAAGATCTTCACGACAAAGATAGTCACGATAACGTGATCACTGACCTAGAGCCAGACATCTTGGAATGTGAAGTCAAGCGGGCCTTAGAAAGCATCACTACTAACAAAGCTAGTGGAGGTGATGGAATTCCAGTTGAGCTATTTCAAGTCTTGAAAGATGATGCTGTGAAAGTGCTGCACTCAATATGCCAGCAGATTTGGAAAACTCAGCAGTGGCCACAGGACTGGAAGAGGTCAGTCTTCATTCCAATCCCAAAGAAAGGCAATGCCAAAGAATGCTCAAACTACCGCACAATTTCACTCATCTCACACGCTAGTAAAGTCCTGCTCAAAATTCTCCAAGCCAGGCTTCAGCAGTATGTAAACCGTGAACTCCCAGATGTTCAAGCAGGTTTTAGAAAAGGCAGAGGCACCAGAGATCAAATTGCCAACATCCGCTGGATCATGGAGAAAGCAAGAGAGTTTCAGAAAAACATCTATTTCTGCTTCATTGACTATGCCAAAGCCTTTGACTGTGTGGATCACAATAAACTGTGGAACATTCTGAAAGAGATGGGAATCCCAGACCACCTGACCTGCCTCTTGAGAAACCTGTATGCAGGTCAGGAAGCAACTGTTAGAACTGGACATGGAACAACAGACTGGTTCCAAATAGGAAAAGGTGTACGTCAAGGTTGTATATTGTCACCTTGCTTATTTAACTTAAATGCAGAGTACATCATGAGGAACGCTGGGCTGGAAGAAGCACAAGCTGGAATCAAGATTGCCGGGAGAAATATCAATAACCTCAGATATGCAGATGACACTACCCTTATGGCAGAAAGTGAAGAGGAACTCAAAAGCCTCTTGATGAAAGTGAAAGAGGAGAGTGAAAAGGTTGGCTTGAAGCTCAACATTCAGAAAACAAAGATCATGGCATCTGGTCCCATCACTTCATGAGAAATAGATGGAAAAACAGTGGAAACAGTGTCAGACTTTGTTTTTTTGGGCTCCAAAATCACTGCAGATGCTGATTGCAGCCAGGAAATTAAAAGACGCTTGCTCCTTGGAAGGAAAGTTATGACCAACCTTGATAGTATATTAAAAAGCAGAGACATTACTTTGCCAACCAAGGTCCGTCTAGTCAAGGCAATGGTTTTTCCCGTGGTCATGTATGGATGTGAGAGTTGGACTGTGAAGAAGGCTGACCGCCGAAGAATCGATGCTTTTGAACTGTGGTGTTGGAGAAGACTCTTGAGAGTCCCTTATACTGCAAGGAGATCCAACCAGTCCATTCTAAAGGAGATCAATCCTGGATGTTCATTGGAGGGACTGATGCTAAAGCTGAAACTGCAATACTTTGGCCACCTCATGCGACGAGTTGACTCACTGGAAAAGACTCTGATGCTGGGAAAGGTTGGGGGCGGGAGGAGAAGGGGACGACGGAGAATGAGATGGCTGGATGCCATCACCGACTCTGTGGACATGAGTTTGAGTGAACTCCGGGAGTTGGTGATGGACAGGGAGGCCTGGCGTGCTGTGATTCATGGGGTCACGGAGAGTCGGACACGACTGAGCGACTGAACTGAACTGAACTGAACTTTCCTGGGAGTCACATCTCTAATCAACATAGTAAGAATAGCAGACAATTAGAAATGTGGCTCTGGAATGGTTTGATATCTGAGATGAGTTTTCTGCCACTAAGTGGTGACATGTGTGGAAGACTCCTAAGGGAGAGACTTAACAGGGAGATGCCTCACACAAAGGCTGGAATTCCTAACTTCTAGAGTTGGGAAATGCTAACATTTTATAAGTGAGAGAGAAATTAACATCAAACAGGAGAATAAAAGAATCAAAGAAACTGCATTTTTTTAATTTACTTTTGCTTTTCCATTTGATTCCCATAATTAAGTTTATATTGAAATAAAAACAATGGCTACAACTTATTTAGTCCCCACTGCACACTGGGCACCATCCTAATCACCTGGCATACATGACGTCATCAGAAAGAGGCAGGGTACAAAGGTCTCCAGATATAATAGTAAGTCATGGGTGTTCTTAGAGAAGAGAGGGTAAATTAGTTCATTCCTATTTTTTCTTTTAGAATCTACACATAAGCGGTATCAAATGATATTTGTCTTTCTCTGTGTGACTTCCTTCACTTGACACGATAATCTCCAGACTCACTGACTTAGGGAATGAACTTATGGTTACCAGGGAGCGGTAAGGATGGAGGGGAGGGCTAGACTGGGAGTTTCGGATTGATATGTACATACTGCTGCATTTAAAACAGACATACAAAAAGGACCTACTGTATAGCACAGAGAACTCTGCTTAATATTCTGTAATAACCTAAATGGGAAAAGAATTTGAAAAAGAACAGATACACATATATGTATAACTGAACCACTTTGCTGTACATCTGAAACTAACACAACATTGTCAATCAACTATACTCCAACATAAAATAAATTTTTTAAAAAATAATAAAGTAAAAATAAGCTAAAAAATAAAAGCGGGTAATCTTAAATATAAGTACAAGCCATATAAATCTAAGTCAAAAGTATTTTGGTGCCATTAGCTAATGTTTAAAATTAACTAAAAGGGTAATTTAACCACCAAACTCTCTCTAAATATACTGCTCAATTTTAAAGTCTTCATCCTGGAACAGGAATTTCATATCATATCTCAATCTACCTAGCTAACTCCATGTGTGTAAGTTTCTGTACATTTTTCCTGTTAGTCTCATCATTTATGAAACTTTCTTTCTGAAACTGATTTTAGAACAATCTATAAGAAACCTAAGGAAGCCATTCTACTACAATATAGCACAAATTCAGCTCCATGTCATTATTAGTCAGAATTTTATTTATTTTTTAATCTATTCATATTTTTGATAGGGAATGAAGGAGAAAAAATCCTGAATTGAAAAATCAACTCTATTAATATATAGAATCTAAATTAATAATATAGCTATAGATCAGATTTTCTCAAACTCAAATTATATAAGTACCTTTTTAAAAGTACACTCTTCTTATCTGCCCAAAGAGTACTTTCATTACAATTAAATATGTAAAAACATAAAATAAGTTATATTTTTGTTAGCATTCTTAGAAAAAACACAAAACTAAAACAAACATACAAGTTAAAACCCAGTAAGGCCGCAAAAGAAATAAAATTAAATTTACAAGATGCTTTTAAGTTTTTTAAAAATTTATTGAAGTCTACCTGATATATAAATGACAGGTATACAGTATAATGACTCACAATTTTTAAAGGTTATACTTCATTTATAGTGGCTTCCTTCATAGCTCAGTTGATAAAGAATCCACCTGCAATGCAGGAGACCCCGATTCGATTCCTGGGTCAGGCAGATCCACTGGAAAAGGAACAGGCTACCCACTCCAGTATTCTTGGGCTTCCCCTGTGGTTCAGCTGGTAACAAATCCGCCTGCAATGCAGGAGACCTGGGTTCGATCCCTGGGTTGGGAAGATCCCCTGGAGAAGGGAAAGGCTACCCACTCCAGTATTCTGGCCTGGAGAATTCCATGGACTATACAGCTGCAAAGAGTTGGACACAACTGAGTGGCTTTCAGTTTCACTTTCCATTTACAGTTATTGTAATATTCTCCATGTTGTACACTATATCCTTGTAGCTTATTTTATATCCAGCAGTTTGCACCTTTTAATCCTGCCCCTATATTGCCCCTCCTCCCTCCCCTCTCCTCACGGGTAGCCACTAGCTTGTTCTCTACATCAGTGAGTCTGCTTCTTTTTTGTTACATCCACTAGTTTGTTGTATTTTTGGATTTCACATATAAGTGATATCACATAGCATTTGTCTTTTTCTGTCTGACTTATTTCACTTAGCATAATGTCCTCCAAGTCCATCCATGTTACTTCAAATAGCAAAATTTCCTTCTTTTTATGGCTGAGTAATTTTCCATTCTATATATATTTACATTCCCACCAACAGTGTATCAGGGTTCCCTTTTCTCTAGATCCTAACATTTGTTATTTGTGGTATTTTTGATGACAGCCATTCTGACAGGTGTGAGGAGACATCTCATTGTGGTTTTGACTTGCATTTCCCTGATGATTAGTAATGCTGAGTATCTTTACATGTGCCGAATGGCCATCTACATTTGCTCTTTGTAAAAATGTCTATTCAGTTCTTTATCCATTTTTTACCAGGTTGGTTGTTTTTTAGATGTTGAGTTAAATGAGCTGTTTATATACGTTGAATATTAACCCCTTACTCATGCTAAGTCACTCCAGTGGTGCCTAACTCTCTGCAACCCTATGGACTGTGGCCTGCCAGGCTCCTCTGTCCATGGGATTCTCCAGGCAAAAATACTGGAGTGGGTTGCCATGCCCTTCTCCAGGGAATCTTTTCAACCCAAGGACTGAACCTGCATCTCTTATGTCTCCTGAATTGGCAGGTGGGTTCTTTACCACTAGAGCTACCCCTTATAAGTTATACCATTTCCAAATATTTTCTCTCATTCAGTAGGTTGTCTTTTTGCTTTGTTTGTGATTTCCTTTGCTATTCAAAAGCTTTTAAGTTTGTTTCTTTAAAAAAGAAGAAGAAATCTTTGGAGACTTCCAGTTCAGTGTGGTGGATAGAACACATGAATTTGTCTTCTTTCCCTTTTGAGATCATTAATATGGAATTCCAAAGGAAATAAACCAATACAAGTTAAAAGAATAGGAGAGGAGTCGATCAGCAGTCAAGTGACTTAAACACATTGCTAGCAAAAAGGAAACTGGATAGCAATGTGCTAACAAAGGGAGGAGGGTTGGGGAAAAGGAGATCCAAAAGATGTGTGTGGAAGGTGCTGCTGTAGAGCAAAGAAGAAACAAATGGTCGTGTAGAACCCCAGAAAGTGAGAAGGAGGGTTGAAAATAGAGACTTAAATTGTATAGTAAGGCACACTGCCTCTCCAGCCCGTAACTGCTCTTACTCTATAGAGCAGATGAGCCAGAGCTGATTCCAAAAGAATTGATGCTTTTAAAATGTGGTGTTGGGAGAAGATTCTTGAAAGTCCCTTGAACTGCAAGGAGATCAAACCACTCAATCCTAAAGGAAATCAGTCCTGAATATTCATTGGAAGGACTGATGCTGAAGCTCCAATATTTTGGCCACCTGATGCGAAGAACTGACTCATTGGAAAAGACCCTGATGCTGGGAAAGATTGAAGGCAGGAGAAGAAGGGGACGACAGAGGATGAGATGGTTGGATGGCATCACCAACTCAATGGACATGAGTTTGAGCAAGCACTGGGAGTTGGTGGCAGACAGGGAAGCCTGGCGTGCGGCAGTCCATGAGGTCACAAAGAGTCAGACATGACTGACTGACTGAACTGACTGATTTCAAAAGCAGCAGAACATTGTCTGTCTTTTTAAAAATAACTGAATGATTCCCCAAAGGAAAGCTAAGTCTTCTCTTTGAACATCTATGCCCCATGCACCTAGTAATCAAGGTCACAGCTTCACACACAGAGCTCTGAGGAATATGATCTTTCAAGGAGACACCTTGAGCTAAACAGATCTATTTGCCTACTTATACAGGAATCTGTATAGTACTTTACAGCCAATAAGAGGCTGTCACGTGAATCATCTCTGACTCTCACACAACCTATCAGGCAGGCAGGAAGTCTGGAACAAGCAAGACAGCACTAATTGTGTAAACAGAAAGACAACCCATTGCTCATTAGCTAAGGGACCTTGAACAAGTTATTAAACCTGTAACTCAGTGTCCTCAGCTATAAAAGTGGAAAATTTGTACCTTCCTCAGGGAAAGTTTGAGAACTTGATTTTTTTAATTATGAAAAACAGCAAATTAACTACAGTCAATAAAATGTCAATTATGGTAAGATAGGATAGTTTATTATTAATCCCTTTTTACAGATGAGACGTTAACAATGATGAAAACAACTGTCTCATGTGTTACAGGCAAAAATTAGCACAGTCTTAATAAGGACTCTGGTCTTGTCACCCCTGACTCTTACTGTTCAGTGCCTATATGGTCTTCAAGATATGCTGTATCAAGGCAAGAAATTCTGTGTTCTCTTGCAAACATTCTCTTCGTTTAAAGATTTGGGATGATGTGGAAATAAGTAAAAACAGTGTTTAGGAACATCAGTGACTCTCAGTTCAGTTCAGTTCAGTTCAGTCGCTTGGTCATGTCTGACTCTTTGCAACCCCATGAATCACAGCACGCCAGGCCTCCCTGTCCATCACCAACTCCCGGAGTTCACTCAAACTCATGTCCATTGAGTCGGTGATGCCATCCAGCCATCTCATTCTCTGTCGTCCCCTTCTCCTCCCGCCCCCAATCCTTCCCAGCATCAGAGTCTTTTCCAGTGAGTCAACTCGTCGCATGAGGTGGCCAAAGTATTGGAGTTTCAGCTTTAGCATCAGTCCTTCCAATGAACACCCAGGACTGATCTCCTTATCAGTGACTCTAGCATAAAGCAAAGAATTGGTTCAAATTCTGTAATAAAAGCATAGTATGTATAGTCTAGTGACCTCTGGAAATCAGATATAAGGTTGACATAGATAATTTTCAAGGAGAATACTGGGGAGAATTCTTAAAAATTCCAGAGGTTTAAATGGCAATAGCCCACAAAATGTACTTAATTGTCAAAACTTATTCAGTATGAACACTGGAAAGAGCACTAAAGATTATCTTATGAACAACTGGAAAAGCTAAGTGAGGTACCCAAATTTTACAATGCCACTTTCAGGGATGATTATATTTTAAGCACCCATTTTCATTTTAGCTGAGATATTTCCATTAGTTATAGAGAAAATCCACATGCAGGAAGTGAATCCAGTTCTGTGCCAGAGCCAATGTGCACCAGCAAGTGGCAGCCTATTTATTTTAAGCATCTCTTCCCCAACTCTGCATTCAGTGATGTCAGCTTGGTAGTTTGAAATCAGAAATGGTGGAGTAATGATTCCATGGAAATTGTCAAACACTACAAATTCCTCCTTCCCTTCTCCCTCTCTGCAGAGCCTGTTGTTAAACATCTATCAGCACAGCAGAGTGAAACCGACCTACTCATCAGAAACCAAACAGAGCAAAGGGCAAAACCAATCACACTTTTGCTTTCACTTCAACAGGTTCTCTCCCACTTCTTGCTGATCAGGGATCCTCTAGATCTGGAACTTTCACAGGGAAAGAAATATTTTTTTTGTTTAATAAATATTCACTGAATACATGTACCTCGCAGTAAGCTGGGTGTAGGGCTACATGACTAGGAAAGACCGTGTCCCTGCTGTCATGAGCAGACAGTCCACTAGACACCTAGGGCTTGAGGGTAGTTGGTTGGTAAAGATCAACAAAAGAAAACTGAGGTCTCATGGACAACTGTTCAAGGGATCAGAAATATCTATTACACCTATGCAAAAGGTAGGCTGGTACCCCAATGTTCATTGCAGCACTATTTACAATAGCTAGGACATGGAAGCAACCTAGATGTCCATCGACAGATGCATATATAAGCCATGGCATATGTGTGTGTGTGTGAATATATGTATATATATATATATATATATAATGGATTATTCAGTTCAGTTCAGTTCAGTCGCTCAGTCGTGTCCGACTCTCTGCGACCCCGTGAATCACAGCACGCCAGGCCTCCCTGTCCATCACCAACTCCCAGAGTTCACTCAAACTCATATCCATCGAGTTGATGATGCCATCCAGCCATCTCATTCTCTGTCGTCCCCTTCTCCTCCCGCCCCCAATCTTTCCCAGCATCAGAGTCTTTTCCAGTGAGTCAACTCGTCGCATGAGGTGGCCAAAGTATTGGAGTTTCCGCTTTAGCATCAGTCCTTCCAATGAACACCCAGGATTGATCTCCTTTAGAATGGACTGGTTGGATCTCCTTGCAGTCCAGCCATAAAAAGGAATGCATTTGAGTCAGTGCTAATGCGGTCGATGAATCTAGAACCTATTATACAGAGTGAAGTAAGTCAGAAAATGAAAAACAAATATTGCATATTAACACATATAAAATTTAGAAAGATGATACTGATGAACCTATTTGCAGGGCAGCAATGGAGATGCAGACATAGAGAAGAGACTTGCAGACATGATGAAGAAGGAGAGGGTGGGACAAATGGAGAGTATCATGGAAATATATACATTACCATCTATAAAATAGATAGCCATTGGGAATTTGCTGTATGAGTCAGGGAACTCAAACTGGGGCTCTGTGACAACCTAGAAGGGTGGGATAGGGTGGGAGGTGGGAGGTATGTTCAACAGGGAGGGGACATATGTCTGCCTCTGGCTGATTCATGTTGATGTGTGACAGAAACCAACACAATATTATAAAGCAATCATCCTTCAATTAAAAATAAATAATATTTTTAAAAGGTAGGCTTCCCTTAGAAACAGAAAAAGAAATTAGAGGCCTTTGAAAGTATTTTCTTGCCAGGGAGTCCAGTTTGATTCTGAAATCTGATCCATCCACTCCTTCAATATGATTACATATGTTTTAGGTTGCTAATAATTCATACACACTGAAATATCCTCAGAGTCCAGCTGCCCTGTACCTGCCTTTTTGAGTTTCTTTATCATCACTGTCGATCTGTCAGTTCTGTTTTATACAGGTCACTGAGGGCTTCCTCAGCTTTGCATTTTTCCTGAAAGAAAAAGATTTTTTTGATTTAAATAAATTCTTCAAAACCATGTAGGTGAGAAACATATTGTGTCAAACTAAGGCTGATGCCAAGTCTCCTACAGAGATGGTTTTCCAGTCTTTCTGTTTAATGCAAAGAGAGACCAAAAAAATATCAAACTAAAATTTTTTTTAAAAAAAAGAGAAAGAAATTTTCTTACAAATTTTCTTGAACATATTTCCCCTTTAAAACAAAAGGCTGTTGATATCTTCAGTTTTGACATTTCAATGGTTAAAAACCCTTTGAGAGTGTCTTGGTCCCATTCAATGATGTTGGTGTGTATTAATATTTTCCACAAGGTGGAAGTTTCCTGAGTTACACTTCACTGCTCATCAACTTTGCACTTCACTACTTCCCCAGAAACCTGCAGGAAAGTTTAATTACTTTTTCATTTGATTTTCTGAAGAACCGAAGGGTGATTTTCTGAAATGTTATTTTAAAAAGAAGGTAGCCAAAAATCCTATTAAGACCTGACTTTTTCACATTATACCAGGATCAGGTGCCCTGAAAACTAGTCCACTGTTAAGCTCCCAGAGCTACAGCTCACTAAAAGAGCATACAATCTTCAGATTCGCAAACACTATGTCCTAAAGTAATCTGACCTCAAACCTCAAGAAAGCTAAGAAAAGAAAAGTCAGTCTTGGGCTTCCCAGGTGGCTCGGTGATAAAAAGAAAAATCCACCCACCAACGCAGGAGACATTGTTTTGATCCCTGGTCCAGGAAGATCCCACATGCTGCGGAGCAACTCAGCCCATGCACCACAATTGTTGAGCTTGTGCTCTAGAGCCTGGGAGCCACAACCACTGAACCCACGTGCCACACCCGAGAGCCAGAGCTCCTCAACCAAAGAAGTCACCACAATGAGAAGCCTGCATTGCAACAGAGTAGCCCCCACTCTCCACAACTAGAGAAAAGCCTGCACAGCAATGAAGACCCAGCTACTGATTAATTAGATTATTTTTTTAAGTCAGTCTTAATTGATTCATCACTTAACACTGGTTCATCAGATAAGGAAAAGGCAATTTCAATCAACTGCATATTTACATTTATCTCAGTTTACATTTTTCATCCCAATCCTTTATTCTTCCGTGGTTTCCAGTTCTGGTTCCCTGAGGTAGGAGTTACCCTCTCTCACCTGTGTGGATAACATCCTTCTGGGGCAGTACAACTGGCTTAAAAGCTACTAATCAAAACATAAATAAATGCAGAATGGTTTCTTTAAAAGCAAGTGGTGCTAAAGAAGGAGCTGTAATAAAGTTATTACAGTAATCTTCTTGAATGGACAAGGAGAACCCACAAAGTGGTAGTATCTGTTTCCCTCCATGTACAGTTTCTGTAGCATTTTCCCAAGACTCAGAAAAAAAAAAAAGCATTAAAAATAATTTCAGTGACCAATGATTGTGCTGAGGGCCCAAGACACAGATGCAAGCCTGTATCTTGCCAGACTCTTGTGGCTTTCATATCAGCATACTATGCCCAATCTTGGCCAGACAGCTACTTCTCACATGTATTAGTGATACTA
Organism: Moschus berezovskii; assembly: GCF_049115385.1. Classification (NCBI taxonomy): domain Eukaryota; kingdom Metazoa; phylum Chordata; class Mammalia; order Artiodactyla; family Moschidae; genus Moschus; species Moschus berezovskii. The sequence goes on from NC_142466.1 coordinate 66,454,269, forward strand.
TAAATCCACGTTTCATGTTGACCTTTTGAAATGGCATGATTTCTATAAAAGTAATATTTAGAACTCTCTTGCTTTCTCCATGATCCAGCAGATGTTGGCTATTTAATCTCTGGTGACTCTGCCTTTCCTAAAACCAGCTTGAACATCTGGAAGTTCACGGTTCACATATTGCTGAAGCCTGGCTTGGAGAATTTTGAGCATGACTTTACTAGCGTGTGAGATGAGTGTAACTGTGCAGTAGTTTGAGCATTCTTTGGCATTCCCTTTCTTTGGGATTAGAATGAAGACTGACCTTTTCCAGGCCACTGCTGAGTTTTCCAAATTTGCTGGCATATTGAGTGCAACACTTTTACAGCATCATCTTTCAAGATTTGAAATAGCTCAACTGGAATTCCATCACCTCCACGAGCTTTGTTCATAGTGATGCTTTCTAAGGCCCACTTGACTTCACATTCCAAGATGTCTGGCTCTAGGTCAGTGATCACGTTATCGTGATTATCTTGGTCGTGAAGATCTTTTTTGTACAGTTCTTCTGAGTATTCTTGCCACCTCTTCTTAATATCTTCTGCTTCTGATAGGTCCATACCATTTCTGTCCTTTATTGAGCCCATCTTTGCATGAAATGTTCCCTTGGAATCTCTAATTTTCTTGAAGAGATCTCTTGTTTTTCCCATTCTGTTGTTTTCCTCTATTTCTTTGCATTGATTGCTGAGGAAGGCTTTCTTATCTCTCCTTGCTATTCTTTGGAACTCTGCATTCAGATGCTTATATCTTTCCTTTACTCCTTGCCTTTTCGCTTCTCTTCTTTTCAAAGCTATTTGTAAGGCCTCCTCAGACAGCCATTTTGCTTTCTTGCATTTCTTTTCCATGGGGATGGTCTTGGTCCCTGTCTCCTGTACAATGTCACGAACCTCCGTCCAGAGGTCATCAGGCACTCTATCTATCAGATCTACTCCCTTAAATATATTTCTCACTTCCACTGTATAATAATAAGGGATTTGATTTAGGTCATATCTGAATGGTCTAGTGGTTTTCCCTACTTTCTTCAATTTAAGTCTGAATATGGCAATAAGGAGTTCATGATCTGAGCCACAGTCAGCTCATGGTCTTGTTTTTGCTAACTGTATAGAGATTCTCCATATTTGGCTGCAAAGAATATAATCAATCTGATTTCGGGGTTCACCATCTGGTGATGTCCATGTGTAGAGTCTTCTCTTGTGTTGTTGGAAGAGGGTGTTTGCTATGACCAGCCCATTCTCTTGGCAAAACTCTATTAGCCTTTGCCCTGCTTCATTCCATGCTCCAAGGTCAAATGTGCCTGTTACTCCAGGTATTTCCTGACTTCCTACTTTTGCATTCCAGTCCCCTATAATGAAAAGGACATCTTTTTTGGGTGTTAGTTCTAAAAGGTCTTGTAGGTCTTCATAGAACCATTCAACTTTGGCTTCTTCAGCGTTACTGGTTGGGGCATAGGCTTGCTGGATCATGGAGAAAGCAAGAGAGTTCCAGAAAAACATCTATTTCTGCTTCATTGACTATGCCAAAACCTTTGAATGTGTGGATCACAATAAACTGTGGAAAATTCTGAAAGAGATGGGAATACCAGACCACCTGACCTGCCTCTTAAGAAACCTGTATGCAGGTCAGGAAGCAACAGTCAGAAATGTACATGGAACAACAGACTGGTTCCAAATAGGAAAAGGAGTACATCAAGGTTGTATATTGTTACCCTGCTTATTTAACTTATACGCAGAGTACATCATGAGGAACACTGGGCTGGAAGAAGCTCAAGCTGGAATCAAGATTGATGGGAGAAATATCAATAACCTCAGATATGCAGATGACACTACCCATATGGCAGAAAGTGAAGAGGAACTCAAAAGCCTCTTGATGAAAGTGAAAGAGGAGAGTGAAAAGGTTGGCTTGAAGCTCAACATTCAGAAAACAAAGATCATGGCATCTGGTCCCATCACTTCATGGGAAATAGATGGGGAAACAGTGGAAACAATGTCAGACTTTATTTTTTTGGTCTTCAAAATCACTGTGGATGCTGATTGCAACCATGAAATTAAAAGACGTTTACTCCTTGGAAGGAAAGTTATGACCAACCAAGACAGTATATTAAAAAGCAGAGACATTACTTTGCCAACAAAGGTCTGTTTAGTCAAGGCTATGGTTTTTCCAGTGGTTATGTATGGATGTGAGAGTTGGACTGTGAAGAAAGCTGGTCGCTGAAGAATTGATGCTTTTGAACTGTGGTGCTGGAGAAGACTCTTGAGAGTCCCTTGGACTGCAAGGAGATCCAACCAGTCCATTCTAAAGGAGATCAATCCTGGGTGTTCATTGGAAGGACTGATGCTAAAGCTGAAACTGCAATACTTTGGCCACCTCATGCGATGAGTTGACTCACTGGAAAAGACTCTGATGCTGGGAAGGATTGGGGGCAGGAGGAGAAGGGGACAACAGAGAATGAGATGGCTGGATGGCATCACCGACTCGATGGACATGAGTTTGAGTGAACTCCGGGAGTTGGTGATGGACAAGGAGGCCTGGCATGCTGTGATTCATGGGGTCGCAAAGAGTCGAACACTACTGAGTGACTGAAATGAACTGAACTGAACTGAATTTAGAACTACAGTGTCTACTTTGGCAAACCTTCAAAATGAACAAAAGAGGGAAAGAAGTTAAAATATACATCAAAATGGAAAAGGAATAAAATGGTTAAAAATAATAATAATGATTTCAAAATGACAGCAGTACTCCAGTCATCTGAAATTCACGTATTTGGTACCAAGAAGAATCTAAAAGCAGACTGAAAAATCAAGACAGAATGAACAACAGCCTGTGAGATACCCTTCCTTGGCACAGGAATAACCTGTGTTCAAAAGGGGGGTTAAAATACAATTCTAGTATACCTAGTCATTTTGCTTCCTGAGTACCCAGGAAGGAAGGAAGGATTGATCATCATAAATTGTAACACAGTAGCCTGACAGCAAGAACAGAAAATGCACACGAGAACTCAAAAAGCCACTCTGAACTACCATCCCCACAAATCCTGGGGATATCACTATACCACAGCCCAGGATGAAACTCAGCTTCATAATGATGACCCTGAGTTAACAAGGAAAGCTGAAGTTATTTTAACAGTTATTAAAAGCAAGGCATCGAGTGACTCCATATGTTTACTAAAAGATGTATAATGGACTGCCCATGGCAGCACTATATGCGACAACCACAAAGTACCAAGTACCCAAATGTCCATGAACAGTAAAATGGATAAATGAATTGTGGTATCTTCACCCAATGAATACTCTATAGCAATGGAAATGAAAGATCTACAAAAGCTCACAAGCAGCAGTGTTGAATGCTAGAAGCCAAACCCATGCAGTGAGAAAAAGAACAGGCAAGAGCTTGTGTGGGGGCACGGATAAGGGCTGTAGTGATGGGAAGGGAGCATGGGGGTTTCTAGTAACATGCTGTTTTCTGATCCGGGTGCTGAGTATGCAAACCGAGTGTGCAAATCTTTCCATCTGCAAAGATTCGGCAAGTTGTACACCAATTCTGTGTCCTTTTCTCTATGTGCATTTGTCTCTGAAGAACACATTCACAAAATATTACACAATATACTTGGAAATATAAATTTCTTATCTTCATGGTAAATCCAATCATGAATACTTCACAATTCAGATTTCAAGTAACCAGAGGCAACCCTCTGCAAAATCTGAAGCCCATGATTTATTTTTCCTACCTCAGTTCCAAAGAAGTGAAAGTTGCTCAGTCGTGTCTGACTCTTTGTGACCCCATGGACTGAATATTACGGGCTAGAATACTGGAGTGGGTAGCCTTTCCCTTCTCCAGGAGATCTTCCCAACCCAGGAATCGAACCCAGGTCTCTCGCATTTCAGGCAGTTTCTTTACTAGTTGAGCCACAAGGGAAGGCCACTTCCCTTGTGGGAAGTGCTACTCCACGTTCAAGGTCAGGAGGGGCAGCCTTGAGGAGATACCCATCGTCCAAGGTAAGGAGTACTGGCTGCACTTTGCTGGAGCAGGTGTGAAGAGATACCCCACATCCAAGGTAAGAGAAACCCAAGTAAGACAGTAGGTGTTGCAAGAGGGCATCAGAGAGCAGACACACTGAAACCATAATCACAAAAAACTAGCCAATCTGATCACATGGACCACAGCCTTGTCTAACTCAATGAAACTAAGCCATGCCATGTGGGGCCACCCAAGACGGATGGGTCATGGTGGAGAGGTCTGACAGAATGTGTTCCACTGGAGAAGGGAATGGCAAACCATTCAGTATTCTTGCCTTGAGAACCCCATGAACAGTATGAAAAGGCAAAAAGATAGGACAATGAAAGATGAACTCCCCAGGTCAGTAGGTGCCCAATATGCTATTGGAGATCAGTGAGAAATAACTCCAGAAAAAGTGAAGGGATGGAGCCAAAGCAAAAACAACACCCAGTTGTGGAGTGACTGGTGATAGAAGCAAGGTCTGATGCTGTAAAGAGCAATATTGCATAGGAACCTGGAATGTTAGGTCCATGAATCAAGGCAGATGGGAAGTGGTCAAACAAGGGATGGCAAGAGTGAATGTCGACATTCTAGGAATCAGCAAACTAAGATGGACTGGAATGGGTGAATTTAACACAGATGATCATTATATCTAATATTGTGGGCAGGAATCCCTTAGAAGAAATGGAGGAGACATCATGGTCAACAAAACAGTCCGAAATGCAGTACTTGGATGCAATCTCAAAAATGACAGAATGATCTCTGTTCCTTTCCAAGGCAAATCATTCAATATTACAGTAATAACGCTGAAGAAGCCGAAGTTGAACGGTTCTATGAAGACATACAAGACCTTTTAGAACTAACACCCAAAAAAGATGTCCTTTTCATTATAGGGGACTGGAATGCAAAAGTAGGAAGTCAGGAAACACCTGGAGTAACAGGCACATTTGGCCTTGGAGCATGGAATGAAGCAGGGCAAAGGCGACAGAGTTTTGGCAAGAGAATGCACTGGTCATAGCAAACACCCTCTTCCAACGACACAAGAGAAGACTCTACACATGGACATCGTCAGATGGTCAACACCGAAACCAGATTGATTATATTCTTTGCAGCCAAAGATGGAGAAGCTCTATACAGTCAGCAAAAACAAGACCAGGAGCTGACTGTGGCTCAGATCATGAACTCCTTATTGCCAAATTCAGACTTAAATTGAAGAAAGTAGGGAAAACCACTAGACCATTCAGGTATGACATAAACCAAATCCCTTACGATTATACATTGGAAGTAAGATATAGATTTAAGGGACTAGATCTGATAGAGAGCTTGATGAACTATGGACGGAGGTTCGTGACATTGTACAGGAGACAGGGATTAAGACCATCCCCATGGAAAAGAAATGCAAGAAAGCAAAATGGCTGTCTGAGGAGGCCTTACAAATAGCTGTGAAAAGTAGGGAAGCAAAAAGCAAAGGAGAGAAGGAAAGATATAAGCATCTGAATGCAGAGTTCCAAAGAATAGCAAGGAGAGATAAGAAAGCCTTCCTCAGCAATCAATGCAAAGAAATAGAGGAAAGAATGGGAAGACCAGAGATCTCTTTAAGAAAATTAGAGATACCAAGGGAACATTTCTTGCAAAGATGGGCTCGATAAAGGACAGAAATTGTGTGGACATAACAGAAGCAGAAGATATTAGGAAGAGGTAGCAAGAATACACAGAAGAACTGTACAAAAAAGATCTTCACGACCCAGATAGTCGTGATAATCACGATGGTGTGATCACTGACCTAGAGCCAGATTTCCTGGAATGTGAAGTCAGGTGGGCCTTAGAAAGCATCACTACGAAAAAAGCTCGTGGAGGTGATGGAATTCCAGTTGAGCTATTTCAGATCCTGAAAGATGATGCTGTGAAAGTGCTGCACTCAAATGCCAGCAAATTTGGAAAACTCAGCAGTAGCCACAGGACTGGAAAAGGTCAGTTTTCATTCCAATCCCAAAGAAAGCCAATGTCAAATAATGCTCGAACCACCGCACAATTGCACTCATCTCACACGCTAGTAAAGTAATGCTCAAAATTCTCCAAGCCAAGCTTCAGCAATACGTGAACCATGAACTTCCAGATGTTCAAGCTGGTTTTAGGAAAGGCAGAGGCACCAGAGATCAAATTGCCAACATCCGCTTGATCATTGAAAAAGCAAGAGAGTTCCAGAAAAACATCTATTTCTGCTTTATTGACTATGCCAAAACCTTTGACTTTTATTTGTGGATCACAATAAACTGTGGAAAATCCTGAAAGAGATGGGAATACCAGGCCACCTGACTGGTCTCTTGAGAAATCTGCATGCAAGTCAGGAAGCAACAGTTAGAACTGGACATGGAACAACAGACTGGTTCCAAATAGGAAAAGGAGTATGTCAAGTATATTGTCACCCTGTTTATTTAACTTATATACAGAGTACTTTGGCCACCTCATGCAAATAGTTGACTCACTGGAAAAGACTCTGATGCTGGAAGGGATTGGGGGAAGGAGGAAAAGGGGACAACAGAGAATGAGATGGCTGGATGGCATCACTGACTCGATGGAGGTGGGCTTGAGTGAACTCTGGGAGTTGGTGATGGACAGGGAGGCCTGGCGTACTGTGATTCATGGGGATGCAAAGAGTCGGACACGACTGAGCGACTGAACTGAACTGAACTGAATAGAGTACATCATAAGAAATGCTGGGCTGGAAGAAGCACAAGATGGAATCAAGATTGCTGGGAGAAATATCAACAGCCGCAGATATGTAGAAGACACCCTTATGGCAGAGAGTGAAGAGGAACTAAAAAGCCTCTTGATGAAAGTGAAGGAGGAGAGTGAAAGAGTTGGCTTAAAGCTCAACATTCAGAAAACTAAAATCATGGCATCTGGTCCCATCACTTCATGGCAAATAGATGGGGAAACAGTGGAAACAGTGTTAGACTTCATTTTGGGGGGAGCTCCAAAATCACTGCTGATGGTGATTGCAGCCATGAAATTAAAAGACGCTTACTCCTTGGAAGGAAAGTTATGACCAACCTAGATAGTATATTAAAAAGCAGAGACGTTACTTTGCCAACAAAGGTCCATCTAATCAAGGCTATGGTTTTTCCAGTGGTCATGTATGGATGTGAGAGTTGGATGGTGAAGAAAACTGATCACCAAAGAATTGATGCTTTTGAACTGTGGTGTTGGAGAAGACTTTTGAGAGTCCCTTGGACTGCAAGATCCAACCAGTCCATCCTAAAAGAGATCAGTCCTGGGTGTCCATTGGAAAGACTGATGTTGGAGCTGAAACTCCAATACTTTGGCCACCTGATGCAAAGAGTTGACTCATTGGAAAAGACCCTGATGCTGGGAAGGATTGAGGGCAGGAGGAGAAGGGGACGACAGAGGATGAGATGGCTGGATGGCATCACCGACTCGATGGACATGGGTTTGGGTAGACTCCAGGAGTTGGTGATGGACAGGGAGGACTGGCATGCTGCGACCCCCACGACTGAGCGACTGAACTGAACTGAAAGTGAAGTCACTCAGTCGTGTCCGACTCTGTGCCACCCCATGGACTGTAGCCTACCAGGCTTTTCTATCCACAGGATTTTCCAGGCAAGAGTACTGGAGTGGGTTGCCATTTCCTTCTCCGAGGGATTTTCCTGACCAAGGGATTGAACCCAGGTCTCCCGCATTGCGGGCAGACTCTTTACTGACTGAGCCACCCTCCTTACTTTGAACTGAACTGAACTGAACCTCAATTCCACACTCTCTTTCTAGGGCTTTTCTACCTTTTGAAAAGCAACTCCAACCAAGTGTGGTCATACACCACACCCTCAATTCTCATTTCCTCATGAGAGTTTAACACACAAATCTCCCAAGATGCTTCATTAGGTCTGTGGCAGGGCCTAAAGCCTGCATGCCTAGAAAAGCTCCCTGCTGCTGCTGCTGCTAAGTCACTTCAGTCGTGTCCAACTCTGTGCGACCCCCAAAGACGGCAGCCCACAGGGCTCCCCCATCCCTGGGATTCTCCAGGCAAGAACCCTGGAGTGGGTTCCATTTCATTCTCCAATGCATGAAAGTGAAAAGTGAAAGTGAAGTCGCTCAGTCATGTCCATCTCTTAGCGACCCCATGGTCTGCAGCCTACCAGGCTCCTCCATCCATGGGATTTTCCAGGCAAGAGTATTGGACTGGGTTGCCATTGCCTTCTCCCAGAAAAGCTGCCAGGGGTGGCTAATACTATTGGTCTGAAGAGCCTGACAAAAGATGCAACAGAAAACAAGTGTCTGCCAAGCTCCTGGGACCTGAGGAATACCCCATCCCAGGAATCTGAGCATAGACATTTTAGGACTCATATCTGTTACAACATTCTGGGCTTCCCTATGCTCTCTAACTGCATCCCTGTTCAGTTAGTTCAGTTCAGCCGCTCAGTCGTGTTCAACTCTTTGCGACCCCATGGACTGCAGCACACCAGGCTTCCCTGTCCTTCAGCCATCTCCTGGAGCTAGCTCAAACTCAGTCAATCAAGTGGGTGACGCCATCCAACCATCTCATCTTCTGTCATCCCCTACTCCTGCCTTCAATCTTTCCCAGCATCAGGGTCTTTTCCAATGAGTCAGTTCTTCACATCAGATGGCTAAAATATTGGAGTTTCAGCTTCAACATCAGTCCTTCCAATGAATATTCAGGACTGATTTCCTTTAGGATGGACTGGTTTGATCTCCTTGCTGTCCAAGGGACTCTCAAGAGTCTTCACCAACACCACAGTTCAAAAGCATCAATTCTTCAGCACTCAGCTTTCTTTATGGTCCTACTCTCATATCCATACATGACTGCCGGAAAAACCACAGCTTTGACTAGAACATTTGTTGGCAAAGTAATGTCTCTGCTCTTTAAAATGCTGTCTAGGTTGGTCATAGCTTTTCTTCCAAGGAGCAAGGGTCTTTTAATTTCATGGCTGCCGTCACCATCTGCAATGATTTTGGAGACCAAGAAAATAGTCTCTCACTGTTTCCACTGTTTCCCCATCTATTTGCCATGAAGTGCTGGGACTAGATGCCACAATCTTAGTTTTCTGAATGTTGATTTTAAGCCAGCTTTTTCACTCTCCTCTTTCACTTTCATCAAGAGACTCTTTAGTTCCTCTTCGCTTTCTGCCATAAGGGTGGTGTCATCTGCATATCTGAGGTTATTGATATTTCTCCCAGTAATCTGAATTCCAGCTTGTGCTTCATCCAGCCTGGCATTTCACATGATGTACTCTGCATATAAGTTAAATAAGCAGGGTGACAATATACAAACTTGTCGTACTCCTTTCCCAATTTGGAACCGGTCCATTTATCCATGTCCAGTTCTAACTGTTGCTTCTTGACCCCTGCATCCCTGTTAGCATCCACCAACTCAAGGACAAAAACTAGCAGTTGGGGACAGTAAAGTAAGAACCAGTTCCTTCTGGAGGGAGTTTTGTACTATTTCTCATTAAAACTTCACCTTTGGACTTGTTAAATAGTGTCTTTTCCACAGCATTTGCAAAGGGAAGGAGGGAGAAGGAGGGAAAGGAAATGAGCAAGCAAGCAGTTAGTCTGCCTGGGAAAGTGCAGCAAAGAAAAGTGCTGGCCTGACTTGCCAGATGGCTGAGGCTTCTTAAATCCAAGATGTCTATCCTGTGAGGGGCTCAGTTTGAAGTTAAGGATATCGTGATGAGAAATGAGGTTATAGAGTGAGAATGGAGGAGTAGACACCAAGACGAGTAAGCCCTCTTTTCCAGGGCGGCATCTCAAAGTCATGAACACAGGTAGGCTAAGCCTTTTCTTGGCAGACAGAAAAATGTTAATAACTTTACAGCCACCCCAGAAACTTGCTATGTGGTTTTGAAGTATTTAGGCATTTGGAAGGGGTGTCAGGGGAATATAACATATGTACAGGGATTTTTCCCAGATTCAAATAAATATTTGAAAATTTTCTGGTGCATATTTTATCAGATGGAAGCAATTTTTTTTTTAATGTTCTCTGATCTCTCCAAAACTGATTCCTCTAACATAGGAAATCTCAAAAACAGAGTATCTGTAAAACATTTTTTAGCAGCTTCAAAGGTTAGTTTTATGTGTCACTTTAGCTAGGCTGCAATGCTTAAAATATTTCATCATACATGTCTGGATGGTGCATGAGACTAATAGATTGTACATGAAATTTATAGATTTTGAGTAAAGTAGATACCCTCCATAATGTGGGCAGGCCTCTTCCAATGAGTGGAAGACCTTTAAATGAAGACTGACCACCTACAACAGCAGGAATTCTGGACTCAAACTGCTATTAGCAACTCTTCCCTAGGTCTCCAGTCTGCCGACCCACCCTGCAGATATCAAACTTGCCAGCTTCCACAATCATGTGAGTCAATTTCTTAAAATAAATACAGCCCCTGGTTCTATACACTCACACACACTCACATCTTGTTAGTTGTTTCTTTGGATAACCCTAACTAATATAATGAGTTATGTATCATTGTACTCTCACTGGAGTTAATCACATAAACAAATGTACCAGCTTCACAGAGAATATATGTTAGCACTGCTTAAAAGAGTTGAGTAAGATTATTCAGCTTACTTACAGTTGCTTAAATTGAATTCAATAAGAACTGAATTCTTATTTGGCTGCTGAATGAGAATTTTAATTTTAAATATCATTCAACAGAATAGGTCACTTTTTAAGAGCTCAAATGCTCACCTATAACGTAACATTTTAATTCTTGCCAGGGTTCATTAGGATTGTAACAGCCTGTCTAATAGCTATAAAGACTTTTGTGGACAGGTTTTATTAGCCTGAAGACAGCTTATTCTCTGTAATCTTTTAGGAGAGAGGCAATGCATTATCTGTTCAGGCCAATATGAAACCTCCAGATCCATACACACAGAATCAATCTAACTCTCATTTCTGGCTTGGTGCCGTGCTTTAGCCTCCCATGAATTTGGCCTGAAGACTAGGACCGCTCAGACACAGTGCATGTTCCTACAGCATCAATTAGCTTGTCCTCTAGGTCAACAAGGGAATGATGCAGGAGTGGAAGTTGCATTTCCCAGCATGTAAATGCTCTGGGCCCAAGTGACAGCCACCCAATGCAAGCCCATTACTACAGCTGAACGCAGTCAGCTGCAAGTGAACACACAGTGCTGGGCACAATGCCCACTCCCCGGGCACTTCCTCCTGGCACAGACTGTCCACATGCTTTGTCTTTGTGCATGCTGTCCTTTTCCCAATGACTCAGTGGTCACAGTCCATATACCTCCATCCATCGAGTTACCTTCACTTTAAAAAAGAACCCACAAAATCCTATGTTTTCGCTGTTTAAAACATCAACAGTTGAGGCTTGAACAAGATGGCGGAGGAGTAAGTAGACGAGTACATCTCTCTCCATGGATACATCAGGAATACACCTCAGATATAGAAATGCATGCAGAACACCAGCTGAGAGCAGACAGGAGTACCTGACCAGCGGAAAAGAATATACAGAACCACACAAAACTCGGCAGGACAAAGGAACTAGGGGGAGAAACAGGAGTGTTAGTAGGACTGGACCTGCCCTGGGAGGGTGGGGGAAACTGAAGCAGGGGTCCGATCCCCACATTGGGGCAACTGTCTGAGTCAGAGGAGAAACATTCAAGGCTGAGAGTGAAACAGCTGATCTGTGGCAGCCTAAATGGAATGAGAATCAGACAGTCCTTGCCGCAGCCATACATTTGCCGGACAGGAACGCTAGTCTCCTGAAAGGTGCAACAGCTGGGAGTTGGAGTTTAGGGATTGTAGAGCAATCCCAGGGCAAGCACTGCTGTTGACTGTGGAGAGAGGGATTGAGGGGATGTGAGGGAGGAGATCCTGGTGGGAAATGCTGGTGGAGGAAAGCCAGGCAGCCATGGAAGCAAGGTGATACTGCTGAGTCATGCATAGGGGATACAGCCGTCACCATAGCCTCTAACTCTCCATACACACCAGCATCAGCAGCTGAACAATAGAGAGGCTGGCCCATCAAACACCTAATGCATTGAACTACAGAGTAGGACCCCATCCAGGGTGCTCCTTTAAGAGACTGATGCTCTGTTCTATAGAGTAGGACCCCAGCCCAGGAGCCCCCATCTATGTACCTGACGTGCCAAACAACAGAAGGACCCCAGGCAAGGGAGCCCTCTAAATGCCTGAATGGGCAGAGCTACAGAAAAAGACTGCCAAAGAGCCCTTCTGATAGCCACTTATAAGAGGCTCAAAAAAAGATTCTGATAGGGCCATAACTCCTGCAGTAGCAGTCCGCATCCCTGCGCACTTGGTGCTGCCAAGGTCTCCACAAACCAAGCAGCTGCACCACCTTCATGCTCAACTCTCACTGGGGCAGAGCTGCATAGGCAAAAAAAGGTCTTGTGTCTATGTGCACAGGGTTGCTTTGGTCGTGTCTGACTCTTTGTGACCCTGTAGACTGTGTCTTTCCAGGCTTCTCTGCAAGACAGGGGGTTCTACAGGCAAGAATACTGGAGCGTATTGGCCAATACTGGTTGCCATACTCTTCTAGAGCACTATATACTGCTGCCCTAGCCACCAAGTCCCCTGAGTACCTGGTGCTGCCAGAACTCCTGCGACCCAAGAAGCTGCACCACCTCCACACCTGGCCCTCACAGGGGCAAACCCAAGCCCTCCAGGGCAGCCTCAGGAGCAAACCCCAGTGAACAAACCACATGTAGTGGTGGAAATAAAACCACAATTGAAACTCAGGGGCAGTGTGTCTAAGGAAGAAAATGCAAAACCTTACCACCAGCTGTATTAGCTGCAGATTAAATCCACACGATCAACTAGGCAGACTCTGTGTCTATGGAATATATAAAAGGTCATTGAGAGCTCCCACAAAAGAAAACACATTAGTTCAGATAGCTGTGTACATTGGAGGCAAGAACACATAGGAACAAGACCAGATTAGAATCTGAGTTGCCCCCACAGCAGGTCCAGAGATCAGCACAGTGTTGGAGGGCAACCTAGGGAAGTAAGGTGGACTGTGACTCCCAGTGAGGGAAAGGACTGTGACAGCAGTGACTCAAGAAAAACATTTATTACTCTTACTTTTTGACCGTTCTATAGACTCTTTTGGATTTTCCCTTTTTTCCCCACTCTGTTGTCATTCTCCATTTTATAGGCTCTGTAAAATCCAATTAAGCTTTTGAGTTTTTCTTTTTTCACAGTCACATTTTTTATTGTTGTTATAAAACTCTGCCCCTGTGCTGGGATTTTGCAGTTCTGTGGAGTTTTCCTTTTTTATTTTCTTTTCTCTTTTTTTAATTTTAATTTTTAATTTTTTAACCTATTTTTATTTTATCTACATTTATTTCTTTGTTTAGTTTTCCTACTGTTCTTATCCCCTTGCAATTAATCTTTAACATATATATCTTCTTCATCTACCTATATCTAACTTTGCATATCTATTCTTTCTTTTTTTCTCTAATTCCTCTCAAAATTTTTGTTAGTTTTATTTTCATTGCTTTATTCCTCAATTGGCACCATGCTTTAGTTTTATTTTCCTGTTTCTGCTTTAATTAGTTTTGCTCTGATAAATATAATTTTTGGTTTCCTTTGTTCGCCAGGTCAATCTTTTGCACTTTATTTTTGTTGCACTATTTTGATTTTGAATATGGGTGTATATGTATACATGTATATTCAGTCATACTTTTTATTGTTTTTACAAACCTCTGTCTCTACATTGGACTATTGCAATTCTGTGGAGTTTTCCTTTTCTTTTCCTTTTTTTCTTTCTTCTGTTTATTTTTTTTCTTTCTTTTTTTTTATAATTTTAACTTTAAATTTTTTTAAACCTATTAATTTTTTCTACATTTATTCCTTTGTTTGCCTTTCCTACTGTTCTTTTCCCCTTCCAGTTAATCTTTAATGTATATAAATCTTTTTCATTTACCTTTATTTAACTTTGCATATCTATTCTTTCTTACTTTTCTTTCTTTCCTTCCCTCTCAACATATTTGTTAGTTTTTATTTCATTTCTTTATTCCCCACTTGGCACCTTGCTTTAGTTTTGTTTTACAGTTTGTGCTTAAGTTAGTTTTGTTCTTAACTCATAACTATAATTTTTTACTTCATTTGTTTGCTGGGTCAATCTACTGTACTTTATTTTTGTTGGACTATTTTGACTTTGCTCATGGATGTGTAAGTATATGTGTATATTTCATTGTTTTAATAATTATTTGTCTGATATTGTAATTGCCATTTGTCTGGGGTTCATCTTTGGTATCTTGATTTTGGATATCTGTTTTAATCTCATTTAATGCCATAACAAACCACTTGTGGAATCTTCATTCCTGACCGCAGATCAAGCCCTGAGCCTTTGGAGTGGGAGCACTGACTAAAAGATCCTAGACTACCAGAGAATTAACCCTGAAAGTGAAAGTGAAGTCACTCAGTCGTATCCGACTCTTTGTGACTCCACGGACTGTAGCCTACCAGGCTTCTCTATCCGTGGGATTTTCCAGGCAAGAATACTGGAGTGGGTTGCCATTCCCTTTTCCAGCGGATCTTCTTAACCCAGGGATCAAACCCGGGTCTCCTGCATTGTAGGCCGATGTTTTTACCATCTGAACCACCAGGGAACTAACCCTTCGTTCATTCGTTCGTTCCATCGCTCAGTCGTATCCGACTCTTTGCGACCCCGTGGACTGTAGCCTACCAGGCTTCTCCATCCATGGGATTCTCCAGGCAAGAATACTGGAGTGGGTTACCGTTTCGTTCTCCAGGGGATCTTCCCAACCCAGGGATCGAACCCGGGTCTCCCGCATTGGAGGCAGACGCTTTAACCTCTGAGCCAAGAACTCACACAAAAGAAACCACTGGAATACAATACCCTGCATCACCCAACCACCAGTAGCACCCTGTGCAGGATGCCTCATCTAAACAACAAACAAAACAAAAATACAACCCAAATCATCAACAGACAGGATTACCACCTCACTCAGCCTTGCCCATCAGAGGAAAAACAAACAAACAAAAATCTATATGAAGCTTACACAAACCACTGGACTAACCTTAGGAGGGCAGAAACCAAAAGAAAGAAAGAATTCAACCTTCTTCAAGGAAGAATTCACCTTTCCCTGAAGCCTGGGAAAAGGAGACCTCAAACACAATAACATAATTTTAAAAAAATAAGGAAAAGGAAGAGAAATACTACATAAATGAAGGAACAAACTAGAAATACAGAAGTCCAAATAAATGAAAAGGAAATAGGCAAATTCTCTGAAAAAGAATTAAGAATAATGACAGTATAGATGATCAAAAACCTTGATAAAAAAATTGAGAAAACGTAAGAATCAATTAACAAAGACCTAGAAGAATTAAAAAAGAAACATACAGAGACAAACAACACAATTACTGAAATTAAAAATGCTCTAGAAGGAATCAATAGCAGAATATCTGAAACAGAAGAACAAATCAGTGAGCTGGAAGATAAAATGGTGGAAATAACTTCTGCAGAGCAGAATAAAGTAAAAAGAATGAAAAGAACTGAGGATAGTCTCAGAGACCTCTGGGACAATATCAAATGCACCAACATTCGAATTATAGGGGTCCCAGAAGAAGAAGAGAAGAAAGGATGTGAGAAAATTTTTGAAGAGATCAGAGTTGAACATTTCCCCAACATGGAAAAGGAAATAGTCAAGTCCAAGAGGCACATAGAGTCTCATACAGGATACACCCAAGGAGAAACATGCCAAGACACACACTAATCAAACTAACAAAGACTAAACACAAAGAAAGAATTTTAAAAGCAGCAAGGGAGAAGCAACAAGTAACATACAAGGGAAACTACATACACTTAACAGCTGATCTTTCAGCAGAAACTGCAGGCCAGAAGGGAATGACAGGATATATTTAAAGTATTGAAAGGGAAAAATCTACAACCAAGATTACTGTACCTGGCAAGTATCTTATTCAAAATTGATGGAAGAATAAAAAGCTTTTCAAACAAGCAAAACTCAAGAGAATTCAGTGCCACAAAACCAGCTTTACAACAAATGTTAAAGGGACTCATATAGTCAAGAAATAAAACAGAAGAAAAAAGATCTACAAAATCAACCCCCAAAAATTAAGAAAATGGCAATAGGAAAATATAATCAATAATTACTTTAAATTTAAATGGCTTAAATGCTCCAACCAAAAGACACAGACTGGCTGAATGGATACAAAAACAAGACCCATATATATGCTGCCTACAAGAAACCCACTTCAGACCTAAAGACACATATAGACTGAAAGTGAGAGGATGGAAAAATATATTCCCTGCGAATGGGAAGGAAAAGAAAGCTGGAGCAGCAATCCTCATATCAGACAAAACAGACATTAAAATAAAGAAGATTATAAGAGATAAGGAAGGACACTACATATGATCAAGGGATCAATCCAAGAGGAAGACATAAAAATTATAAATATCTATGCACCCAACATAAGAGCACCTCAATACATAACACAAACACTAACAGACATAAAAGGAGAAATTGACAGTAACACAATAATAGTAGGAGACTCCAACACCCCACTCACATCAATGGACAAGATCATCAAGACAGAAAATTAATAAGGAAACACAAGTCTTAAATGATACATTAGATGAGATGGATCTCATTGATATCTTCAGGACATTCCATCCAAATGCAGAAGAATACACCTTCATCTCAGGTGCACATGGAACATTCTCCAGGATAGACCACATCTTGGGTCACAAATCAAACCTCAGTAAATTTAAGAAAATTGAAATATCAAGCATCTTCTCTGACCACAATGCTATAAGACTAGATATCAATTATAAGAAAAAAGCTGTAAGAAACACAAACATGTGGAGACTAAACAACATGTTTCTAAATAACCAATGGGTTACTGAAGAAATCAGAAGGGAAATCAAAAAATTTCTAGAAACAAATGACAATGAAAACATGACAACTCAAAACCTATGGGATGCAGCAAAAGCAGTTCTAAGAGGGACGTTTATAGCAATACAATCCTACCTCAAGAAACAAGAAAAACATCGAAAAGACAACCTAACTTTACACATAAAACAACTGGAAAAATAACAAAAAAACACCCCAAAATTAATAGAAGGAAAGAAATCATAAAGATCCAAACAGAAATAAATGAAAAAGAAATGAAAGAAACAATAGTAAACATTCATAAAAATAAAAGCTGGTTCTTTGAGAAGATAGACAAAATTGACAAAACTTTACTAAACTCATCAAGAAAACAAGAGAGAAGAATCAAATCAAGAAAATTAGAAATGAAAAAGGAGAACTTAAACAGACAATGCAGAAATACAAAGGATTATAAGAGACTACTATGAACAACTGCTGCTGCTGCTGCTGCTAAGTCACCTCAGTCGTGTCCGACTCTGTGTGACCCCATAGACGGAAGCCCACCAGGCTCCCCCGTCCGTGGGATTCTCCAGGCAAGAACACTGGATTGGGTTGCCATTTCCTTCTCCAATTTGTGAAAGTAAAAAGTGAAAGCGAAGTCGCTCAGTCGCGTCCGACTATACGACAATAAAATAGATAACCTGGAAGAAAGGGACAGATTCTTAGAAAAGTTCAATCTTCCAAGACTGAACCAGGAAGAAATAGAAATTAGGAACAACCCAATTACAAGCACTGAAATTGAAGCTGTGCTCAAAAATCTCCCAAAAAATAAAAGCCCAGGACCAGATGGCTTCACAGGAGAATTCTATCAAACATTTAGAGAAGAGCTAATGCCTATCCTTCTAAAACTCTCAAAAAATTGCAGAGGAAGGAACACTTCCAAACTCATTCTACAAGCTCACCATTACCCTGATACCAAAACCAGACAAAGGCAACACAAAAAAAGAAAACTACACACCAATGTCATTGATGAACATAGATGCAAAAATCCTCAACAAAATTTTAGCTAACAGAATTCAGCAACACATCAAAAAGCTCATACACCATGATCAAGTTGGATTTATTCCAGGGTTGCAAAGATTCTTCAACATACACAAATCAATCAATGTGATACATCATGTTAACAAATTGAAAGATAAAAACTATATGATAATCTCAATAGATGCAGAAAAAAGCCTTTGACAAAATTCAGCACCAATTTATGGTTAAAACTCTTCCAAAAATAGGCAGAGAAGAAACCTACCTCAACATACTAAAGGTCATATATGATAAGTCTACAGCAAACATTATTCTCAATGGTGAAAAACAGAAAGCATTCCCCCTAAATCAGGAACAAGACAAGGGGGTCCACTTAGTTCTGGTTCTAGCTACAGCAATCAGAGAAGAAAAAGGAAAAGAAATAAAATGATTGGAAAAGAAGAAGTAAAGCTCTCAGTGTTTGCAGATGACATGATACTGTACATAGAAAACCCTAAAGATAGTATCAGAAAATTACTAGAGCTAATCAGTGAATTTAGCAAAGTTGCAGGATACAAAATCAATACACAGAAATCAATTGTATTTCTATATACTAACAATGAAAAATCAGAAAGAGAAATTAAGGAAGCAATCCCATTCACCATTGCAACAAAAAGAATTAAATATCCAGGAATAAACTTACCTAAGGAGGCAGAAAAACTGCACACAGAAAATTGTAAGACACTAATGAAAAAAATCAAAGATGACATAAACAGATGGAGAGATATTCCATATTCTCAGGTAGGAAGAATCAATATGTTTAAATAACTATACTACCAAACAAAGTCTACAGATTCAATGTGATCCCTATCAAATTACCAATGGCATTTTTCACAGAACTAGAACAAAAAATTTCACAATTCATATGGAAACACAAAAGACCCTGAATAGTCAAAGCAGTCTTGAGAAAGAAGAATGGAGTTAGAGGAATTAACCTTCCTGACTTCAGATTATACTACAAAGCTACAGTCATCAAGACAGTATGATACTGACACAAAAACAGAAATATAGACCAATGGAACACGATAGAAAGCCCAGAAATAAACCCATGCACCTACGGGGTCCTTATTTTTGACAAAGGAGGCAAGAATATACAATGGGGCAAAGACAGCCTCTTCAATAAATGGTGCTGGGAAAACTGGACAGATACATATAAAAGAATGAAATTAGAACACTTCCTAACACCATACACAAAGATAAATTCAAAATAGATTAAAGACCTTAATGTAAGATCAGAAACTATAAAACTCTTAAGAAGAAAACAAAGGCAGAACACTCAATGACATAAATCAAAGCAAGATCCTCTATGACCCACCTCCTAGAATCATGGAAATAAAACAAAAGTAAACAAGTCGGACCTGATTAAACTTAAAAACTTTTGCACAGCAAAGGACACTATAAGCAAGGTGAAAAGACAACCCTCAGAATGGGAGAAAATAATACCAATTAAACAACTGACAAAGGGTTAATTTCCAAAATATACAAGCAGCTCGTACAACTCAATACCAGAAGAAAAAAAAAATCAAAAAGTGGGAAAAAGACCTAAACAGACATTTCTCCAAAGAAGACATACAAATAGCTAATTAACACATGAAAAGATGCTCAGCATCACTCATCATTAGAAAATGCAAATCAAAATTACAAACACATGAAAAGATGCTCAGCATCACTCATCATTAGAAAAGGCAAATCAAAATTACAATGAGATATCACCTCACACCAGTCAGAATGGCCCTCATCAAAAAGTCTACAAACAGTAAATGCTGGTAGGGTGTGCAGAAAAGTGAACACTCTTGCACTGTTGGTGGGAATGTAAATGGATACAGCCACCATGGAAGACGGTATGGAGATTCCTTAAAAAACTAGGAATAAAACCATCATATGACCCAGCAATCCCACTCCTATCATATACCCTGGGGAAACCAAAATTGAAAAATACACATGTATCCCATTGTTCATTGCAGCACTATTTACAATAGCTAGAATGAAAGCAACCTAGATGTCCATCAACAGATGAATGGATAAAGAAGTTATGGTACATATACACAATGAACTATTACTTGGCCATAAAAAGAAATGCATTTGAGTCAGTTCTAATGAGGTGGATGAACCTAGAACCTATTATACAGAGTGAAGCAAGTCAGAAAGAGATAAATATTGTATTCTAACTCATTTATACAGATCTAGAAAAATGGTTCTGAAGAATTTATTTTCAGGGCAGCAGTGGAGAAACAGACATAGAGAATAGACTTATGCACATGGGGAGAGGGGAGGAGAGGGTGAGATGTATGGAAAGAGTAACATGGAAACTTACATTATCGTATGTAAAATAGATAGCCAATGGGAATTTGCTGTATGGCTCAGCAAACTCAAACAGGGGCTCTGTATCAACCTAGAGGGGTGCAATGGGGAGAGAGATGGAAGGGAGGTTCAAAAGGGAGGGGACATATGTATACCTACGGCTGATTCATGTTGAGGTTTGACAGAAAACAACAAAATTCTGTAAAGCAATTATCCTTCAATTAAAAATAAATAACTTTTTAAAAAAATCAACAGTTTATTCTGCACTGGTATTCTGGACTGTTTTATTTCTCTTTTAAGAATCTAACATGGGACTTTTCATTGTGCTAACATCTTATTAGTATGGTTACTATTGTTTGAGTATTTGGGTTGCAAAGCTATACAGATATGGAGAGACTGGCCCCATTCCTACTTTTCTTTTTCCATATGTCCTGTGTGTGTTTGCAGAATATTAGGCTTTTCTGGAATGCATATACTATGTTAGACCAGAAATTCATGTACTGTAATTCATTCATTAACATCCCCAAGCTAACTGTATCTGCCAGACTGAAGTACATTCTATGCCAACAGATCCCAAGAAGGAAAAGAAAAACTATTTGCATCACAAATGTTAACACTAGTTTATGGCATGTTTGTCTGAAAACATGACGTACAAACATCCTAAAACATGGATTTTCTAAGCAAATGTCAGTTGACTCCTCACAAATCCTTATACCTCAGCCAGAGTAGACTGTAACTCTGTTTTACAGGAACGAGAATTATGAGGTGACTGTGTCACATGAAGGGATGAACTATACAGCCGCCACACCTAAGGGACTGGCAACAAGCCAGCCCATGCTGCCACAACCTCCCTGACCCTCCACTTGGGGACCCTCCACCTGGGGACCAAGGAGGCTCATGGCAGGGGAGACTTCTACCACTGCATTCAGGTTTCAGAATGAATAACTCACTTGCACTTTTTTGTTTTCTAGCCAGACATGATACTCTAGGTCAGAGATACCACTATGACACAAAGGCCACTTAGGTAGGCTCCATAATTGTGTAGTTATAAATGATCACAAGCAGGTATCATGGCTCATATGTATGTATGTGCTAAGCCACTCAGTCGTGTCCAACTCTTTGCAGCCCCATGGACTCCATGGACTGTAGGCCACCAGGCTCCTCTGCCCATGAAATTTTCCAGGCAAGAATACTGAATGGACTGGCACCTCCTTCTCCAGGTGATGTTCCCAACCCAGGGATCAAACCTGTGTCTCTTGCATCTCCTGCCTTGGCATGTAGATTCTTTACCACTGCACCACCTGGGGTGCCCCCGCCTCAAAGGAAAAAAAAAACAGGTGTGAATACTTTTGAAGGGCAACCCTTTGGACTTCTCTGGTGGTTCAATAGTTAAGACTGTGCTTCCAATCTGGGGCAGCCCAGGTTCAATCCCTGGTCAGGGAACTAAGATCCCACATGCTACACAGTGAGACCAAAGAAAACAAAGTAGCAACCCTTGGTGGAGCCTGACACAAAAATATACAAGACACAGACCTTTTGTGACTATCCAAATTTCTTATCTCTATAAAAAAGAAATTTCATATTTCCATAATGTTTGCTTTTCTTGTGTTTAAGAAATATATAATGTGATACCTACCTTCTTAACAAACTTGCAAGTATAAGGTATTGTCACATGCACCAGATCACACGACAAACCTCTGGAGCTTGTTCATGTTAAATAACTGAAACTATAAACTGCTGAACAGCAACTCTTCATTTCCCAATCCCCTAGCCTCTGGCAACCATCATTATACTTTCTAAGAGCTGGCTACTTTAGATACCTCATATAAGTGGAATTACACATGATTGGTCCTTCTGTGACTGGTTTATTTCACTTAGTATAATGTCTTTAAGGTCCACCCATGTTGTCACATACTGAGTGATATTCCATTGTATGTGTACACCCCATTCTCTTTCTTCATTTGTCTGTCAATGAATACTTGAAATGTTTCCACCTCTTGGCTACTGTGACTAGTTCTGCAAACACCACGGGTGTACACACATCTCTTCAAGATGCTGATTTCAATCCTTTAGCTCTATGCATGCAGAAGTGGGATTGCTGAATCATATGGTAGTTCTATTTTTAATTTTTCTGAGGAATCTCCATACTGTTTTCTATAGTGGCCGCACTTTTCATTCCCAGCAACAGTGTACAAAGGTCCCAATTTCTTGACATTCTCACTAGCACTTACTGCTTTCTATGTTCTGGTAACAGCCATCATGAACTGAACTGATCATAGCAGGTATGAGGTTATATTTCACTGCAATTTTGATCTGTTCTTTTCTGATGACTAGTGATGTTGAGCATCTTTTCACTCCCTAAAAAAAAAATCTTTTTTTTTAACCTGAAGGACAAAATATCCCCACAATGAAAGGAAATACTACTGTGGTACCAGGAAACATAACTCTCATCACTAAATTTCCTTATTTTTAATCAGAAACAATGCCATTCTAATTGATTTTTTAACATGTTTAAAAAAGCACAGATAAGTACTTTTAGCTTTAAATGAAGATAAGGAAAGACAGTGGGGTAAAAGGCGTTCTGGTCATCTCAAAGCTTTCAGAGCTCGGCCTTCCTCGCCCAAGAACACACTTAATAGAGCAGCATAACCTGGAGGCAGACAGTACTGTATAGCAGCATCTGCTGAGCCTGAACAAGGAAAATCCAAAAAGCACTACAATATCCAAGAGTGGAAAAGAGAGTAAAGACACACTACCTTTGGGTCAAAATGCTATCCCACAAATTTGGAAGGGGAACAAGTAACACGAGTAAAGCTCTAAGTTAGGGCACCATTGAACCACAGGTCTCCAAAGCAAGTTCAAACCACCAAATCTTCAAAGCAAGTTCAAAACTGACACTTGAATTTACCAAGGCATGTTCACATGTAGGAAACAGGGACTTCAAACTGGAAACAGTATCTTTTCCACCTCACAGAATATGCAAAATTGGAAATTTATATGGAAAATTTGGATGTTTCACCATGCTTCATAAATTGGCATTGCTGGCAACACTGGACATACATCCTGCATGGCAGCATCTGTCCCTGCCCCCAGCAGATAAAGCAGAGACTGGTACTGTGCCCCAACTCTGCTCTAACAAGTCAGTGTTTCCCACATGACCCAGAGGTTTTGAGTCCCCCACTTTGTGACATCACGCAACACACAAGATGGTGAAGATGGGTCGGAGGGGGAACCAGGAGATAATCCAACCAGGGCCTAGAGTCTCTCTTGCTAAACTGTAACACCACCACACAAGATAAATGAAGATAATTTCCCTACTGAAGAGAGGAAGAATTTACTTGGTCTGCTTGACTTCTGACCTCCAGTGAGAGTTGGACACGACTGAGCGACTGAACTGAACTGAATTGAACTGAGAGCTCAACCCAGACTATCTGCCTTGTGATTCCCATTCATTACACTCAATGGTGCATTCACCTCTGGAAAGAGAGTAACTGACCAAGAAACTTTGATTTTCGACTGGATACAATTTAAAGCACACAAATTCCTAGTGCACCCCTAGGCACAAGTAGATTAAGAAAAAAAAACAAAAAAACCTAAATGAAGGAATTGAATGACAGAGGGAAAAGGCAAGAGGAGTTTATTCTGTGGGCAAAAGACAAAGATGATCTTTAAGACTGGGACCAATTTAAGATGAACTTCTTTAATAATATCATGCCCTCAATTTAAACGGCAGACAAGATCAGTAAGCAAGAAAAACAGAGAAAATAATGTTTTCAATCTTTTACAGTTCTTGAGGAGTTCAAGTTCCTTTAGAACAGTATTTTTCACACTTGAGTAACAAGCAGACCTTATTAAAGAAAATATTTCCCAAGGACTCTAGAAATGATGCAAACATTGCTTGTATCATGCTACTTAACTATGAATAAACATAAACCAGATGTAAGCTCCTCATGGGCTTCCCTTGTGGCTCAGCTGGTAAAGAATCCACCTGCAATGCGGGAGACCTGGGTTTGATCCCTGGTTTGGGAAGATCCCCTGGAACAGGGAAAGGCTACCCCACTCCAGGATTCTGGTCTAGAGAATTCCATGGACTGTGCAGTTATATATGTATATAGTATGTAAGTTTGTTTTTTTTTTTTAAGGGCTTCCCTGGTGGCTCAGCTGGTAAAGAATCTGCTACTTATACTGATAACGCCAAAACATTTATGTGCCCAACACACATTTGCAAAACTAATGGAATGATAATTAGCAACATTCATTTAATCTGATAAGGGATTCACCTCTGCTGAAACTACATCCCCACAGCTAATGTCAGCAAGTACTGGCAGCTTGAGAGCTGCACTTTTGAGCCACATTTACAGGACTGAAAAACCCCGTTCCCCCATCACTTTTCTATTGGGAACACAGATAACCCAACCCTCTGTGTTGTCAGTCACTTCTGATTTACATGGATACATCATTTACACTAAGCCCATTGGTGTGCCTTCCTCATCAGCCCATGACAAACAATGTAGTGCTGCAGGTGCCACACAATCAATCTGAAAAACAGAGGCAGGTTTTGAAATGGTGTAGTCAAGTCTTTCATGTAAGAGTCATTTGGATGATTGCAAATGTTCTCAGATTAATTTGTTTTATCTCCCATGCATATAAGTAAAGACCCGAAAGACCCCTGACTTGAGAAGCATTGTTGACATAGTCCAAGGATGTGCTCAGAGGTTTTTTTCCATTTATTATATAGCATCCTAGGTCCTTCAAGTGTCAGAAACTTCTAGGTATTTAAAAAGGTGAGACAATAAACTTCTGAAAGGTCAGCGTCATTCTAGTGCCTGGAACACTGGCAAGCATGTGAACACTGAGGGAAATAGAGAAAGAATTATAGAAGGATGCTTGAGTTACTGCATCTATAACATCTTTATATTAAGAAATACAGACTAAGGTCTTAAGGTTTAAAATTTACTTTTCTCTTTTTGTAATTACTCTGACAAAAGCAATTACAAATTTGGAAGACCTCAAATATTCACCAGCTAAAGCAATGAAACCATCCTTTTGAGGAACTGATTTCAAAGAAATCATGTGTTATTCCACCATTACAAATTTCCTCAGTTGAAACAGTGCTTACATCCCATTTCACAATATGGCATGAGACTAATACAGCCAGATGGAAGCAGCCTGAATACCATGATAAATAATCTCTTCCCATTTCTTCCTTCCAATGACATACTACAGTCAGATACTACTTAAGCTTTAACAAGCTACACATGAAGCAAGAAAGTATACTGTATATACTCTCTCAGGAGAAAAAAGTAGACATTTGAATCACTACAGCAACTTAACCTCTCCTATCATCTAAAAGGTCTCTCCGCCATCAGCCACCACACTTCCATTCAAAGCAGATTAGCCTGATTCAGCTACTTCCATTTTACAAATGAAATAAGATCATGTAACCTGGGAAGAAATGGAGAAACAGAAAAAGATGTTTATATGCTCAAAGTGACAGGAGTAGTATGACTATAAATTTGAACAGTGATTCAAGATAGGGGTAAATGAAAACTTCAGGATAAAAAAAAAAGTCAGAAAAGAGCCTGTGGTTCTTGGAACAGTCTTCCAGTGACACCCCATTTTAAGCATTTCTCTTTTTGCCCACACCGTAAGGCAGAGTAAACAATCTCTCATCAAAATCCGACAGCAAAGCTCACAAAAATCAGTTAGGTCTGAGCATCAGAGTCAGCCATTGTCCCAACGGCCAACACCGGCAGTCCTCTAAAGATGGGAAAGCCAGAATACCTTTCTGGGGTCAGGAGGCCAAAAAGATATTACTATCTTGAGATGAAACTCAAATATTAGAACCAAAAAGGGTCACCATCAGCAAGCAGAGCTCATAAAAACTAAGCCACACAGAGACTCCTGCTGGGTCCAGGAGCAAGGTTTGAAAGCTTCAAGATAGAGCTGTTGTCTTAACAGACAGGTTTCTCCCACTCAGGAGTAGGGTAATATAGTAATTGTGATAGAGGATATACTGAAGAGAGAAAACAAAAGGCAACATACCAGCAACAGTTAGAAAATAAAGATGCATAGAGAGATATACAGATAAAGATACATAGAGATATTCATTTATCTATATATCTATCTCTATATACCTCCAGTTCTGTATGCATAGAAGGCAGAGACTAACTGGAAAAGTCATGGCTAGCACACTGGTGGGGTCCAAAGCCAGTGCCAAAAGAAAGCATCACACACAGTCAAAAACACCCCTGAACTTCTTCCAGGACTGAGGGTCAACCCACCGTTATATCTCAAGGCCAGAACAAATCTTTCATCTCCTTGGATGAGCATCAGACACTACTGGCCATATGAGTGAAAGAAATGGATTTTTCAAACACTATAAACACACTCAAAAGCACCCAGATTCTCACATTTGGAAGATACTCAAGAGCTGAGATCAACCAGAGAAGAGCCATTTTAACTCTCACATCAAAAGCTGCCTCAGGGCCATAACCTCATTGAGTAGGAAGAGAGGGGAAACTGAGGCCTCACTCCGTTCCTCCAGCCTTCTCTCTGTGTTATTTCTCTTGGCATCCACCTCTCTTCTCTCCCTTTCCCATCTTGCAAAGCACCATATCATGTAGGCGAAGTGGGAAAAGCCCTAAAGTGGAACCCAAGAAAGGGAAAGGGAAAGGAAACCCTGGCCAGTGCTGAAACTATGCCTCTGCCCACTTGTAGTTGTGTGTGTGTGTGTGTTTAAAATCTCCTAGTGAAGAGGGTCTGGCCCTGTGGAACCTATTGCTCTTTTCCCTTCTATTTTAGTCATCGTCTTTATAGTTATTCATCAGGCTGAAATAAACCATTTGACAACCCATATCCAGGTCACACATGGGTAGTTTCAGGTCTTCCCAACTAAATTTCTTGATTCTATTCAGCAGAAGACTCTTCGACACTGTACATGCAGAAAGGATACAAATCATGTGGAACAGCTGATCACACAGGTTCAATTTTAGTGCCTGAACAAATCCCACCCCAGCCCTGTCTGGCAGGTCACCAAATCACACTAACTGCTATTACACTGGAAGCGCCCACTCTGAGTGTGGTCTGATTATGGGGGAAAATCAGTGCCCATTCACAAATGCACTGTGGTTCCAGTGCTGCTGGAACCCTATGTTTCTGCTTCTGAGGATGTGGGATTCTAACTTAATTTATTGATGTGATTCAGTCCACAAATGACATTATCACTACAAATGGAGATGAGAAAAGTCTGAAAAGTTTTGGCTCTGACTCTGAGAGATGAATTCCTGCCATGCACCTGCTTCAGTCAAATGCTCAACATGCGTGTGTGTGTGTGTGTGTGTGTGTGTGTACGTGCACACATATGCACCCATATGCACACATGCACACCTTATATTCTTCTCTCCTTGCCACTCTCAGAATATACCAGCTTTCACCAGGAACTGGAAAGTATAGGGATGCAGGCTCAGTCACTCAGATGTGTCTGACTCTTTGCAACCCTCTGGACTGTAGCCCACCAGGCTCCTCTGACCATGAGATTTCCCAGGCAAGAATGCTGGAGTGAGTTTCCATTTCCTTTTCCCAAAGTATAGAGAGGGAACCAACAAAAGAAATGAAGAGAAAGTAGGCAGCATGAGTTGCATTCTCAGTATATGAAGCAAGGAATCAATGAACACAGGTTTATTTGATTCATTCAGCAAATACTGAGTACATTTACTAAGTACCTACTAGGTACAAATCCCACTTTCACCAAGAAAATGCCCCTGGCACCAGAAATTGGCTAGGCTAGGCTATTACAGGTCTGCTCTCTGTTTCTCCCCAGACATTCTCCAACCATTTCATACACTTTTTTGGCCTGATACAATCCTCCTTCCAGAGTTCTCTTACATAACTACATTGCCTTGCCCGTTCTGGTTTCACCTGTCGGTTGACCTCATTCCAGCTTACTAGAAAGTGGTGACAGCCCAGCCTGACCCTCTTAACCATTTACACTGGCCCAGCTCAGGTCAACAGATTACATGGCTACTCAAGACGCTCCCCTCCTTGGCCTTCAAGGAAAAGAGTCCCTCAGTTTTCTAAGAGGAAATGAACTTGAGAATGTGTTAACAACATCTCAGAGACCATTTTTATTCTTTCCCAATGCAATATTATTTTCTAATTATCACCATTATTGATGACTGAGGAATTTAACCCACATTTGCTTAATATTTTGATCTAAGAGCTTGAATTTATCTTTGAAATGGAAATCACCACTACGTTTTGCCTCTATAGGAACCAAACATTCTCATATTCTCCTCAAACTGTACATAAACACCTCCCGGGATAGGCATGGGACAGGGTGACCTGGGGGGAGATGGAATGCCAGGTGGGAAACTAAGCCACCAGATGAAATGGCACACCTTCCCAGAGAGACAATTTTCCCCTTGGAAGAAAATATAACATTTTAAGTTAAAACAAGCCCCAATATAGAGTAAAATGAACAAATACAGTACATGATTTTTTAAGATAAGTACTCAAGAGGACTTCAAAGAAAGTTCCTGTTCGCAGTCTGTCGGTCAGTCTATGCCCACAATATATGGAGCTTTCTGCAAAAAACTCTCCTGCCTTCAAAATCTCTTCAAGGAAATTTGTGAGAAATGTTTCACTCACACTATGAAATTCTTGAGAGCACAAATCAAAATGGAGCAGGACACTATGGTCCTTGCCCCTGAATGCCTCTTTTTTTTTTTTATATTGGTTGGTTTTGCCATACATTGACATGAATCCACCCCGGATGTACATGAGTTCCCCCTCCTGAACCCCCCTCCCACCTCCAAAGCTTTAGTCAAAGAATAACTTTAATCAGAGAAATGAGAACATGCAGAAAATAAAACAGTCAAAGGAGACCAAATAATAATGTACTCATTAAGCAAAGTCAAGGGCCTTTACTTCCTTCTCAAGGACTATAGATAATATTCTTAGCCATATCCTGTGAGCTGTCTTGTAGGGACCGAAACCCCTACCAGGTGGAAGAAATTAACTACATGATAACCAGACTGTAGCCATGAAATAAGCTGCCACAATTCTGAGATACCAAGAAATTGACCCTGGTATTGAAGATTAACTATACCTAAAACAACCAAGGTGACACTGGTCAGACCTCTGATGACCAATTTGAAGACAATTGTGAGAGATGAGTTTTTTTGCATGGTGACCCTCCCTCTGTCTATAAAAGCTCTTACCCCTGCTTCTGGGCAGGGGGGACTTGGCCTTTGGACAGATGTCCAACCCCCCACACCCATTGTCAGCATCTGAAATAAAGCAAACTTTCCACCAATCTGGCCTCTTTATTGGCTTTTAAATGGCAAGAAGGCAGACCCCTTTTTTGGTAACAAAACTACATATCCTCTCCCTGTTTGTCTCATAGGGACCTACGACAGTATGCAAGACAGTGCCTGGCACAAAACAGGCACTCTAATGTGTGCAGAGTAATTTGGCTGAAATAATGGCAATAGCACTGTCAATGACAAAAGTTTTTCTTTTTTTTAATCACATTTGAATGGGAGGAAGGGAAGGTGAACAGCTGTATGAGAACATGGAATAGAAGCAACCCAGTTTACCCAGACAGCTAATGGCTGCCGAGTAAACAATCAGATGAAGCAACTCAGTTCAGTTCTTCTCTACTTGAACAAGTACAGTAAGGTAAATATTGTACTTGTTAATTTCACAGAAAATCTCACAGAAGTCGTAGTGCTTAGGACACAAGTCTACCAAATGACACTGATGACGTTAAATTTAATAACTTATGAAGAGCTGGAAGAACATCGTGATAATAATAATGTCACCAATGATATTAAGTCCTGGTTTAACAATGACCTTAAGAAGGTTATTTTGATCATTTGAAAGTTGTGTCAAATATTTCCTACTGAGACTTGACAACTTTGAAAAGTAGTTCAGTGTGCGTGTGCATAAAATATGGTGTGGGCTCACCTCCCCTTATTTCTAATACTGCTACCTTTTTCAACCAGCTGGACCCAAACCAAGTTACAGATGAAAGATGATTCAAAGTATATGGCTTATAGCAAAGTTTAAATTTTTCTACTTCCCTGGTGGAAGCACTGCATTTTCACTCATTTGTAAATAATAGAAAACATGGGTATTACACACACACACACATTCTCTACACAAGCCATCTTATACTGCAATGAGTCACCTTCCATGCCCAGTATTCTCCAAACCTTCCAAACTGGAGGGAGAAGCTGGGCAGAGGAGGAATTGAGGACCCAGAGCCCTAAGGTCTAAGCTGCGAATGGTGAGCCAGGCCACTGCTGCCTTCTGCAGCTATTTCCTTTTCTAAGTCTTAGGCCTCAAATACAGGAACTGTCAACCAAAATCATACCTGTCAGATCTTCCTAACAATGGCAGCCAGAGACCCATAAAATATCAACAGAAATCCAGAGAGCAGGAAAACCTTTTCTAGTGTTGACATGTTTGTAGCTCCTGAGGAAGAAGTGAAAAGAGCTCAAGACCTACCATGACTCCAGGCAGAGACATATACAAATTAATCTCAGCAAAACCTGACTATCTTTCCTCAAGTAACTTGATGTTATGTTATTTCTATAGGAGCCATAGGAGTAGAGTGTCTATTTTTCACAATTGTATCATTTTATTCTTGGTTTAAAAGTGAGAGCTTTTTGGTTTACAACATCTGGCAATCAAATGCTCTTTTATTAAGTGGACAAGTCCCTTAACATTTTTAGGTCTAAAATTCTTCATCAGTCAGAAATAAAAGTATATGACCCCATCTAATTCTGAAAACTAAATGAATTAACTTGTAAAATAGGTATCGATGAATATCTGTGTCTAGCAATATAAATGCACAATAATGTCTTGTTTTCTACACAGCAGCAGGAAAACAACAAATACAAAAACTACTATAGAATGCCAAACTGGCTAACAGCAGGGCCACAGGACTGACGCTTAGGTGCGGCCTAGAGGCCTAGAGCGGAGAAGGCAATGGCAAGACACTCCAGTACTCTTGCCTAGAAAATCCCATGGATGGAGGAGCCTGGTAGGCTGCAGTCTGTGGGGTCGCTATGGGTCGGACACGGCTGAGCGACTTCACTTTCACTTTTCACTTTCATACATTGGAGAAGGAAATGGCAACCCACTCCAGTGTTCTTGCCTGGAGAATCCCAGGGACGGGGGAGCCTGGTGGGCTTCCACCTATGGGGTCACACAGAGTCGGACACGACTGAAGTGACTTAGCAGCAGCAGCAGAAGCCTAGAGTAGAAGGTGACGTAACCATGTCACTGAGAAACCGGGTCTCCTAAAGCAAGTTGAGGAAGAATCTCCAATCGCTGTGTAATTACACTCTAACTACAAAGTGCCCTTTTCAGAGCCCAGATACAAGCAAGTAAAGCTTTCTCCCCAAACTCGGACTCTGAACTTGCCCTCGCCCCCGAGGCATGCCTGGAAGTCCTGTCAAGCCCAACCAGGGCTCGCCAGATCCCAGGGGCAGCCAGAGCCGCACCCTCATCCTCCTCGCCCTCGTCCTCCTTGCCTTCCCCCGGGTCGGACCCGCTTGGTTCTTGGCAGAGAGCAATATTTAAACAAGGTAGCTTTTATTTTTCCTTTTAACAAACCTTACAGGAATTATATATACAGATGTGTATTACCTTTTGATCTTAAACCCTTATTTCAACAGTTGTTTCTTTAATACTGGCTACTTAATGGGTATAAGATCTTCAAAAGTGAAAGAGGAGAGTGACAAAGTTAATTGGCTGAAAGCTCAACATTCAGAAAACTAAGATCATGGCATCTGTCCCATCACTTCATGGCAGATAGATGGGGAAACAGTGGAAACAGTGGCTGACTTTATTTTAGGGGGCTCCAAAATCACTGCAGATGATGACTGCAGCCATGAAATTGAAAGACGCTTACTCCTTGGAAGGAAAGTTATGACCAACCTGCTGCTGCTGCTAAGTCACTTCAGTCGTGTCCGACTCTGGGCGACCCTGTAGACGGCAGGCCACCAGGCTCCCCCATACCTGGGCAACCTACACAGCATATTAAAAAGCAGAGACATATTTTGCCAACAAAGGTCCGTCTAGTCAAGGCTATGGTTTTTCCAGTAGTCATGTATGGATGTGAGAGTTGGACTATAAAGAAAGCTGAGCGCTGACGAATTAATACCTTTGAACTGTGGTGTTGGAGAAGACTCTTGAGAGTCCCTTGGACTGCAAGGAAATTTAACCAGTCCATCCTAAAGTAGATCAGTCCTGAATGTTCATTGGAGGGACTGATGTTGAAGCTGAAACTCCAATACTTTAGCCACCTCATGCAAAGAGCTGACTCATTGGAAAAGACCCTGATGCTGGGAAAGATTGAGGGCAGGAGAAGGGGACGACAGAGGATGAGATGGTTGGATGGCATCACTGACTCAATGGACATGAGTCTGGGTAGACTCTGGGAGTTGGTGATGGACAGGGAGGCCTGGCATGCTGCAGGCCATGGGGTCTCAAAGAGTCAGACACGACTGAGCGACTGAACTGAATTGAACTGATCCTTTTTTTAAAATTTTGTTTTATTTTCAAGAGACCATCACTCTATCATACAGCTTATGTGATGTTCCTTTGGTGTTTCTCATACCTTGTGAATATGCATTTGGGTTGTTTTATTTTATTCACATCAATTCCCTCCACTTTTTAAACTTTTTATTTCCATTTCTTTTAGTTATGACTGTATTATATTTATTCTTATTCTGGATTCTCTTTATTGCTTATTACTTTGCTTTAATATAATAAAAATAGATGATTTGACTGACACATTTCTTCAAGTTGGTGTTCTTAAACAGAAAGCTAAATGCTAAACAACTGAAGAAATGTTTCTTCTTGCATAGTACAAATAAGGTCAACACTCACAGCATCTGTCAAGCTGTAAATGCCACTGATACTTGCCATCTGTAAATTTAACTGGTAAATTATGAGAGGTATTCTATTAAGAAGCTCCAGTCTTAGCAATCTAATTGCTAAGTGAATATAATTTTGTACAAGTAGAGAGCTAATACATTGAAATGAATTTTATTATTAGTGCAATATAAATTGTTATTGATTTTGAGTTTATGTGCTTTCCTGTTTATTCTAAAGATTGATTTTTCCTCATAAAGGAAAAAGTAGCTACCTTGGTAATCCCTTTAAAGCTTTACAAACATACTTATTAAACTGAATCTTTGAAACATTATCATTATTCTGTTAGCAATTAATAAGTATCTGTATTTTTCAAAATAGATGAGTTAATATTTTTAACTGTTTAGGCAGACATTTTTTTTTTTCAGAAATGTTTTCTTGAATACTGCTCTTGCAATTTCCTTCCTTAACACACACTGACCTTTATACTCAGTTTTAAATTCTTATATTCTTTTGACCTTCTTTGTCCTTTCAATAAGTCCCTTCACTGAAGAGTCATCAAGAAACACGGATTATTCCAAATGTCTTATGTACATACCTTCTCATTTCCACTGATTTTAATCTGCTTCAGACCTATTACAACAGTTATCTATCACTTCATAACAACACAACAAAGTGATTTAAAACAGCAACCATTTTATTTGCATAATTTCATTGCCATCAACTTGGGTAGGGCTCGGGTAGGTGGTTTTTCTGCTGGCTTGCCTGGGTCATGGTAGCTTTATTGTGGCTTCATGTTCTTAAAGTGCCTCACTCATACGTTTGAAAGTTGGTGCTGGCTGTTA
The DNA here is from genome assembly GCF_049115385.1 of Moschus berezovskii. Taxonomy (NCBI): domain Eukaryota; kingdom Metazoa; phylum Chordata; class Mammalia; order Artiodactyla; family Moschidae; genus Moschus; species Moschus berezovskii. The sequence goes on from NC_142466.1 coordinate 66,488,276, forward strand.
GCTGGACCTATGTCTTCAGAAGGCTCACACTGGCTTTGTCATATAGTGGCAGTGTTTCAAGAGGTTTAGTAGTAGTGTACAAATGTTTTTCGAGCCTAAGCATCTATCATACTTGTTAATATTCCATTGATTAAAGCAAGTCACATGGCCAAGCCCTAAGTCAATGGTGGGGGGCAGATTGTACAAGGTCATGAACACAGGGAGATGTACTTTATTGGAGGCCCTTACTATAACAATATACCATGGTTGTTATTTTGTCACTAAGTTGCATCCGACTCTTTTGTGACCCCATGGACTGTAGCCCACCAGGATCCTCTGTCCTGGATTACAAAGGCAAAAATACTGGTGTGGGTTGCCATTTCCTTCTCCTAGGGATTGAACCCACATCTCCTGCATTGGCAGGCAGATTCTTTACCACGAACCACCTAGGAAGCCCAATAATATACCATACCTAGCCTCTTAATACATTCTCTCAGGCTGCTGTCCTAAGAAACTCCAGTTTATTCTATACAACCACAGCTGGACAGTCCTTCTTAAACACGAATTATTCTATCATTTTGGAGCTTAGTGTTTCTCAACGGTGGTAATTTTGTTCTCCAGGAGACACTTGGCAATAACAATTTTTAGTTGTCACAATTTGAAAAGTGGGAGATGCCACTACCATCCATTAGAGGCCAGGGATGCTGCTAAACATCCTATGATACACAGGCCCAGCCACCCATAATGAAACAAATTATCTGGTCAAAAATGTCAGTCATGAGATTAAGAAAACCTGCACCCTAGCTCATCAACCCCTAAAGATGTCCCAATAAAAAAGAGAATGAAGGGTAAACTCTGTCCGGACGTCCAAAATCTACAATCTAATCTCACCTTATATATACAAACATTTCTCCCTTTAGTCTCAATCAGGGTTCCTACTGTTCTCCAAATATGCCACACTTGATTGCATGACTAACTTGATAGCTTGTCATTGTGACAAAATGTAAATATCAAACATCCTTTAGCTTTTTTCCCTTCTGCCTTACCAAATCATTTCCCAGCCTCAGGGGAAGAGTTGGATCCTGCTTTTCCTACCAAAGTTTCCACAATTTCACTATGACCTTACAAGGACATTGCATAGCATGTACTATGTCAGCTCAGGCTACAGAATGCTTTTTTATTTCTAGTCTTTTTCACAGTTTTATTTGTCATTTTAAAGCTCTGATTCATCTGGAATTTATTTTGGGTCAGGTGTGAGCTGACAGATTCAACTTTATTTTGTCCTGAATTTCTACCTCGTTATCTCAACACCATTTATGTAACAATCTCTTTCCCTCAGATTTAAATACCAACTTTGCTGCTGCTGCTGCTAAGTAGCATGTACTAAATTCTCGTATATATTTCAGTTTATTTCTGGACTTTCTAGTCTGTTCTATTGAGGAATTACTCACATTTTGAAAGCATTCTTCAGCTTATAAAAAAGATTCCTAAAGGAATCCTATTGAATTGTCTTTTGTATTTTTAACTGTTTAAAGTACTTCACAAGGTCCTAAGGAATGCTTTTGAATATTCCCAGCAATATTCTCAGGGGAAGGCCAAGGTTACCTAATCTGTCTCTTATATTTTGAAGAATTAGAGAAAAGAGAGGAGGAAAAAAGAAACAAGAGGCATTTCTTTTCTATTTTAGCATCCAGAAACAGCTAAAAGCAGTACACAACTATCTCCTTGGCATGAAATATACTCTACTGTGACTTAAGTCTAAGGGTGTGGCATTGTCTGCAATTTGTGAAAAGAGCCTATGGAATACATGAGCTACCTAGAAGCCACTGCAGTGCCCTGACACAGGTCCTTATGAAATCAACACAAATGACATTGTTGTAGTATACAGAAACCCAGAGTATATACAATTAAACATCTGAATTTAAAAAGAGAAAATATTCCTTCCAGAGTTATACAACTTACTCTTCTCGCAAAATAAGTGACTGAAGAAAAGTAGATTGCAATGTACCATAGTAATGTCAAGTAAAAATTTAAATGCATTACAAACAAATGATAAAAACAAGGAAATATAAATACTTAAAACATACTTTTTTACTTTGTCATTATTTATCCGGGTAGATGGGGCAGAGATGGATGTAAAATGCATTGTTTTTGTATGAGATGCCAACATTTCATATGCAATTACCCCTTGATTATCTCCATCTAAATTTGAAAAGAATTTATGTCTTACTTTAATTGGGAAATTTTTAAATAGGCTTATTTAACTATATTTTCAAAGTCTTTGTTGCTAGAAATTCTATTTTCCTGAAAACATGAGCAGATAAGGGCAGATATGTGAGATACTATGACTCTTTTGTAAGCTTCTTTTATTTTGCACAGGTCAGAAGTGATAGTACAGCCACAAAAATGGACAATCTTCAATATAAAAAAAGGAAAGACAAGGCCATAGATTTGGCAGAGATACAGTTGAGCCTGGATTCTAAGCATGATAAATGCATGAAAAGTCTTTAAAGTAACCTTGACTTGTACTTTAGGTTTTTCAAAGGAGAAAGATGCCATCAAACTTGAGAATAACAGATAGATTTTTTAAATCTGTCATATAGGTGAAGGAATAGTGAGAATGTCTGAAGTTAAAGACCAGCTGTGTTCCAAAGGAAAGGGTATTAGGCCCTGCTGTGTGAGAGAATCACTGTCCATAGATAAAGATTTCTTGGAACATCACACCCATTCACTTTCATGCTATAGAAACACAGTTGAGTAGCTGCAACAGACACATATGACCTGCATAGCCTAAAATATTTATTCCCTGTCCCTTTACAGAGAAAGTTTGCTAACACTGCTATATATGAAGAAATGCATTGGCAAAGAATTTTCTTAATTTCACACCATTCTACCCTGAAGGTAGTATCAGTGCTTCTAAAAATTCTTCAAACCCAATAAAAACAGAATAATTCAACTTACAGGAGAATTAAAGTCATCACAGGGAATGGTGATAGGATAAAAGAATAATGCAGAAATTCTATTAATGATACTTTACTTAACATTTTTTAAAATAAGAAAATACCAACTAACCAGAATCTTGTGCAATTTTGTCTGGTTGGTAAGTTTTTCTGTTCCTCAGCAATACAGAAGAATGACAAATTGTGTTTAGAATGTGTTAATTTTCCCTTTAATGAAGAATTGCCAAGCCTCTTATTAGAAGGCAAAAAGGACCATGGTTTCATGGTATAATATTTCCCATGTTGTTTCCCTGCCAGTGGTTTCAATTTACATTTAGTGCTAAAATGCCGGACTTAAACAGTTTGACCTCAATTCCATTGCTGCTCTTTCTTTAGCTGGTTTCTGATCAAAAACATTCTTAGTTTAATTTTGAATTGTTCAGCTGTATATGTGTGTGTGTGTGTGTGCGTGTAACTATAAAATGTCTCAAAGCCTTTTTGAAAGCAGGCAGTATTTATAAATTATAAATAATTGTAAACAACTATTAGATGGTTGTGTTCATTTTAATATTGGTAAATTTGGAATGATGTCAATATTTTCTCGTTAGCAATTTCCTATTTACTTTAGAACTGCTCAGGACACACACAACTTTTTCCCAAATTTGTATTCTAACAATAGGCAGATCATGTTCTAAGAACACAATGAATTTTTTCCTAGGGAAGCCTATATTTTATTTCAAAACTCAAAAATGACTTTTAGCTCTAGAGAATGCAATGTGTGCATTGTTAGATCAAAGATAAATTTAAATTCACCCAAAATAATGGAGAAATGTACATGTCTGTGTGACATGAAAGTTGTTCCCAATTCTATAATATGAAAAGATGTTAAAATATTAATCCCATTTTTTAGACCAAAAAAGATTAAAGCTCCTATTCCCAGAAGTACAAAATGAGACAAACTATATCAGTCAGAAAGAGATCTATAAAATTCTAAAATCATCCCTATTCCTTTGTAAAGGATTATATAATTCAGAATATAAAGGCTGAGGTATTCAAATAAGGTTCTTTTCACCAAAACCCAAGAGCCTCAGCCTAGCAATGAACTGCTGCTGCTGCTGCTAAGTCACTTCAGTCGTGTCTGACTCTGTGTGACCCCATAGACGGATGCCCACCAGGCTCCCCTGTCCCTGGGATTCTCCAGGCAAGAACACTGGAGTGGGTTGCCATTTCCTTCTCCAATGTGTGAAAGTGAAAAGTGAAAATGAAGTCACTTAGTTGTGTCCGACCCTTAGCGACCCCATGGACTGCAGCCTACCAGGCTCCTCCATCCATGGGATTTTCCAGGCAAGAGTACTGGAGTGGCTTGCCATTGCCTTCTCCGAGCAATGAACTAAGACACTCATTTTTTTTTTTTTAAGTAATACAGTAACTGGAAATACAGAATCAGGATTTCTAATATTGTTCTATGTATTCCTTAATTTGCAACTCTTTAATGTTATAGAAGATGAGAGAATAATATGAAAGTTAGTTTTCTAAAGAAAGTTCAGTTCAGTTCAGTTCAGTCGCTTAGAAAGTAGCAGGTCACATTTGCACCATACAATGAGATAGAATTCTTGCCCACCAATGCATTTGTTGAGAATGCAATACCTTTGAAGATGATTTTTTAAAACAATGTAGATTTCATTATGTCTTTTATGCTCCCAATTCATGTCTCCCATTAATAAACAAATTATTAATCTTTATATTTACAGTTGGAAAAAGGAATTTCCTCAAACTATTTCAAATTTTGTTTGATTTGAAACCTAAAAAGTTCCAGGGCCCCATATACAAATATTTGTTCTATGTATTCTGCAGTTTTTCTATGGATCCCCCATTTCATGAAAGATTACTATAAAAACCTTAGATTTCACTCAAAGAACTCAGCTTTCACAAAGCAGACTAGACCTAATAAAGTAATTTTTGAAATATAGAGACTCTTGAAATGGGTAATTTCATCTCTGGTAACTCCTAAATGTTTTTCTTTCCTTAGCTTGTATAATTCTAGTAAATGGTGTTCTAAGGACAGAGGCCAAAATAACTGAAAGGCATTTCATTAAAGTTTTCCAAATTTTTTTTTCTGAACTTTTTAGTGGATTCCTAATTTGAGATGTCATGAAGACTTCCTTTAGTCTTTTTTCTCTCTTTTTTTCTTTTTTCTTTTTTTCAGGGCCTACATACATTTATTTGTTGAGAAAATTTACTGACCCCAACCCCATCCCAGCACTGGGTTTCTCCTGTAGGCCTGTGCTTATGACATGAGTAGCCCAGGAAGGAAGCCAATAGGAGCTGGGACCAAGGGAGGGGAGACCATAGCAGTCTGCTACAAGTCACCTTGGTTTAGCCTTAAATAAGGTTACCAGAAGCTATTTTCTGGGAAATATTTAATGATTGCCAGAACTCTCTGAATAAAATGGAACTGATGGCAAGGATTTATAAGGAAGCATAAATCAATGCACAGCTTATAGCAAGCTTCATCTTCACTTCATGATGACATTTAGGGCTGAAAGAGATACGGGTGGATAACATCAACATTCTCTTACTGTCTACAATTTTCCCAAAGTTTTCTTTAACCACATCCAGGGTGACATTCTTGCAGGAACTCAGTTTTACACATTCCAAACTAATATGACAATAATTATTCACAGACCAAACCCTGGAAAAGAGAAAGAGGACGAAAGAGGACTATCTAATAATCGTTTATTAGAGTAGATTGTGAAATGCACTTTTTATGAAGTTTACAAAAATTCAACCCTCAAATTTACCTTACCCCTGAAAGTCAAAGCCACTCAGTTGTGTCCAACTCTTCGTGACCCCCTGCACTATACAGTCCATGGAATTCTCCAGGCCAGAATACTAGAGTGGGTAGCCTTTCCCTTCTCCAGGGGATCTTCCCAACACAGGGATCAAACCCAGGTGTCCCACAATGCAGGCAGATTCTTTACCAGCTGAGCCACAAAGAAAGCCCAAGAATACTGGAGTGGGTAGCCTATCTGGGGGATCTTCCTGACCTGAGAATTGAATCAGGGTCTCCTGCATTGCAGGCAGATTCTTCACCAATTGAGCTTCACCCTACATATCCACTAACCGCACCACCCCATCCCTCCTCAACTTCTGGTCCTGCCCTTCCAACCAGGCAGAGGCTACAAATGTAATGTTCAGAAACACACAATAACCACACCTAATACAATTTCTAGACCATAAAAATCAAGTAAAAAAGTAAAAATTACAGGGGCAAAGATCTAAAGATGTCAAAGTTTCATTTTAAGGTGCTTAGAAAAACAGTAATAGTAGATAAATCAAGATAATTGTTAGTGTTTTCATTTTCATGTGTGTTTAATAACAATGAGGTTTCTACTGAATGTTTTCATGAGCACACTAATGGTGTTTCATATTTTCATAAATTCAAGGACAAGTTTTATATTTCTCTAACATGTTCTCAAATCATTCAACCACCGTCGGAAGTTCCCATCATTATCATTTTGAGAATAGAACTCTTTTTTTTCTCATAATTGAGTAAATCCTGCTAAAATTAGCCAGGCTCTCCTCAAGAAATACCATTGTTCAAAGAATTGTAGTAGGAGAAGAAGATGGCAGAAGGCCAGGTGGACGTAGAGTACATGTCTCTCCACGGATACATCAGGAATACATCACTTCAGACCGTGAAGTGCACACAGAACACCAGCTGAGAGCAGACAGGAGTACCTGACCAGTGGAAAAGAATATATAGAACCACGCAAAACTCAGTAGGATGAAGGAACTAGGGGGATAAACAGGAGTGTTAGTAGGACTGGACCTGCACTCAGCAGGTGGGGGAACTGAAGCAGGGGTCTGATACCCACAGCGGGGCAACTGTCTGAGTCAGAGGAGAAACATTTAAGGCTGAGAGTGAAACAGCTGATCTGTGGCAGTCTAAATGGAATGAGAATCAGACAGTCCTTGCCACAGCCACACACACCCTGGACAGGAATGCTGGTCTCCTGGAAGGTGCAGCAGCTGGGAGCTGGAGTTTAAGGATTGTGGAGTAATCCCAGGGCAAGAGCTGCTGTTGACTGTGGAGAGAGGGATTGAGGGGATGTGAGGGAGGAGATCCTGGTGGGAAATGCTGGTGGAAGAAAGCCAGTCGGCCATGGAAGCAAGAGATACTGCTTAGTCATGCGTAGGGGATGGAGCCATCACCATAGCCTCTTGCTCCCCACACACGCCAGCATCCACAGCTGAACAATAGAGAGGCTGGCCCATCAAACGCCAGATGCACTGAACTACAGGGTAGGACCACACCCAGGGTGCTCCTTTAAGAGACTGATGCGCCAAACAACAGAGAAGGACCCCAGGCAAGGGAGCCTTCTAAATGCCTGAATGGGTGGAGCACAGAGAAAGACTGGCCAAAAGGGCCTTCTGATCACCAGCTGCAAGAAGCTCAAAAAAAGACTCTGATGGGGCCATAACTCCTGTGACAAAGGCAGTCCATGTCCCTGCACACTTGGCACCACCAGGGTCCCCACAAGCCAAGCAGATATGCCACCTTCACGTTCAACTCTGACTGGAACAGAGCTGCCACAGGCAAAAAGTCTTGCGTCTGTGCACTCAGGGTTGCTTTGGTCGTGTCTGACTTTTTGCGACCCTGTAGACTGTGTCTTTCCAGGCTTCTCTGCAAGACAGGGGGTTCTACAGGCAAGAATACTGGAATGTATTGGCCAATACCAGTAGCCATACCCTTCTAGAGCACTAGAAGGGTATATATATCCTGCTGCCCTAGTCACCAACTCCCCTAAGTACCTGGTGCTGCTAGAACCCGTGCGACCCAGGCAGCTGCACCACCTCCACATCTGGCCCTCACAGGGGCAAACCCAAGCCCTCCAGGGCAGCCTCAGGAGCTAAACCCCAGTGGACAACCCACATGTAGAGATGGGAATAAAACCACAACTGAAACCCAGGAGCAGTGTGGCTAAGGAAGAAGACCCAAAACCTTCCCACCAGCTGTAAAAGCTGCAGATTAAAACCACACGATCAACTAAGCAGACTGTGTGTCTATGGAATGTACAAAAGGTCATTGAGAGCTCCCACAAAAGAAAACACACTAGCTCTGATAGCTGTAGACATTGGAGGCAAGAACACACAGGAGTAGGACCAGATTAGAATCTAAGCTGCCTCCACAGCAGGTCCAGAGATCAGCATGGTGTTGGAGGGAATCCTAGGGAGATAAGGTGTACTGTGACTACCATCGAGGGAAAGGACTGTGACAGCAGTGACTCAAGAAAAACATTTATTATTATTTTTTGACTTATTCTGTAGATTCTTTTTGATTTTTTGTTTTGTTTTGTTTTCCTTTTTCCCCCCTCTGTTGCAGTTGCCAATTTTATTGGCATTAAGAAATCCAATTAAGCTTTTGAGTTTTGTTTTGTTTTTCTCAGTCACATTTTTAATTGTTGTCATAAACCTCTGCCTGTACATTAGGCTTTTGCAATTCTGTGGAGTTTTCCTCTTTTTTTCTCTTTCTTTTTTTAATTTTAATTTTTAATTTTTTTAACCTATTGTTATTTTTTCTACATTTATTCCTTTGTTTGCTTTTCCTACTGTTCTTTTCCCCTTTCAGTTAATCTTTAATGTATATAAATCTTCATTATCCACCTCTATTTAACTTTGCATATCTATTCTTTCTTTCTCTCATTTCATCTCAACATATTTGTTAGTTTTATTTTCATTGCTTTATTCCCCAATTGGCACCTTGCTTTAGTTTGGTTTTCCAGTTTGTGCTTTAATTAGTTTTGTTCTGGTAGATGTAATTTTTGGTCTCCTTTGTTTGCTGGTCAATCTAGTGTACTTTATTTTTGTTGGACTGTTTTGATTTTGATTATGGATGTAAATGTGTATGTGTATATTCAGTCACACTTTTTTATTGTTTTTATAAAACTCTACCTCTACCTTGTGTTTTTGCAGTTCTGTGGAGTTTTCCTTTTTACCTTCTTCTTCTGTTTTTTTTTAATCTTTTTTAAATTTTTTTAAACCTATTATATTTTTCCTACATTTATTCCTTTGTTTGCCTTTCCTACTGTCCTTTTCCCCGTGCAGTTACTCTTTAATGTATGTAAATCTTCTTTATCTACCTTTATTTAACTTTGAATATCTATTCTTTCTTACTTTTCTTTCTTTCCTTTCCTCTCAACATATTTGTTAGTTTTGATTTCATTGCTTTATTCCACACTTGGCACCTTGCTTTAATTTGGTTTTCCAATTTGTGCTTAAGTTTTGTTCTTAACTGGTAAATATAATGTTTTATTTCCTTTGTTCACCAGGTCAAGCTACTGTACTTTACTTTTGTTGGACTGTTTTCACTTTTCTCATGGGTGTATATGTATATGTGTATATTCCATTATTTTAATTATTATTTGCCTGATTTTTGTAACTGCCATTTGTCTGGGGTTCATCTTTGGTTTCTCATTTTTGGAAATTTCTTTCAATCTCACTTAATACTACAAAAAACCACTTATGGAATCTTCATTCCTGACCAGAGATCAAGTCCTGAACCTTTGGAGTAGGAGAACTGACTCCAGAGAACTAACCCTGCTGCTGCTGCTGCTGCTGCTGCTAAGTTGCTTCAGTCATGTCCGACTCTGTGCGACCCCATAGACGGCAGCCCACAGGCTCCCCCGTCCCTGGGATTCTCCAGGCAAGAACACTGGAGTGGGTGAGAACTAATCCTAGTGAGTATCAAATAGTGAGAACTCACACAAAACAAACCACTGGAATACAAGAACCTGCATCACCCAACCACCAGTAGCACCCTGTGCAGGACGCCTCATCTAAACAATGAACAAAACAAAAATACAAACCCAATCATCAGCAGACAGGATTACCACCTCACTCAACCTTGCCCATCAGAGGAAAAACAAACAAAAACTCAGCACAAATCTCACCCTATATGAAGCTCACACAAACCACTGGACCAATTTTAGGAGGGCAGAAACCAAAAAGAAGAAAGAATTCAACCTTCTTTAAGGAAAGAATTCAACTTACCTTGAAGCCGGGGAAAAGGAGACCTCAAACACAATAACTTTAAAAAAAAATAATGAAAGGAGGAGAAATACTACACAAATGAAGGAACAAACTAGAAATACAGAAGTCCAAATAAATGAAGAGGAAATAGGCAAATTCCCTGAAAAAGAATTAAGAATAATGATAGAAAAGATGATCAAAAACCTTGAAAACAAACTGGAGAAAACGCAAGAATCAGTTAACAAGGACCTAGAAGAATTAAATAGTAAACAGACAGAGACAAAAAACACAATTACTGAAATTAAAAATGCTCTAGAAGGAATCAATAGCAGAATATCTGAAACAGAAGAACAAATCAGTGAGCTGGAAGATAAAATGGTGGAAATAACTTCTGCAGAGCAGAATAAAGTAAAAAGAATGAAAAGAACTGAGGATAGTCTCAGAGACCTCTGGGACAATATCAAATGCACCAACATTCGAATTATAGGGGTCCCAGAAGAAGAAGAGAAGAAGAAAGGATGCGAGAAAATTTTTGAAGAGATTAGAGTTGAATATTTCCCCAACATGGAAAAGGAAATAGTCAATCAAGTCCAAGATGCACAAAGAGTCCCATACAGGATACACCCAAGGAGAAACACACCAAGACACACACTAATCAAACTAACAAAGGCTAAACACAAAGAAAGAATTTTAAAAGCAGCAAGGGAGAAGCAACAAGTAACATACAAGGGAAACCCCATACACTTAACCGCTGATCTTTCAGCAGAAACTCTGCAGGCAAGAAGAGAATGGCAGGATATATTTAAAGTACTGAAGGGGAAAAATCTACAGCCAAGATTACTGAACCTGGCAAGGATCTCATTCAAAATTGATGGAGAAAGAAAAAGCTTTTCAGACAATCAAAACTTAAGAGAATTCAGTACCACCAAACCAGCTTTACAACAAATGTTAAAGGGACTCATATAGTCTAGAAATAAAACAGAAGAAAAATGATCTACAAAATCAACCCCAAATAAGAAAATGGCAATAGGAAAATACATATCAATAATTACCTTAAATGTAAATGGATTAAATGCTCCAACCAAAAGACACAGACTGACTGAATGGATACAAAGCAAGACCCATATATATGCTGTCTACAAGAAACCCACTTCAGACCTAAAGACACATATAGACTGAAAGTGAGTGGATAGAAAAATATATTCCATGCGAATGGGAAGGAAAAGAAAGCTGGAGCAGCAATCCTCATATCAGACAAAACAGACATTAAAATAAAGAAGATTAAGGAAGAATGCTACATAATGATCAGGGGATCAATCCAAGAGGAAAACATAACAATTGTAAATATCTATGCACCCAACATAAGAGCACCTCAATACATAACAAAAACACTAACAGACATAAAAGGAGAAATTGACAGTAACACAATAATAGTAGGAGACTCCAACACCCCACTCACATCAATGGACAAGATCATCAAGACAGAAAATTAATAAGGAAACACAAGTCTTAAATGATACATTAGATGAGATGGATCTCATTGATATCTTCAGGACATTCCATCCAAATGCAGAAGAATACACCTTCATCTCAGGTGCACATGGAACATTCTCCAGGATAGACCACATCTTGGGTCACAAATCAAACCTCAGAAAATTTAAGAAAATTGAAATCATATCAAGCATCTTCTCTGACAACAATGCTATAAGACTAGATATCAATTATAAGAAAAAAGCTGTAAGAAACACAAACACATGGAGACTAAATAACACGTTTCTAAATAACCAACAGGTTACTGAAGAAATCAAAAGGGAAATCAAAAATTTTCTAGAAACAAATGACAATGAAAACATGACAACTCAAAACCTATGGGATGCAGCAAAAGCAGTTCTAAGAGGGACGTTTATAGCAATACAATCCTACCTCAACAAACAAGAAAAACATTGAAAAGACAACCTAACTTTACACATAAAACAACTGGAAAAATAACAAAAAAAAAAAAAACCCAAAATTAATGGAAGGAAAGAAATCATAAAGATCCGAGCAGAAATAAATGAGAAAGAAATGAAAGAAACAATAGTAAACATTCATAAAAATAAAATCTGGTTCTTTGAGAAGATAAACAAAATTGACAAAACTTTATTAAACTCATCAAGAAAGAAAGAGAAAAATCAAATCAACAAAATTAGAAATGAAAAAGGAGTGATTACAACAGACAATGCAGAAATACAAAGGATTATAAGAGATTATTATGAACAACTATATGGCAATAAAATGGATAACCTGGAAGAAATGGACAGATTCTTAGATAAATTCAATCTTCCAAGACTGAACCAGGAAGAAATAGAAATTAGGAACAACCCAATTACAAGCACTGAAATTGAAGCTGTGCTCAAAAGTCTCCCAAAAAACAAAAGCCCAGGGCCAAATGGCTTCACAGGAGAATTCTATCAAACATTTAGAGAAGAGCTAATGCCTATCCTTCTAAAACTCTTTCAAAAATTGCAGAGGAAGGAACACTTCCAAACTCATTCTACAAGGCCACCATCACCCTGATTCCAAAACCAGACAAAGACAACACACAAAAAAAGAAAACTACATGTCAATATCACTGATAAACATAGATGCAAAATCCTCAACAATATTTTAGCTAACAGAATTCAGCAACACATCAAAAAGCTCAAACACCATGATCAAGTTGGGTTTATTCCAGGGATGCAAGGATTCCTCAATATACACAAATAAATCAATTTGATATACCATATTAACATTAAAAGACAAAAACCATATGATGATCTCAATAGATGCAGAAAAAGCCTTTGACAAAATTTAGCACTTATTTATGGTTAAAACTCTTCAAAAAATGGTTTAGAAAAAACCTACCTCAACATACTAAAGGCTATATATGATAAGCCTACAGCAAACATTATTCTCAATGGTGAAAAACTGCAAGCATTCCCCCTAAGAAAATTATAAGACACTAATGAAAAAAAAAAATCAAAGATGACATAAACAGATGGACAGATAGTCCATGTTCCTGGGTCAGAAGAATCAATACTGTGAAAATGACATACCCATAGGTGCATGGGTTTATTTCTGGGCTTTCTATCTTGTTCCATTGCTCTATATTTCTGTTTTTGTGTCAGTATCCTACTGTCTTGATGACTGTAGCTTTGTAGTATAATCTGAAGTCAGGAAGGTTAATTCCTCCAGCTCCATTCTTCTTTCTCAAGACTGCTTTCACTATTTGGGGTCTTTTGTGTTTCCAAATGAACTGTGAAATTTTTTGTTCTAGTTCTGTGAAAAATGCCATTGGTAATTTGATAGGGACCGCATTGAATCTGTAGACTGTGTTTGGTAGTATAGTCATTTTCACAGTATTGATTCTTCCTACCCAAGAACATGGAATATCTCTCCATCTGTTTATGTCATTTTTGATTTCTTTCATTAGTGTCCTATAATTTTCTGTGTACAGTTCTTTTGCCTCCTTAGGTAAGTTTATTCCTGGATATTTAATTCTTTTTGGTGCAGTGGTGAATGGGATTGCTTCCTTAATTTCTCTTTCTGATTTTTCATTGTTAGTATATAGAAATGCAATTGATTTCTGTGTATTGATTTTGTATCCTGCAACTTTGCTAAATTCACTGATTATCTCTAGTAATTTTCTGATACCATTTTAGGGTTTTCTATGTACAGTATCATGTCATCTGCAAACAGTGAGAGCTTTACTTCTTCCCTTCCAATCCTTTTATTTCATTTTCTTCTCTGATTGCTGTAGCTAGAACCAGAACTATGTTGAATAATAGTGGTAAAAGTGGACCCCTTGTCTCGTTCCTGATCTTAGGGGGAATATTACTCAGCCACAAAAAGGAACGCATTTGAGTCAGTTCTAATGAGGTGGATGAACCTAGAACCTATTATACAGAGTGAAGTGTGTCAGAAAGATTATTACCATATTCTAATGCATTGAACTGTGGTGTTGGAGAAGACTCATGAGAGTCCCTTGGACTGCGAGGAGATCCAACCAGTCCATCCTAAAGGAGATCAGTCCTGGGTGTTCATTGGAAGGACTGATGTTGAAGCTGAAACTCTAATACTTTGGCCACCTTATGCGAAGAGCTGACTCATTTGAAAAGACCCTGATGCTGGGAAAGATTGAGGGCAGGAGGAGAAGGGGACAACAGAGGATGAGATTGTTGGTTGGCAACACCAACTCAATGGACATGGGTTTGGGTAGACTCCAGCAGTTGGTGATGGACAGGGAGGCCTGGCATGCTGCAGTTCCTGGGGTTGCAGAGTCGGACACAACTGAGCGACTGAACTGAACTGAATGAATATATATAGAATCTAGAAAAATGGTACTGAAAAATTTATTTACCGGGCAACAGTGGAGAAACAGACATAGAAAATAGACATATGGACATGGGGAGAGGGGAGGAGAGGGTGAGATGTATGGAAAGAGTAACATGGAAACTTACATTATCATATATAAAATAGATAGCCAATGGGAATTTGCTGTATGGCTCAGCAAACTCAAACAGGGGCTCTGATTCAACCTAGAGGGGTGGGATGGAGAAGGAGATGGGAGGGAGTTTCAAAAGGGAGGCGATATAAGTATTCCTATGGCTGATTCATGTTGAGGTTTGACAGAAAACAACAAATTTCTGTAAAACAATTATCCTTCAATAAAAATAATTTGAAAAAAAAAGAATTGTAGTTAAACAATGACACACCAAGGTGTCTACATGCCTGTCAGATATTTATCTGTTTGATCACCTCTCTATATGTTAAACTATTGAAGTACTGACTAGGGTTCAATAAACAATGCAATGTAACTGGTTTTGAATTCACATTTGAATTGATTGAATAGTTTATTTAAGACATAGAAGTAAAATATAAATGGAAGATATCAAGAAGGACTGGAGCAGATAATCCTCTAAGAGAGTGCCAGGAGAGCCAAGGAAAATGGAGATGTTGCCATAGTTACCAGGAAACACAGTACTAGGATCTCAGTGTCAGAAAGAAATTGGAAATGCAGCAAAATAAGCTCAATTCAATGGTAAGTCTTGCCTCTGTACTTTAATTACTGTGATCTTGGCCTTTGGAGACAATCCAGAATGCCAGGGAGGGGGGGGGGGCAGGGAGGGCAAGGGCAGGGGCAGGGGCAAGATGGGGAGTGTCTTAAATTCTTCCTATTGGCAACAATCTATTCTTATGAAGCTCTCTCTCTGGAGCCTCTATTACAAATCAGTGTAATCAGAGACACAGTCTCCTTCTAAAATGATCTGATTAAGGAATTGATCTGACCTGTCTATCATTCACGGAAACCCACCACCATCAGTTAACCTAGGAAAACTGTGGTTTTAGTAGAATCACCCTTTTGTCAGTTCTGTATCATGGGAGCTATTTTTGTCTCATAGACAAAGTCAGTAGTAAAAATCTAATAGTTGCTTATCATTAGCCCCAGCATACCCTATATTCACTGTTTTCTTCATTTTATTTTAGTAAGACTTATAAATGAAATTCAAATAGTTATAGCAAGCTGATCAAAGGGACCATAATCACAATATTCACAGATGAAAGACACAAAGAAAGGCAGAGAGAGGGAGAGAATTTCTATCTGTAACAGGGCTTACACATAATAATAAACTAGGCCTAAAGTAAAATTGGGTGAAGGACTTTCCTGATGGTCCAGTGATTAAGAATCCACCTTCCAATGCAGGGGTCATGGGTTTGATCCCTGGTGTGGGAACTAAGATCCCACATCCTGTGGGGCAACTAAGTCCACACGGAACAACAACTGAGTCTGCACTCTGAAACAGGAGAAGCCCACAAGAGAAGTCCATGCCCCACAGTGAAGAGTCTATGCACCTCAACAAAGACCCAGGAGAGCTAAATTAAAAAAAAAAAAATTAAAAGTTGGGTATTATGAAGTAAATTTATTATGTCTTCCTATTAACTGATTTTTCTCATATAAAAGTTTGTAGGACTCTGAGAAGTCTACTCAGTCTACCAACTGCTACATAAATGATAGAGATTATAGATAGAAGTATAATTAGAAAGAGGGACATCTGTGAAGTAACAAACAGGAAGGGAAGCATGCTAATGTTGCAAATCTAACAGAAGTCAGTGAGCCCAGTGATCTGTAAGTGTAGCACTGTGTATCTGTGGTAAATGAGTGAAAAATACTTGAGTAGCTCGAAATCATATCTATTCGATATGACCTGACTTTTTTCCATTCAGATCCATTTCTGGACCTTGTATCTCATATATACAAAGTTCCACAGGAAGAAATTGAGTACAATCACTTTCTTCTAGAACATCAATAGGTAATGACTAAAATGCCATCTGAGAGCAGATTAGTTCCATAAAGAGCTTTGTGTGTGACTCTCCAGAATTGGTAAATGATTGTCTCACATATTATCTTTAATCAGAGATTTTCAAGTTTAAGAACTTTATATGCTTATCATTTTAAGTCATGGATATTTTGTACATAGTATGTACTCGGTATATAAAGAAAACTCAAGAGAATTAACTGAAAAACTTCATAAAATTATATACTTGGATTAATTTGTATAAAATAGTTTAAAGACTAAGCATTAATATTATATATTAAAATAATATCTCTAGAGAATATGCACAAATCTATGAAATAAGATATATATTTAAATAGTAAAAGGAGGGGAAAATCCACATATAAACACACATAATAAACCAAAAAATGCAAAATGCCATTAAGAATAGTTTTAAAAATCAATGTCAAGAATCATCAAAGGACTTCCCTGGTCACCCAATGGATGGGAATCTGCCTTGCAATGCCAGAGACACAGGTTCAATCCCTTGTCCAGGAGGATACCACATGCACAGAGCAGCTAAGCCCATGCACCACAACTACCGAGCCTGTACTGAACCCTGCCAGCTCTAGAGCCCACATGCTGCAACTACTGAGTCTGCGTGCCTACGAGCATGTTCTCCACAACAAAAGAAGCCACTGCAGTGAGAAGCCTGTGCATCGCAACAAAGAGCAGCCCCAACTCACCACAACTAGGGAAACCACATAAAGCAATGAAGATAAGGGGAGAAGGGAGGTGGGAGGGGGGTTCAAGAAGGGGAACACATGTACACCTGGGGCAGATTCATGTCAAATGTATGGCAAAACCAACCAATATAATATTGTGAAGTAATTAGCCTCCAATAAAAAAAAGAAAACAAAACAAAACATATGCCTCAGCCTTTAGGTTACGCACTTTTTTCAGTTGACATAGGTCAGTGTCCATTACCCAGAGGGTCCTATGTTCTCAACTTTAGAACTACCCGACTTGCATTCTCTTATTCATTCAACACAATCGTGGAGGATGTCTTACCTCATTCAAAGCTCTCTGCTGGTATATAAAATTTTGAATTGTTTGGAAGAAAATCAGGAGAAAACAAATCATTTCTGGCCCCTGTTGGCATGTGGACTGGTAATAAGTGTAGAAATATCTCCATGAGAAATTCAATGACTCCCTCTCTGACACTGAAGACATATGATTACCATGCAAATGTTTTAAATCTGTAGCAAGAACATTATTTGGAAGACAACTAAATGTTTCACTGTACTTTTGTATCCCTCAGAATCAGAAAAGTAAGCAAAAAAGACTCAAAACCGAACAAAACCGGTCTGAGCCACCTTAAGCAGGCAAGTCTGCTCCCAGCTTCCAGGCCTTGCAAGATGAATTATTTTTTTTAATTATTATTTATTTTACTTGGAAGCTAATTACTTTACAGTATTGTATAGCATTGAAACATGTATATTACCATACGTGAAATAGATCACCAGTCCAAGTCTGATGCATCAAACAGGGCACTCAAAGCTGGTGCACTGGGACAACCCTGAGGGATGGGATGGGGAGGGAGGTGGGATGGGGGTTCAGGATGGGGGACGCATGTACACCCATGGCTGGTTCATGTCAATGTATGTCAAAAACCACTGCAAGGTGAATTCTTGAAACCCATCTGCTGTAGAAAGTTAGGCAAAGCCCTAGCTGTGGAAATTCAAAATAGCAGGTTTTAACTAAGGAACTCTCTTCCTGGAAATGCACATCTTTAAGCTGCCTAGCAAAGATGCCTGTGGTCCCAGGGCAGCCCTCAAAACTCTTAGGAATTTGGAAAGTACACTCTGCCTTTCCCCTATTTCTGGGGGATCTGTCAGGATTTGAGGCTCAGCTTGTATTTTCTTTCTTTGAAAATTAGAGTAAATAATGCAAATTTATTTAATATCTAGATTATTTCCAAATAAAATACAGAAACATTAGTTTTTTAAAAATAAATAAATAAATAAAGCAATGAAGAACCAGTGCAGCCAAAAAATAAATAAATAAATATAAGTAATCATCAGGAAACAAAATAAGATACCCTCTACATAATATTGCCTATACGGTTAACAGAGCACTGAAGTTTCCAATGGTGTGGCAAAATAGGCATTTCCATACCATATCAAAATAGGCATTTCCATATCACTATTAGAATAAAATATACAGTCTTCTTGAGGACAGTTTAGCAATTTTTATTTGAAATCTTTAAAAATGTTCATTTTGTAACTTTTGAGATAGTAATTCCATTTCTATGGCTTCATTCCAATTAAACAATAAAAAATGTAAACATTTTAGTACAAGAACATTTTTTACTGTTATATTTCTCATGAGTGAAATTAGAAGCAATCTGTGTGTTCTGTAGGTTCAACTTAGGGTAATATTTAAATAAATTATATAAAATTTCTATAATGGAATAGCAAGCAAGCATCTAAACAGTGTTTTTTTAAAAAATGGATAAGAAGAACATGGTACAAATTTATATGGAAAACAGACAGACACAAAACTATATTTACAGGATGATCCATACTGAAGTATGTTATAATAATACCACATCTTAATTTCACTTTAATAAACTAAAAATGTTTCATTTGATCATAAAGATCCTAAATCAGTGATCAACACACTTTCTTAAAGGTAAGATCACAAATACTGATAGTTTAGGCATTGCAGGATTTAATTTGTATTTTATTTTGTATCTGATTACAGGCTAAGACTGACCTTTTCCAGTCTAATCAGGTCTAGATGGACTGACCTGGTCCATCTAGTCAAGGCTATGGTTTTTCCCGTGGTCATGTATGGATGTTAGATTTGGACTGTGAAGAAAGCTGATCACCGAAGAATTGATGCTTTTGAACTGTGGTGCTGGAGAAGACTCTTGAGAGTCCCTTGGACTGCAAGGAGATCCAACCAGTCCATTCTAGAGATCAATCCTGGGTGTTCATTGGAAGGACTAAATGCTAAAGCTGAAACTGCAATACTTTGGCCACCTCATGCGACGAGTTGACTCACTGGAAAAGACTCTGATGCTGGGAGGGATTGGGGGCGGGAGGAGAAGGGGACGACAGAGAATGAGATGGCTGAATGGCATCACCAACTCGATGGACATGAGTTTGAGTGAACTCCGGGAGTTGGTGATGGACAGGGAGGCCTGGCGTGCTGCGATTCATGGGGTCGCAAAGAGTCGGACACGACTGAGAGACTGAACTGAACTGAACCGAACAGGCTAAGAGGCAAAATCAAAGATATAATAAAGGTTATCATATAACCATTGAAAATACAACAAATTAAAGTTGTAAAATCATTTTCAGGTTGTTGGCATTTTAAAAAAACAGGCAGCTGACTGCAATTTCCCAACCCCATCCTATATTGACAAACTTAGTAAGTTCTCAAGTCATTTTCTGGTTTAAAATGTCCTATTCAACAGGTGCCCTGGGCACCTCACGGATTGTAAGAAGAAGGTGACATGTAAGGAAGTTTTGGCATTTTAAAAATCACAATATGGAAGAATTTGCTCTCAGCTGGAGTTCCTTTTTCTTTTTTCTGCCCACCTAAATCCTACCAGTCCTTCAAGGACTGCTGCTATTGCTGCTAAGTCACTTCAGTCGTGTCCGACTCTGTGCGACCCCACTGACAGCAGCCCACCAGGCTCCCCCGTCCCTGGGATTCTCCAGGCAAGAACACTGGAGTGGGTTGCCATTTCCTTCTCCAATGTGTGAAAGTGAAAAGTGAAAGTGAAGTTGCTCAGTCCTATCCGGCCCTTAGCGACCCCACGGACTGCAGACTACCAGGCTCCTCCATCCATGGGATTTTCTAGGCAAGAGTACTGGAGTGGCTTGCCATTGCCTTCTCCGCCTTCAAGGACTATCTGAGATTAAACCCTTTTCCAAGAGGCCACTCCCACTCCTAAAGCTCCAGCAATCTCTTTCTTCTTCAAAGGATGAGAATACCATTTAGATTTCCACATGTGGTAGCGCTAGTGGTGAAGAACCTGCCTGCCAATGCAGGAGACATGAGAGATGTAGTTACGATCCCTGGGTTGGGAAGATCCCCTGGGGGAGAGCACAGCAACCCACTCCAGTATTCCTGCCTGGAGAATCCTATGGTTAGAGAACCCTAGCAGGCTACAGTCCATGGGGTCACAAACAGTCGAAACAACTGAGTGACTAACACTTTCACTTTCATGTGTATGTGATATTATTTTTTTCTCAAATTAGATGATATGTATCTTGAGGAAAAACTTGTCTTGGACATAATTTTCTGTCTCTCACTACAAATAGCTAACCATAGTCATTTTAATTTATTATACATTTAAAATGGGCTTCCCTGATGCCTCAGCAGGTTAAAAAATACCCACTTGCAATGAAGGATATGCAGGAGATGCGGGTTTGATCCCAGGGTCAGGAATATCCCCTAGAGGAGGAAATGACAACCCACTCTAGTATTCTTGCCAAAAAACCCCATGGACAGAGGAGTCTGGTGGCCTCAATCCAAAGGGTCACAAAGAGTCAGACGTGACTGAGCAACAGAGCACACACACACGTACATTTAAAATATACCAATTAAATTAAATGACAGGAATTGTACTATTGCATCTATTCTAGAAATACTCAACTTTGTGATCCCAGGAAATAAAGACTTAACCACAAAGCAGTCTTTTATTTTAAATTTTTAAAAGACATGTACTAATAAAAACAAACAGGTACAAAAACATCATTTAACTTTCCAGGGAAGCAAAACTGCTTCCAGTAAACCACAGCTACCACCATGACCTCCCACTTCACTGCAAACTGAAAACAGTAAAAGTTCATGATCAAATACCTAGGACTGGGGAGTCCATTTATTTCCAATAATCATAGGGAACTGATTGTCTATATATTATTCTAAGCTATTCTCATTTACAAATATAAAATCTCAATTTTTATGACATGAAATCATTATCAGTGTCATTAAAAAGAAGCTGCAAAACTTCAAACAGTGATTAATAATGTGCATGTGGTGACCCTTCACACTGCACATATTCCAAACCAATATCCCCTCTATGTTTCTTATTTCATTACTTTTATCTTAAAAAATTTTTTCAGGAATCTTTGGCAAGCTATGACAAACCTATTGCTGTTGCTGCTGCTGCTGCTAAGTCGCTTCAGTCATGTCCAACTCTGTGCGACCCCGTAGACAGCAGCCCACCAGGCTCCCCCATCCCTGGGATTTTCCAGGCAAGAACACTGGAGTGGGTTGCCATTTCCTTCTCCAATGTATGAAAGTGAAAAGTGAAAGTGAAGTCGTTCAGTCGTGTCCGACTCTTAGCGACCCCATGGACTGTAGTCCACCAGGCTCCTCCATCCATGGGATTTTCCAAGCAAGAGTACTGGAGTGGGGTGCCATTGACTTCTCCAATGACAAAACTAGACAGCATATTAAAAAGCAAAGACATCACTTTGCTGACAAAGGTCCATATAGTCAAAGCTATGATTTTTCCAGTAATCATGCACAGATGTGAGAATTGAACCATAAAAACGGCTGAGTGCTGACAAATTGATGCTTTCAAATTGTGGTGCTGGAGAAGACTCCTGAAGGTCCCGTGGGCTGCAAGGAGATTAAACAAGTCCTAAAGGAAATCAACCCTGAATATTCATTGGAAGAACTGATACTAAAGCTGAAGTTACAATACTTTGGCCACCTGATGTGAAGAACTGACTTATTGGGAAAGACACTGATGCTGGGAAAGACTGAAGGCAAAAGGAGAGGAGGGCAGCAGAGGAAATGGTCATATGATAGCATCATCGACTCAGTGGGCATGAATGTGAGCAAACTCCAGGAGATAATAGAGGACAGAGAAGCCTGGCACGTTGCAATCCATTGGGTCGCAAAGGGACGGACATGACTTAGCAACTGAACAACAAATCTTCGGCAAAGATACTTTAAGCAACCAAGTATTATTTGGAGCTTATCCCTGAATGACCTAACTGTATACTAAATGTGCTAGGTGTTATGAAGAATGTGAAGAAGTAGAATTAACCTCATAAAATCACAGTAGACTGTGCTGTAAGGCCAGGGAACAGTCATTCTGGGTATACCATTACTCGGCTTTCTGGAAGTGAGATAGATTTTAAACAACACAAAAGAAACTCCAAGAGATAGTAAAATCAAAAGAGATGCCCTCAAGGCCATCATTAAAATGTCTACAAATAAAGAATTCTGGAAAAAGTATGGAAAAAAAGGAACACTCCAATATACTGCTGGTAGTAATGTAAACTGGCATAGCCACTGTGGAGAACAGTTTGGAGGTTCCCTAAAAAACTAAAATCAGATCTACCATATGACCCTGCAATCCCACTCCTAGACATATACCCGGAGAAAACGATACTTCAAAAAGATACATGTACCCCAGTGTTCATAAGAGCACTACTTACAATAGCCAAGACAGGGAAGCAACCTAGAAGTCCATCGACTGAGGAATGGATAAAGATGGGGGGGGGGGTGGACTGGGGGGAGGGTCAGCAAAGCCCCAGATGTCAAAATAGCAGAGTAAAAAGACATGTGTAATGCACATCCCCAAAGGCCACTCTCCTCTGGCTATGCTCACACTCCTCAGTGGGTCCATAGGTGCCACAAACCAAAAGAAGGGAGCTTCTGCCCAGAGCAGTTGAAGTCAAATACCCAAGGAATAGCTTTTTACATGGTGTATCTACTACAAACTGTAAAATGATTTAAATATTTATGAGACCCAGGTTTGAAACCCACTTCCCCTGAGAATGCCATTTAACCACTCAAAACCTCTGTTTTAAAAAAAAAAAATCTGCTCAATACTGGTGACAATATATATCAAATTTTTGTCATAATCTAATGAAGTCAGGCTAGAACTATAAAGCACTATGTAAGTTTTAGCATTTGTAGTTATTTTAACAGCATAAAAATAGATTGACAGGAGTGAATAATAAAGTGTTTATGGTTGAAATAATACATGCAGAATTTTCTTTAAGTGATCCCAGAAAACAAACAAAAAAGTGGAGAAGATTGATGACAGAAGACTGAAAAAAAAAATAGTAATTATTGAAGCTGAGTGATGTACATGGGAATTCATTACATGGTTTTTCTTTTGTGTATTCATGAATATTTTCATAGTAAAAAATTTTAATGTAATTTGAGAGATAGAGAAAAGAAGCATTAGCAATCATTGGAGTACTGCTATTTTATTCAAACCCAAACTCTACTGTACAATATTTATTTTTGCTATCATGACTCAAAAGCCAATCCTCTTTCTATAGACTCCTGGATTACTAAGATTACTTGATCTTTTTTCAATGGTTCCAAATATCTCCAGGCTAAAATTGACTTAGGTTAATCAAATTCTTATTATAATCCAGTTGTGTTAAGCAATGGAATTCCTAATAGTAAAATTATAATCAACATGTTATGACTGTTTCATAATGAAAGGTCCTATCCAATTAGGGAATTTCCCTTATCAAAGGCCCTTCACCCTCAAGAGAGCTTCGCTGAATAGCAATGGAGGTTGCTTAATTAGTAAGGTTAAAACATCTTTCAGAAACAAGGTCAAGATGACATTTCTATCTCTGCCAAGTAGATGAAAGAATCCTCCAAATACAGCACTCAGAAATCTTGGTGTGAAAATTTCTTTAAGACTTAACCAATAGAAGGAAAAGGAAAATACATTGATCTTAATGGTATCAACACATTTTTCTAGCACATTCTAGGTATTAGAATTACATAAGTATTTCCATAAAGTTTCCATAAAGTGACCAACTTTTGCTTGAGAAAACTTTTCCCCAAATTCATTGTTTTAAGAAATAAGAATCTTTTAAAAACAAACAACCAAAAAAAAAAAAAAAACAAACAACCATGAAACATAATTCCATAACTATAAAACAATCAACAGAGGAAATTTAAAAAGAAACAATTCTCTGAAAATCTTCTTTTCATGATATCTATAAAGCCTCTTAAAGAGACTGCAGTTAGTCTGTGATTATCTCTAAGGAGATGAACGATATAAAAGACCCTTTAATCAAAATACTGTATTCAACAATGCATGCATGCTAAGTCGCTTCAGTCGTGTCCGACTCTGTGCAACCCCACAGACGGCAGCCCACCAGGCTCCCCCGTCCGTGGGATTCTCCAGGCAAGAATACTGGAGTGGGTTGCCATTTCCTTCTCCAACGCATGAAAGTGAAAAATGAAATTGAAGTCGCTCAGTCGTGTCCGACTCTTAGCAACCCCATGGACTGCAGCCTACCAGGCTCCTCCACCCATGGGATTTTCCAGGCAAGAGTACTGGAGTGGGTCGCCATTGCGTTCTCCGGTATTCAACAATAGAGCACTGGATAATCAGTGTCTGTTAAAGGAAAAGAGAGAGGATGCATCTACACAACTTGGTGGTGTCAGATCATTCAAACTGCAAAGAATCATTTCCTTTTTCTTCCCACAAAAAAAAAAAAAACTCAAAGACAAACCCCCCAAAATTATTTGCTACATCTGACCAAACATTTCTGCATTTTCTAAATGATTAAATTATTGGTAGACAGCATCAACTGTCAAAATTCTCATTTAATTTTGTATACTTTAATATAGCTTTGTGTACTTTATTTTTTATTTTTTTTTTTTGGTAATTAATTTATTTTTTATTGGAGGCAAATTATTTTACAATATTATATTGGTTGGTTTTGCCATACATTGATATGAATTCGCCCCGGGTTTACATAAGTTCCCCCTCCTGAACTCCCCTCCCACCTCCCTCCTCCCTTTATCCTCCCTCTGGGTCATCCCCGCATGCCAGCC
This sequence comes from Moschus berezovskii, assembly GCF_049115385.1. NCBI lineage: Eukaryota > Metazoa > Chordata > Mammalia > Artiodactyla > Moschidae > Moschus > Moschus berezovskii. The sequence goes on from NC_142466.1 coordinate 66,513,369, forward strand.
CCGAGCATCCTATAACATGCATTGACCCTGAACTAGTGATTCGTTTCACATATGACAACATACGTGTTTCAATGCCATTCTCACAAATCATCCCACCCTCACCCTCTCCCATAGAGTCCCAAAGACTGTTCTATACATCTGTGTCTCTTTTGCTGTCTCGTATACAGGGTTATCATTTGCATCTTTCTAAATTCCATATATATGTGTTAGTATACTGTATTGGTGTTTTTCTTTCTGGCTTACTTCACTCTGTATAATAGGCTCCAGTTTCATCCACCTCATTAGAACTGATTCAAATGTATTCTTTTTAATGGCTGAATAATACTCCATTGTGTATATGTACCAAAGCTTTCTTATCCATTCGTCTGCAGATGGACATCTAGGTTGCTTCCATGTCCTGGCTATTATAAACAGTGCTGCAATGAACATTGGAGTACACGTGTCTCTTTCAATTCTGGTTTCCTCGGTGTGTATGCCCAGGAGTGCGATTGCTGGATCATATGGCAGTTCTATTTCCAACTTTTTGAGGAATCTCCACACTATTCTCCATAGTGGCTGTACTAGTTTGCATTCCCACCAACAGTGTAAGAGGGTTCCTTTCTCTCCACACCCTCTCCAGCATTTATTGCATGTAGACTTTTGGATAGCAGCCATTCTGACTGGTGTGAAATGGTATCTCATTGTGGTTTTGATTTGCATCTCTCTGATTATGAGGGATGTTGAGCATTTTTTCATGTGTTTGTTAGCCATCTTTATGTCTTCTTTGGAGAAATCTCTGTTTAGTTCTTTGGCCCATTTTTTGATTGGGTCATTTATTTTTCTGGAATTGAGCTGCAGGAGCTGCTTGTATATTTTGGAGATTAATCCTTTATCAGTTGCTTCATTTGCTATTATTTTCTCCCATTCTGAAGGCTGTCTTTTCACCTTGCTTAGAGTTTCCTTTGCTGTGCAGAAGCTTTTGATTTTAATTAGGTCCCATTTGTTTATTTTTGCTTTTATTTCCAATATTCTGGGAGGTGGGTCATGGAGGATCCTGCTGTGATTTATGTCGGAGAGTGTTTTGCCTACGTTCTCCTCTAGGAGTTTTATAGTTTCTGGTCTTACATTTAGCTCTCTAATCCATTTTGAGTTTATTTTGGTGTATGGTGTTAGGAATTGTTCTAGTTTCATTCTTTTACAAGTGGCTGACCAGTTTTCCCAGCACCACTTGTTAAAGAGACTGTCTTTTCTCCATTTTATATTCTTGCCTCCTTTGTCAAAGATGAGGTGTCCATAGGTGCGTGGATTTATCTCTGGGCTTTCTATTTTGTTCCATTGATCTATATTTCTGTCTTTATGCCAGTACCATACTGTCTTGATGACTATGGCTTTGTAGTAGAGCCTGAAGTCCGGCAGGTTAATTCCCCCAGTTCCATTTTTCTTCCTCAAGATTGCTTTGGCTATTCGAGGTTTTTTGTATTTCCATACAAATTGTGAGATTATTTGTTCTAGTTCTGTGAAAAATATCGTTGGTAGCTTGATAGGGATTGCATTGAATGTATAAGTTACTTTGGGTAGTATACTCATTTTTACAATATTTATTCTTCCAATCCATGAACATGGTATATTTCTCCATCTATTAGTGTCTTCTTTAATTGTTTTCAGTAGTGTTTTATAGTTATCTATGTACAAGTCTTTTGTTTCCTTAGGTAGATATATTCCTAAGTATTTAATTCTTTTTGTTGCAACAGTGAATGGAATAGTTTCCTTAATTTCTCTTTCTATTTTCTCATTATTAGTGTATAGGAATGCAAGGGATTTCTGTGTGTTGATTTTATATCCTGCAACGTTACTGTAATCATTGATTAGCTCTAGTAGTTTTCTGGTAGAGTCTCTAGGGTTTTCTGTGTAGAGGATCATGTCATCAGTAAACAGTGAAAGTTTTACTTTTCTTTTCCAATTTGGATTCCTTTTATATCTTTTTCTGCTCTGATTGCTGTGGCCAAAACTTCCAGAACTATGTTGAATAGTAGTGGTGAGAGTGGGCACCCTTGTCTTGTTCCTGACTTTAGGGGAAATGCTTTCAGTTTTTCACCATTGAGGATAATGTTTGCTGTGGGTTTGTCATATATAGCTTTTATTATGTTGAGGTATGTCCCTTCTATTCCCACTTTCTGGAGGGTTTTTATCATAAATGGATGTTGAATTTTGTCCAAGGCTTTCTCTGCATCTATTGAGATAATCATATGATTTTTACTTTTCAGTTTGTTAATGTGGTGTATTACGTTGATTGATTTGCGGATATTGAAGAATCCTTGCATTCCTGGGATAAAGCCCACTTGGTCATGATGTATGATCTTCTTAATATGTTGTTGGATTCTGATTGCTAGAATTTTGTTAAGGATTTTTGCATCTATGTTCATCAGTGATATTGGCCTGTAGTTTTCTTTTTTTGTGGGGTCTTTACCAGGTTTTGGGATTAGGGTGATGGTGGCCTCATAGAATGAGTTTGGAAGTTTCCCTTCCTCAGCAATTTTCTGGAAGAGTTTGAGTAGAGTAGGTGTTAGCTCTTCTCTAAATTTTTGGTAGAATTCGGCTGTGAAGCCGTCTGGACCTGGGCTTTTGTTTGCTGGAAGATTCCTGATTACAGCCTCTAGTTCCGTGCTTGTGATGGGTCTGTTCAGATTTTCTATTTCTTCCTGATTCAGTTTTGGCAAGTTGTACTTTTCTAGGAATTTGTCCATTTCTTCCAGGTTATTCATTTTATTGCCATATAATTGCTGATAGTATTCTCTAATAATCCTTTGTATTTCTGTGTTGTCAGTTGTGATCTCTCCATTTTCATTTCTAATTTTATTGATTTGGTTCTTCTCCCTTTGTTTCTTGATAAGTCTGGCTAGTGGTTTGTCAATTTTATTTACCTTCTCAAAGAAACAGCTTTTGGCTTTGTTGATTTTTGCTATGGTCTCTTTTGTTTCTTTTGCATTTATCTCTGCCCTAATTTTTACAATTTCTTTCCTTCTACTGAGCCTGGGGTTCTTCATTTCTTCCTTTTCTAGTTGCTTTAGATGTAGAGTTAGGTTATTTAGTTGACTTTTTTCTTGTTTCTTGAGGTGTGCCTGTATTGCTATGAACTTCCCCCTTAGCACTGCTTTTACAGTGTCCCAAAGGTTTTGGGTTGTTGTGTCTTCATTTTCATTCATTTCTATGCATATTTTGATTTCTCTTTTGATTTCTTCTATGATTTGTTCGTTGTTCAGCGTCCATATGTTGGCATGTTTAATAGTTTTTCTCCCATAATTGAGATCTAATCTTACTGCATTGTGGTCAGAAAAGATGCATGGAATGATTTCAACTTTTTTGAATTTACCAAGGCTAGATTTATGGCCCAGTATGTGATCTATCCTGGAAAAGGTTCCATGTGCACTTGAGAAAAAGGTGAAATTCATTGTTTTGGGGTGAAATGTCCTATAGATATCAATTAGGTCTAACTGGTCTATTGTATCATTTAAAGTTTGTGTTTCCTTGTTAATTTTCTGTTTAGTTGATCTATCCATAGATGTAAGTGGGGTATTAAAATCTCCCACTATTATTGCATTATTGTTAATTTCCCCTTTCATACTTGTTAGTAATTGTCTTACATATTGCGGTGCTCCTATGTTGGGTGCATAAATATTTATAATTGTTATATCTTCATCTTGGATTGATCCTTTGATCATTATGTAGTTTCCTTCTTTGTCTCTTTTCACAGCCTTTGTTTTACAGTCTATTTTATCTGATATGAGTATTGCTACTCCTGCTTTCTTTTGGTCTCTATTTGCATGGAATATCTTTTTCCAGCCCTTCACTTTCAGTCTGTATGTGTCCCTCGTTTTGAGGTGGGTCTCTTGCAGACAACATATATGGGGGTCTTGTTTTTGTATCCATTCAGCCAGCCTTTGTCTTTTGGTTGGGGCATTCAACCCATTTACGTTTAAGGTGATTATTGATAAGTACGATCCCGTAGCCATTTTCTTTATTGCTTTGGGTTCGAGTTTATACACCCTTTCTGTGTTTCCTGTCTAGAAAAGATCCTTTAGCATTTGTTGGAGAGCTGGTTTGGTAATGCTGAATTCTCTCAGCTTTTGCTTGTCTGTAAAGCTTTTGATTTCTCCTTCATATTTGAATGAGATCCTTGCTGGGTACAGTAGTCTGGGCTGTAGGTTATTTTCTTTCATCACTTTAAGTATGTCTTGCCATTCCCTCCTGGCCTGAAGAGTTTCTGTTGAAAAATCGGCTGTTATCCTGATGGGAATCCCCTTGTGTGTTATTTGCTGTTTTTCCCTTGCTGCTTTTAATATTTGTTCTTTGTGTTTGATCTTTGTCAATTTGATTAATATGTGTCTTGGAGTATTTCGCCTTGGGTTTATCCTGTTGGGGACTCTCTGGGTTTCTTGGACTTGGGTGATTATTTCTTTCCCTATTTTAGGGAAGTTTTCAACTATTATCTCCTCAAGTATTCTTTCATGGTCTTTCTTTTTGTCTTCTTCTTCTTCTGGGATTCCTATGATTCAAATGTTGGAGCGTTTAACATTGTCCCAGAGGTCTCTAATACTGTTCTCATTTCTTTTGTTTTTCTTTTTTCCTCTCTGTTTCATTTATTTCTACAATTCTATCTTCTAGCTCACTTATCCTGTCTTCTGCCTCTGTTATTCTACTGTTTATTCCCTCCAGAGTGTTTCTGATCTCATCTATTGTATTATTCATTGTATATTGACTCTTTTTTATTTCCTCTAAGTCCTTATTAAACCTTTCTTCCATCTTCTCAATCCTTTTCTCCAGGTTATTTATCTGTAACTCCATTTTGCTTTCAAGATTTTGAATCATTTTCACCACCAAAATTCGAAATTCTTTTTCATGTAGATTCCCTATATCTTCCTCTTTTGTTTGTGTTGGTGGGCATTTATCTTGTTCCTTTACTTGCTGGGTATTTCTCTGCTTCTTCATCTTGCTTATAATGCTTTGCTTGGGGTGGCCTTTCCCTCTTCTGGCCGTTTGTGGAGTTCTCTTTATTATGTAGTTTCCTTGCTGTGTGTGGGGTTGGACAGGTGACTTGTCAAGGTTCCCTGGTTATGGAAGCCTGTGTCGGTGTTCTGGTGGGTGGAGCTGGATTTGTTCTCTCTGGAGTGCAATGAAGTGTCCAGTAATGAGTTATGAGATGTCAGTGGGTTTGGAGTGACTTTGGGCAGCCTGTATATTGAAGCTCAGGGCTAGTTTCCTGTGTTACTGGAGAATTTGCGTGGTATGTCTTGCTCTGGAACTTGTTGACCCTTGGGTTTAGTGTAGGTATGGAGATGTTTGATGAGCTCCTATCGATTAATGTTCCCTGGAGTCAGGAGTTCTCTGGTGTTCTCAGGATTCGGGCTTAAGCCTCTTGCCTCTGGTTTTTGGTCTTATTCTTGGAGTAGTCTCTAGACGTCTCTATCTGTCATTTCCAAGGTGGTTCCCTCTGTTTTAGCTTCTGTTTGCTGGTCTCTTCAGTGTCTAATTTCCGCCCTGATATTAGGGGGTGGGTGGACACTTTTTAAGGCTCAGTTGTTCAGTCCTGTTCTGGGAAGGGAGGAACGCTGCAGTCGATTATCTCTGGCGTCTGTGGGGAGTGCTCGCAGCGTCTCGGCCACACTGGGTTTGCCCCCGCTCACAGCACATATGCTGTCCCAGTCTACACTGCACAGGCTCTAGGTTGCTCTGCCGGGAATTGTCCGAGGCCGGCGCCGGGTTGTATGCACTTCCCAGGTCTGAGTGGCTCAAGTTCAGGTTCTCAGGTACTCCACAAAGGCGCAGACTTGGTTGGGCCTGCGTTTTGTGCCTTCCCCGGTCCAAGCAGCTCAGGGGACCAGGTGTTTGGCGAGCGCGGTCTCTGCGACTTATCGCCTCCCCAGTCCCCGCCACTCAGTTTTCTGGGTGTACAACCGGTGCACCTTCTCAGGGGGATATCGACCGGCCCGAGCCCAAGAAGTCCTGATTGGCAACAAGCCTGTGTGCAGTTTGTATCAGATGCCTTTCTGGGGCCACGGTTGCCCTCTCCGGCTCTGGCTGCGCTCCCTGCCTGTCTCGGCGGGGGATGGGGGATGGGCCAGCCACAGCCGGCTCACTCTGCTCAGTCCTTTATTCTGTGAGCGGGGCTGGCCGAGTGGAGAGCTTTCCGCCTTTTCGTGGGGAAGCTATCCCACAGTCTGCTTTGCTCTCCCCAGTTCTCTCAAATTGTTCTCGCGGCATTCAAGCCCAGTCCTCTCTATAAGCAGTTCAACCGGCTCCTCTCTGCCCAGCCCCCGCTTGCAAATGGCATATGCAGGCGTCTGCGCTGCTTCTCCGCTGGGAGTTACCGTTTGGAGGGTAATCTGTGGGTTTTTTAAAAAATCTCCTTTCGAAGACAATGGGCTGCTTTTCTGGGTGCCTGACGTCCTCTGCCAGCATTCAGAAGTTGTTTTGTGGACTTTACTCGCGTTCAAATGTTCTTTTGATGAATTTGTGGGGGAGAGAGTGGTCTCGCCGTCCTATTCCTCCGCCATCTTGTTCCTTCTCGCTCAGCTTTGTGTACTTTAATACAGTCACAATGATATAAACATGTAAGATGCTAAGTTTCAACACGTCATGCCCTTTCTACCTCTTTTTGCTACTTCAAAGGCCAAACTGAGCTTCACATTACTAGCTAACTGTTCAGGATAGCTGCCACTGTCACCCAATCTTGAAGAGTCACAAAGCTAAATGAGAGAATACAGATTCATGCACTGAGGAACACTGTTGAGGTTTGAGAGAAAACAACAAAATTCTGTAAAGCAATTCTGTTCAGTTCAGTCACTCAGTCATGTCCGACTCTTTGCAACCCCATGAACCGCAGCACGCCAGGTCTCCCTGTCCATCACCAACTCCCGGAGTTTACCCAAACTCATGTCATTGAGTCGGTGATGCCACCTAACCACCTCATCCTCTGTCGTCCCCTTCTCCTCCTGCCCTAAATCTTTCCCAGCATCAGGGGCTTTTCAAATGAGTCAGCTCTTCGCATCAGGTGGCCAAAATATTGGAGTTTCAGCTTCAACATCAGTCCTTCCAATGAACACCCAGGCCTGATTTCCTTTAGGATGGACTGGTTGGATCTCCTTGCAGTCCAAGGGACTCTCTCAAGAGTCTTCTCCAACACTACAGTTCAAAAGCATCAATTCTTCTGCGCTCAGCTTTCTTTATAGTCCAACTCTCACATTCATACATTAAAAAAAAAAAAATTTAAGTGAAAAAAATAATGGAGAGAAGTCATCAACAAGTCTGCTGCTGCTGCTGCTGCTGCTAAGTCGCTTCAGCTGTGTCCGACTCTGTGCGAACCCATAGACAGCAGCCCACCGGGCTCCCCTGTCCCTGGGATTCTCCAGGCAAGAACACTGGAGTGGGTTGCCATTTCCTTCTCCAATGTGTGAGAGTGAAAAGTGAAAGTGAAGTCGCTCAGTCGTTTCCGACTCTTATTGACCCCATGGACTGCAGCCTACCAGGCTCCTCCGTCCATGGGATTTTCCAGGCAAGAGTACTGGAATGGGTTGCCATTTCCTTCTCCAATCAACAAGTCTATAGAACAGCATGAAGACCCACCTGCTGTAAGTTACTTTCAACTTCATCCATTCAGAGTCACTGAAAATTGACAAGGGGAATACCTTGCTTTTCACTCTCCCCACTTATTTTTTAAATATTAACCCCGTTCAATGTGTTTTTTGTTTCTACTTGACAAACCAATTAGTTTAATGGAAATTATTAACCCAAAATAAAATTCTCTTAGCCTTAATTGTGAAAAAGTCATAAGAGAAAAGCTTTGTTTTTATGAAGACAAAGTAAAATGCATAGTATTATATGGGATCATGTGCTTGACTGAAAGTACCTTGAAAATTGTTCTAAAAGCTGTTAACACTCTGGAAGTGTATGACTGCATTACTATAGATGCCAGCCAATTTATGACAAGCAACTATGATAGTAGGATACAAAAGGTGACCCGAATCATAGCCAGGAATTTGGGTTATAAAGTTGAATGCCCCAGCTGCAGGGTTGTAGCGTAGAAGAACAGCACCAAAGGCCAAGTGACTGCAGAAATTGAAGCTGCTCAGACCAACATCTTTTAAGAGAAGTCTTAGAAGTCCATTACCCATTGCCCCCTCTTTTAAAAGAGATTAATTGAAAGCCTACTTTGCATTTTCTCCAGGAATATCCAAAGAATGCATCTCTGGCCATCCATTCTCTCCTCCACTCTCATCCCTTCTGCTTGGTACTTTGGGATCCTTGACCCTTCCCATCTATGTCCTATGCATTCTAAACACTGAACTGAGCACTGCTCAAAGAAGCATTATTTGCAATATGCCAAAGTTGGACAGCCTCAATGTCCAAAAGGAATAGACCTGATAAATACAAAAAGTGTGACGTATCAATGATAGGGGATACTATACATTAATTAAATTAATGCACCATAACCATATGCCTTAACACCAGTGTAATATTAAACAAAAGAAGCAAATCACAAAGTAACGTAAACAGAATGATTCGTCAAAAAGATTTTTTAAAGAGGCAAAATTTAAGCAATTTTTTAGGATGCATACCTATGTGGTAAAACTATAAATAAAAACAGAATGATGGTTATGACAAGGGTCAGGCGATTTATGTACTGAAAGGATTTTTATGCATTGGATAATATTTTATTTCTTAAGATAATTGATAGCTATAGACTGATTTCCAATTAGTCTCTATACTTTATAATTATCTTTCAAATTGTCTGTATGCTATAAACACCATTTACATATAAGAAATTTTTTTCAAATACAATTTTTAAAACTAAAAAAGACTTTTGTACTGGAAATGTCATTTGTGAAACATCTGAAAACAGGGCTTTGGAATTATAGAGAAGGGTAGGAAGGCTATAATGGACAAAAGTGCTGTATAACTCTTACTACTAATTTAGGCTGTACTGTTATAAAATATGGGATGAGTCATTGGAATCATTGTGTAAATGAAGTCCCCAAATAAGCAGTATGTGTGTGTGAGTTGGGGCTCAGCAAAGAGGTAACACACGTATGAACGTGAACTGTTACAAACAACAGTTCCTAGAGAGATTGTGGGCAAGCTGAAGTAAGAGATGAAAATCAACAAAATCAGATGTTTTCATAAAAATATCTGTCTGATGGAGGAAGGTCAAGTTGCCATGAAGTAGTAACCTGCTTAACAAAACAGCACTGGAAAATGCGATGGACCTAAGTCCATGTAAAGATCACAGGCCCTAAGATGTGTTAACCATCTAAGAGCAAATGTTATGCCAATATTTACTGCATAAAAGTAGAGGTGTTAGGTAGACTCACAAGAACTAAGCAGGTAACTATTATGACACAGACAGTGCAGGCCTTTCTTAAGAAAAATCTACTGCAAACCTAATAGAGGAAAACCTTGAAAGTCTAGATACAGAAATGGTGGAAAATACTATGCTGCTCCAGCAGGAACCCACATTCTTAAGTTCCCATGGCTACAAAAAATTCAGGGGCAGAAGCAATCCAGAGCTGGATAATAATCTGGATAGGTATCCACAGCTACCATCATTCATCTAATTTCATAAGGAGAACTCCTAGGAATCATCCTTGGTATCTTCTGTTCTTCATGTTCTATTCCAGTTTCTCGGGAATTTCTAATCCATTTTAACTCACCAGTATCTTATTTCTGAGTTTGTACTGTCACTGCCCTCGGATACCATCATCTCTGGTCCAAACCATATCAATAATGATTACTAGATGAGAGTCCTGCTACTCAAAGTTTGTCTCATATGCAAGCAGCATCAGTGCTCTGTAGGGACTGGCCAGATATACGGATTCTCAGGCTACACCAGGACCAACTGACTCACAATCTGCATTTTAACAAAACCCCCAGGTGGTTTGTGTGCACATTAAAATCTGAGACGAACCGGATTAAAGGGCATTAGATACTTCCTTAGGATTCTATGGACAAATGGTATATTAAACAAAATTAGTTCCCACCAATCTGAGGGTAAAGAGATACAAGAGCCTTCACTCGTTAATAACATGTCTAGACCTTTACTCTCTCCAATGACAAAGAATACTCAGAGCTCACGCTTCAATTTGTTGATGTAATCTGTTATTTGTAGCAGCTCTTGAGTTGCAATTTCTGTTTTTGTGGTTTAACTCCAAGTGGTAGGAGGGTGGATATAGGAATTCTCCTACATCTTCTTGCAGCCCTTAGGCCAGTGACACAAACACCAAAAGGACCAAGAAAATCTTGCTATTTAAGCAAAGACCTTTATCTTTAGGAATAACAATATTATAAATTAACCAGGACATCTAAATGAAAAGTCTGTGCGTTCAAAAACAGGTGAATCTCAAAACATTATGTTGAGTGAAAGAAGCCAAACACATATACACAAATACACACTTCTCTATAATCTCATGTAAATGAAGCTCACGGAAAGATAAAACTGGGGACTTCCCTGGTGTCAAGTGGTTAAGACTCCACACATCCACTGTAAGGGGCACAAATTTGATCCTTGCTCAGGGAATTAATAATCCCACATGCATGCGACGCAGTCAAAATTTTTTTAAAAAGAAAGGGTAAAACTAAGTTATGATGATAGACGAAAGAAGAATGGTTATTTCTGGGGGAGGGAGAAGATTATGACTAAAGAGGAACATAAGAGACATTTCTGAAGTGATGAAAATATTCTATATCTCGATGTGGGTGGTGGCTACATGGGTATTTACATATGCAAAAATTCACTAAGCTGTACATTTAAGAAGTGTTCATTTTATTCCATGTAAATTATACTTCAATAAGAAAAAAAACAAAATCAAGTAAATAAAATTCATATGTTAAATATGATTTTTTAAAAACAATTACAGTTAATTTACAATGCTGTATTGTTAGTTTCATGTGTACAGCAAAGTAAATATATATAAAAGGGAAAACTTGAATGTACTTCAGCACAGTATTTTGAAAGTTCCATCTTACCAAATCAGAGTCTAAATCAGAAGTGGGAAACCTAAGGCCCCTGGGCCACAGCCACACCCATCTGTTGACAGAGACTGAATGCTATTCAAAGCCTAAAATATTTACTACCTTGTGCTTTTCAGAAAAAATTCACCAACCCCTGCCTTAGGCCAATAGTTCATAACTTTTTTAGGAATTCATGACTATCTTAGAATCCAGTGAAAGCTACAGACTATCTACTCAGGAAAACACACAGCTTCTTAAATATAAAATGTTATTCATAATTTCAGGAAATTCACAGATCCTCTGAAGCAGTCATCAATCCCAACTTCGGACTTCCTGTTTGAGGTTTTCATCACACGTTACTAAACCACTCTACTGAGAACAGTCCACAGACTGGCTCTCTTTTCTTTGAACCACAAATGATTGAACTTCCATTTCACATTCTTTTTTGCTCCATGGAACTACTCACAGTTATAGGCAATAACAAAGTTGCCCAGGTCACAACATCTAGTCCTGTGTCAAGCAAATTTTTTCTTCCTCTAGGTGACAGTCTATATACTACTTAGCCGTAAGGAGTCTTTCTGAAAATGTAAAATAGTTTGGTGCCAAGAGAGACCAAAAATATCAGAAGTGAGGAACTAGCAGTCCCCAGCCTTTGTTTTAGGAAAAAAAGCACAAGAGTTTACAGACAGAGAAGTGAGCAGTGTCGAATTCACGCGTGAATAACATTGCATGTTTCCACTCCTGGGCATATACCCAGAGAAAACCGTAATTCAAAAAGACACATACCCACCAATGTTCACTATAGCACTGTTTACAATAGCCAGGACATGGAAACAACCTAAATGTCCATTAACAGAGGAATGGATAAATAACATGTAGTACATATATACAATGGATTATTACTCAGTCATAAAAAGGAACAAAGTTGGGTTATTTGTAGAGACTGTCAAACAGAGTGAAGTAAGAAAGATAAAAATAAATGTATATTAATCTATGTATTTGGAATCTGAAAAAATTGTTAAAGACTATCTTATTTACAAAGCAGAAATAGACATGCAGACGTTGAGAACAAAAGTATGGATACCAAGGGGAGAAGGTGGGGAAGGATATGGAGAATGAATTGGGAAATTGGGATTGACATATATAAACTATTGATACTATGTATAAAACAGATAACTAATGAGAATGTACTATATAGCACAGGAAATTCTACTCAGTGCTCTATGATGACCTACATGGGAAGGAAATCGGAGAAAAGGGGGATATGTGTATACATATAGCTGATTCATTTTGCTGTATAGTAGACACTATCACAACATTGTAAGGCAACTACATTCCAATAAAAAATTTTTTTAAATATTGGCAAATTTATTCAATAGATCAAAAATGTGGAGGAAGACTATATGGGGATTCCTTGGTAGCTCAGAGATAGAAGAATCCGCTGCTAATGTAGGAAACATGGGTTTGATCACTGATCCAGGAAGATCCCACATGCCTCGGAACAACTAAGCCTGTATGCCACAACTGTTGAGCCTGTGGTCCAGAGCCCAGGAGCCACAGCTACTGAGCCCACCTGCAGCAACTACTGAAGCCTGCACACCCTAGAACCTGGGCACCACAACTTTAGAGGAGCATCCCCTTGCCACAACAAGAGAAAAAGCCCTCGCAGCAACAAAGACCCAGCACAGCCAAAAATAAATAAATAAAATTTTTAAAAAAAAAGAATATAGACAAAGTAAAAAATTGTGGACCAAACAATGGAATGTATATGGATACTATAAATTCTTTTATAGCAGGGCCATTTTTGTGCATCCACTTAGTCCCTGCCGTGCCTTACACATTGTAGGAACGTAGTAAGTAAGAAAAAGATTAAAGCATGGATTAAATTAAACCAATTTATAAAAACAAAGTCATTATTTTATAAATAGGTTTAAGTTTCCTGGGAGCACTATGACAGTTTGATTTATTTTGAATTCCAGAAAAAGACAACTGTGAGTGGGGAACACTCCCTATGTTTCTGTAATTCTGAATTCTTATTCATGTGCTCATACAACATATATTAAATGTCTATTGGGTGGGGGGCTGGGCAACTTATTATCACCATTTATTGTTCTAAAAGAAGCACTCACAGAAGTCATTTGAGGAGGACAATGCGTTTTGACCAATTTCAGAATAATTTAAAAAAGTCTTCACACAAAACAAAGACACTGTAGCCAGCATGATCTCTGATCTAATGCTAGTTCTTCAATTTTTCATTACTGCCTTCCTCACTGCTGTATGAACAGTGGGTGGCATTCAGCAAAAGCTGATTAATGCTGGGATTTCAAATTGCTGAAAATTGAAGGAATGTGCCCCCATGCTGACAATTTGTTAATCAAAAATTGTCATTTCTACCACCATGCAAGCTCTAACTCATCTAATTTTCTTCCCAGATGCAGTATTATATATTCTCTTTTCAATGAGACTGAATGCTTTTTTCCTAACAGTAAAAAGATAATATGGGTTCATCAAGAGGCTAAATCTCTCCAAAGAATCAATTTCCAAAGTGGAGGGAACATATTTTGTTCATATTTGCTACTTCTTGTATCAAGCTGATTAAGAATCCATAGATTTGTGTGGACTCTGAACTCTGACAAGTTTATCAAAAAAGCATTTTCTTGATTATCAATTATATTTTTAAAGAAAAGTAGATGTGTGTATTCATTCTAGTAGTTTGCAACCCACGCCAGTGTTCTTGCCTGGAGAATTCCAGGGACGGCGGAGCCTGGTGGGCTGCCATCTATGAGGTCACACAGAGTCAGACACGACTGAAGTTGGTTAGCAGCAGTTAACATTATCAAGACTTCAGAGCAATTGGCACACATCAGCCTATACAAAGTGGCCATCTTAACATGGACACATGAAAACTATCAGAACAACCATATTTAGGAGGCAGAATGGACTCAAAGAGGGCTTCCCAGGTGGCACAAGTAGTAAAGAACCCACCTGCCAATGCAGGTAGATGTAAGAGATGCAGGTTCAATCCCTGGTTCTAGATCTCCTGGAGAAGGGCACGACAACACATTCCAGTATTCTGCCTGGAGAATCCCTTAGACAGAAGATTCTGGCAGGTTGCAGTCTATAGGGTTGCACAGAGTTTGACACACCTGAAGCAACTTAGAACACACACACACACACGGACTCAAAGAACAAAAAAAGACATGAGGCTCTGTGGCTCCTAAACCACAGGGGACATGGGCCAAAACTCTCCTAGTGTTTCTCATCACCCTTTCCTCTTGACTTGAGGTCAAGGACACTTCCCTCCCCCATAAGGGTATACCAATGACTCATTTCAAGATAGTCCCTCCCCCCAACTCTTCAACTTCCACTTCTCATACAAGCTGAGGGTAGATATTTGCCATCCTGCAAAACTAATATCACACTCCCTTAATATGCCCTATGTGGGTGGCCTAGTATCTTTTTCATATATACAAATTAACTTTATTTCTTTGTATCAGCAATTAAAGATTAGAAAAAAATTTTAATGGAAAGGTATATTTCATTTATGAATTGGAAAGATGGCAGCTCTCTTCAAATTGATCGAAGTAATTCCAATAAAAAGCCAAGTAGGTATTTTGCTGTTGTTGTTGTTCAGTCACTAAGTCATGTCTGACTCTTTGCGACCCCGTGACACAGGCTTCCCTGTCCTTCACTATCTCCCAGAGTTTGCTCAAACTCGTGTCCATTGAATCAGTGATGCCGTCCAACCATTTCATCCTCTGTTGTCCCCTTCTCCTCCTGCCCTCGATCTCTCCCAGCATCAGGGTCTTTTTCAGTGATCAGCTCTTCACATCAGGTCGCCAAAGTATTGGAGCTTCAGCTTAAACATCAGTCCTTCCAATGAATATTCAGGACTGATTTCCTTTAGGATTGACTGCTTTGATCTCCTTGCTCTCTAAGGGACTCTCAAGAGTCTTCTATCAATTCTTTGGCGCTCAGCCTTCTTGATGGTCCAACTCTCACATCCATACATGGCTACTGAAAAAACCATAGCTTTGACTATACGGACTTTTATCGGCAAAGTGTTTATAAATGCTGACAATTCTTCCAAAATAACTCAAAGTTCTGCAAAGAATTTGATAAGAAAATTCTAGAGAATTTTTGATGAGAAAATTATTCTAAATATTGTCTAGAAAGTGCTTCCCTGGTGGCTCAGAGGTTAACGCGTCTGCCTCCAATGCGGGAGACCTGGGTTCGATCCCTGGGTCGGGAAGATCCCCTGGAGAAGGAAATGGTAACCCACTCCAGTATTCTTGCCTGGAGAATCCCATGGCTAGAGAAGCCTGGTAGGCTACAGTCCACGGGGTCGCAAAGAGTCGGACACGACTGAGCAACTGAAAAGAACAGAATTGTCTAGAAAAGCAATCAGGGAAGGATGGAGAATAAAAAGTTTACAAACTAAATATATGAAAGGAATTCTTTCACATATTAGAATATTTAATAAAAATACAGAGAAAAACAAGACATTAGCACAGTAATTGACAAATTAATGTAACAGAGTGGATAATCATTAAAGTGTGACCAGTTTTACAGGTGATCGTGTATCTGCAAGCAGCCCTGAAATAGGATACTAACAGCAAAGATGTGGGAGACGTGGCATGTCTACCAAAATGTGTACCTCAAGGTTGCAGGAGTCACTGACTAATAAAAACAATTCAGAGATGATTTCTCTAATTTTTCATGCATTTCAGCCAAAACCAAACTTTCTTGTGGTTTTCCCATATTTCTTAGATGAGTTGCTATTTGTTTCTATTCATTGATCTGAAACTCAAAGAAAAAGGCCAAGGAAGAGTGCCTACCACTACAAAGGGATTTTTTGAAAAATCTAATGGAATTATATCCAACACTTCTACTTTTCTGCTCTATAATTTATGTAAAGACAAAATATTTTCATTATGAAACATTTAGCCATTCTAAATTCTTTAATAATGATGATGATGAGAGCTTCAATATAATGGTTTTTATTCCAGATTATTCTTTTAAATTCATACTCTAATACTTTGTTAACCACAATTTCAGCAAAATCAATGGGTTCTACCCTTACACTCGTCAGTTACCTTTAAATAAAAATGAAGAGAAAAATCAAATTATTATCTATGTCATAAACTATATACTCTTAATTCTTGTCAGATGATTTACAAATAGTGCCTTTGGGGACAAGATGGTTCTGGGTTAAATCAATAAAAATTCATCACTAGTATGGGAATGAATTTTAAGTACCTTGACTTAGTCAATTCAAGTCAATTTTAAAATGATGTAGCTGCTTTGGAAAAGAGTCTAGCTATTCCCCAGAATGCAGAGTTCCGATATGACCCCACAATTCTATTCCTAGGTATACAGCCAGGAGGACTGAAAACAAATATATATTCACACAAATACTCATCCACACAAACACTCATAAGCAAATGCTCATAGCAATATGATCATAGAAGACAAAAAGTTGGAACAATCCAAATGTCCATCTGTTGACAAATGGATAAACAAAATGTGGTATTATCAACCAACAAAGGAATTATTTATCCATAAAAAATGAAACACTGATCCATGCTACAACATTAAAACCCAGAAGACAAACACAGGGACTTTCCTGGTGGTCCAGTAGTTAAGACTCCAAGCTTCCAATGCAGGGAGCATGTGTTTTCATCCCTGGTCGAGGAACTAAGATCCCACGTGATGCTCAGTGTGGCAAAAAAAAAAAAAGAATCCAGACACAAAAGACCACTTAAATCATATGATTCCATTTATATGCAATGTCCTTAACAGGGAAATTTATAGAGAAAGTATGACAGAGGATGAGATGGTTAGATGGCATCACCGACTCAGTGGACACAAGTTTGGGTAGACTCCAGGAGTTGGTGATGAACAAGGAGGCCTGGCATGCTGCGGTTCATGGGGTCACAAAGAGTCAGACAAGACTGAGCAACTGAACTCAGCTGAACTGAACTGATAGAGAAAGTAGATTAGTGGTTACTGCAGGCTGCAGGGAGAAGAAATAGGGAGTGACTGCTAATGGGTACAGGGTTCCTTTAGTGGTATAAAATTCAATAAAAGACTTCCCTGCTGGCTCAATAGTAAAGAATCGGCCTCCCAGTGCAGGAGACATGAGTTTGTTCCCTGGTCCAGGATCCAGCATGTTATGGCGCAACTAAACCTGTGTACAACTATGGAGCCTATGGTCTACAGCCCAAGCTGCAACTACTGAGCCCTCACTCCTAGATCCCGGGCTCGGCAACAAGAGAACCCACTGCAATGAGAAGGCCACACGCCACAACAAGAGAGTAGCCTACACTCTCTGAAACTAGAGACAAGCTCGTGCGACAATGAAGACCCAGCACAGTCAAAAATAAATATAAAATTATAAAAAAGATTTAAAATTTGATAGAAGTGATAATTGTACAATTTAGTAAATATACTAAAAACCACTGCATTATACACTTTAAAGGGGTGCTGTGGTTTGTAAATTATATCTCAATAAAGCAGTTATTTCTTTAACGCATGTAAATCCAAGACATAAAAATAAATACAGTTAATATTTTGTGTTGCAAATTATCTCCTAGTGGATATCCACCAGTCAATCCATTCAAAAATGGTCCCATCAGTTGTTGCTGCAACTACAGCTTGGGATGTCTCTAAGCCTTGTTCTCTATATGCAGGAAACATGACATGCTTTGTGCGTCATAGGTCTGTTAAGGTAGACAATGCCTCAAGAACTTTTCTTCCAAGTTTCCCCTCAATCTTTAGTTGACATCACGCTTCCTGCTCTCTTGTAAATATTCATTATATCAGGCTTCCCTGGTGGCTCAGTGGGTAAAGACTCCTCCTGCAATGCAGGAGACTTAGGAGATGCAGGTTCAATCCCTGGGTTGGGAAGATCCCCTGAAGTAGTGAGCATGGAAACCCACTCCAGTATTCTTGCTTAGGAAATCCTATGGACAGAGGAGCCTGGTAGGCTACAGTCCATGGGTTGCAAAAGAGTCTGACACAACTTAGTGACTAACCCATGACCACAGTGAATTTATCAATATTAGTGGAGAGCGTATCGCTCAGGAAGTAACAACCACAATTTCCCTAGAAGACCAACAGCTTTACTCAGTTCAGTTGCTCAGTCATATCCGACTCTTTGTAACCCCATGGACTGTAGCACACCAGGCTTCCCTGTCCATCACCAACTCCCAGAGCTTACACAAACTCACATCCATCGAGTTGGTGATGCCATCCAACAGCTTTACTAGGCTCATAAGAATGTAAATTAAATACGCATAAATTTATGGAAATATATGGATAAATATTATATAGAGAAACCATTTTATATTTAATTAAAACTGATATTAAAAATATATAAAACAATAATAAGACAAGCCCACAACCCACATAAAACTGATTTTATTTGTGCATGCATGCATGTCTTTTATGTGCTAATAGAATTTTTATAGTTGCAATCAGAACATAATAATATGCATTCTGTTTAATAATATTTGCATGGTTTCATAGCAAACCCTTTGTGCAAACTGAAAATGCAAGCAACCATTCTCCTAATTTTAAATATTATAAAGTTAGATTGAATGTCTTTAGCATATAATATATAGAATATAGAAATATTTACTATTTATATCTATTTAATCTGTACATATGAAATATTAATATTTAACCTTGGCTACTTCATTAGGATAAATTTATGCATGAGGTATGATATGCCCTTATTACAAATTAACATGTTATCTCCAAAAGGTTACCAATTTAAAGAGCCACTACAAGGAATATATACCAATTCTACGATAACACTGCTGATACTGTATGCTTTTAACTATTTTAGTTGGCATGTTTTAGCTGTCCAGAGTTATTTATTTTGCTTATTTATCCATACATTAATAGACTTTAAGATCTTGCAGTAATAAGATTTAACTTTTTATTTGTGGCCCCGTAATCATTTATTTACTCAATACTAATTATATACCTATTATCTGTGAGTGCCATATGCTCAGTCATGTCCAACTCTTTGCGATCCCATGCATTATAGCCTTCCAGGCTCCTCTGTCCATGAGATTCTCCAAGCAAGAATACTGGAATGGGTTGCATTTCCTTCTTGAGGGGATCTTCCTGACCCAGGGATCGAACCCACGTCTCCTATGTCTCCTGCATTGCAGGTGGATTCTTTACCCGCTGAGCCATCAGGCATTTTCTGTGTAGTACCAGGAAATGTCCCTGTCCTCTCAGAGCTTACAGTCTAGTGAAATGCATTGATACCCTCTTTTTTATTAATCCCTCCAAGTTTGAATGTCTTCTTTATAAATGTGAATTTTTTAAAATATTGTGTATATCAGCCCCTTTGGGTTTTTTTAGTGGTATAGAAATCTCAAATACATATATTCTTGAAGCTATCAATCACCCATTTACAACTTTTTAAATTTCTTCCAAAAAGAATGTTATCCTCCTTCTAGACATTTCATAAATGATTTAATCTTTGTCAATTTCTATTATAATTTGGTTCAATGTTTACATTTTTATTCCATATGGATTGACTTTGAAACACAATAAAGGGGGGATTCACCTTAAACTATTGAAATGTTACCCTGTTTCTATAATACCCTATCTTAAACAACACTTCCTGACCTCTTTAAACATACAGTTTTATATACATATAATTGTCTATGTTGGCACTCTCTAGTCTATTGTAGTAATTGACATTCCTATTATTATTGCAGTAAATACTATTTGGGGAATTGCAGGTTTATGGACTAACCTTGATAGTACACATAGAAAAAGACCATAAATAAGTTAGTATGTAATAAAAAATAATAATCATAAAAACTGAGTAAGTCGAAGTAGGTAGAAAAGGGCTGTGAAATATTTGTATTAAAAGTTAATCTTGATAAATGTATTGCTAGGTCTGTCTTCAAGTGGGATTTCCTATAATAGTGAAACATAATTTAGTAGACAGAAAAAAAGGACAATTATGAATGTTCAGAAAGATTAGAGACAGCAAAATAATAACAGATGAATTCATGCTGGTAATAATAAAAATAGAGCTATATGAATAAATATTTAAAAGCTTTCTCCCTGAAGTCAGAAGCTGGATCCGTGGGGACAGGGTCAACAGGATGATGCTTTATCAGAATGATATGGAAATTCATGAAAAGCTTAATTAGGCACAGTTTGGGAACCAGAAGAGTTAGGAGGCTGGCAATTCAATAGGGAGTGTTGAAGCGGCCATAAGGGATGTTTTTATATGATGGGACTGAAAAGGAGAGCATTAAATGCTAAGAGGCAGGGTGGGAAGAAGGCGGGAAGGAAAGGAGAGATGGCTATAGGCTAAGGTAGCAACAAACTGCTTCTAAAAAGTAAGATGAAAGATACTTAAAAGACTAGTTTTTGGTAGAGAATATACAAAACTTGAACATTATTGAATGGAGCTGACCTATTTTAAGACATAAATGAAATTTAAGTTTTAATTATTTTATGAAACAAATTATTAAAAACAACTATAATGAATTGTCCAAGGCTACAGAACTGGTGTCAATGCTGCTTGCATTAATTTGCTTTTTCCAAACATTTAAGGCATTTAAAGCTTCCTGGGCACAGTTGCTTTCCTGCCAGTATCCACTGACCAAACCACCCCAACAAGCTATTTTCAGGTGGTGCTATCACTGAAAACACCACCATTACCTTTCTTCTACATGAGAGCTCAAGTTTACTCTTTGGGCATTTCTAGCTAAATGCCTTGTAATCCTGAGCTACAACATAACTTATAAACTGAAACTGCCAATAATGAAGATTCTCTAAAGAAAATATTAGAATAAGAAAGCAATTACGCTGGAGGAGAGATCTAGAAAACAGTGAACAATAAGCAGGCAGAGGGATAAAAGCAGTCCTATCCTGAAAATTAACTCATTTAAGTTTGACACCATGAAAATGCCCAAGTTGGCAAACAAAAGACTATATACTACGAGTGATCTGGGCCCCAAATCACGGACAGAGCATGCCAACTCTGCTAGCACTGTACTGCTCTTAACATCCGTATTCACATCACCAGGGATCTTGTGAGAACCACAGAATCTGCACTTTAACAGCATCCCCAGGGGATCCATATGCACATGAAATTTTCAGAAGCACTGTATATTAAAATTTGATGTTTGCTGCTCTAGTACTGCTGCTAAGTCATTTCAGTGGTGTCCAACTCTGTGCGACCCCATAGACGGCAGCCCATCAGGCTCCCCCGTCCCTGGGATTCTCCAGGCAAGAATACTGGAGTGGGTTGCCATTTCCCTCTCCAATGCATGGAAGTGAAAGTGAAGTCGTGTCAGACTCTGTGCAACCCCATGGACTGCAGCCTACCAGGCTCCTCCGTCCATGGGATTTTCCAGGCAAGAGTACTAGAGTAGGTTGCCATTTCCTTCTCCAGCTGCTCTAGTACACACTCCTCCAAATATTTCTGTGCATAGAAACTATAGCAGAAAATGTATTTTTCAGGGATATAAGCTAAAAAGCTTAGTACATGCATGCTCAGTTATGCCCAACTCTGCAACCCCATGGACTGTAGCCTGCCAGGCTCCTCTGTCCATGGCATTTTCCAAGCAAGAATATTGTAGTGGGTCTCCATGCTCTCCTCCAGGGGATCGTCCCAACCCAGGTATCAAACCTGTGTCTCTTTCATCTCCTGCATTGACAAGCAGATTCTTTACCCTTAAGGGTTCTATTAGTTAGCCAGTATTTGGATACTTTTAGTATATGGTAGCTGGTCATTAATTTCCCCCTCAAACTTAATACCAATGTGGTAGGAAAATACAATAGCAAAGGAAACTAAAGATATAAATCAATGATATCAATGATGTTTTATAATCACTATAAGGAATTAGTTCTGTTATGCAGATGTGTCATACTGAGAAATGATGGCCAGTGAGCTCATATAAGTGTCTCTGAAAGACAGCACACAGCCATAAACACTAACCATCATATTAGAGACCTAGTTCCTGAGGGGAATCTTCTTCTCTAAGAGAATTCTTCCCTGAGGATTCTTCAGTGCTTCATTCCTAGATTTACTTTGGAGTCTTATAACATCCAGTAATTGAACTTGGCCCATCAATATTATACCCTGCGGTGTCAAGGCATGTGGGGGGCAGGGTGCAGAAAGAGAAAGAAATTCACACTGAAGACTGGATTACCCATGCTCTACTTCCAACAAAGCAAGAGTTACCATGCTGACTCAACGTTTTCAGTAGTAAATACACTAGCTCAGATTTAGAAAACCAGATATTGGGCACAAAGTCAATAAATTACTCAATAAAGTAATGCTGAACTGGATAAATGTCTCCTAGACATTAAAAAATTAAATGTTGGGATGCGTGCATCTGCTTGGCTTTTAGCTTATTTCTTTAAAGAGAATTGTAACAGTACATTGGTGGATGGTGAAAGAATCCAAATAGAATATGAGACCTATCAGCTGGCAAATATCCTCTTTGTTCAAATTTGAGTAAATTAGGAATATTATATAAAACGCAGCATTTGAAAATCAAAGAATACCATTGCTCCAAAAATAGAGACAATTTTTTCTTATTAATACTATTAAATTAAATAAAAGACATGAAAGAAACTTTATAAAATTAAGAAAAAAATGATGAAAATAAACTGAGATGCCAGACTGATGTAAAGAAGTAGACAGCAAGGACACAATACAAATTTAAACCTAATATTGCAATAGCTAACTAAAGCCCATCTCAAAGACACCGCAGAGTTAAGAAACAGAGATGATGATGATAAGATAAAGAGAGACAGCAATTGATTACAAAGTTCCAATCAACTGGTCACTGATATCACTGAGGGAAAAAAAAAAACACATCAAAGTGAGCCTTCTATCTAATGGCTGACAGGAGGTCAGCAAAGCATTTCCCTCAAAACAACTGCAAACAATAATCTGTGAAATATTCGTGCTTAAAAAAACAGCTGAACTTTAAGTAGGAACAGTGAGAGTCTGAAGCATTCTTGTCTGAAGCAGCTCCAATCACTCCCCAGCTCAGTAAGGTTCTGCCAGAGCAGGGGACAGGTTGTGCTACGGTGGAAGGAAGTTCACTCCATGTGGAGTGATGGCAACACCCAGGTCCAGTGGCATTGTTGGGAAGTGATGACCTCAGTGATGAGTAAATAAGGAGGGCCAATAACTGCCCAAGGTTGAGGTCATGACTGGGGCAAGTATATTCCTGGCTTAAGTTTGGCTAGAGCTGGGGCAGGGAGCTGGGGGTGGGCAAGAGGTGGTATAGCTGGGAGCAGGGATCAACTGCAAATAAGAACAAAGGGACTTTGGGGGATGATGAAAATGTTCTGAAATCAAAAATCATTGAACAGTTTACCATTTAGCATGTGTAAATTTTATATGAAATTTTAAATTTAAAACTATACACCCAAAGGAAAACTTGCTAGGGTGAAAAAAAAGTCTAAATCTACAGCTCTAATGAGCTCACCAAGCCCCTGGCAAAAATTAATTTAATGTTTCTGTTTTTAATTTGTCTTGACAACAGTTTCGTTTTTGTGATTAAAAGCTACATAAAAAGAATGATCTTATCTATGCAGGAAAAGAAAGCCAAACAAAAAGATTACTTGCAAAGGAAGAACATTTACACTGAACTTGAGCTTCTCCTGGGCAAAAGTAAATGTCATAATAATAAAAGAAATTTTTACAGAATTTTAATAGGACAAATTGAGCTTTTGGAATTATATGCCAGGCTGAGATATAGCTCTTGTCAAGGAAATAGAAATATAATCAAGTGTGCTCATTTGATGTACAAAAGAGTTAAGTGTATAGTTACAGTTGATTCCTCTGAGTAGCAAACTACATACATTTCAGATGGAATTTAACTTGTCAACAATATTTTTCCACAATATTTCTTAGAAACACATCTGTTGCAAATCTGAGGACTCAAGTTCAGCTGTCTACAGTGACAGGCAAGTAACACAAATACAGGAAAAAGGCCAGGTGTATTTCCATGGTATGCCAGAGTCACTATTTTGGGGATTTAGTGCTGCTCTTAATACACAGTTTCTGCATCAGGGAAACTTTAGGGAGTAATGAGGACTGTGGTAAACTGGAGAAGGTTCCAGAAGATTGACTCTTTTCAAGAATGAGAAACCAAAACCTTATTGCTGGGTCTTTAAATTTTTCAAAAGAAATCAAATTACCTAGACTTTATATTAAAAAATCTTCAATTCACTCATCTGAAAATAGTTTGTCCAGAGTCAGTGGCTTTCATGCTGTTTTATGCCGTAGAAGCCTTTCTTCAAATTAAATTCTCCATAAAACACAAAATATATGAGCCAGAACTAGATTATCTTTCAAATACCTGTGATTCTATGGAATCCTAAATAAGAGTTGGCTGAATAATGAATGGTCTATTATCTAGCTAGTCAGCATATTTACCTTATGCCAGTTTCATTCATTAGGTTAGCTCAATTTAACACATATTAAGTGATTATTATGGACCAGACACTGTGCTTTTATGGATGCATGATCCCACCACTGACAGTCATACATACCTATTTCAGGGCAGGGAAAGTAGAATAACACAGAGGATGTAGAAAACTCTGCTTCTAGAGGAAGAGGGGGAAGACGTCAGCCAAAGGCACCATGCCTTAAAGGATGGGTTAAGTTTTTCAAAGTTAAAGGACAGTGGGTGTCTGGAAAAGCCTGAAGAAACACATAGAGGTGTTAAAGTACATAGTACCTCCAGGGAAAACGAGACAGCTCATATACAAAAGGAAACAGCACACAGAAATTAAGCATTAACCTGTTTACTGGTGAGTAATTGAGTTAGTAAGCAGTCATCTTCTTGCTGGATTTGCATGGAGGTGGAGGAAAAACAGCCCACAGAGTGGTGAGGATGTAAACCCTAACTTACATGAATAAAACATTTATATAATTATATACTTTAAGATAAAATCATAAGGATAATTTTATTTTTAATTGTTTTCTTTTTGTGTTAACAGATTTTAATCTTAGAAATTAAGACTAGAAATGTTGATGAGAATCAAGCCCATGAGAGGCTGTGTTAAAATCTATACATGTACAAAAATGAAGAGGCCATGCTCCTTATTTGCTAGGACTTGGTGTTTGACAGGAAAAGGGATTTTGTGGAGAAGCCATTCTTCTCCAGTGCAGGAGAGGTTAGATGCCTTAAATTCTCTCTCCAGAATTCTGAAATGTTCTCTGCAGAGACCAAGAAAAGGACTCCAAAAGGTCAGAGCCTTTTGCCATGATAACATGGTATCTCAGAGGGCAGAGGCAAACTCCAAGTTTCCCAAGCAAATGTTGATATATTCTTAGCATCTACCACCAATTCTGGAATAGTGAATACTTGAGGTGTGCCCTGCCCTGAGAGTTTTCATTCTCATTTTACCTCTTGAGCTGAGGGGGAGCTGGAAAGTTGGGCCTCTGCTGGGGTTATAGGATGGGATGAGCAAGGCTTCATCTCCCTGCAACATCCTACATGAATCATAGGCTCTGACACTTCTTCTCTCAGTTCTTGACTCTGCTGAGACTTAAGAATCCTGAAGGTCTTTGTTTCAGATCAACTCTCTGCCCCCTGGCTCTTTGTTGCACTATGAATTCATGGTTTTCCAGGGCAGGCAGCTTGTGGAGGACCAAAGAAAGGATCTGCTCCACCTCAGCCAGAATGTGTGCACATTAACCTCAGCTTCCCACCTGTCACTGCTGTGACCCTTCTGAGTCACATTCCTTCTCCTGGGCATCCTCCTACTTAGCTCTGAGCCCAACACCCAACAGGAAGGGAGGATCTGCCTGTCATAAGACCTCCTATGACCTTTGGGGATGCTTTAGGAAAACTCGGGAAGATGTGATCCAGCCGGCCTGGGCCTTGTGCCTCCTCGCCCTGGGGGCCACAACAAGGGCTGGGCTGCTACCCCTTAGGCACAAAGCCACCATTCAGAGGAGGGACACATTCATGCCTCTTCCCATCCTGCCTTTTCTGCATCCAGCAGGCAGTGGACACACTGTGCTAAGTACTGGGTCCTATCAGAGGAGGAGACTCCCGCCCCCACTGCTGGTTGATGGTATGTGGATCCATCCTGAATTTCCTTCAGAATCAGTGAGGCAGGGCACCCCACAGCCCCCATACCACACTATGAGGAGGCCACAGCCCTTTCTGCCCTTACTCTTCCCTCTGGTAGGTCAGAAGGTGAGAATGCAGAGGTGCCACCTTCTGAGAAAAATGAAGTGTCCAGAACAGAGTCCCCTCCCATCCACTCAGGGCAGCCTTTGTCTTTTTGCTTTCTACTTCTCTCCTCCAGCCCCCCAAACTCCCTGGCCCCTGGCTGAAAATTAGGATGCCACACCTGCTACTACGTGATCACTAACATCAACTGTTTTTTCCTGCTCACCAGGATTCACGTGCTACTACCAATTTCTTAGGCCCTAACCAAAAAAAAATAAAACCCTGCCATGGTAACTTCCAGAATTCCTCTTCATCTCTGGCTTTGGTTCTTGGTATCAACCCCTCCCCCAGCCATGATCTTTCCCAGTTCCTCATTCACCCCTTTAGGTATTTGCCTTGCTCCCTTAATGTAGAGAAACCATTCTTCGCATGAGAAACAGAGTCCCTCCTCATTACTGTTACTTTCTCTCTACTTACCACCAGTGAAGCATCTGTGCTTTTAGCCAAGGCCAACCCCGCAACCTGGGACTTACTACTATTATGTTATACTTCTGCACCATGACATTGCCTCTCTTGCAGTTCTCCCTTTCTCTTCTGCATCATGGTTTTCCTCCCACCTCACTGACTACTTCTCAGTCTTTGCTTATCGGTTCCTACGTTTTCCTCCAAATTCTTAATGTTGGGGTGTACCAGAGCCTGGTCCTTAGATCTTTCCTTCATTAACAATCATTGCCTGGATGATCTTATCCAGTCTTATGGTTTTACATGCCTTTTTTTCTCCTCCCCTCCTCCCTCTCCCCTTCCCTCCTCCTTCTTCTTCATCATCATCATCATCATCTAACCTTAATCTATCTTTCTATCTAGTCATCTATTAAGCTTCTGTGTTGAGAACAGACTGTTAGAAGTATGGTCTCAGGCAGAAGTTGGGGTTCATTATGATACTACTGCAGTAATAACAGCAGCAAAGTGAGTGAGAAGTGGTCATGCTATGAATTCATTTCAGAAGGTAAAGACAACAGAGTGGACTGGATATGGACAGTTAGGGAAAAAATGTCAAGGAAGACATCAATGTTTTTGTCCTGAACAACTGCAAAGATGTTGTTGCCATTAACTGATGTTATTAATACTGTGATTGGAGCATGTTTCATACGTGTAATGAGATAATGGATGGGTACAGGGAATCAAGAATTTACTGTTCTATAGTTTGAGATGAATATTGGACATTCAAGTATATGTGTTGATTAGACAATCTGGGCATGTAGACTGTCTATCCCATGAAATCACAAGTTCCACTGTATATATATATATAGCTATTTGCATATATAGTAAATAAACATTTTAACTGAATGTAAATAGTTCTCAAAGTTATTTTTTATGTTTATTTTATCTTCCTTCCATTTTTGAGATATAATTGACATACAGCACTGTGTGAGTTTAAGGTGTACAGCATAATCAAGGCTATTTTATTGTGACCCTTCTGGGGTCCTTCTGAGCTGAGTACCCCAGTAATCCCATGGCAGGACTCCCTATTCCATAGCACTCAACATACTAATGTAATAATTTGTCTGCCTCCACAGCCCAGACTTTGTATTCAAGTACCATTAAGGTATTATTATGCCAGCCACTATCCTAGGCCCTGGGCATATGAGACACTATTGTATTATTTAGGCAAGAATGAGTGAGTAATTTAGCAAACAGAGACAGTGAACACAGAAAAAAGGGGGCAAAGTTGAGATACATCAAGATTAGAACACAGTCACCGACTTCATGTTTGAGCTGAGCAAAAACGCGGCTTTATAGTTATACCAGTCCCTAACACTGACAACAGTTTTGTAGGGTGGAGGGTGAGTGTTCAGAAACTTTAATTTGCATTGCCTTTGGACAACAAGGCTCAACTCACTGCTCTTCATCACACTATGAACAACCAAAACTCAGTTTATTCATCCCCATCCCCTAAAAGCACGTGGGCACTGGGTT
Organism: Moschus berezovskii; assembly: GCF_049115385.1. Lineage (NCBI taxonomy): Eukaryota > Metazoa > Chordata > Mammalia > Artiodactyla > Moschidae > Moschus > Moschus berezovskii. The sequence goes on from NC_142466.1 coordinate 66,541,520, forward strand.
GGCTTCCTGGTTCAAGCAAACCAGTCTTTTCTCTTATGCCCTCTTCAGGACCATGTCAGCTTCTATCCGAAATACTCAGATCTCCATCTACATGCTCTTCCTTCCTGCTTCTCTCCTGCCTACCCTTAAGAGTTTCCATGTCCTACTGTGATCTTCATTCCCAGTGTCACTTATTCCATGCAGCTGATAGACAGAGGAGGTGGGATACAGGCAAGAGAACTATAGCTGCCTCCCAGGTGAGCTCTCCAGAAAGATCTACCATAACCAACAGGTGCAGAAGGGGAGATTCTATCATTTGCTTTTGGTATTTGTCATATTATCTATACGCTATTGATAATACAAAGCACCTCCTCAAGATTGGAACACTGGCACTCTCCTAAATATCTCCCCTCCAGATTGTGAGTATATGTATAGCAGTCATCAGTGAATTTTGCCTGGGGCAAAAAATCCCTGGCCACTCGTTCTTGACAGTACTACCCTCACGTCCACATTGCTTCTCTGGGCCCAAGGACACCATGAGATTAAGCAAATTCAAGTTTGACCTTTAACTTCAATGTACCTTAGACAAGGGCCTGCCTTCTCTGCTCAAGTCCCTTTTATCCACAGTCCAGGGGGTTTGGGGGGGTGTGGAATGCTGTCCCAGCTTAAAAGCGGGTTAAAGCTCCTTCCCTAGATAGGAAGGACATTTACCTCCATTATGCCTTCCCTGAGCACACCATGGTGAGGAAAAGCAGCAGACACACAACTCTCTTGCTTAGAGATATATAGAGTGTATTTGGGTGGTTCTCTGCCCACCTGCACATTAATAAAAATGACAGGAGCAGTTCTCCTCAAGGGATGCAGACACTGGGGAGACTACGAAGTCTTCTGACTGTGCTGGGTCTTCTTGAGCAGACCAGAGTTTCCTTTCGAGGTGAGAGCTGAGAGTTAGGGTGGGTTCTTTGGTTGGGTGGCACAAGCCACTCGAGGACAGTGCCGAGGGCAGTGGCGGGGGCTGCCCAGGACTGAGGCCAAGTGGAGTTGATGGGAGCGGGAGTGGTGCCGGAGCTTACTGTCTGGGGAGTGGGTAACATCCATGAAAGCCAGGCCCATCTGCTTCTCAGGGGGTGGAAACTGGGCCTTGGGGTTCCCTCTTGTCTTCTCTGTCTTAGTTCGCCCCTTGGGACTTTTGGCTGGAGCCAAGCTTTTTTCCACATTTTCTTTTCTGGTGCTGGCCACTTTCTCAGATGCAGAGGACATGGATGCTTCATGCCCTTTGCCTTTTGTCTTGAGTGTAATACAGTGCAGAAGAGATTTCATCTTATTTCTCAGGCCATATTCTGGAAGGCTGGGCCTCTTGTGAGTATGGCCTTGTACCACCTGCCTCTGAAAGACTTGACCTTGTAAAGCTCGGCCCTCCAATGGCTTACCCACAGTGAGGTGGCCCAGGAAAGGCTGGCCCCGTGACGCTTGGGACACCACAGGCTGGGCATTCTCAGGAACCCTTGCTGGTTTGAGGATGACACTGAGCTTGGCTTGACCGTCTTGCAGGTTCTTCTGAGAATCCTTACCCCCAGGGACTCCAGGAGATAGTTCTGGGAGTTTAGGCTGAGGGCAATGCCGAGGACTGTGTTGACAGGAAGCATCAAGGTGAAAGCGATGTCTCCGTTGCCAGGCACTGCGGGGTGTCCTGTTCAGAAGTAACCCTTCTGGCCTCTGGCCTTCAACAGAGTGGCTTTTTTCTCTTGTGGAGGAGAGTGTTAACCCAGCATCCCCTTCTCCATGGTCCCCAGCCAATCTGGGTTTGCCTGGCTCCTCTCTCTTTTCTGCCAGTGTGGGGACTTGGGCTGAGTCCTTGCTCTTGTCAGAGCTATGGGACTCAGGGCTCCAAGGCTCCTCCAGACTGGGGCTGTTCACATTGGCCTCCAGCTGAACACAAAGTACCTGGGCTTCTGTCATGTCCCCATTGTGTAAGATACTAGAAGCCCAGTGGACAGAACCATGGGGTACTATGCCAGAACTGGGTTGCTTCTGTTTCTGGTTCACCGCCTTTAACTCAGTGGCCAGCTGTTCTTTGAGGTGGAGCCACTCTGGGTCTGGGGCACATGGCACATCTGGTGGGATGGGGAGTTCCTGCAGCAATGGTTGTCCTTGGTTGTTTAAACTCTCAAGAGACTCCTGTGTACACACATCCTCTGATGTTCCTACAACTTGTTCCCTGGACTCTCTTGCCTTTATGGGAATTCCAATTTGTGCCTCTAGGATCTTCTTTCTCAGATGGAAATTCATTTTGGCCAAGATATGTTCCCTGAGTGAAGAGGGCCTCTCAGGCTCTGTTTGGCTTTCTATAGGCAGCATCTCAATTACTCCTTCCACCTGCTCATCAACCTGGAATTCTTCTGCAGTGTTTGAAAGAGCCTCATTGGCCTCTTGAAAGCCTGGCCCAGGACTTGGACCCTTCTCTTCGGGTGAGGTCACCTGAGTCAGAGGTTCTGTTGAGAATTTGACAGGCTCAGGCACCATCTCTGTGATCATAGCTGGGGATGTGATTGACGTGGTTGCTGGGGCCATGGCCCTGGAGAGAGCCACACAATAAAGAGCAGGCAGCCCTGACAAGAAGGCCAGATACTTGTGCCGTAAAGTTATCTCCAGTTTCTCAATGGCTGCCTCTGACAGGACTCCAGGCAGTTTAGGATGTTCAATGACAGCTTTTGGTGAGACCCGTTGCTGCTGATCAAGGGCCGCTAGCATCCCGGGTGTAACTTCCTGTTGAGGGTCCTGGTCAGCTGCTGCCTGGAGTTCCAGGGGCTTGCTCTCCAGGATGCAGTTGAAGGGAGTCACTTCCAGGCTCCCAGGAATTATGCACTCCCAAGAACTATATACATAGGCAGGGATGTTGCCCTGGTGAATTTGCCCACATTTGGAGTCGATATGGCCCTGCAATATTGCCTTGGCCTGGTCAAACAAGTGCGGCATGGGGACTGACAATGGGTCCACAATAGGTGAGAATGGGTCATCAGCCCCAGTGGCCTCCAGAGATGTAGGCTGGGGGCCATTCACACTGTCTAGGGCTGTGCTGCTCCAGGATATAGTCTGCTGGTTAGCAGGGGACAGGAGCAACTGGATGGACTGCTGGATCTTCTGGGGCAGGCCCCAGCGGTGGTGAATCAGCTGTCTCTGGAGGTGGTATTCCAGCAGCCTCCTGGTGTGCTGTGGGAAGAGTAGTTCCCTTGTGAGAACTGAGACAGGCTGCCCCGGCCAGGAAGTTTTCTGAGTCTCAGAAGACTGGGCTTTGTCACCGGGCTTACACTGCACAGGGTTCTGGACACGTTGATCTCTCTGGAAAACATCTGGCAAGTCCCACTGAAGCTGGAGCTGCCTCTGCAGCAGGTGCCACTCCAAGGCTTCACACTCGTCCAGAGTCAGAAATGGGACATTGATATGAGCTTGTTGGTGATCAGATGGAGCAACACAATTTTGAGAAGACAGAGAAGAGAGTGGAGTTGACTGGGTTGGCGTTTTAGGCAGCGAAGGGAGGAAGGAGAGTTCCTTGAAGAGAAAGGGATCCTTCAAGTGGGACTTGGACATGCTCTCATCCTTGGAGAGGCCTTGAGAAGCCAAGAAGGTGTCAACCAGCGACTCACTGTGCAGAGAAGGCAGGCCACAGAATAGCTGGCTGTATTTTGGCTGCACGGGGCTCACTGAGTCACTAGTCTGTTGCCCAGACATTAAACAGAGGCCACTTAATTCTTCAAGGGCTGAAGAGGGCAAGGCTAAAGCCTTATGGTTGGGGATTTGCTGATAGATGTGTCTTTGTTCTGGATCCGTAATGCACCATTCAGAAACCCAGAAGGCCTGGGTAGGCTGGCCAGCCATACCTGAACCCCAGTTCTGGTATGAAATGGTCCCAAATTTCTCAACAGAGAAATGAGAAGTATTATTGTGGATGAAAGAAACTGGTTGGTTATATACAGTTTGGTAAAATAGTGGTGGGTTTGGCATCAGCTGCCTCAGGGACTCTTCTACACGCCTGGGGAGCCCCCATCTCTGGAAATGCATCCATTTTTTCACATGGACCTCAAGAAGTCTCAGGACTTCAGGACTCAGGAACGGCAGGTGGGCAGGGAGAACAGTGACCATCGGCAAGGCCACTGGATGTGTCAGGGTAGTAATTTCTTGTTTCAGGGTCAGCAGAGAGACCTGGGGATATAAGGGCTGCTGGACTTGGTTCCCACAGATGAGGCTGAGGTTGCTTTGCATCATATCCTGCAGATTCACTGAAATTCTAGGCTCCTCAGTCCCTGAGGGAACCTCTAGCACTTGGAATCCCTGCCTTAGCTTGAGATGTTCAGCCCAGTAATCATGGATGCCGGCTGAACCAGGTGACTGGGCTGCTGACTGGGCTAAGGATTTCTGTGACACTGTGAGGGTTGCAGATGGAAGTGAAAGGTCTTGGGAGTGTGGGGAACGACACTCCAGACTCTGCTCAAAAGACACATTAGACATGGACAAAACCTCTAGGCAAGAGGAGCCCTGAGAGGTATCCCCTGTAGTGGGGGACATCAGGGTGTTCTCACCCAACAACTGCTGAATCTCCAGAGCCATGGTGTTGCAGGTTTGGCAGCAAGGATCTGCACACAGGATCTGCCGCACATTCCCCTCCTGAGGTAGCCAGCCCTGGCTGGGAAGGGAAACATAGCAAATGTTTGTTACTGATGGACAGTTTGTTACTCTTGACCAGTGTGTGGCCTGGAGATTGGGCCTGCCCTCCCCTAGTTCCGTAAACTCTGAGGCCTGCAACCAGGTGTTTAAGGTGTTTAGGTGTTTGAGGTGTTTAAGTGTCTACTTTTTTTCCTAGGGAAATGCCATTTGGCAATCTGTAGTGGGTTAGACTGAGAGCCTGGAGCTTGTTGGGCAAGGTCTCAGATAACTGATGGAAATACAGGGCCTTGAGAAACTGGGAGGTGGGTGAGCTCTCTGCTGACCTGTGCTGAGAAACTGAATTAGGAGAAGGGAACCAGGCAGGTGGGGGAGCCAATGGTTAGCTGATGGGGCAGCAGCAGAGACATCACCAGGTAGAACCTGGAGTCAGCCTCGCTTGGAGCCACGGAAGTCCTGTGGGAACGCTGCATTCTAGGGGTTAGGAGATGCACACAACATCTCTCGGGAGCCGATTCCTCATTCTGCAGAGCTCTTAAGAAGGGAATAATAAGACAAGCTCCTGCCTGAGGGTTGTCCCAGGAACTGGCCTCCCTGAAGACAGAACCAGAGGAGGTAATGTCAGCAGGGTCCAGGGGTCTACCCTTGAAAGAGTGTGGCTGTAAAGAGAATATGAAAATGATGACTTGTTTATGCACTTAACTATCCATTCTCCTGACTAGGTAACTTGTCTCGTGATTGGGAGAAAACCCACATAGTTAAAATTCTGTCAAATCCTGACTTCCAGCACCTTTGTGAGCCTAGCCCAGAGCACAGCTAAAGACTCCTCTCCACTGAGACGTCTGACCCCACCCTCTCCTCCAGCAATTCTCACCCAGGGCTCCAGGCTCCATGTGTCTCGCTCCCTCTCAGCCATTCTCTTTCTTCCCAACCCTGCCCCAGGCCGAACACAGAAATTACTACAGGCCATACTGGGAGGTTCAGTTCAGTTCAGTTCAGTCACTCAGTCGTGTCCGACTCTCCGCGACCCCATGACTCACAGCACGCCAGGCCTCCCTGTCCATCACCAACTCCCGGAGTTCACTCAAACTCATGTCCACAGAGTTGGTGATGCCATCCAGCCATCTCATTCTGTCGTCCCCTTCTCCTCCCTCCCCCAACCTTTCCTAGCATCAGAGTCTTTTCCGGTGAGTCGTCGCATGAGGTGGCCAAAGTATTGCAGGAGACTGCAAAGAGCAAGAGATCACCTTCTCATAACCGAGAGCAGCTCCCACAGCTTGTCAGCTTCTTTCTGGGAATGTCTCCTAGCTGAAAAACCAGGAGACAGTGTTACACAGAACAGGAGGGGATTCAGGGACATCCTACAGGTATCTAAAAGCCTTGAATGACAGGAGACTGCAGACCCCTCCCCGACCCCCCATAAAAGTCTTCTGGGAGAATCTGTCAACTTGGGGATTGGAGCCTTCAGTGGTTAGAGTACCTGGTGCCTGGCACTAAGGGTCACTGAGGGACAGGGTCCATGGGAGCCTCACCCCCAGGGGAGGGAAGTCAGAGCAGAGACTAGGACTTTACCTCTTGATGCTGCATCTCTAGCCCTTTGTCTGACTTTTCGGTGACGCTTAAAGACAAAAGAGTTGGAGTGTGAAGTTGGGACACCATTTTCTTTTTCACGTTCAAACCAAGACAAGGCTGATATAGATTACCTAATCCTTTTTAATTTACCTGTATTTTATTTAATTTCCTAACTTTCCATACTCCTATTTTTTTTTCATCTCAATATTTGTCTTCTCTTATTTCTGATTCATTTTGAGGCTCTTCTGTCCTCCATACCTCTCATTTTATTTCCTAAGAGAAGTTCTGTATCAAGCTTATAATGGAACAAGAGAAAATGTGGAACACAATAAAGCTGTATAGATTTAATAACCAAAGGACTTCAATTTACAAATGCCCTAATGGACCACAAACCAGAAAAATCTCCCATAAAGGGAAGTCTTCTAAGATCCAGTGAGGCACAATCCATTTCATCTAAGTCTCAACCCAAGCCAGATAGAGATGTTCTTGATTTTTCAATTAGAATACACTGCAGGGATGGTCTGGTAAGAAATGATTTCTAGGCACTGAGAAAAGAAATACCATATAAGAGTAACTAATGGATGGCAAAAAAAAAAAAAATATATATATATATATATAGGTGGGGAGGTATACAGGTGGAGAGGAAGGATAAAAGGAGAGACACTGGGAGCTTAAAAGCATCTTATCTAAGGCTTAATTAGTTCAGTCCTGGTCACAGTGTTCCCCTACCTGGCAGCAGCTCCTTTTATGTTCCGTTAATCCATGGTAACTCTTTTTCACTTGCCAGATAATTAGAATAATAATGAAGATGGAGCCATAGGTATATAAGGGATACCCCAAATCCCACAGAACAAAAGTCTGGCTCAGCATGGTCTAAACCTCATAATCACGAGGAGACCAACCATTCCTATGAATGTAGGCATTCAGAGTCCTGGCACCTACTGACTTCCAATGCTACACATTGTCGTCTCCGCCTCACAGATAACGGAACCAAGCCACCAGACTGCATCACAAAGCCCTTCTGTTCCACAAGGTAGGTATGGTGTCAAAGAGCTTCACCTGTCTAGGAAGTCCATGTGGTAATTCCGTCTGCAGATGAGGGGGTCTGGTTGTAAGGAACGAAGGTGCCACTCACAGGCAGTGTCTGTGCTCCCACTCTGTCTTCACTTTCCATAACCTCCACCAGCCTGATGGGCAGTCTGGTTATGGCTTGGAAATGGAGAGCTTTGATGTTACAGGCAGTGGGTGATGGGAAATCAGAGGTGCATGAAGGGACTATGGCTGAAGTGGCAGGGACAGGTCAAAGTGGTAGCATCTTTAAAATGACATTGTGGGAATCAGAAAGGAATGTCTCCCAGACTGTGTGGCCTCAAGCTAGCAGATGAGTGAAAAGAGATTGTAAACACTGCCTTCCATTGAGACACACTAATGAGATTTCCTTGTGCATCTCTTTTAAGAGTTAGTTTTCTAGAGCTGTTTTTAACCATGTTACAGAATTCTGTCTTCTCACAGAGATGCATACCTGCAGAGATGTGTCAGTGACCACTTCTGACTTAAAGTCATAAAGTAGTTGCTGATTGTGGTTAGATCTACTCATCTATTCTGGATGTCTGCTGTTTGCCTAAAGGAATTTTTGTTGTTGTTGTTGTTTAACTAGAATTTTTGAAAACTTTAAGCAAGCCAGTTGTTTTCTGATTCATCACCAGGGCCCATCACTCCTATAAGCTGATCACTTATTTACACATTTATGTTACCTACCTGACCTCTGTGGATATTGTCATATTTCTCTAACACTCTAATTTTTTAATTTCTTTGAGGAAAAAAATCTTTCCCTGGTGACAGTGATCTCACAGCCAAAAATCCTTGAGCTCAAAATCTCTGAAGATACTCCTTGGTTCTTCCTCCAGTATCTAATCTTCCACCCAACTGAATACTGGTGCTGCTGCTGCTAAATCATTTCAGTCGTGTCCAACTCTATGCGACCCCATAGACAGCAGCCCAACCGGCTCCTCTGTCCCTGGGATTCTCCAGGCAAGAATACTGGAATGGGTTGCCATTTCCTTCTCCCAACTGAAGACTGGTGAGCCCTCAATCTATGCTTAGCCCTAAGCAAGGCAGCAGAGAAGGCAATGGCAAGCTACTCCAGTACTCTTGCCTAGAAAATCCCACGGATGGAGGAGCCTGGTAGGCTGCAGTCCGTGGGGTCACTAAGGGTCGGACATGACTGAGCAACTTCACTTTCACTTTTCACTTTCACACATTGGAGAAGGAAATGGCAACCCACTCCAGTATTCTTGCCTGGAGAATCCCAGGGACGGGGGAGCCTGGTGGGCTTCCGTCTATGGGGTCACACAGAGTCGGACACGACTGAAGTGACTTACCAGCAGCAAGCAAGGCAGTGTTAAGAGTACAAAGACATTTGAGTCATGCTGCCTTTCTGCTATCCAGACAGCCTAAGTTTCCAACATAAGGCATCACAAAAAGCAACAGCCAACAATCCAAAACATATGGAATCATATACTTATTTTTGAGGCCCAGGTCACAAACATCCCATTCCAGAGGAGAGAAAGCATAGTTAGGATAAGCGTGGTGAGAGAGGGCTCCTGGATAGAGTAACATTAGAGTTAGGTCTAAAAGTGCAGGCTACAGGTGAAAGGAGTGTGTTCTAGGTGGGAGAGAAACTTGCTAACAAACGCAGAACACTGAGGAATGGGCCACTAGCATATGCGGCAGTTAGAAACGCGGTCCATTTCTAGCAGAGGCGTAGTTGGGCAGACTGGGGAGAGCTTATGGGATAAAGATTGGAGAAGTTGGGCCTCTTGATAAAGGATCAATGCATTTAACTGATTTCGATCACTGAAATTGTTTTGTTTTTAAGTAGACATACATATACATGGTGGGCTTCCCTTGTGGCTCATTTGGTGAAGAATCCACCTTCAATGCAGGAGACCTGAGTTCAATCCCTGGGTTGGGAAGATCCCTGGAGAAGGGAAAGGTTACCCACTCCAGTATTCTGGCCTGGAGAATTCCATGGACTGTATAGTCCATGGGGTCTCAAAGAGTCAGCACAACTGAGTGACTTTCGCACTTCACATATACATGGTACAAAATTCAATAGGCAGAATAAGGTATGTAGAAAATATGTTTTCTTCTCAACCTCTTATCTCCCATTTTTCTTCCCCTGAGACAGTCATTTCTATCAGATTCCTGTGTATCTTTCTTAACTAGTCTAATATACCCAAAACCAAATGAATTTGTATGTATTTCTCCAAAAACGATAGTATAGACAGTTTTCTCTCTGTTATTTAATTTGATAATAAATATATCTTGTGCATGTCATTTTTTTAAATGGCTGTCACGGCTTCCTTGATATAACACAACTCACCTTCAGTTCTCTATTTGTGGATATTTACTTATGTACAGTCTTTTGCACTCAATAAAAATCTCATATATATAAATCCTTGTATACACATATGGGTATATATGTAAGAAAAATTCCTACAAGTGAACTGATATCTTTACAATATTGTCTTTCAATTCACAGATATGGTACATCTCTCCATTTTTTATGGTATTTTTATTTTCTCCTAGAAATAGTTTTATAGTTTCTTTGTACAAGTCTTGTACATATTTTGTGAATTTATCCCTATGTCAAATCTATGATGTTATTAAAAGTAATACTGTTTTTTATTTCAATTTCTAATGTCTGTTGCTTATATATAGAAATAGAAATTGAATATTTATCTTCTATGTTGCAATCTCGCTAAATTCACTTATTTAGTAGCTATGTTTTGTAAATTCTTTAGTATTTTCCAAATTGATGATAATATCTGACAATTCTACATCTTCTTTTCCAACTTGAATGCCTTTTATTTCAATCCAAGAAGAAGATATAACAATTATAAATACATATGCACACAACATTGATGCACCACAATATGTAAGACAAATGCTAACAAGTATGAAAGGGGAAATTAACAATAACACAATAATAGTGGGAGACTTTAATACCCCACTCACACCTATGGATAGATCAACTAAACAGAAAATTAACAAGGAAACACAAACTTTAAATGATACAATAGATCAGTCAGACCTAATTGATATCTATGGGACATTTCACCCCCAAACAATGAATTTCACCTTTTTCTCAAGAGCACACGGAACCTTCTCCAGGAGAGATCACATTCTGGGCCATAAATCTAGTCTTGGTAAATTCAAAAAAACTGAAATCATTCCAAGCATCTTTTCTGACCACAATGCAGTAAGATTAGATTACAATTACAGGAGAATAAATATTAAAAATTCCAACATATGGAGGCTGAACAACACGCTGCTAAATAACCAACAAATCCCAGAAGAAATCAAAAAAGAAATCAAAATATGCATAGAAACGAATGAAAATGAAAACACAACAACCCAAAACCTCTGGGACACTGTAAAAGCAGTGCTAAGGGGAAGGTTCATAGCAGTACAGGCATACCTCAAGAAACAAGAAAAAAGTGAAATAAATAACCTAACTCTATACCTAAAGCAATAGAAAAGGAAGAAATGAAGAACCCCAGGGTTAGTAGAAGGAAAGAAATCTTAAAAATTAGGGCAGAAATAAATGCAAAAGAAACAAAAGAGACAATAGCAAAAATCAACAAAGCCAAAAGCTGGTTCTTTGAGAGGATAAATAAAATTGACAAACCATTAGCCAGACTCATCAAGAAACAAAGGGAGAAAAATCAAATCAATAAAACTAGAAATGAAAATGGAGAGATCACAACAGACAACACAGAAATACAAAGGATCATAAGAGACTACTATCAGCAATTATATGCCAATAAAATGCCCAACTTGGAAGAAATGGACAAATTCTTAGAAAATTACAACTTTCCAAAACTGAACCAGGAAGAAACAGAAAATCTTAAGACCCATCACAAGCACGGAAATTGAAACTGTAGTCAGAAATCTTCCAGCAAGCAAAAGCCCAGGCCCAGACGGCTTCACAGCTGAATTCTACCAAAAATTTAGAGAATAGCTAACACCTATCCTACTCAAACTCTTCCAGAAAATTGGAAGAGGAAGGCAAACTTCCAAACTCATTCTATGAGGCCACCATCATACTCATACCAAAACCTGACAAAGATGCCACAAAAAAAGAAAACTACAGGCCAATATCACTGATGAACATAGATGCAAAAATCCTTAACAAAATTCTAGCAATCAGAATCCAACAACACATTAAAAAGATCATATATCATGACCAAGTGGGCTTTATCCCAGGAATGCAAGGATTCTTCTATATCCACAAATCAATCAAAGTAATACACCACATTAACAAATTGAAAAATAAAAGCCATATGATTATCCCAATAGATGCAGAGAAAGCCTTGGACAAAATTCAACATCCATTTATGATAAAAACTCTCCAGAAAGCAGGACTAGAAGGAACATACCTCAACATAATAAAAGCTATATATGACAAACCCACAGCAAACATTATCCTCAATGGTAAAAAAGTGAAAGCATTTTCCCTAAAGTCAGGAACAAGACAAGGGTGCCCACTCTCACCACTACTATTCAACATAGTTTTGGAAGTTTTGGCCACAGCAATCCGAGCAGAAAAAGAAATAAAAGGAATCCAGATTGGAAAAGAAGTAAAACTCTCACTGTTTGCAGATGACATGATCCTCTACATAGAAAACCCTAAATACTCCACCAGAAAATTACTAGAGTTAATCAATGAATATAGTAAAGTTGCAGGATATAAAATCAACACACAGAAATCCCTTGCATTCCTATTCACTAATAATGAGAAAATAGAAAGAGAAATTAAGGAAACAATTCCATTCACCATTGCAACGAAAAGAATAAAATACTTAGGAATATATCTACCTAAAGAAACAAAAGATTTATATATAGAAAACTATAAAACACTGGTGAAAGAAATCAAAGCGGACACTAATAGATGGAGAAATATACCGTGTTCATGGATCAGAAGAATCAATATAGTGAAATGAGTATACTATCCAAAGCAATCTGTAGATTCAATGCAATCCCTATCAAGCTACCAACAGTATTTTTCACAGAGCTAGAACAAATAATTTCACAATTTGTATGGAAATACCAAAAACCTCAAATAGCCAAAGCAATCTTGAGAAAGAAGAATGGACTGGAGGAATTAACCTGCCTGACTTCAGGCTCTACTACAAAGCCACAGTCATCAAGACAGTATGGTTCCAGCACAAAGACAGAAATATAGATCATTGGAACAAAATAGAAAGCCCAGAGATAAATCCACGCACCTACGGACACCTTATCTTTGACAAAGGAGGCAAGAATATTCAATGGAGAAAAGACAATCTCTTTAACAAGTGGTGCTGGGAAAACTGGTCAACCACTTGTAAAAGAATGAAACGAGAACACTCCCTAACACCATACACAAAAATAAACTCAAAATGGATTAAAGATCTAAATGTAAGACCAGAAACTATAAAACTCCTAGAGGAGAACATACAAAACACTCTCCGACATAAATCACAGCAGGATCCTCTATGACTCACCTCCCAGAGTATGGAAATAAAAGCAAAAACAAACAAATGGGACCTCAGTTCAGTTCAGTTCAGTTCAGTCGCTCAGTCGTGTCCGACTTTCTGCGACCCCATGAATCACAGCACTCCAGGCCTCCCTGTCCATCGCCAACTCCTGGAGTTCACTCAAACTCATGTCCACAGAGTCGGTGATGCCATCCAGCCATCTCATTCTCCGTCGTCCCCTTCTCCTCCCGCCCCCAACCTTTCCCAGCATCAGAGTCTTTTCCAGTGAGTCAACTCGTCGCATGAGGTGGCCAAAGTATTGCAGTTTCAGCTTTAGCATCAGTCCTTCCAATGAACACCCAGGACTGATCTCCTTTAGAATGGACTGGTTGGATCTCCTTGCAGTATAAGGGACTCTCAAGAGTCTTCTCCAACACCACAGTTCAAAAGCATCGATTCTTCGGCGATCAGCTTTCTTCACAGTCCAACTCTCACATCCATACATGACCACGGGAAAAACCATTGCCTTGACTAGACGGACCTAGTTAGACTTAAAAGCTTTTGCACAACAAAGGAAACTATAAGCAATGTGAAAAGACAGCTTTCAGAATAGGAGAAAATAATAGCAAATGAAGCAACTGGCAAAGTATTAATCTCAAAAATATACAAGCAGCTCATGCGGCTCAATTCCAGAAAAATAAACGACCCAATGAAAAAATGGGCCAAAGAACTAAACATACATTTCTCCAAAGAAGATATACAGATGGCTAACAAACACATGAAAAGAAGCTCAACATCATCATTATCAGAGAAATGCAAATCAAAACCACAATGAGGTACCATCTCATGCCGGTCAGAATGGCTGCTATAAAAAGTCTACAAATAATGAATGCTGGAGAGGGTGTGGAGAGAAGAGAACCTTCTTACACTGTTGGTGGGAATGCAAACTAGTACAGCCACTATGGAGAACAGTGTGGAGATTCCTTAAAAAACTGGAAATAGAACTGCCATACGACCCAGCAATCCCACTGCTGGGCATACACACCGAGGAAACCAGAATTGAAAGAGACACGTGTACCCCAATGTTCATTGCAGCACTGCTTATAATAGCCAGGACCTGGAAGCAACCTAGAGGCCCATCAGCAGACGAATGGATAAGAAAGCTGTGGTACATATACACAATGGAGTATTACTCGGCCATTAAAAAGAATACATTTGAATCAGTTCTAATGAGATGGATGAAACTGGAGCCTATTATACACAGTGAAGTAAGCCAGAAAGAAAAATACCAATACAGTAAACTAATGCATATATGGAATTTAGAAAGATGGTAATGATAACCCTGTATGCGAGACAGCAAAAGAGACATAGATGTATAGAACAGTCTTTTGGACTCTGTGGGAGAGGGCGAGGGTGGGATGATTTGGGAGAATGGCATTGAAACATGTATATTATCATATGTGAAACAAATCTCCAGTCCAGGTTCGATGCATGATACAGGATGCTCGGGGCTGGTGCACTAGAATGACCCAGAGGGATGGTATGGGGAGGGGTGGGAGGGGGGTTCATGATGGGAAACACGTGTACACCCGTGGCTGATTCAGTCGATGTATGGCAAAATCAATACAATATTTTAAAGTAATTCAGTTCAGTTCAGTTCAGTCGCTCAGTCGTGTCCGACCCTCCGCGACCCCATGAATTGCAGCACGCCAGGCCTCCCTGTCCATCACCAACTCCCGGAGTACACTCAAACTCATGTCCACAGAGACCTCCAATTAAATAAATTTATATTTTAAAAAATAAAAAATAAACTAGTAGTTTGGGTTCTGAGGTGACAGTGAACACACAGAGACTTTAGTTTTAATCTGTATTGTTTAATTTCTTTAAAAGCAAACACAATGAAACATTGTTATCTGTGGGTTATGAAAATAAAGTTTTGTTTAATTGTGAAAAAAAAAAATGAAGAGGACATCTTTTTGCATGTTAGTTCTAAAGGGTCTTGTAGGTCTTCATAGAACCATTCAACTTCAGCTTCTTCAGAATTACTGGTTGGGACATAGACTTGAATTACTGTGATACTGAATGGTTTGCCTTGGAAACGAACAGAGATCATTCTGTTATTTTTGAGATTGCATCCAAGTACTACATTTCAGACTCTTTATTGACTATGAGGGCTACTCCATTTCTTCTAAGGGATTCTTGCCCACAGTAGTAGATATAATGGTCATCTGAGTTAAATTCGCCCATTCTATCCATTTTAGTTCACTGATTCCTAAAATGTCCATGTTCACTCTTGCCATCTCCTGTTTGACCACTTCGAATTTACCTTGATTCATGGACCTAACATTCCAGATTTCTATGCAGTATTGTTCTTCACAACAATGGACTTCCATCACCAGTCACATTCACAACTGGGTGTTGTTTTTGCTTTGGCTCCGTCTCTTCATTCTTTATAGAGTTATTTCTCCACTCTTCTCCCGTAGCACATTGGGCACCTAACAACCTAGGAAGTTCATCTTTCAGTGTCATAACTTTTTGCCTTTTCATACTGTTCATGAGGTTCTCAAAGCAAGAATACTGAAGTGGTTTTCCAAGTGGAAATATATATAGTGTGTCCATTAAGTATCTGACCAAAATGATAATCTGCACATATACAGGATGAGATTCTGTGAAATCTAGCTTAGGACAGCTGTTGGAGCTGTGAACTGAATGGAATTTCAGGAGGTTTCATGGCACTGTTAGATATAGGAACTCAATGGTTCCAAAATGGGTCAAAATGGAGGGAACTTACTGAAACATTGAGGACACTCAAAAGGCCTTCCATAAACTTCACACTGTAGGATAAAACACTCTAGACCTTGACGTCATTCTAATCCCACCCCAACAAAGGTTAGAAAAACCCTTGAAAAAAGATTTACTGATCTGCCAGCAAATTAACTATCTGTCAGAATAAATATCAATCTTTCTCTAAATGTGAGACTGAGACAAAAGAAGTATAAGAGTAACCTAGAACATCTTGTGCCAAGAAGTATGTCAAGTCCTCAAAAATTCATGAAGACATATCAAAGAACACAAGAGACAACTTAAAGGAGCTACCTCTGGCCAAGTAAAGGACAATTTGAGCATCAAAATAGTGATAATAATGGATAACATAAGGTTAAGAATCAATTAATCCATACTTATATAAATAATATGAAAAGAGGGAAGTTCTTCCTTCCAGAAGAATGCCAACTTATAAATATAGAAGAAATAATGATAGAAAGTCTATAATGATTGCTACAAATAGTGACTGAAAGTTTGATGAGGAATAGAATATTTTCAGACTCAGAGTAACTTGCCATAAGTTAAGGCACCATCTTAATTAAATTTATCATTAATGTTGGGACAAATCAAATCATTTGTTTCCTGATACAGTGCACTGAAAAGAACACTATCACTTTGGTTGCATAACTGTCCAAATTGCATAACTTGAATCTAATCGTGAGGAAACACTGAACAAATAGATGGATACTCTATAAAATAACCGGTCTGTATCCTCCCAAGAAAAGACAAGACAACTAAATGCAATGCATGAGAGAAAATTAGCTATAAAGGATATTATAAGAGTAATATTGTCAGTTTTTACTCTTCAGAAAGATTACTTTGCTTTATAGGGAACAGACTTAAGGGGAACAAGAATTTTAAAAATGACCATTAGGATCACATTGCCTAGCTCAAGAGCACTGGGATGCTATATCTAGTGCATATCAGACATAGTTGGGGCTTAGACTGGGTTTTTAACAGTAGATTCGTTAAGAAGCTGTGCAATTTAGAACATATTTGGAAACATCTGGTAAATTGAATGTTAGGTGTGAAGGTAAAATAAAGAATTAAAATTCTTAGTTTATTAATGGCCTGAGGAATTGGATGGATGGTACTGTGAATGATAAAGTGAAAACTTATGGAATATGGATTCTGGGAGCTCAGGAATGAATACTTCTTATTTGACTATATTATGCCTGAGGTGCCTATTATATTTTCAAGCAAAAATATATAAGGAATTGGATATACAGGTCTGGAAGTCAGGGTGTAGATCTCAGCTAGAACTATAAACTTCAGAGTCATTTTGTTGTTGGTGCTGTTTAGTCTCTAAGTTATGTCCGACTCTTTGTGACCCCATGGACTGCAGCACAATAGGTTCATCTGTCCTCCACTATCCCCCAGAGTTTGTTTAAATTCATGTCCACTGAGTATGTGATGCTATCTAACCATCTCATCCTCTGAGGATGAGAGTCATTAGCTAGACATAACTGAGATATGTGGCCAGATGAAAAATGAAATTAGAGAAGAAAAGAAAATTAAGGAGTAATTGAAGTGTTAAAGTAATCTAGGGTTACTTCGACACTTAGGGTCTGGTAGAGGAGGAAGAGACAGCAAAGGAAATCAGAAAGGATGGATGGTGAGTTTAAAGAAAAGGAAGAGTGTGGTGTTCTTCTAGAACTATTTCAAGAAAAAGGAAATGGTCAACTGTGTCAAATGCTAACAGAAGGTCTACTAAAGTGAAGATAGAAAATGACCATTGACTTCAGTGAGATATGAGTCATTGTGACACTGACAAAGGTCCATTTCAGCGGAGCTATGGGTAAAAAACCTGGTTAGAGGAGGTTCATTAAACAATAGAAAGTGAAAAAACAGAGCAAATGAGTATAAATATACAACACTTTCAAGAAATTTTACGGTGAAGGAGAACAAAAGACTTGTTTGATAAACAGAAACAATACAAGATCAAGGTTGTGTGTATATAAGAGTGTGCATGGAGACGCGGGAGACGCCCGGCTCCGGCGGCGCAGGCACAGATGCGGGAGACGCCCGGCTCCGGCGGCGCAGACGCGGGAGACACCCGGCTCCGGCGCAACCGACCACGTGCAGAATCGTGGCTGAGATGAGCTACCCCGCGCCCAGGGTTAGGGCGGTGGCCGAGAGGAGCTGTACCACGTTCAGGAGGCGGTGGCTGCTTGGGCACCGGAGGGCCGAGAGGAGCTGATCTACATTCAAAGCAGGAGGCGCGGCCTTGAGGAGACACCCCTCGTCCAAGGTAAGGTACAGCAGCTGCGCCTTGCTGGAGCAGCTGGGAAGAGATACTCCTCGACCAAGTGGAATATAAGAATCCAGTGTTCTGGGGAGGAAGGAACAAGATGGCGGAGGGATAAGATGGCAAGACCACTTTCTCCCCCACAAATTCATCAAAAGAACATTTGAACGCGGAGTAAAGTCCACAAAACAACTTCTGAATACTGGCAGAGGAGGACATCAGGCTCCCAGAAAAGCAGCCCATTGTCTTCTAAAGGAGAGAGAAGAAATCCAGCTCCACCCACCAGAACACCGACACATGCTTCCCTAACCAGGGAACCCGGACAAGTCACCCGTCCAACCCCACACACAGCGAAGAAACTACGTAATAAAGAGAACTCCACAAACGGCCAGAAGAGGGAAAGGCCACCCCAAGCAAAGCAATATAAGCAAGATGAAGAGGCAGAGAAATACCCAGCAAGTAAAGGAACAAGATAATTGCCCACCAACACAAACAAAAGAAGAAGATATAGGGAATTTACCTGATAAAGAATTTCAAATTTTGATGGTGAAAATGATTCAAAATCTTGAAAGCAAAATGGAGTTACAGATAAATAACCTGGAGAAAAGGATTGAGAAGATGGAAGAAAGATTTAATAAGGACTTAGAAGAAATAAAAAAGAGTCAATATACAATGAATAATGCCATAGAGGAGATCAGAAACACTCTGGAGGGAACAAACAGTAGAATAACAGAGGCAGAAGACAGGATAAGCGAACTAGAAGATAGAATTGTAGAAATAAATGAAACAGAGAGGAAAAAAGAAAAACGAATTAAAAGAAATGAGAACAATATTAGAGACCTCTGGGACAATGTTAAATGCTCCAACATTCGAATCATAGGAGTCCCAGAAGAAGAAGACAAAAAGAAAGACCATGAGAGAATACTTGAGGAGATAATAGTTGAAAACTTCCCTAAAATGGGGAAAGAAATAATCACCCAAGTCCAAGAAACCCAGAGAGTCCCCAACAGGATAAACCCAAGGCGAAATACTCCAAGACACATATTAATCAAATTAACAAAGATCAAACACAAAGAACAAATATTAAAAGCAGCAAGGGAAAAGCAGCAAATAACACATAAAGGGATTCCCATAAGGATAACAGCTGATCTTTCAACAGAAACTCTTCAGGCCAGAAGGGAGTGGCAAGACATATTTAACGTGATGAAAGAAAATACCCTACAGCCCAGATTACTATACCCAGCAAGGATCTCATTCAAATATGAAGGAGAAATCAAAAGCTTTACAGACAAGCAAAAGCTGAAGGAATTCAGCATCACCAAACCAGCTCTCCAACAAATGCTAAAGGATCTTCTATAGACAGGATACACAGAAAGAGTGTATAAACTTGAACCCAAAGCAATAAAGAAAATGGCTATGGGATCGTACTTATCAATAATTACCTTAAACGTAAATGGGTTGAAATTTCCAAAAAGGCTAGGAAACAATTCTCATAGCCATCAATAGTTCAGTGTTGAGTTCATGAATAGTTTTTAAAGTTTGGGACAAACTGTAGTATTTGCTATTTGAAGTACTATTTGTAATTGGCATATTACGATGTAACATTGGTCTTCATTTCCATCTTAAAACGCCTAAAAATGCCTAACAGGTTTTTAGATTTGTGAATTTTAGTTGAAATGTATTTTATGATGTTACTAAACCTGCAGAAATATTGAAATATTTCAGAGAACTTATTCACTGTACATTTAATTTATTTATAAAAGTTGCTGCTGCTGCTGCTGCTAAGTCACTTCAGTCATGTCCGACTCTGTGTGACCCCATAGATGGAAGCCCACCAGGCTCCCCCGTCCCTGGGATTCTCCAGGCAAGAACACTGGAGTGGGTTGCCATTTCCTTCTCCAATGTGTGAAAGTGAAAAGTGAAAGTGAAGTCGCTCAGTCGGGTCCAACCCTTAGCGACCCCATGGACTGCAGCCTACCAGGCTGCTCCATCCATGGGATTTTCTAGGCAAGAGTACTGGAGTGGCTTGCCATTGCCTTCTCCTTATAAAAGTTATGAACTGTAAAAAAAAAAGAGTGTGCATGTTAAATTTGGTAGTCTAGCATATGTTTGTGTGTTGGTAATAGGGACTGATGCTAAAGCTAAAACTGCAATACTTTGGCCACCTCATGCGACGAGTTGACTCACTGGAAAAGATTCTGATGCTGGAAAAGGTTGGGGGCAGGAAGAGAAGGGGACAACAGAGAATGAGATGGCTGGATGGCATCACTAACTCTATGGACATGAGTTTGAGTGAACTCCGGGAGCTGGTGATGGACAGGGAGGCCTGGCGTGCTGTGATTCATGGGGTCGCAGAGAGTCGGACACAACTGAGCGACTGAACTGAACTGAACTGAAGAGTAATCCAGATCTGAAGAAAATGATGGAAGGAGGGAGGGAATAATTAATGGCAGTTTAGTTCAGAGAAAAGAATACAGAAGGAGAAATATTGGAAACAGTGAGAGACTTTATTTTTTGGGCTCCAAAATCACTGCAGATAATGACTGCAGCCAAAAAATTAAAAATGCTTGCTCCTTGGAAGAAAAGCTATCACCAATCTAGACAGCATATTAAAAAGCAGAGATATTACTTTGCCAACAAAGGTCCATCTAGTCAAAGCTTTGGTTTTTCCAGTAGTCATATGTGGATATGAGAGCTGGACTATAAAGAAAGCTGAGCACCAAAGAATTGATGCTTTTGAACTGTAGTGTTGGAGAAAACTCTTGAGAGTCCCTTGGACTGCAAGGAGATCCAACCAGTCCATCCTAGAGGAAATCAGTCCTGAATATTCATTGGAAGGACTGATGTTGTAGCTGAAACTCCAATATTTTGGCCACCTGATGCATAGAACTGACTCACTGGCAAAGACCCTAATGCTGGGAATGATTGAAGGTGGGAGGAGAAGGGGACAACAGAGGATGAGGTGGTTGGATGGCATTACCAACTCAATGGACATGAGTTTGAGTAAGCTCTGGGAGTTGGTGATGGACAGGGAAGCCTGGCGTATTGCAGTCCAAGGGGTCGCAAAGAGTCAGACACGACTGAGCAACTGAACTGAACTGAAAAAGGCAATTTTTAGTACTGGTTCATGGACTCCAGTCTGGTTAGGAAGAGAAGTGAGCATATGATAAAGGTGTAGGATAGTGAAAGGGTTTAGTCGCTGAATTGAAAGTCATAACAGGCAAAACTGGAAACAATCCAACTGTTTATCGGTTGATGAATGGATTAATAAAATGTCATATGCATAAAATGGAATATTATTTAGCAATTAAAAGAAATAAAGTACTGATATATTCTACAATACGCATAAACCACAAAAACATTATGCTAAGTGAAAGAAGCCAGTCACAAAATATCCCATATTGCATTATTCTATTTATATATCAATAAAATATCCAGAAAGGCAAATATACATAAACAACATATTAGTTTCCTAAGCCTAGAAGCAGTGAGGGAAAGCAGATACAGGGTTTCTTACTGGAGTAAAAAAAAATTCTGAAATTGATATGGTGATGGTTACACAACTCTGAATACACTAAAAAGCATTTAATTGTAAACTTGAAATGGGTGAATTAATGTGGTATGTGAATTATAGCTCAGTACAGTTATTTTTTTAATAACTTTAAGACTTTAGACATATAAAAATTGAAAGAATCTGTCATCAGGAATCCACAAAGAATTTTAAAGGAAGTCATTGAGACAGAAGGAAAATTATACCAGTTGGAAATAAAATCACAGAAAGGAATGAACTATAAATGGTAAGAACATGGGTGAACATACAATTTCCCTATTATTTATATCTCTAAAAATAATTGACTGCCTGAAAAGAAATAACAACAACATATTATGTGTTTTGAAATATATGTATAAGCAAAATGTATGGCAATACCATAAAGGCAGAGGATGGGGAAACTGAAATATAATACTGTTAATGTCTCCTACTACATATGTAGTGTTATAGTATCACTTGAAGTTAGTTGTTAAAAAGCTGAAGATTTAAACAGCAAACCCTAATACAACTATACAAAATATGTCCTCTGACCATAATGGAATTTAATTAGAAATCAATTACAGAAATACATCTGGAAATCATCAAATATTTGGAACCAAATCAGTTCAGTTCAGTTGCTCAGTCGTGTCCAACTCTTTGCGACCCCATGGACTGCAGCACGGCAGGCCGCCCTGTCCATCACCAACTCCTGGAGTTCACTCAAACTCATGTCCATTGAGTCAGTGATGCCATCCAACCATCTCATTCTCTGTCGTCCCCTTCTCCTCCTGCCTTTAGTCTTTCTCAGCATCAGGGTCTTTTCCAATGAGTCAGCCCTTCGCATCAGGTGGCCAAATAACACACCCCTTCCCTGGTGGCTCAGAGGTTAAAGCGTCTGCCTCCAATGCGGGAGACCCGGGTTCCATCCCTGGGTCGGGAAGATCCCCTGGAGAAGGAAATGGTAACCCACTCCAGTATTCTTGCCTGGAGAATCCCATGGACGGAGAAGCCTGGTAGGCTACAGTCCACAGGGTCGCAAAGAGTCGGACACGACTGAGCGACTGAACGGAATGGGAAAAAAAAAAAATCAGTCCGTCTAGTCAAGGCTATGGTTTTTCCAGTGGTCATGTATGAATGTGAGAGTTGGACTGTGAAGAAAGCTGAGCACCAAAGAATTGATGCTTTTGAACTGTGGTGCTGGAGAAGACTCTTGAGAGTCCCTTGGACTGCAAGGAAATCCAACCAGTCCATTCTAAAAGAGATCAATCCTGGGTGTTCGTTGGAAGGACTTATGCTAAAGCTGAAACTCCAATACTTTGGCCACCTCATGCGACGAGTTGACTCACTGGAAAAGAGGCTGATGCTAGGAGGGATTGGGGGTAGGAGGAGACGGGGACGGCAGAGAATGAGATGGTTGGATGGCATCACCGACTCGATGGACATGAGTTTGAGTAAACTCCAGGAGTTGGTGACGGACAGGGAGGCCTGGCGTGCTGTGGTTCATGGGGTCGCAAAGAGTCGGACACGACTAAACGACTGAACTGAACTGAACTGAAAAGTATGTTAAACTTTTAAAATATATTCTGAATGAAATTAGGAGAAAATTTGTGGGACACAGGGTGAGAGAAATATGTAGCACTAATCAGGTATATTTAAAAGAAGAAAACAAAAAAGCAAATAAAATTCAAAGTAAGGAGATAGAAAGAAATAACAAATATGAGAAGGGGAATCTATAAAATAGAAAACAGAAAAACAATAGAGAAAATTGAGAATTTCAAAGGCTGTTTCTTTGAGATTATCAATAAAATTGATAAATTCTAGCCAGACTGATCAGGAAAAGTGAAGTGAAAGTTGCTCAGTTGTGTCCAACTCTTTTTGACCAGTCCATGCAATTCTCTAGGCAAGAATACTGGAGTGGGTAGCCTTTCCCTTCTCCAGGGGATCTTCCCAACCCAGGGATTGAACCCAGGTCTCCTGCATTGCAGGCAGATTCTTTACCAGCTGAGCTACAAGGGAAGCCCAAGAATACTGGAGTGGGTAGCCTATCCCTTCTCCAGGGGATCTTCCCAATCCAGAAATTGAAGCAGAGTCTCCTGCATTGCAGGGATTCTTTACCTACTGAGCTATCAGGGAAATGATCAGGAAAAAGAGAGGATCAGAATTATCAATACAGAAAATGAGAGAGACGACATCACCAGCAACTCTGGAGATAATAAAAGAATAAGAGACTATGATGAGCAACTTTATGCCAATAAATCAACAACTTAGATGACAATGACAAATTCCTTGCAAAACACAAACTATCAAGGCTCACACAAAAAGAGACAACCTCAGTAGCCTTATATCTATAAAGGAAATTGAATTTTTAGTCAAAGACCTTCACACAAAGAAAAAACCAGGGTCAAGTGTCTTTACTGGTTATTTCTACCAAACATTTAAGGAAGAAACAATAACAATTCTCTACAAACTCTTTTATAAAATTGAAAAGGAGGGAATATTTCCCAACTTGTTCCATAAGGCCAGCAGTACCTTGATGCCAAAACCAGAAAAAGATATTATAAAAAAAAAAGTACAGTTAAGTATCACACATGTGCATAAATGCAAAACTTTTAAGAAAAGGTTTAGCAAATTGAAACAAAAATTTTATGAAAAGGATGATACATCATGATCAAGTGAGGTTATCACAGAAATACAAGGTTGATTTAACATCTGAAAAGCATCATATTGATGCAATTTATAACATTAACAAACTAAAAAAGAAAAATATCATTTCAACAGTGTAGAAAAAAAATATTTGACAAAATCTAACATGCATTCCTAATTTTTTAAAATCTCAGCAAACTAGGAAAGGAATTCCTTCACCTGAAAACTACGAAAACCCCATTGCTAAGGTCATACCTAATGGTGAGAGACTAGATGCCTCGCCTCTAAGATTAGTAACAATTCAAGGATATCTACTTTTGCAACTTCTATTAAACACTGCACTGAAGGTCCTAGCAAATGCTATGATATTAGAGGAAGAAATGAAAGGCAACCAGACTGGAAAGGAAAACTGACTTTATTCACAAATGATATAATTGTCTAAGCAGAAAATCTTATGGAATTTGGAAAAAAAAAAGTGCTCTTAGAGCTATAAGTGAATTTAGCAAGGTTATAAGATATAAAGCAGATATACAGATTCAGCTGTATTTTGGTATACTGGTAATGAACAAATGGAAATATAAATTTGAAAAAACCAATACCATTGAAAACAGTATAAAAACATGAAATAGGGATAAACTTAGCAAAAATGTAAAAATAATAATACACTGCATCTTTAAAACACTCCTAAGATAAATTTTTTAATTACTCAATAAACAGATATACTTTGGCCATGAATCAGAAGATTCAATATATCAACAAATGGTGCTGGAATAACTGGTTATCAGATACCCAAGAAAATGAATTTCAATCCCTACTTCACAGTACATACAAAAAAAGTATTTAAAATGGATCACAGATTGAATGCAAAGCCTAAATGTTAAAATTTATAGAAAATCCATAAACATGAGTAAGGCAAAGATTTCTTAGATATAACTCCAGAAGTATGATCCACATAAGACAAAACAAGTAAGCTATGCTTCATCAAACATTTAAGATATCTTACCTCTGAAAGACACTGTTAAGAAAATGAGAATGTAAATCATATAGTGGGTGAAAATATTTTCATATCATATATCTCAGAAAGGATTCATATCCAGAATATATAAAGAACTCTCAAGATTCAATAATAAGAAAGCAAACAGTGCAATTTTAAAAACAGGAAAGAATCTGAACACACACTTTACCACAAAACTGGTGAAGCACAGGAATGCTGTGCCCAAAGCCGCTATCATAACTGCAGTGAAGACATTGAGAGCCCCGGAATTTTCAGAGCTTCCCCACTTCCTGTCTCTACTGATATTGCTTAATAATGGACTGTGAAGAAAGCTGATCGCCGAAGAACTGATGCTTTTGAACTGTGGTGCTGGAGAAGACTCTTGAGAGTCCCTTGGACTGCAAGGAGATCCAACAAGTCCATTCTAAGGGAGATCAGTCCTGTGTGTTCATTGAAAGGACTTATGCTAAAGCTGAAACTGCAATACTTTGGCCACCTCATGCAACGAGTTGACTCACTGGAAAAGAGTCTGATGCTGGGAAAGGATGGGGGCGGGAGGAGAAGGGGACGACCGAGAATGAGATGGCTGGATGGCATCACCGACTCTGTGGACATGAGTTTGAGTGAACTCCGGGAGTTGGTGATGGACAGGGAGGCCTGGCGTGCTGTGATTCATGGGGTCGCAGAGAGTCGGACACGACTGAGCAACTAAACTGAACTGAACTCACCGCAATACTTAGCCAGCTACAATAGCACATATTTATTGTCTTATGGTATCTGTGGGTTAAGAATCCAGACATAGCTTACCTGGATCTTCTGCCTCATGGACAAAATCACGGTGTCAGCCCACCTTGATTTGGATGCAGTCTCATCCAAAGTTTCAACTGGAGATCTGCTTCCAAGTTCATTCAGTGGTTGTGGCATAGTTCAGTTCCTCAGGCTCTTCTGGAATGAGAGCTTCTTTTCCTCATTGCTTATGTGTCACAGGCCACCTTCAGTGCCTTGCCAGGTGGGTCTCTCCAACATGGCAGCTGATTTCATAAAAGTATACACACACCAAGAAGGCAATCGAGAGTTGGCTAACAAGACAGAAGTAACTGAATCATGGAAGGTGATATCCCTCAATGTTGCCATAATGTATTATCAAAAGCAAGCCACTGAAGAGGACGTGGTCATACAGTGCTATGAGTATCAGGAGGCAGGGCTCAATGGGAGTCATCTCAGAGACTGCCTACCACACTGGCCTCAGAAAATGCAATTCTCTGTGTCGACTTATTTTTAATTTCTGAAATCCAAGGACATTTCCTTCTAATCACTTTAAGCATACTATTTTCAGTCAATTCTTTGAGCTGATAATTCTATGTGAAACTAGATTTTCTTGCTTATTTCTACCAGCA
The DNA here is from genome assembly GCF_049115385.1 of Moschus berezovskii. Classification (NCBI taxonomy): domain Eukaryota; kingdom Metazoa; phylum Chordata; class Mammalia; order Artiodactyla; family Moschidae; genus Moschus; species Moschus berezovskii. The sequence continues at coordinate 66,567,888 of NC_142466.1, forward strand.
CCCAGTCTGGTTTCATCCTGAGTCACAGTAGGGTCCCTGTTGATCTATGTGCCCGCATTTGTGTGTGCTTCAACCTCCTTCTGGAATAACTATTGCTTTATCCCTTGTAGAAACTCTTGTCTTTTAAGATTTAGCCTATGCAAAAATACCTTAAAAAATTATCTAAAGAAGTTGTGGTATATATACACAAAGGAATATTACTCAGCCATAAAAAGGAAGGCATTTAAGTCAGTTCTAATGAGGTGGATGAATCTAGAAACTATTATACGGAGTGAAGTAAGCAGAAACAGAAAGATAAATATCATATTCCAACACATATACATGGAATCTAGAAAAATTCTAGATACAAGAATTTACAGGACAGCAATGAAAAAACAGACATAGAGAATAGGCTTATGGACATGGGGAGAGGGGAAGAGAGGGTGAGATGTATGGAAAAAGTAACATGGCAACTTACATTACCATAGGTAAAACAGACAGTCAATGGGAATTTGCTCTATAGCTCAGGAAACTCAAACAGGAGCTCTGTATCAGTCTAGAGGGGTGGGATGGGGTGAAAGATGGGAGGGAGGTTCAAAAGGCAGGGGCTGTATATGTATACCAATGGCTGGTTCATGTTGAAGTTTGACAGAAAAGAACACAATTCTGTAAAGCGATTAACCTTCAATAAAAAAATTTTTTTAATCTCCACCTCATGCGACAAGTTGACTCACTGGAAAAGAGTCTGATGCTGGGAAGGATTGGGGGTGGGAGGAGATGGGGACGACAGAGAATGAGATGGCTGGATGGCATCACTGACTCGATGGACGTGAGTTTGAGTGAACTCCGGGAGTTGGTGATGGACAGGGAGGCCTGGCGTGCTGTGATTCATGGGGTCGCAAAGAGTCGGACACGTCTGAGCGACTGAACTGAACTGAACTGAAAGCTCCCTACATACACATATTCATACTGCATTCTACAGGCTGGGTGAGGTTCCATTTACTCATTTGACCAACATTTATTGAGAGGCTAATCTGTGCTGTCACATACTACTCTGGACTCAACAATATCTGTAGAGCCAGCAAACTAATGAATGAATGGTGATAAAGATAAATGGAGTGCAGAGTGCATTAAATAGGGCTGAATCTGTGCTTCAGGGGACCAAAGCAGAGAACAAGGAGTGTCTCTCCATCTTGCTAAAAAGTCCTGCTTCCTAGGTACAATCATAGCCGTCAGTCACTGATAGTGTGATGTTCCTTAACTGCCGCTCTGCTTCTGTGGGAAGTCAGCACTCCTGCTTCTCAGGAAGACTCCTTCCAGGCCCCGAGGGGCTAAAGATCATGCCATAATTTTGTCCTCATGTTTATTGGTGCTTTGGGAAATTTCAGTTAGTATTAAACAACATCAGCACCTCCCTTGTACCTCATTCTCTTGAGCTGAGTCCAGGAAGACTCAGCTTCAATCCTTCAGTTCAGTTCAGTTGCTCAGCCGTGTCCGACTCTCCGTGACCCCATGAATCACAGCACACCAGGCCTCCCTGTCCATCACCAACTCCCGGAGTTCACTCAAACTCAAGTCCACACAGTCAGTGATGCCATCCAGCCATCTCATCCTCGGTCGTCCCCTTCTCCTCCCGCCCCCAACCTTTCCCAGCATCAGACTCTTTTCCAGTGAGTCAACTCGTCGCATGAGGTGGCCAAAGTATTGCAGTTTCAGCTTTAGCATCAGTCCTTCCAATGAACACCCAGGATCGATCTCCCTTAGAATGGACTGGTTGGATCTCCTTGCAGTACAAGGGACTCTCAAGAGTCTTCTCCAACACCACAGTTCAAAAGCATCAATTCTTCGGTGATCAGCTTTCTTCACAATCCAACCCTCACATCCATACATGACCACAGGAAAAACCATAGCCTTGACTAGACGGACCTTGGTTGGCAAAGTAATGTCTCTGCTTTTTAATATATTATCAAGGTTGGTCATAACTTTCCTTCCAAGGAGTAAGCGTCTTTTAATTTCATGGCTGCAATCAGCATCTGCAGTGATTTTGGAGCCCAAAAAAATAAAGTCTGACACTGTTTCCACTGTTTTTCCATCTATTTCCCATGAAGTGATGGGACCAGATGCCATGATCTTTGTTTTCTGAATGTTGAGCTTCAAGCCAACCTTTTCACTCTCCTCTTTCACTTTCATCAAGAGGCTTTTGAGTTCCTCTTCACTTTCTGCCATAAAGGTAGTGTCATCAGCATATCTGAGATATTGATATTTCTCCCAGCAATCTTGATTCCAGCTTGTGCTTCTTCCAGCCCAGCGTTCCTCATGATGTACTCTGCATATAAGTTAAATAAGCAAGGTGACAATATACGGCCTTGACGCACTCCTTTTCCTATTTGGAACCAGTCTGTTGTTCCATGTACAGTTCTGACTGTTGCTTCCTGTCCTGCATACAGGTTTCTCAAAAGGCAGGTCAGGTGGTCTGGTATTCCCATCTCTTTCAGAATTCGCCACAGTTTACTGTGATCCACACAGTCAAAGGCTTTGGCATAGTCAATGAAGCAGAAATAGCTTGGAAACCCCAAAATAATTTAGTTAATTTAGGATGGCCATGTTTTCCTAGGCTGGCGAAGCCAGTTTACTGTACTATACAAACAGGAGTGAACAGAGAGACACTGTATCTACAGAGGAGGAAACTAAAAGGCTAATGCTAGATGACTTTGGCTAGGAATAGGTTCTAAAAGCACTGCGGTAAGGCACTTGATTCCTAAAGCAACAGTCAGTCACTAGAAAAAAGGCAGATCACTTAGGGCTTGGATTTCCTCAAAGAGCCAGAGTCACAAGGAGGGGTTTATTAAAAAGACTTTTTCCTCTGGTTATGATTAGTCTCATCTGGGTCAACAACACCCATTTGTGTAGTAGTGGTGTTATGTGCATTCTGCATTTCTTATAGACCCTAAGTTCTGCTGGTTTTCCATTTTGTGTTAGGTATGTGGCTTTCCCTGAGGCTCTCACACCATCTTTCAGTCACATGCTTCCAAAAGCCAATTATCAATCAACTTGAAAATTTTCACCCTAATGTGCAGATGCTGCTCATGCTAAATTTCCATAGCTCAAACCCAGGACAGAGGAGATGCATTTTTAAGCTTCCTGCACTTGTCTACAGGGTAGCTACCATCTTGTAAGCCAGGCCACAGTGCCACAGAATTTAGGATAAATGCAGGAAGCTTTTGAATTTGGTCATTTTGGTCTTATCATTTTACTTTATGGAAACAGGCTAAACTCCAAAAGTCTGTAGCTCTCTCCTGTGGTCAGAGAAATCACCTGTAGTAAGTCTATATGTTGCCCTTTCTCCACTAGCCCTGACTCACAATTCAGGCTCCAACTCTGCAGAAGCCAAGTGGATGTGATGAGTTAGTGACTGTATTTTCTAGAAGTGAGTTATGAAGACTTTGTCTGATCAGTCTTTCTGGCCCATTTTTGAGGAAAGGAAAAGGTACTGTTACCATGATCTCAAACTTCACTGTTTCAGAGTCATTGACGCAGCATTCATTCAACGAAGACATACAGAACACGCACTCTGAGTAGGGCAGTGAGGGCCATCTAGCTTCATCTGCCTCCCTTCAAACCTCAATGAAAAGTTAGGGCTTCTTTTCCCTCCTCTGGAACCCTCTTTGGTTGTTCCACCTATCCTCACTTTCAGAGGTTTCAGTTCAGTTCAGTTGCTCAGTATTGTCCAACTCTTTGCAACCCCATGAACCACAGCATGCCAAGCCTCCCTGTCCATCACCAACTCCCGGAGTCCACCCAAACCCATGTCTATTGAGTCAGAGATGCCATCCATCCATCTCATCCTCTGTCATCACCGTCTCCTCCTGCCCCAATCTTTCCCAGCATCAGGGTCTTTTCAAATGAGTCAGCTCTTCGTATCAGGTGGCCAAAGTATTGGAGTTTCAGCTTCAACATCAGTCCTTCAAATGAACAACCAGGACTGATCTCCTTTAGGATGGACTGGTTGGATCTCCTTGAAGGCCAAGGGACTCTCAAGACTCTTCTCCAACACCATAGTTCAAAACCATCAATTCTTCGGCGCTCAGCTTTCTTTATAGTCCAATTCTCACATCCATACATGACTACTGGAAAAACCACAGCCTTGACTAGATGGACCTTTGTTGGCAAAGTAATGTCTCTGCTTTTTAATATGCTGTCTAGGTTGGTCAAAACTTTCCTTCCAAGGAGTGAGCATCTTTTAATTTCATGGCTGCAATCACCATCTGCAGAGATTTTGGAGATCAAAAAAATAACGTCAGCCATTGTTTCCCCATATATTTGCCCTAAAGTAATGGGACCGGATGCCATGATCTTAGTTTTCTGAATGTTGAGCTTTAAGCCAATTTTTTCACTCTCTTCTTTCCCTTTCATCAAGAGGCTCTTTAGTTCTTCACTTTCTGCCATAAGGGTGGTATCATTTACATATCTGAGGTTATTGATATTTCTCTGGCGATCTTGATTCCAGCTTGTGCTTCCTCCAGCCCAGCGTTTCTCATGATGTACTCTTCATATAAGTTAAATAAGCAGGGTAACAATATACAGCCTTGACGTACTCCTTTTCCTATTTGGAACCAGTCTGTTGTTCCATGTACAGTTCTGACTGTTGCTCCCTGGCCTGCATTCAGGTTTCTCAAGAGGCAGGTCAGGTGGTCTGGTATTCCCATCTCTTGAAGAATTTTCCAGTTTATTGTGATCCACACAGTCAAAGGCTTTGGCATAGTCAATGAAGCAGAAATAGATGTTTTTCTGGAACTCAGCAGATGTTGGCAACTTGATCTCTGGTTCCTCTGCCTTTTCTAAAACCAGTTTGAATATCTGGACGTCACGGTTCACGTATTGTTGAAGCCTGGTTTGGAGAATTTTGAGCATTATTCTACTAGCATGTGAGATGAGTGCAATGGTGCCGTAGTTTGAGCATTCTTTGGCATTGCCTTTCTTTGGGATTGGAATGAAAACTGAACTTTTCAAGTCCTGTGGCCACTGCTGAGTTTTCCAAATTTGCTGACATATTGGGTATAGCACTTTCATAGCATCACTTTTCAGGATTTGAAATAGTTCAATTGGAATTCCATCACCTCCACTAGCTTTGTTCGTAGTGATTCTTCCTAAGGCCCACTTGACTTCACATTCCAGGATGTCTGGCTCTAGGTGAGTGATCACACCATCATGATTATCTGGATTGTGAAGATCTTTTTTGTATAGTTCTTCTGTGTATTCCTGCCACCTCTTCTTAGTATCTTCTGCTTCTGTTAGATCCATACCATTTCTGTCCTTTACTGACCCCATCTTTGCATGAAATGTTCCCTTGGTATCTCTCATTTTCTTGAAGAGATCTCTGGTCTTTCCCATTCTATTGTTTTCCTCTATTTCTTTGCATTGATCGCTGAGGAAGGCTTTCTTATCTCTCCTTGCTATTCTTTGGAACTCTGCATTCAAATAGGTATTCTTTCCTTTTCTCTTTTGCTTTTCACTTCTCTTCTTTTCACAGCTATTTGTAAGACCTCTTCAGACAGCCATTTTGCTTTTTTGCATCTCTTTTTCTTAGGGATGGTCTTGATTCCTATCTCCTGTACAATGTCCCGAACCTCTATCCATAGTTCATCAGGCACTCTGTCCATCAGATCTAGTCCCTTAAATCTATTTCTCACTTCCACTGTATAGTCATAAGGGATTTGATTTAGGTCATACCTGAATGGTCTAGTGGTTTTCCCCACTTTCTTCATTTCAGTCTGAATTTGGCAATAAGGAGTTCATGATCTGAGCCACAGTCAGCTCCTGGTCTTGTTTTTGCTGACTGTATAGAGCTTCTCCATCTTTGACTGCAAAGAATATAATCAATCTGATTTCAGTGTTGACCACCTGGTGATGTCCATGTGTAGAGTCTTCTGTTGTGTTGTTGGAAGAGGGTGTTTGCTATGACCAGTGCGTTTTCTTGACAGAACTCTATATTTACTTTGCTTTGTTTTTGCCTAATGAAGTCTTCTCATTTTTCATGAGCTCAGTTACTTACTTTCGAGTCTTTTCCCCAACAGCTGTCATTCTCATGTCAAGAATCAAATGAAAGCAAAGGCTCATCTTTTATATTTGCATTTAACATAACATCCGGTTGCTACTGATTAGGAGGCTCCTCCTCAGACTTTCTCAGTAATTTTTCTTTACAGAGAGGTGTTCCTAAACCACATTCTGATTCTCTCTTTCCCTTCTCTTGTAACAGAGCAATACCCACCCCACAAACCTCGCCACTATAAATAAGCAAGTTCTCTGCAGAGAATATACATGTTTCTTTTAATATATACTGCCATACAACCCAAGTTGCCGTGTATATTTTACTACCTTTCAAACATACCTAGGCGGTTTTTTGGCTGAAACATTACCAAGGGAGGATTCATGTTGTCATCTTATTTCCTCTAGCTCATAACAGCCAGATAAGGTGGCCCTGCTATACCATTTTTCCCACTTTTTGCCTCTTTGGCTTTGTTCTTCTTCAAAATTGAGTTAGCTATTCTGGGTCTTCTGTTTCTCCATTTAAGCTTTAGAATCAGTTTGTTGATATTCACAAAACAACTTCCTGGAATTTTGACTGGGATTATATTGACTCTATAGAACAATTGACAAGAACTGATATCTTGATAACATTGAGTCTTCCTTTCCTTGAATATGGAATGTCTCTATATATTTGGCTTTCCTTGGTATTGTTCACCAGAGTTTTGTCATTTTCCTCATATATATCTTAGTATGTATTCTATTAGATTTATATCTAAGTAATTTTTGGAGGTGCTAATGGAATGAGTTTTTTATTTCAAATTCCATATGTATTTCGAATTTCCAATACTGGTATTTCCATATACCAGTATTCCATTACTGGTATACAGGAAAGCAATGAGCTTTTTATATTAACCTTATATCCTACAACCTTGCAACAATCACTTATTGGTTCCAGTTTGTCAGTTCTTTAGATCTTCTACATAGACAACCATGTCATCTATTGTCCCCTCACAATTTACTCTCAAAGTCTAAGCCACATCAATTTAAAATGACTTGAGATTATTTGGATTTGGATGTATTTGTTAAAGTTCTATTTTACATTTTCTGCCTTTAGAGGGAAAAAAATCGGCCAAGAAAATGGAGCCATCTCAGGTAAAAGGAACAGAAAGGTCCTTGGAGCCTGTGGTAAGGGCTGGGAAGTGTTGAGGGGTGTTGGGGTGTGTGTGTGTGTGTGTGAGGATAGTTTGCTTTATTGGTGGATGGTGGCTCTAGTTCACCAAAATTCCTCTAAAAACAGATTTCCTAAGCCACTGATTAACAACTGAGTATAGCTAAATAGTGATTCTTGTTATCCTTAGAGAATAATTGTTGCAGCAAGACTACAATGTATTAGGAAGTACCTGTGGTTAGTTTGCTGATACACTATTAATGAGTCAGTTTGCTTACACAATAACCCTCCTAATTGGTTGGCTGTTGTTCAATAACTCTTACTGTGTTGTATGAAAAAGTCAATAAGAACCAAATGCATATTTTATTGATTTTCTTCTAAGGAATCATTATCAAAAATTTTTTCAAGTATGTTTTCCCAGGTCTTTGAACAGTGTTTCTCAATGTGATGTGAGAGTTGGACTGTGAAGAAAGCTGATCGCCAAAGAATTGATGCTTTTGAACTGTGGTGCTGGAGAAGACTCTTGAGAGTCCCTTGGACTGCAAGGAAATTCAACCAGTCCATTCTAGAGCAGATCAATCCTGATGCTAAAGCTGAAACTCCAATACTTTGGCCACCTCATGCGACGAGTTGACTCACTGGCAAAGAGTCTGATGCTGGGAGGGATTGGGGGCGGGAGGAGAAGGGGACGACAGAGAATGAGATGGCTGGATGGCATCACCGACTCGATGGACATGAGTTTGAGTGTACTCCGGGAGTTGGCGATGGACAGGGAGGCCTGGCGTGCTGTGATTCATGGGGTCGCAGGGAGTCGGACACGACTGAGCGACTGAACTGAACTAAACTCATAGCATGGATATTTTTGTAACATGCTTTTTTCCACTACCATGTCCATACATTATTATCTTTGCAGGGATTAAGCCTGGATACAGTGGCGATGGGAAAGTTAGTCAAGGATAGAGATGAGGCCATGGAAGGAGGATGATTCAGAGGATGTAGGAATTTAGGGGCAGGGGATATTTACTCAAAGACTCACAGAGGAGAGGGACTAGAAATTGTGTGGATGAACAGACATAACCAAGCCCTTGAGTCTGAGCGTCCCCAACAGGCTGGGAATTTGAGCAGGGCAGGGAGTTTCAGTTCCTGTTCCGGGAGTCCTGATCCCCTGCTGGCAAGATGCTGGCATGACAGGATTGAGCAAGAACAAGATGAAGCCTCAAACATTCACTCTGGAGCTCAGCAATAACCTTCCTGCTAGGGTGAAGTGAGCAGGCACAAGAGACACTCAGGCATGATGGTCAGTTGTCCAAAACACCCATAACAGGAATCTGCTGAGGCACCTGGAAGCCTGCAGGGCACCAAGGGTAGGACCTGCTCCACCTCAGCCAGAATGTGTGCACATTAACCTCGGCTTCCCACCTGAACTTTCTGAGTTATATTCCTTCTCCTGGGCATCCTCCTACGTAACTCTCAGTTCAGCTCCCACCAAGAAGGGAGGATCTGTCTGTCACAAGACCTCCTATGACCTTTAGGGATGCTTTAGGAAAACTCTGGAAGATGTGGTTCAGCCGGCGTGGGCCTTGGGCCTCCTCACCCTGGGGGCCACAAGGGCTGGGCTGCTACCCCTTAGGCACAGAGTCACCATTCAGAGGAGAGACACATTCATGCTTCTCCCCATCCTGCCTTTTCTGCATCCAGCTGGCAGTGGACACATTGCTAAGTACTGGGTCCTATCAGAGGAGGAGACTCCCGCCCCCACTGCTGGTTGATGGTATGTGGAGCCATCCTGAATTTCCTTCAGAATCAGTGAGGCAGGGCACCCCACAGCCCCCATACCACACCATGAGGAGACCACAGCCCTTTCTGCCCTTACTCTTCCCTCTGGTGGGTCAGAAGGTGGGAATTGAGAGGTGCCACCTTCTGAGAGAAATGAAGTGTCCAGAACAGAGTCCCCTCCCATCCACTCAGGGCAGCCTTTGTCTTTCTGCTTCCTACTTCTCTCCTCCAGCCCCCCAAACTCCCTGGTCTCTGAACACTAGGATACCATACCTGCCCCCTTCCTGTGTCCCTAAGCCCATCCTTTTCCTCATGTTCTGGGCATCTAGAGTTTCTCTGTGATCTTTTCTTAGTGCTCGTGTTTCAAGAATATGTTCAACCACCACCACCTTTTCATACCCACCTGGCCCTCAGTTGACCACCAAATCCTTAGGCCCTGACAGAAACTTGCCATGGTAACTTCCAGAATCTCTCTCTACTCTACCTGCAGCTCTGGTTCTCCATACCACTCCTTCCACCCCCAGCCATGGTACCTTTCCAGCTCCTCACTTAGCCTGTTGAGTTGTTGCCCAAACTCCATTACATGTGACAGCAACCTTTCTTCTCTTAATACACAAAGTCTCACCTCAATGCTTCCTTCTCGCTACTAACCACCAGCAAAGTGTCTGTTTTCTCCAAGATCATCTCCTGGACTTGGACATCCGCTGCCATCTCCTCACCTCCACACCACCACACAGCTCCAGCAGTTCTCCCTGCATCATCAGTTTCTCTCTCCTTGATTTCACCCTTTTTCTCAACATCCAACATGTTATGTCTCTCATTTTAAAAAAATAAAAACACTCTCTAGGGTTTATCTACTGCTTTCTCCCCATTTGTCTGCACCTCCGTGGAACAAACCTCTTTGAAGGAACTCATTACACTTGCTATCACCAATTACTCTCGTTTCATTCGCTCTTGAATCCACTCCAGTCATGCCTTCACCTCCATCACAGGTATGTTTTTCTCAAGGCCATTCAGTTCAGTTCAGTTCAGTCCGACTCTTTGGGACCCCATGAATCACAGCACGCCAGGCCTCCCTGTTCATCACCAACTCCCGGAGTTCACTCAAACTCATGTCCATCAAGTCAGTGATGCCATCCAGCCATCTCATCCTCTGTCGTCCCCATCTCCTCCCGCCCCCAATCCCTCCCAGCATCAGAGTCTTTTCCAGTGAGTCAACTCGTCGCATGAGGTGGCCAAAGTTAGTGTTGCCAAATCTAATGGGAACTCTGCATCCTCATCTTACTTGGCCAATTCACAACTTTTATAGCTGTTGATCACTTTCTCCTTGTAATATGCCAGTATGCCACACTCTTCCAGATTTCCTCCTTCCTCCCTGGCTTCTGCTTTTCAGTTTCCTCTGCTTGCTTGTTCCTCTTTTTCTTCCCAATTGCCTGACACCGGAATATCCCAGAGCCCAGTCTTTAGACCTCTCCTTCATTTCTACTGTTCCTTTCATGACCTCATCTGGTCCCATCGTTACACATCGCTCTCCATCTCTCTCTTTCTCCAGCCAGGGCCCTCCATGTGCACTGCGTGCAGAATAGACTCTTGGAGGGACGGTTTCAGGAAGAAGCAGACGATTATGAAACTATTGTAGTATTGGCAGCAGCAGAGGAGACAAGAAGGAATCGTTTTTTGAATTTTGAAGGTAGAAACAACAGGATTTATTGATAGACCAGAAGCAGACTTTTTAGAAGCAAAAGTCAAGGATGACACCAATATTTTGGCCTGAACAACTGGCAAAAGAAAGGTGCCATTAACTGATGTGGGAGCAGGTCTGGTGTGTGTGATTGGGTGGTGGTTGTGGAACGAGGAAATCAGTTCATTTCTGAAATAAATACTGGATTTCCAAGTATATACAGTTCTGATTAGACAATTTGGGCATGTGAGACTGTCTACCACCTAAGACAATGATCTCCATGGAGGCGAGGCCTGTGTTTAGGTGACCGCTGTGTCTGACATAGTTTCTGGCACACAGTAAGTACTCAAATATTTTAATTGTTGAATGCAAGATGATTCTCGAAGTCATTTTTATTGTGACTCTTTGGGGACATTATCATCAACTGATTTTCATTCTAGGAGGCATTTATTCCATGCAACTGAAAGGCAATCATGGTCAAAGAGGCAACAGAGCTATAGCAAGTTCCCAGACAGGTTACCTCTTAAAATCCAATCGATAACAACAAGGTGCAGAGAGGGGAGATTCTATAATTTGCTTCTGACATCTGTCATATTAGCTATGTGCTTTTGATAAACACAAAGCACCTCCTCAAAGAAGAAGCACTGAAACACTCCTCTAGAAGTCTTCACTCCAGATTGTGGGAATATATAGTAGTTATCAATGAACTGTGCCAAAAATGCACTGGGTTCCTAGCTATCACTTCTTGTACTATCATTATGCACAATTTGCTCCTCTGGGGCCCAAAGACAGCAGGGAAGCCAGGACAGAAGTCAAGCATGATTTTTACCTTCAGTGTACCTTAAATAAGGGTCTTCCTTCTGTGCTCAGGTCCCTCTATCCACAGTCCAAGGTGGAGCTGAAACAGTCAGGTGGAATGCTTACCTACCTGTGAAATGGGTTTAAGCTCCTATACCATATGGGGTGTACAATCTAACTCCTCTACTCTCTCCACCACATACCACACTGAAAACAAGGAGGCACAAACAGGTGGTTTTTTGCTTAGAGGTATAGAGTTTATTTGGAGAGGGTCCTGCCTCACCAGAATATTAATGGAAATGATGATGACAGCCTTTTCAGGAGGATGCAGAAGTCTGGGAACCTCTGAGCTCCTTCTTCCTGGGCTGGGTACTCTCCTGGGGTAGACAAGTGCCTTCAGCTGAGGTGCAAATTGAGACATGGGATGGATTGTCTGGCTGAGTGGCACGAGTCAGTAGAGGACTGTGCTTGGAGCTGCCTCTGGAAAGGGGCAGGAAACAGGACTGGCCGGACTGCACGGACTGCATGGACTGTCGCTGGAATTCCCCGTCCAGGCACTGGAGCGCGTCATAGAAGCCCTCCTCCTTCTCCAACTTAGCTCCCTTCATGGGGCGTTTGGTGGGAGGTGAACTCTTCTCAGCCTTTTTTGTCTTGGTTTTGGCCACTTTCTCATCCTTACAGCGGAGAGTGCATTCCTTATGCCCTTGACCTTTCGTGTCAGGGTTAATCCAATGTGTAAAATGCTTCAGCTTATTTCCCAGGTCGGCTTCTACAGCTTCTGGAAGGATAGGGCTCTTGTGAGTATGAGCTGTCTTTACCAGACCCTGCAGCTCTTGCCCCTAGAAAGGGTGGCCCTATAAATTTTGGCCCTGCAAAGTTTGGATCTGAAAAATATGTGGGTCCTTTAAATGCAAACTGTGGAACAGCAAGTTGGTCCTGTAAAGTCTGGCCCTTTAAGCCCTGAACACTTCCAGACACGGCATTCACAGGAATCCTTGTTTGGGTAAGGTCATTCACCTTGCTCTAACAGCCTTACAGACCATTTTCATCTAGTCCTTTGGTCCCAAGGAATCTTGGAGGATGCTCTAGGAACTCAAGGTAAGGGAGATGCTGGTGAAGGTACGGACAGGGGGCACTAAGCTGAGAGTTTGAAGATGGTGGCTCTACAGATCCAGACAAAACCTTGCTAGTCCCTACTCACTCAAGGCAATCATCCTGGCCAAACTAAAATTTTACCTGAGAAAGATCCTGGAGATACATTTGAGAAGTCAGGGGCTCTTCAGGGTTCAACTTAAAAGTGTCCCTACTAGAACCCTGGCATAGCAAATGCTCCCTGGATGGATAGAGATTTGGCACTGCACCCCTTCTCTGTGGTTCTCTGAAGCTTTGAGTTTCCCTGTGTCCCTATTCTCCATCTAAACAAGGTGACTGGTAACAGCATCTGGTGAGGCTTACTAGTGCTGGTTCAGGGTATCACTTCCTGATCCATGTAGGGACTGACTGCTGCCTCTGTGTCTAGAGGCTTATTTTCTGGGGTGCAGGGAACTGAGCTGCTTCCAGAGCCCCTGGAATTCTGTGGACCCAGTGATTTAAGTTCCAACCGCTTCAGATGTTCCAACAGATGTGGGCAGGGACAATCCCCTAGCAGATTTTTTCACATCTTTAGTTAAGATGGCTCTACAGTATCACCGTGGCCTGGACAAGCAACTGTGGGCTGGCCCTGCTGGCCACAACAGATCAGAAGAGGTCACTATCCCCTCAGATCTCCAGGTCTTCAGGCTAGGGGACACACCCATACTGGTCAGTGTGCTGCCCTGGGACAGAGGCTGCTGGTCATCAGGGGAGAGTAGCAACTGGAGGGACTGCTGGATCTTCTGGGGCAGACCCCAGCAATGGTAAATTAAATTGCCAAATAAACCACTTCTAAAGGTGGAACTCCAGCAGCTCCGGGCATGCTCCATAAAAATACTACCTTGGCTCCTGAGGATTTTTAAATGGACTTCTCCAAACAGGTAGGCCCCTGAGTCTCAGGAGACGGGCTTCAACACATCTCAGGACTTAGGTTGTAGGGTTTGCTACATCTACAGAGATCTCTGGGCAACAGCTAGCAAGCCCCATGGAAGCTGGAGTTGCCACTGAAATGGAGGTGCCAATGCAAGGCTTCACAATTGACCAGAGTTAAAAATGGGACATTGATAGAGGCTCGCTGATAGAAAAATGAAGAAGCCCAAATTCAGGAGAGTGGGAAGAATGTGGGTCTAACTGAGGTAGAGGAAATTTTAGACAGTCTGGAAATAAATAAATCATTGCGGGAAAAAAAAGAGATCAGGATCGCCTTTTGAGGCAAGATGTTTAGGAGTAGACCAGGGACTCAATGTGCAGAAAGGAGGAACCAAGGAAAGACAGCTGTGTTCTGCTACAGCCAGCACACTGAGGCCTCGGTGCATCCCCAAGCAGTGGACAGAGACAACTTACAAACTGAAATGTGGAAGAGGGTAGAGCCAGGATCACAGGATTTGGGATTTGTTTGCAGTGATATTTGCACAGGGTCCATAGTGGAGCCTTCAAAAACAGAAAGTTTGGGTAGACTGGCTTACATCCCACGAACCCCAGGTCAGGGGAGATAAAAGCCCATCTTTTCAACAGAAGCCTTAGAGGTAGCATTCATGATGAAAGAAATGGTAGTGTTTCCACCCAGGATTGGAAAATTTGGGGGCGGTATGACATAAGCTGCCACAGGAATCTTCCAAAATCTTGGGAACCCTCAGGTATAGATAGAAATGCATGCATTTACACACAAATACGTAAAGATATATCAGCGACTGGGGGAGATGGGAACATTAGACAAAGGGAATCAAGGTAATAGGGTATTTTAGGTTTGTGAGCTTGGTATTCAGGTAAAGAAAGGGAATCAGATTTTCAAGGGCTACTGACCTTGTTTCTTCAGGATACCTTCAGAGTTGCTCCTCTTCTTCACATGCTGGTTCACAGGAATCCTAGGCTCTTCAAGGCTCGAAGAAGACAGAGCTCCTGCGTCCCAGGGCAACTCTGGCCCTTGACATTCCTGCCTTAGCTGCTGGTGACCAGCCCAGTATTGGCGGATACTGATTGCACTGGCAGACTTGGTGGCTGGCTTAGTGGCTGACTTGGCAACTGACTGGGTTATGGATTTCTGATTTGTTTGTGACACTGTGCGGGTTGCTGATGGAAGTGAAAGCTGTTTGAAAGGCAGGGAATCCTGACTCTGATCAAAAGAGAAACTAGACATGGACAAAACCTCTAGGCAAGAGGAGCCCTGCGATGGTCCTGATGAAGTAGGGGTGGTCAGCGTAGTCTCACCCGATATCAACTGCTGAATCTCCAGAGCCACAGAATTGCAGATTTGGCAGCAGGGGTCTGCACACAGGAGCCGCCGCACACTCCCTTCCTGAGGAAGCCAGCCCTGGCTGGGAAGGGAAGCATGTTAATCATTTGCTACTGACGCAGTAACATCTGCCTCTTTGCCAGTGTGTGGCCTGAGACAGACCTGTGAGCTCTTGCTTTCTACCCTCAGGCTGTTATAACCACTGCTTTTCCACAGAAACATTCAGCAGGTTCAGTTCAGTTCTAAACTGGACAAGGTCTCAGACAACTGGTGGGAACACAGGGCCTTGAGAAACTGGGAGGTGGGTAAGCTCTTTGCTGACCTGTGCTGAGAAGCTGAACTAGGAGAAGGGAACCAGGCAGGTGGGAGAGCCAATGGTTAGCTGATGGGGCAGCAGCAGAGACATCACCAGGTAGAACCTGGAGTCAGCCTCGCTTGGGGCCATGGAAGTCCTGTGGGAACGCTGCATTCTAGGGGTTAGGAGATGCACACAACATCTCTCGGGAGCCGATTCCTCATTCTGCAGAGCTCTTAAGAAGGGAATAATAAGACAAGCTCCTGCCTGAGGGTTGTCCCAGGAACTGGCCTCCCTGAAGACAGAACCAGAGGAGGTAATGTCAGCAGGGTCCAGGGGTCTACCCTTGAAAGGGTGTGGCTGTAAAGAGAATATGAAAATGAGGACTTATTTATGCACTTAACTATCCATTCTCCTGACTGGGTAACTTGTCTCGTGATTGGGAGAAAACCCACATGGTTAAATTCTGTCAAATCCTGACTTCCAACATCTTTGTGAGCCTAGCCCAGAGCACAGCTGAAGACCCCTCTCCACTGAGACGTCTGACCACCCCCTCTCTTCCAGCAACTCTCACCCAGGGCTCTAGGCTCCATGTGTCTGGCACCCTCTCAGCCATTCTCCTTCTTCCCAACCCTGCCCCAGGCCAAACACAGAAATCACCACAGGCCACGCTGGGAGGTGGGAGACTGCAAAAAGCAAGAGATCACCTTCGCATGATCGAAAGCAGCTCCCACGGCTTGTCAGCTTCTTTCCGGGAATGTCTCCTAGCTGAGAAACCAGGAGACAGTATTACACGGAACAGGAAGGAATTCAGGGACATCCTACAGGAATCTAAAAGCCTTGAATGACAGGAGACTGCAGACAACCCCCCTCCTCAGTCAGCACTCTGAGGGCACATCTGGGTACAACTTAACTAGGTATGATGTGCTCTCCTAGACCTACTCTCATTTATCTTCACAAGCACACTGAGTGAGAGCATCATCAGATGCACATTTTATGGATAACAAGACTGAGAGATGAAATGACCTTTACTGGACCATAAAACTAGTAAATGACACGTTTGAGGATGTCTCCCCTACTTCCACTTTACTCCCCAGGGTAAGGTGGAGAATTTGGGAACATTTCCAGGTTCTCACTTCCCACCCAAAAAGTCTTCTGGGAGGATCTGTCAACTTGGGGAATTGGAGCAATGGTTAGAGCACCCAGTGCCTGGCACCAGGGGTCACTGAGGGTCAGGGTCCATGGAAGTCTCACCCCAGGGGAGGGAAGTCAGAGCAGAGACTGGGACTTTACCTCTTGGTGTTTTCTCTTTAGCCCTTTGTTTGACTTTCTGGTGACGCTTAAAGACAAAAGAGAGTGTGAAGCTGGGGCTCTCTCTTCTTTTTATGTCTAAACTGAGAAAAAAAACCTGCAAATATTTCCCAAATTTCTTCTGCTTCAATTCTATACATTCTGCTACCTTCTTCCCTGTTCTACCTTTTTTACCCCATCATTTCCTTTCTCTTCTTATTTCTGAGTCATTTCAAAGCTCTTCACACTCCATACCTCCACCCCCATGCTCTGAACAAGTTCTGTGGGAAATCGGAATAAGACAAGAGATAGGGGGAAATGGAATACAGGACGGGTGGTCTAGTAGACAAAGGACTTTAGCCACCCAAGGCCCTAAAAGTCCACCAGCCGAAAGGATCACACAGATCTGAAGGTGTACTAGGATCCAGTCAGGAAACTTCCTCCATTTAAAACAAAGCAGGGGTAAGGGTAGTGAGAGACAGTGAAGGATAAAACCTTGTCTGAGGCGTAACTGGTTCAGTCACGGTAATAGTGTTTCCCTACCCGGCAGCAGTTCCTGTTAGGTCCCAACTTTGAATCTTGGTGGTTCTTTTTCACTTGCCAAATAATTAATGCAATGATAATGATGGAGCCATAAGTGTAAAAGGGATATCCAACATCCCACAAAATGAAAGTAGGGCTCAACATAATCTAAACCTTACTAGCCATCCCGCTTCCTAGGCTTCCTAGGCTTTAAGGGTCTTAGAACCTCACGCCTCCAAATTCTAGACCTATCGTCTCTGCCTCACAGAGCACAGAACCAAACCAGCAGACTGCATCACAAAGCCCTCCTGTTTCCTAAGTCATGCATGGCATCACAGACCTTTATTTGTCTAGGAGAAGCTCATGTGACACAGTGTTAAGGTGAGGGTGTCTGGTTGACTACATGGGTTGCAGAGCCTGAGCCTAAAGACGCCAAGTCACAGGAAGCAAATACTCCTTCATGCCCTCTCTGTTCTCTCTATCCTGATGGCTCAGCCTTCAACTCTCAGATAACAGTCTGGCATCTATCCCCAGATAACTGAGTCTTTATGTACACTGTGTGCCCTAAAAGAGAGATAGTGGACTGGTCAGACGAACTCTATGAACTATATATATTCACTGTTCCGAGAAGATAACTAGGAAACACACAAGAGGACAGTGTATACATTATCCTGTTAAGTCTTGGACAGTGAAGTTTGATGTCACAGGCAATAGGTGGGCAGTCATGAAAAGGACTGTGATTATTGTGGCAAGAAAAGGACATAGCTTCTGTTCTTTTAAATAACTTTCTGAGAGTTAAAGGAGTCCTCCCAGTCTGTGTGATCAAGATTTTGATGGACGAGAAGAAACTGTAAACAATGCCTTCCAAGGAGGAACATGAATGAGGCTCACTCTGGAGCCTGGTTTTCCAGAATGGCCTTTACAGATCTCAGTAGTATCCTGTGGAGTATCCACTCATGGAGGTGGGTTACAGCAAGACTAAGGACCACAAACTTGGGTTCTTGGGTTGAATCCACCATGGCTGAAGTGGTTGGCTGAAATGTTTATGAAAATCTGAATGTGAACACCTTTAGGCAGGTCAAGCTTTTTTCTGTTCAATCTTAGTACCCACAATTCCCATGTCCACTGATTTGCATATTAATGTTATCTTCATGATCCCTGTCAACATTGTGATATGCCTCCAAGACTCCAGGATTTCTGAATTTCCTAAGAAGTTCTTGCCCTGATGAGAATGGTCCAACAGCCCCCAAATTCTCAGGCTAAAAATCTCTGAAAAGGCTATTTGGTCCTTCCTCTAGCATTCAATCTACCAGTGAACAGGTGTGGTGAGCCAACAATCTGTGTTAATCCCTAAGCTGCCCAGTCTCAAACGTACAAAGACATTGAGTTACATTACCTGCCTGCTCTCAAGTCACTTAAAAATCTAGTTTCAAAGACAAAAACTAATTCACAATCAAAAATACACCTTATTAAGAGTTGAATCAGGACTTTCCTGGTGGTCCAGTGGTTGAGAATTTGCCTGCCAATGCAGGGACATGAGTTCAATCCCTGGTCCGGGAAGATTCCATATGTCAGGGGGCAACTAAGCCCATGTACCACAACTACTAAGCCCATGCTCTAGAGCCCAATAGCTGCAACTACTGAGTGCTCTAGAGCCCATGCTCCACAAGAGAAGCCACCACAGTGAGAAGCCTGCACACCACAACTGGAGAATAGCCCCTGCTCACCACAACTAGACAAAGACTGTGAACAGCAACGAGGACCCAACACAGCCAAAAACAAAAAAAGGGTTGAATCAAGAACCAGCATTACTAGGAGCTGGGAAAGAAGGGTGTAAGGTGTTATTTAATGGGTACGAAATTTCTGTATGAGATGATGAAAAGTTTCTGAAAATGGATAGTGGTGATGGCTACACAGCACTGTGAATGTACTTAATGTCACTGATGTACACTTAAAAGTGGTTAAAAGAGTAAAGTTCATGTTGCGTATATTTTACCACAATAAAAAAATCATTAGCATAAGGAATTTTTTTGCTTATCTGTAAGGAAGAATATTCTGAAAATAATTTGGCAAAGAAACAGATTACTGAATATTTTTCTTCAATATCCTTTTTTACAGAACAAAATTAAAACAAAATAGATCCTTAAATTTAAGATAATTTAAGAAGAGTTTCACCCTGAAAATGGGATGAATTTGAGCTATTTCAACATTTTTCCTAAACTTGTAAATTCCACAATACAGGAATGAGAAGACATTTTCAATTAAAGAGAATTGAATGACAGGTTGTGTATATGCGTTAGTCACTCAGTCGTGTCCAACTCTTTGCGACCCCATGGACTGTAGCCTGCCAGGCTCCTCTGCCCATGGAATTCTCCAGGAAAGAATACTGGAATGGGCTGCCATTCCCTCCTCCAGGGGAATCTTCCCCCCAGGGACTGAAAGCAGATCTCCTGCATTGCAGGTGGATTCTTTACCATCTGAGCCACCCAGGAAGCCCGAATGATAGGTTATTAATAATTAGTTAAAAAGCAGCTTGCACTGGCTTTTTAGCAGCAAGGCAAGATACTTAAAAAGTGACCTGAATTTTTTACAATTGCCATTATTCCTCCCAACCAAGCTCATGATTCCTGCTCCGTGCTGCTGCAAGCACGCTCAGTCTCCTGTTAACCTGACCCAGGGTAGCTCTGTGCAGTGCTCAGGGTCCTCCCCTGCCCCAGGCTATGAATGTAAGTAATTAATAAACTTCTGTCAGTCTTATAGGTCCAGTGTCAGGTGTCGTACTTTCAGACATCCCCAGAAGCCTAGGGTTACCAATGGGACAAAGAGGAGGTGCACACAACACTCCATCTCCTACCCAACCCACTCCTGCTTCCTGCAGATGCTGCTGCAACTTTGCTCAGGCTCCCATTACCCTCTTTGGCCCAGACAAAATCATCAAATTTGGCAAACCTGGTTCCAGCTCCAACCTGTATACTATTTACCTTAAAGATAATCCACGGCCACCGTCATCCCACTAGGCCATTAAAACCATCTGCTACAGACTCCTCTACTGCAACTTACCCAGGCCTTGCTGTTCCATCTCAGAGCTAAGGAGGTAGAGCCGAAGACAACATTTTACCTTTCTGCAGACCAGACCTTTAGTACAGGCTTATTTATTGATCTGGTACCTACTGGCAGAGGATGCTTGTGTGGATGGGACAGAGGAATCAGTGTCTTCCTAAACAAGGGCATATTTGCATAATGAACACACTGTCATTTTTGATGATGTGGACATGGATCGTCACATTTGCCCTTCCTGCCAAACAGTTTACCGTGAATGGCAAACAAGGGAGATGAAGTACATCAAAGGCCTCTGTGGACTCTACAGAGTCCTGTGTGGAGGGCTACACAACTGCAAAGGATTCAGATTTGTCTGTTTCGAGAAAATTTGCTAAAGCTGGACCCTGCTCTCATAATAACGCTATTGTGCCACAATTATAACAGTAGAATTTCTTCAGGAAACTGTTTGGGATTACTGATTCACATGCAACATGGGTCATATCATAGCCCAATAAAGAAAAATCCTCACAGGACACTAGTGTGATTTTGTCCCTCCACACAAGCCTTATGAAGGAGCTTTGCTGTGTCTCATTCTCAGAAAACACTAGTGAACATCTTTAGATGTCTCGGGTGATGGGGACAGAGATTCACAGTTGGTGTCATTCAGAAACAACATTTTTAGACACTTGCATTTTTATTAATGCCCAAGTGTTGGACAGGGAGTTAGACAGGAAGACTCAGCAGGCAGACCACCAGCGCTCCACAGCAGTCACCTTGCTGTGCAGAAGTGTAGTAAGCAGATAGAGGCACCAGAGGGCAGCACTTGCCTACCCAATGTGTCCCAAGGATTCTGTGACAGAAAATTTAAATGGCCATCTGTTGGTTCCACTGCCTCCCAATCCTGGCCTTACATCAGAATTACTGGGAGGCTTGTCAAAATATAGATTTCCTGGCCTCACCCCAGACTTAATGAATCAGAATCTCTACGAGCAGGGTCTTGCAACCTATGTATTCAATAAGTGTCAAAAATAATTCTCAAGCAACAGAACACCCGGCTTTGGGTGTGTATTTGGGAGCAACTGGACTCCAGAGAGCAACAGTTCTTCCTCCTACTCCAGTTTTATTGATATACAACTGCCACATAACATTGTATTAGTTTAAGGTGAGGTAAACAGTATAATAATTTGTTATATGCAGGCATTGTGAAATGGTTACCACAATAAGTTTAGTTAATGTTCATCACCTCTCTTAGATATTTTTTTCCTGTAATAAGAACTTTAAGATCTACTCTTTTGGCAACTTTCAAATATATAATATCATTAACTACAGTCACCACAGTATACATAACATCAGAACTTATTCTATACTTATCACTATACATACTCCATTCCGTTCCGTCGCTCAGTCATGTCCGACTCTTTGCGATCCCGTGGACTGTAGCCTACCAGGCTTCTCTGTCCATGGGATTCTCCAGGCAAGAATACCGGAGTGGGTTACCGTTTCCTTCTCCAGGGGATCTTCCCGACCCAGGGATTGAACCCAGGTCTCCCGCATTGGAGGCAGACGCTTTTACCTCTGAGCCACCAGGGAAGTACATACATACTCCAGAACTTATTAATCTTATAACGAATTCTGTACCTCTTTATCGTCTTCATCCATTTCCCCCACTCCCTCTCCCTGACCACCAATCTATTCTCTGAACAAGTTTGATCATTTATTTTTAGATTCCATACATAAGTAAGATCACATAGTATTTGTCATTCTTTGTCTTGAGATATAGTTCACTCAGCATAATGCTGTTAAGGGCCATCCATATTGCTGCAAATGGCAGGATTTCCTTCTTTTTTATGGCTGAGAAATACTCCATGATATCATATTCTATATCCATTCACCTGCCAACAGATGCTTACATCATTCCAAGTCTTGGTTATTAAAAATAATACTGCAATTGGCATGGGTGTTCAGATATCTCTGAGAGATAGTGATTTTGTTTCTTTCAGATATATAACCAAAAGTGGGATTGCTGGATCAAACTTAAAGCAACTCTTATTAAAAAATTCCTCCTATAATAGGTGAGTTTGACCATCTCTGGCCATGACCTAACTTAGACAGTGGTCTATAAACAGAAGTTAAGAATTCAGGAACACAAGGAAGAAAGGAGAATCGATCCTGACAGAGAAAAATTACTATGTGCCAGACCCTTTACACATCACCTCATTCAGTCATTATCATTTACCCAGACCCAGGTATTATTATCCCAAGTTATATATGAGGAAACTGAATCACCTATAAGTAAAGTAAAGCTACTGCAGATGGTGACCGCAGCCATGAAATTAAAAACACTTGCTCCTTGGAAGAAAAGCTATGACCAATTTAGACAGCATAATAAATGGCAGAGACATTACTTTGCCAACAAAGGTCCATCTAGTCAAAGCTATGGTTTTTCCAGTAGTCATGTATGCATGTGAGAATTGGACTATAAAGAAAGCTGAGCACCAAAGAATTGATGCTTTTGAACTGTGGTGTTGGAGAAGACTCTTGAGAGTCCCTTGGACTGCAAGAATATCAAACCAGTCCATTCTAAAGGAAATCAGTCCTGAATATTCATTGGAAGGACTGATGCTGAAGCTGAAACTCCAATACTTTGGACACCTGATGCAAAGAACTGACTCATTTGAAAAGACTCTGATGCTGGGAAAGATTGAAGGTGGGAGGAGAAGGCGATGACAGAGGATGAGATGGCTGGATGGCATCACCGACTCAAGGGACATGAGTTTGAGCAAGCTCCAGGAGTTGGCGATGGACAGGAAGGCCTGGTGTGCTGCAGACCATGGGGTCAGGACACGACTGAGCGACTGAACTGAAAGTAAAGTAACGTTTATCTGAGGTCATATAGCAACTTAGTAGTGGATAGTTCGTTTCTAAACTCCACTAAGCCTTGCAACCTGCAATCCAATCAAATTGAGAGAATCCAGACATACCATATGATTATAAGATGTTTGAAACTGCAATCTATTCACACATCCAGTCATTTTTTAAAAGAAGGGCAAGTCTTGGTCCAAAGGTGTCCAGTGTCATCCAGATCATAACTACTTCTTATTGGTTATGCCCCTCAGGCATCAGGCTGTCACAGCACAGTGACATTAGCATTTGAGTGCCCCATTCACACTCCTGGTTTGATTACAGCCTCATCAAGTACCTTCTGACTAGAATGTAACTTTCAAACAAACCTATACAAAGAGAAGAACCTGACCAGCAGGTGGGAGTATGCCAGGTCCTTTGCGATTATATTTCCCAGTGAAAACTAGTACAGTGGTGCTGCTCTCCCCTGTGAGAAAAACTAGTACATTAGCATGATGATTTATGCCTTAGACTCTTTTCACTCTAATTATAGTTGATAATTCAGTTTACATACAGTGGGTTTCCTGAAGAGACCAACTGGCTCAGAGAACCCTGTTAAGCTGTAGTCTTTCTACTTTACGGCTGAGGAACACTTGGCTCCTAGTTCTCCCTCCTTTCCATTTCTCCTGGTTACTCTCCATCCTGCTGACCACCTGCAGAGGTAGGGAGGGCCGTTCTAAACATCAGGCTCCTGCAATGACCACAATCCCCAGCCTTCTCACAGGGGAGAACTGCACCACTGCTTCTCAGCCTAAGCTGCCTTCCTCTTGTGTTTCTCCCACTAATAAAGAGTCAGTTCAGTCACTCAGTCGTGTCTGACTCTGCGACCCCATGAACCACAGCACACCAGGCCTCCCTGTCCATCACCAACTCCTGGAGTTTACTCAAACTCATGTCATTGAGTCGGTGATGCCATCAAACCATCTCATCCTCTGTCATCCCCTTCTCCTCCTGCCTTCAATCTTTCCCAGCATCAGGGTCTTTTCAAATGAGTCAGTTCTTTGCATCAGGTGTCCAAAGTATTGGAGTTTCAGAGTAGTACCTATTACAGACTGTTTATAGAATAAAGCATTGGGTGGGGGCAAAAAAGTTTATCCAGAAGTGAATCCCAATAACTTTTAAAGTAGGAAATAACAGTCAGAGAAGGAAATGGCAACCCACTTCAGTATTCTTGCCTGGAAAATTCCATGGACAGAGGAGCCTGGTGGGCTCCAGTCCATGGGGTCGCAAAGAGTTGGACATGACTGAGAACGCATGCACACACAAAAATACTCAAAATATCTCAGAATGTGTCTGGTACAGATAAACTGCTACGTGAGTCTCCTACAAAGAGGAGAGGGATTATTTTTGGCTGAAGTGATCTGGGAAAGCTTCATGATGTAGAAAACAGCATTTAACTTGCTGCTTGAAGCAGAGAGAGGATTTTAATTCGTGAAACTGGAAAGAGAGAGTCCACATGCAGGAGTCAGCATGCATAAAACTGCTGGAACCTCTGTGTAACGGTATGTGGAAATAACAGAGGGATTTCTGAAATATTTATTTTATCTGGGTACATCTTATTCAGTATATATTCGATCCTAATGAAGTGAGGTTTAGATTTCATGTTGTCTTTGTGTGGAAACCAAGGTTGTGGATATCTCTTTGTGGGTGTATTTTTCTGCATCACGTGGACATGAACTGTGGAGACGGGTCTCCTAAATCAGACCATATGTATCTCTAGGTATAAATGTCTGCGTGGGTGCATTTCTCTACAGATTTTCTGATCTTTGTGGGTGTGTGCACATGCAGTCCTGAGGGGATGGGAAGGAAAGAGTAGAGGTGAGGAGGAGAAGGAAGAGGGGAAAGAGAATGAGAAGCTGTTGAGGTGAACCTGTGTCTGAAGCCCAAATGTGACTCCCACCCATCATTAGTGTTTTAAATAGTTGGTAACTGATGGTCCCATCATCCTTGGAAGTTCTTTTCCTAATAATAAAACATTTATTGGTAAAGGACAGCATCTCAAAATGCTATCTTTTATCCATCACATTCAATATCTTTTCAAGTGTCTTTTCATTTGTCCTTCCCTTTATCCATTTTAATCCTATTTTTGGATTTTTTTTTTTCTTTTGGTGTCTTCTTGCCTTATGCTCCCAGTCCTAGTAATTTCTTTATTGGAATTTTGTCTTTCTGTAAGCTTTCCCCCTCTCCTCTAACTTAGAAAGCTAATACCATACCCTGGCTCATAGGTTAAAGCGTCTGCCTGCAATGCAGGAGACCCAGGGAGACCCGACCTGAGTCGGGAAGATACCCTGGAGAAGGAAATGGCAACCCACTCCGGTATTTTTGACTGGAGATTCTCATGGACAGAGGAGCCTGGTAGGCTACAGTCCACGGGGTCACAAAGAGTCAGATACGACTGAGCAGACTTCACTTTCACTTCACTTTTACCCACAACCCAGAAAACAAATGTTTTTAATTTGGGAAAGGGGTACTTCATGTTGTACCCCTAAAATATCTTTATATTTTAGATTTGATCTTAGGTTTTTATCTTCACTGTCACTGCCACAGTCAATTCAACAAATTTTAACTGTGTGCTTTGGTGTATGTCAACAGCACTGTTCTAGCTACTGAAGAAACAGGGGGAAAACGCCTAGAATAGTCAACTGATTATATTAATGATTATCTTTAAGTAACCAACTTCTTTTCTCCAGACATAGGGAGAAAACTAGAAGACAGAAAAGCAAGAATGATTTAGCTAGCTTTTCCAAGGGCATCTACTACATATCATCTTAAGAAAACTAAAGAAGCAAATAATCATCCAGTGAATTTGCATATTTTTTCACATTTGTTAATATAGTGCCATTCCAAGAAATGAGGGTAAATCAAAATTATGTTTAGTGAGCAGTATTTTTGCATCTGTTTCTTAGATATAATTCTGGTATCCAGAGATGCTTTATTAATTAACTTAGTCATTTGCTTAATTATTTGGCTCCTAAGGTTAGTCAAGGATCTGGAAATATAATTTTAGCTAAAATATCCTTATGAGCTCTAGAATTCATAAGGACTTCATAATAATTTCAGAAACAATGGCTTGAAAATCACTCAAATTTAACAAGTCATA
This sequence comes from Moschus berezovskii, assembly GCF_049115385.1. NCBI lineage: Eukaryota > Metazoa > Chordata > Mammalia > Artiodactyla > Moschidae > Moschus > Moschus berezovskii. The sequence goes on from NC_142466.1 coordinate 66,593,828, forward strand.
AATTTACAAATTGAAAGCATTCAATGAGCCCCAAACAGGACAAATTAAAAGAAAATAATGTCCAGACACATCATAATCAAGCTTCTTAAAACCAAAGATAAAGAAATCTTGAAAACAATGAGAGAAAAATACTGTTATAGTTCGAGTGACTGAATTTCCCAACAAAAACCACACAGGCCATAAGACAGTGTAACAACATCTTTAAAGTGTTAAAAATCCACAATGTAATAGCCAGTTAAAACATCCTTCAAAAATGAAGATGAACTAATATGCACCCCAATGTTCATAGCAGCAATATCTGCAATTGCCAAGACATAGAAGCAACCTAAATGTCCATTGACAGATGAATGGATAAAGAAGATGTGGTGTACATATATATATATATACACAATGGAATACTAGTCAGCCATAAAAGAGAATGAAAGTTTGCCATTTACAACAACTAACCTTAAGATGACTAACTTGACCAACCTTAAAATGGATTTAGAGGGTATTTATGCTAAGTGAAATAAGACAGAGAAAGGTAAATACTGTATGGATCTAAACAAAACAAAACAAACTAGTAACTATAATAAAAAGGAAACAGACTCACATACAGAGAACAAACTAGTGACTGCCAGTCAGGAGAGGGAAGAGGGGAGGGGCAATAGGAATAGAGGATTAAGAGTGTAAACTACTATGTACAAAATAAAGCTATAGGATACATTATATAACACAGGAAACAGAGCCAATAGTTTACAGTAACTATAAATGGAGACTTAAAACATAAATCACTGTTGTACACCTATAATTTACTACATTGTACATCAACTATATCTTAATTTTTAAAGTATTAAAAAATGAAGATGAACTAGAAACATTCTCATAAGAAAGCTAAGATAATTTTAGTATTTCTTTCAGCTCTGAAGGAAATGCTAAAGGAAGCTCTTTTGGCTGAAGAAACGTGATCCCAGAAAGAAATGTGTAACTTAAGAAATCAAGGAAGAACAACAGAAAGGGTAAACGTCAGGATAAACAGACTATTTTTCTACTTTTAAGTACTTTAAAATACCTATGAATGTTGAAAGCAACAATTACAATACTGTATTTACCGATGTAATACATAAGATACTGATAAAGGGACATGATAAAGGAAAATTTGTTGTTGTAGCTCCTGTGTTTTACTTTAAGTGATAAAATATTAAATCTAAATAGACTATAAAAGCTAAGCGTGTAAATTATAATCACTGGGGCAACCATTAAAAAATGATGCAAAGCTACATGGTCAAAAACCAATAAATAAGTTAAAATAAAACAATTATATGCAAAAATTTCAAAAGAAGTCAGGTAAGAGGAAAAGAGGAACAACAGAGAAAACAGGAAAATTATATAATGCCCAACTAAATCCAACCTTGATAATATATTAAAAAGCAGAGACATTACTTTGCCAACAAAGGTCCGTCTAGTCAAGGCTATGGTTTTTCCCGTGGTCATGTATGGATGTGAGAGTTGGACTGTGAAGAAAGCTGATCGCCGAAGAACTGATGCTTTTGAACTGTGGTGCGGGAGAAGACTCTTGAGAGTCCCTTGTACCGCAAGGAGATCCAACCAGTCCATTCTAAGGGAGATCGATCCTGGGTGTTCATTGGAAGGACTGATGCTAAAGCTGAAACTGCAATACTTTGGCCACCTCATGCGACGAGTTGACTCACTGGAAAAGACTCTGATGCTGGGAAAGGTTGGGGGTGGGAGGAGAAGGGGACAACCGAGAATGAGATGGCTGGATGGCATCACCGACTCTGTGGACATGAGTTTGAGTGAACTCCGGGAGTTGGTGATGGACAGGGAGGCCTGGCGTGCTGTGATTCATGGGGTTGCGGAGAGTCGGACACAACTGAGCGACTGAACTGAACTGAAATCCAACCATTTTAATTATCATGGTAAATATCAATGGTCTATACATACCAATTAAAACATAGAAATTCTCACATTTAATTTTTAAAAGACCAAACTATATACAACATGATAGTTTCAAGAAATCTACTTGATAGATAATACAAACTCTAATCAGAAAAAAACTGGATTGGCTTTTACAGTGTCAGAATAAGCAGACTTCAGAATAAGGAAAATTACCAGCAGTAAAGAGGAAAATTATATAGTGAAGATTGGGGCAAATACCCAAGAAGACAACAATTTAAAATGCATATGCTCATAAGAATCCAGAGCTCCAGAGTATACGAAGCAAAAACTGATAGAAAAGAAGCAGAGACATTCCACAAACAGACCTGGACATTTAAACACTCCTCTCTCTATAACAGGTAGATGGAAAATTAGCAAAGATAGAGAAGACCTGAACAATACTATCAACCAACTTGACCAGATGACATTTATAAAGCACACCACCCAACAGGAGCAGAATACACATTCAAGTGCACATGGAATATTCATCAAGATAGGTCACATATTTTTTTTAAAATTAGCAATTTTTTAAAAAACTGAAGTTGTGGACTTCTCTGGTGGCTCAGCAGTAAAGGATTCACCTGCCAATACAGGAGATATGGGTTTGATACCTAGTCCAGTGGGTCCCGGGGACTTCCCTGATGGCTCAGACAGGAAAGAATCTGCCTGCAATGCAGGAGACCCTGGTTCAATCCCTGGGTCGGGAAGATCCCCTGGAGAAAGAAATGGCAACCCACACCAATATTCTTGCCTGGAAAATTCCATGGACAGAGGAACCTGGCAGGCTACAGTTCATAGGGTCCAAAGAGTCAGACACAACTGAGCGACTAACACCAGGGGATCCCACATGCTATGGAGAAACTAAGCCCATGCACCAAAACTACTGAGTCGGTGCTCTAGAGCCTGGGAGCCACAACTACTAACGCCTGCGTGCCCTAGATCCCGTACTCTGAAACAAGAGAAGTCACTGCAATGAAAAGCCCATGCACCTCAACTAGAAAGTACCCCCCACCCCACTCCCTGAAGCTAAAGAAAAGCCCATGCAGCAATGAAGACTCAGCACAGCAAAAAAATAATAATAATTTTTAAAAAATAAATAACACAGAGTATATTGTCTGTTCATAAAAGCCTTAAACTGCAAGTCATTATTTAATGACTAGAAAGATTTCTGGAAAATCCCCAAATATTTGGAAATTACAAAATGCTGATGGAAAAAACTGCTGATGACAGAAATCAGGGAAGACCCAAATAAAGAAAGAGTCATATTAAGTTCAAAGATGGGAAAAATTAATTTAGTTAATGTCTCAATTTTCTCCCTAATTGACATGTATATTCTCAGAAGGGTTTCTTACAGAATTATATGGAAAGGCAAAGAAAGTAGAATACCCCAAACAATTAAAGAAAAGAAGAGTAAAGGGAGGACTCATGTTACATGATTTAAAGACTTAACCTCAATAACCAACAGTGTGGTCCTGGAGAAAAGAGACACAAAAGTAAACGGAACAGGGATTGGCAAACTGAGGCCTGTGGGCCAAATCGGATTGCCTGTTTTTGTAAATTACCTTTTATGGAAGATAGTCATGTTCACAGTCATAGTCGTTTGTTTACATGTTGTCTATAGTTGCTTTCATGCTACCATAACTGAGCTGAGTGCTGCAACAGAAACCATTTGACCTGCAAAGCCTAAACTACTTACCATTTGGCCCTTCAAGGAAAAAATAATAATCAGTTCCTAAAATAGAGAGTCTAGAAATAAACTCAAAACATATATAGCCAAATGATTTTTGATCAAAGTGAAAAGCCAACTCAATGGAGAAATGACAGTCTTTTCAACAAATGGCGCCAGGATAATTGCACATCCATTTGCACACACCCCCAATAAAGGCCAACTGAATCTTGACTATACCTCACACTTCAAATTAACTCAAGATCGATCACAGACCCAAAGGTAAAGCAGAGTACTAAAACTCTTAGAAGAAAACACAAGAGACTTTGAGTGAGGAACAGTGTTAAAACATACTATCCAAGCAAAATTCATAAAAGAACACAATGATAAGTTGTACTTCATCAAAATTCTAAACTTCTGCTCTTTTAAAGATATTGTTAAGAGAATGAAAAGACAAGCCACAAATTGGAAGAAAATATTTGCAAATCAGATATTTGACAAAGGACTTTATCCAAAATATATGAAGAACTCTCAAAATTCCACAGTAATAAAACAGACAACCCAATTTTAAAATGGGCAAAAGAAGATATACAGATGGCAAATAAGCATATGAAAAGATGCCCCACATCATATGTCATCAGGGAAATACAAATTAAACCAATGAGATACCACTACATACCAATTAAAATGGCCAAAATCCAGAACACTGACAACACAAAATGCTGGCAAGGTTACAGAGGAACAGGAAATAATCTGTAATTTTTGTAATGGACAAAAGCCTTGGACAGCTAATTAAAGAGGTACACAGATGACAAATCAGCATGTAAAAAGATGTTTAATATTATTAGTCATGAGAAAAATGCAAATTAAAACCACAATGAGATACTAATATAAACCTAATAGAATGCCTAAAAACCAAACCAAAACAACAAAAAACTGATGTTATCAAGTGCCAATCAGGATGTAGAACAAACGCTCTTTCTCAAACACTACTGTTGGAAATGCAAAATGCTACAGTCACTTTGGAAAACATTTTAGTGATTTCTTATAAATTTAACAAACTTGCCAAACAGCCCAGTTCCCAGTCCCAGTTATTTACTTAAGTGAAATGAAAGCCTCTAGTCACACAAAAACCTGTATCTGCTTTTTCTCATTTCACTCTTGTTTTCCACCTTGATTTTGGCTTCTCAGCTTCACTCTGTTTTTCTTTCTTTATAATTCTCTCTAATCATCCTGTTCCTTGCTGCCTCAACAAGTTACACATCTTAGCAGCCCTTGGAACCTAACCCCTAGCACTGGCAAATGTTCCACCCAGGACTATCACTTTCGGTTATTAGCATGATGTCATGCAAGCCCATTGCTCTGTTTTATCCATAAGCATTTTAGAAAGTATAATCATTTACTGAACTCTAGCTTTCCTCATCTATATCATTTTCTGAGCTCTTAATATTTATCATATCCCTAATGTTATCTAAGGTTCCAGAAAATGGAGTCCTGCACGTGACTTAATGACCAACTGGAGTCTCTTATTAAAAAAAAGCAAAGTCCCTTATCAAATAAAGCAAACAGCAAAGTCTGAAATAAAATCTGAACTCCAGTTTAGCTTCTTAATTGTATATTATTGCTTTTCTTGTTCTAATCTAAATATTTGATGTCCTCAGGCACCATTTAAACTTTTCTGTGAGGTTGGTCAAACCATCCACTCTCTTAATATTTTAGTCTCTACTTTGAGTACACCATCATTTGAGAGAGCTTTTGAACACTGTCTCCAAGAAGCCAGCAATTAGTAGATCTGACAACTGTTTATTCTGCAATTAAGACAGCACCAGAAAAAAGCCTCTATGGGTGACCTCCTTGCATGGGTGGCATAAACCTCTTACCCCAAAATATTCTCTAAGAAAGAGTATTTACAGATAGACTTGGTTTCGCAGTCAGTAGGAATATCCTGCCTTGTGATTAGATTCTCTTTGCTAGTTGTATGATTTTGTATGCGCATGAATGAAAGCATTTATAACATGGGTGAGTGGGTGTGGGTCCAACCTGTCAATGACAACCTCAGCTAAGGGTTCCTGCTTCAGGGAGAAGGAAATGATCACTTATTCTACCAACTTGGAACTCATAGAGTTTTCTGGGGAAAAAAAATTTTTAAAGACACTATACCTACATGTTGAAATAATAGTTTTTTCCCCTAGTTTTTTCCTAGCTAAGATTATAGGGATTCTTTCAAATTAAAAAAGGTTACTTAACCCAAGTCCCTCTTCTGAACATGGTTCAGCCTCTATGACAACCAGGGATGGGATGGTAGGTGCAGGGAGATATCTCGGATCATACACAATTTAAGCTCTTATGATCTGAAGGTTTCCTTTTTCTGACATTTCATCTTCTTTGTCCACCACAGTGTCATGCAGTGCGAGCTCTTAAAATAAATGTGTCTGATGATGACTTTCACTGTCCTACAGGACTGCGCTCTGAACTCTTAAGTGTGAAAAATGAATGTAGGTATTGAGATCAAATGAACCCTCTCATTTTTCAGCTTGCCTTTAAAATGAGTATGTATCTTTTCAGTAAGTCATAGTATTTTATGATAGCTAATCAAATTATCTTTGACTGTGTGGATCACAACAAACTGAGGAAAATTCTTCAAGAGATGGGAATACCAGACCACCTTACTTGCCTCCTGAGAAATATGCACGCAGGTCAAGAAGCAGTAGTTAGAACTGGACATGGAACAACAAATTTTCCAAATTGGGAAAGGAGTACATCAAGGCTATATATTGTCACCCTGCTTATTATTTAACTTCTATGCAGAGTACATCCTGCGAAATGCCAGACTGGATGAAGCACAAGCTGAAATCAAGATTGCAGGGAGAAATATCAATAACCTCAGATATGCAGATGACACCACCCTTATGGCAGAAAATGAAGAAGAACTAAAGAGTCTCTTGATGAAAGTGAAAGAGGAGAGTGAAAAAGTTGGCTTAAAACTCAACATTCAGAAAACTAAGATCATGGCATCCGGTCCCATCACTTCATGGCAAATAGATGGGGAAACAATGGAAACAGTGACAGAATTTATTTGGGGGGCTCCAAATTCATTGCAGATGGTGACTGCAGCCATGAAACTAAAAGACGCTTGCTCCTTGGAAGAAAAGCTATGAACAACCTAGACAGCATATTAAAAATCAGAGACATTACTTTGCCAACGAAGGTCCATATAGTCAAAGCTACAGTTTTTACAGTAGTTATGTATAGATATGACAGCTGGACCATAAAGAAAGCTGAGTGATGAAGAATAGATGCTTTTGAACTGTGGTGTTGGAGAAGACTCCTGAGAGTCCCTTGAACTGCAAGATCAAACCAGTTAATCCTAAAGGAAATCAGTCCTGAATATTCATTGGAAGGACTGATGCTGAAGCTGAAACTCCAATACTTTGGCCACTTGATACAAAGAACTGACTCATTGGAAAAGACCCTGATGCTGGGAAAGACTGAAGGCAGGAGGAGAAGGGGACGATAGAGGATGAGATGTTTGGATGGCATCACCAACTCAATGAACATGAGTTTGAGCAAGCTCCAGGAGTTGGTAATGGACAGGGAAGCCTGTGGTGCTGCAGTCCATGGGGTTGCAAAGAGTCAGACATGACTGAGCGACTGAACTAAATTGAATCAATTTATAAAACAGTAACGGAGAAGGCAATGGCAAGACACTCCAGTCCTATTGCCTAGAAAATCCCATGGATAGAGCCTGGTAGGCTGCAGTCCGTGGGGTCGCTAAGGGTCGGACACGACTGAGCAACTTCACTTTCACTTTTCACTTTCACACATTGGAGAAGGAAATGGCAACCCACTCCAGTGTTATTGCCTGGAGAATCCCAGGGACGGGGGAGCCTGGTGGGCTTCCGTCTATGGGGTCACACAGAGTCGGACACGACTGAAGTTACTTAGCAGCAGCAGCAGCAGCATAAAACAGTAAAAGGATTAGGACTAATCTTTTAGACATACAGTTGTAGAGACAATCCTCACTTGGCACAATTTCAATATACACAAATTTCAGCTACCACAGTTCAGTTAAATAATACCAATATGCACACAAATTTCAATTACCTATAGGATATTCACTGTGAGTAACTGCATGAAACACAAACCTCACTTCTAAGTTTTAGTCCACAAATCACTACATAAATAACAGACGAGCACCACAGTGAGTGGCAAATGCATCACTTCTTTCAAACTGACTGGTCTCAGCACATGGGTTATTCCGTTCACACACAGACAACAAAGAATATTGCTTTATTGTCTCCATATCTCTGGATATGTAGCACTTTACCAAAGAAGATACACAAAAGAAGGAATTAGCCAACAAAGGTTGAGGTACAGTAAAGGATCAAAAAGTGATAATGCTGAAGATGAAAACTGAATCAAACATAAACGAAGTTATGGAAGAGATAATTGACCATGGATGACACTGCCACCATTCAAGAGACCCTAGAAATGCAGCAAGAGGAATGAGCAAAGCATAAATGAGGAAAGGATGATCATGTCCCAGAGCAAGTGATGCTGGAAAAATAGTTCACACTAAAGTAACCCTCAGAGATATTTTATAACATTGAAAAAAAAAAGGATAAAATGTTGGAACCTGATCTAGACTTGGAAAGGAATATGAGAATTTGGAAAGGCATAGAAAAGATGCTCACTCCATACCCTAAGTTTCATTATAAGAAGGCAAGCACTATTCAAACCATTCTTGATGAGTTTTTTTCTTTTGGTAGAAACTGTTCTAATCAATCTTAGCCAAACATTTCAGATGGTGTGTGACAGCATTATTTCCACTAATACAATATGCAACCTTCTTAAAAAAATAGTGTTTCAAAGAAGAACACAAACTTTCCATGTATATGGACTATAATATTGCAAAATGAAACCTCTTTTTTTTCTTATACAAATTATTCCATAATTTTGAAACTTGAAAGCATCAGTGAGTAGTTTGATTTTAATACTCAGAAGTTTTTGAATAGTAGTGAACAAAAATCATGGGGGATTTTTCATTTAACTTAATCAATGAAGTACTCAACCTACATAACTCTTCAGTGTTAAAAAACTTATTGAAAAAGATATAAAACACACCCTCCAAAATATCTCTTAAGTAGGAAAGACCACTCTGTAGTTAAGAATTTAGAGACAGAGGAAGGGAAAATCCTTAGCAGTAGTATCTTGGTAAGTTTTCTTTACAAAAAAAACCAAAACTTTACATCTCAATATTTCTAATTCAGTTCAGTTCAATTCAGTCGCTCAGTCGTGTCCGACTCTCCACGACCCCATGCATCACAGCATGCCAGGCCTCCCTGTCCATCCCAACTCCCGGAGTTCACTCAAACTCATGTCCATCGAGTCGGTGATGCCATCCAGCCATCTCATTCTCTGTCGTCCCCTTCTCCTCCCACCCCCAATCCCTCCCAGCATCAGAGTCTTTTCCAGTGAGTCAACTCGTCGCATGAGGTGGCCAAAGTATTGGAGTTTCAGCTTTAGCATCAGTCTTTCCAGTGAACACCTAGGACTGATCTCCTTTAGAATGGACTGGTTGGATCTCCTAATTAGAATGTACTAAATATTAGTTTCACTGCTTTTTTCATTTCCTTATTCACTACCACTGACCATAACGGACTTTTTAATGCTTTGACAAAAAAATTTTAAAGTCACTAAACAACTGTAATTTTTCCCATTGATTTTTAAGATCACAATTTCAGCCTATATAGTTCTTTTTATGGTCCCAGACAAGCGTGCAAAGAACTGCCTGTGCTAGAAAATGAATTACTTTAAGAATCATTTTATATTGATTAGACCAGGAGTTTTCATGCTGTGCTCAGCAAAATCCTAGGTTTCGCTAAAGTGTTTTAGGGCTTCCAAACATTTCAGAAGTGTTTGACGTTAACTTCATTTTTTAAATGTAGTTTATTTTTTAATTAATATACTATTTTCTAGAAGCTTTAGATTTATTGAAAAATGGACAGTGTTGAAAGTTCCCATTTACTTCCCTTTCCTCTCTCCCCTCAATTTTCTTTATTATTATTATATTAGTATGACACATTTGTTATCACTAATGAACTTATATTAATACATTATTACCATTAAAGTCCACATTGTATTCAGGTTTCCATTGTTTTTATCTAAAGTTCCTTTTCTTTTTCTGGATCCCACCCAGGACACCACATTACATTTAGTTGTCATGCATGTCTGCTGAGCCTCCTCTCAGCTGTGACAGGACTTCCCTTGTTTTTGAGGCTGAGGACCACTGGTCAGGTATACTGTAAGATGCCCCTCTATTGGCATTTGTCTATTGTTTTTTTAATTAGACTGGGATTGACTGTAAGGAGATCCAACCAGTCCATTCTAAAGGAGATCAGTCCTGGGTGTTCACTGGAAAGACTGATGCTAAAGCTGAAACTCCAATGCTTTGGCCACCTCATGTGAAGAGTTGACTCACTGGAAAAGAGTCTGATGCTGGAAAGGATTGGGGGCAGGAGGAGAAGGGGACGACAGAGAATGAGATGGCTGGATGGCATCACCGACTCGATGGACATGCGTTTGAGTGAACTCCGGGAGTTGGTGACGGACAGGGAGGCCTAGCATGCTGTGATTGATGGGGTCGCAAAGAGTCAGACACGACTGAGCGACTGACCTGAATTGAACTGAACGGGCTTGGGAAGGAAGATTACACAGATAAAGTGCCATTTTCATCTCACAGTAACTATTTTTTACAAATAAATACACAATATCATGCACTCTCTAATAGGCCCTCTAAAAATTTTTTATACACTGGAAGCTACCAAACTATGAACTCTTACAAAAATTACTATAAAATGTCTCCTCTAATGGCTCTGTTTGGGCTTCCCAGGTGGCTCAGATGGTAAAGTGTCTGCCTGCAATGCAGGGGACATGGGTTTGATCCCCGGGTCGGGAAGATCCCCTGGAGAAGGAAATGGCAACCCTCTCCAGTATTCTTGCCCAGAAAATTCCATGGACGGAAGAAAATCCTGAGATTGCAAGATAGTATATAAAAATAAACTGTCATATTTTACAACCACTCATCTATATGTATGGGCTTCCCTGGTGACTCAGTGGTAAAGAATTCATCTGCCAATGTAGGAGCTGCAGGTTCAGTCCCTGAGTCAGGAAGATCCCCTGGAGAAGGAAATGGCAACCCACTCTAGTGTTCTTACCTGGGAAATCCCATGAACAGAGGAGCCTGGCTGGCTACTGTCCATGGGATCGCAAAAGAGCAGGACACAACTCAGTAACTAAACAACAAATCTATATGTATAAAGACTTTTCTAATGCTGTTCAAAACAAGTCAGAGATTCAAACAAAGGCCATTTTCTTCTCCAGGGAATCTTCCCAACCTAGGGATCAAACCTGCATCTCTTAAGTCTCCTGCACTGGCAATCAGATTCTTTACCACTAATGCCACCTGGGATGCCCGGCAAACAAAAGGGCAGGGCTCAAAGGGAAGATTAGATCAGTTACTCAATAAATATTTGTCGAAAGAATGAAAAAAATATGAGCCAACCAATAAATAATGAGTGACTTGTGCTACTGGCACTAGGATCCATTTGAGGACTCTGAACAGAGGATTGAAGCAATCAGAATTGCAGGTTATCAAATGTCTTTGTATGGACTAAATGTTTCTGTCCTCCTACAAATTCACATATTGAAATCCTAACCTCAAAGTGATGGTATTCAGAAGTGGGGCCTTTGAGAGGTAATTTAGACTAGATGAGGTCATGATGAATGGGATTACCGTATATAAAAGGGTCACGATAGAGCTCACTTCCCCTCTGTTTTCCACGATCTTAGATTACAACAAAAAGATGGCCATCTATGAACCAGGAAGCAGGTCCTCACTGGACACTGAAGCTACTGACTGGCACCTTGATCTTGGACTTCAGTCTCTAGGACCATAAGAAATAAATTCTGTTATTTAAAAGCCACCCTGTCTACGGTATTGTTACAGAAGCCCAAACGTACCAAGACAGTCTTCAAGTTGTCACATAATCATAAGCAGCAGTCTGTATTATCCTCCTAAGTAACCATTATTAAGTCTCATATATTTCAGCGTATTCATTCCTGTAAATATTCAAATCTACGAACAACTCCCCCAGATGAGCTGAGGAGACGTCACAAACCTAAGACTGCCTCCTCCTCTCTCTACATCCTCTACTTTTACCCTCTCCAATCGCATCACACAGTAGTCCTTTTAGTCAGATGCACTAGTTAGACACTGTAACCCTTTCAGAGAATTTCAGCTGAGATCTGGATATCCAGCAAACTCTGATGTGGTATTTGCATTTCATGCTTAATTTGTCTATAACATTACAAATTCCACACTCCTACATTTCACTGTTAAAATCATAATACTATTTTGGTACTTCTCTTTTGCAATGAAATTAGCATTTCCATGTAAAGTAGAAAAACTGCTGGTCGTCTCCCTAACGTGTCTAGGGGTGTCATCCAAGCCTGAAGTTTAAATTCTCAGCACCTGGGATGAGCCATACATTTGTACAGGTTTCTCAGTGCACTGAAGTGCTGCCATGGACTCCTGCCTAGGTCTCTTCATGGCAGAGGATGACCTGGCTGACTTCTCCTTTGGTAAAACTGAAGGAACCTGAGATCAGAGACACTATATGGGAGTTTTCTACTGAAATGAATTTTCTCCTTACCTTATAGGATTTTCTGACAGAATGACAGAGCATGTAGGCTGCAGTGTTAAAGGAGGTTGCAGGAATCCAGTGAGCCTAGTGTCCAGAATAAGAAAGTTTAAGGGTTTTCCAACTAGTGCTCACACCAGAGCCTGCACCCAGACACTCAAGGGAGTGTCTCAGAAAGGGGCCTAGAAAAAGGCAGAAGAGCCTCCAGAACATTTCCATCAAGTTCGGGGACATTTACTCCTCATATTTATGAAGATTTCCAGGGGTTATGTGACTATTGGTCTTAGTTTACGGAATCTTGCCATCAGAGAACTGACAGTTTAAGCAGGAGAAACAAATAAACAAACACACTTTTCATACAGGGTCAGGGACATGGAGAGAAACTTCCTAGATGACCTTTTTGACATATTTTTCAATTTCATAACTCTAATTCTAACCATAAAAATCTACAAATTGTTCATACACTCATTTCAGTGTATGAAGAGTGAAGAATAAATTGGGAAACTGCATCCCAATTTAGATGTATCCAGGCAGAACCCAGACTGAGAAGACTTCAGTGGCAGCTGGAAAAGAGGGCAAGGGGCCAAACTCACAGCCTGTAGAACCCAAAATTAACTTGTTTCAGGGTTATCTTGGCAGGACTCTGGCTTCCATTTCAATCCATTGCCCTAAAACTCTAACAGAAAGAAAAGTGTTAAGTCTTTATGTTGTGGGGGTAGAGGCAGCTATTTCCCCAGAAATCACCTGAGGTTAAGAAGACAAGTGAGAACCTGGGGTTCTTCTCTACCTCCAGTACCTTCTCTCTGGTCCTCTGGCACCTGTCATGTCCCAGGGATTTAATCCTGACTCAGTCTACTCACCTTCACCTGTTCTTTTTCAGCATGGACAATATTCCTCTCCCTTTACTCCATCCCAACAAAACAGGACCTAAGGGAGTCACATGCCATTATGTAATATTCTTCCCTACTACTACCATCCCTCTGAGCTGTCTGCAACTCCAAGCCATGCCCAAATGTCAGGAAACTGAGCCTATTTTTCCTATGTTGAAGCAGGAAATTTAGAAGGAATAATAAAGAAATTATGGATGCTTTTTCTACCCTTAAAAATTTCAATATGGTGGCATTAGCATTGATATTATAATAAATGAAATAATGCTTTCTTTAAATATTTTATAAAATCATAAGCGTATCTATCTTAAAATATATGAATGTGTGTATATTAGGCACTCAGTCATGACCGACTCTTTGTGACCCCATGGACTGTAGCCCACCAGGCTCCTCTGTCCATGGGATTTTCCAGGCAAGAATACTGGAGTGGGTTGCCATTTCCTTCTCCAGGGGATCTTCCTGGCTCAAACCTAGGTCTCCCACATTGCAGACATATTCTTTACTTTCTGAGTCACCAGGAAATTTAAATACTTCTATAAAAATGAATAGCTTACAAATAAATACTTAACCTACTGCTATAACAAAATACTATTTCTATGTAAAAGTTCAGAAATTTTTTCCATACATATCCCAAATATACCCTAATCATGCTTCTGTCCTCTCCATTCCAGCCTAACTCCTACTAGAACATTTTCTAGTAGAAGTTAGATAATGTGAGTCCTTCCCCTCCTGCCATAACATTAGCTTTATGCAAGCAGGTACTCCTTTTTTGTTCACCACTGTATCCCTAGCTCTAAGAACAATGTCTGATAAACAGTAGTCACTCAATGAATATTGCTGAATAAGTGAATGTACACCTGCATGCATTTTTATACAAAGACAGGAACACTAAAGCAATCAAGTAGAAGCAATAAGAATGTATGTGTGGACTTCTCGGGTGGTCCAGTGGTTAAGAATCCTCCTGCCAATGCAGGGGACACAGGTTCAATCCCTGGTCCAGGAAGATCCCACATGCTTAGGGTCAACTAAGCCTGTGAGCCACAACTACTGAGCCTGAGAGCCCTAGAGCCCATGTCCTGCAACAAAAAAAGCCACCTCAATGAGAAGCCCACACACCACAACTAGAGAAGCTCCAGCTAGCTACAGCTAGAGAAAACCCCACATGCGGCAACAAAGATCCAAGGCAGCCAAAAAATAAATCTAAAAAAAATTTTAATGAATGCATATGTTACATGGGTCTTGTTGCAGTATTAATAATGGATAACACTTATTAAGTACTTATTAGGTACATATGTTAGGCCCTGTGCTAAGCACTTGATATGTAAAAATATGATACAGACACTTATTAATTTCAATTTTTAAAAACCTGGAGGAAACAATTTTTGAGAAGTTAGTATTGTTATTATATATCTACATATAATATCTCCTTTTAATTTAGCAAAGTACTAAACAATCTTCATGAGTTACTCTTCATAATAAGATTACAGAATAATTTTAACAGTGTTCACATTTGCACTCTCAAAGTCACACAGGAAGTTAAAAGAGCTGCAATAAGGATTTTGATTCCTTAATTCTAGTATGTGGCCAAAGGAACTCAAATTTCTTCCCGGAAAACAAATACAAACATCTGTGGTACTGTTGCCCCTGTCACAAGGTTCTGGTGTGGGAAAGTTAATTAGCGATTACAAAATGCTTTGTAAATACAAAGTGCCATAGAAATGCAAAACATCCACAACAACAGTAATTAGTTCTAATCATCATCTCTTTTCTGTTTGCAGCTGTCTCTCAAAATGCACTTTGGGAGTTTAATCACCCCATCTCAACAAATAAAGTAACCGCCCTTTTTCTCAGACCCTAATAAGAAGCTGTCCCTCATTCCTCCCCCCAGCCACACCCAAGCCACCCTCCATTCCCTACACACGTTCTTCTCCCACATGAGAAAATACTGAATGCTGACACTAATAAGAAAAACAAGTTCAAATTAAGCCTTGAGCCTTTTTCAGTTCAGTTTAGTTGCTCAGTATTGTCCAACTCTTTGCAACCCTGTGGACTGCAGCACGTCAGGCTTCCCTGTCCACCACCAACTCCCAGAGCTTGCTCAAACTCATGTCCATCGAGTCGGTAAAGCCATCCAACCATCTCATCCTCTGTTGTCCCCTTCTCCTCCTGCCTTCAATCTTTCCCAGCATCAGGGTCTTTTCAAATGAGTCAATTATTTGCATCAAGCGGCCAAAGTATTGGGGTTTCAGCTTCAGCATCAGTCCTTCCAATGAATGTTCAGAACTGATTTCCTTTAGGATTGACTGGTTTGATCTTCTTGCAGTCCAAGGGACTCTCAAGAGTCTTCTCCAACACCACAGTTCAAAAGTATCAATTCATCGGTACTCAGCTTTCTTTATGGTCCAACTCTCACATCCATACATGACTACTGGAAAAACCATAGCTTTGACTAGATGGACCTTTATTGGCAGAGTCTTCTAAAAACCCCTGAATTTTAAACAAAATTGGGCACAAGATCCTGGAGAAATATACACGTTTCAAAATATAAATCCTCCCATCCCCTACACAGGTAAGGACATTTTCCTCCATCTAAGCTCCAGTAATGCTCAGGTAACTATGCTAAAAACAAAAATCATGGCAGCCGGTTCTGTTCAGTTCAGTTGCTCAGTCGTGTCCGACTCTCCGCGACCCCATGAATCACAGCACGCCAGGCCTTCCTGTCCATCACCAACTCCTGGAGTACACTCAAACTCAAACTCATGTCCACAGAGTCGGTGATGCCATCCAGCCATCTCATTTTCTGTCGTCCCCTTCTCCTCCCGCCCCCAACCTTTCCCAGCATCAGTCTTTTCCAGTGAGTCAAGGCAAATAGATGGGGAAACAATGGAAACAATAAACAGACTTTAACAGACTCGGGCTCTAAAATCACTGCAGACGGTGACTGCAGCTATGAATTAAAAGACACTTACTCCTTGGAAGAAAAGCTATGACCAACCTAGACAGCATATCAAAAAGCAGAGACATCACTTTGGCAACAAAGGTCCATATAGTCAAAGCTGTGGTTTCTCCAGTGGTCATGTATGGATGTGAGAGTTGGATCATAAAGAAGGCTGAAAACCAAAGAATTGATGCTTTTGAACTGGAGTGTTCAAGAAGACTCTTGAGAGTCCCTTGGACTACAAGGCGATCCAACCAGTCAATCCTAAATGAAATCAATCCTGAATATGCATTAGAAGGACTGATGCTGAAGCTGCAACTCCAATATTTTGGCCACCTAATTAGAAGAGTCTACTCATTAGAAAAGACCCTGATGCTGGGAATGACAGAAGGCAGGAGGAGAAGGGGAAACAGAGGACAAGATGATTGGATGGTATCACTGACTCAATGGACATGGGTTTGAACAAGTTCTGGGAGATAGTGAAGGACAGGGAAGGCTGACATGCTGCAGTCCATGGGATTGTAACAGTTGGACATGACTGAGCAAACTGAACAACAACTATACTAAAATACCAGGTTGACAAATATTGTTTATTTCGCAGTGTAAGTCTCATAATATGCACTGAATACACATAACAATCATGACAATCATCAATTCAACATTCTTGTTTGTACTCTCTATGGCTTCTTGAGTAGTTGCAAGAGATCATATGGCCCACAAAACTAAAAATATTTACTATCTGGTCCTTTATAGAGGTAGTTTGCCAACCCTTAATAGGGTATGAATATAGGTAGAGAAAAGTGACTTCCCTGATGGCTCAGACAGTAAAGCATCTGCCTGCAATGCAGGAAGACCTGGGTTCGATCCGTGGGTCAGGAAGATCCCCTGGAGAAGGAAATGGCAACCTACTCCAGTACTCTTGCCTGGAAAATCCCATGGATTTTCCTCCTACCAGAGGAGCCTGGTAGGCTACAGTCCATGGGGCTGCAAAGAGTCAGATGTGACTTATTGACTTCACTTTCATTTTCATAGGTAGAGAAAAGGTCTGACGCCAGAGTCCTAGGGCACTTCAATATGATAAGGAATATGAGAAGGAAAGCTTCATGAATATAGGCAGGAAACCAAGGGAGTGTGGTATCTCCAAAGTCAAGTGAACATCCATTTGAAGGTCCAAGGAAGTAATCGACTATGTTAATATTGCCTAGTGGACAAATAAGATGGAGATTGAGAATTAAATGCTGGATTTCATAATCTGGAGGTCACTGAGGACCTTCACAAGAGTATTCTCAGTGGAATGGTAGGGATGAAGGTCTAATTGATGTGTGGGTGCAGTAAAAAATGGAGAAAGAGGCTGTTGAGACAGATAAGAGTTATGCTAGAAAGGAGAACAGAGAACAGAGTCATAAACTGAAAGTGGTTGCAGAACAGAGTACATATGTTCTATGGTTTGTTTTTGTTAAGGTGGTATTAATATATCACAGCATGCTTGTGTGCAGATGAGAATATGGGAATGATCCATTAGAGATGAAAATGATGATAATGAAGATGGGTGAGGAGAAGGGCTTGAATTATGATATTCTGTGGAAACTTCATCCCTACTGGAAAGAGACGAAGTTTCAGCAGTCAGATGAAACGATTCCCTGTGTTAAACACCTAGGGTGAGCGTGTGTGCGTGCATGCGTGCTAAGTTGCTTCAGTCATGTTTGACTCTTTGCAACCCTACAAACTACAGCCTGCCTGGCTTTCCTGTCCATGGGATTCTCCAGGCAAGAATACTGGAGTGAGTCAACATGCCCTCTCCAGGGGATCTTCCTGACCCAGGGATCAAACCCACGTCTCTTATAAGTCTCCTGCATTGGCAGGCAGGTTCTTTTACCACTAGGACCAGCTGGGAAGCCCCTAGGAAGAGCTCCGGTCCTCCACAAAGAAAGGTAACAATTTATCTGAAACAGAACAATTAAAGTGGGCCCCAAGGCAGACAGCTATCTGGTCTCACTCCTTTAAAAGGCAGCGGTTTGGGAGGCCCACTAAGGGCCAGGAAGGGAAGATCTCTGGTGACCTGCCCATAGATGGAATGCATCCTGCAGACTCTGAAAACAAAGCTGACTTGCAAGCCATTATCGCCTGCTACTGACAGATGGTACTCACTAGGCTGGTGTTCCTTTTGTTATCCTTTACTAACTGTCTCATTCAGATATTTCAGCTTTCCACATGGAATCTCCATAAAGCTGTATGTCCATGTGAGAATCAGCGTGGTAAAAGAGCATGGTCTCCTTGAGGCCAGGGCAGTGAGGGAAACTGTGACCAGGAATGGGTGAATGAATTCCACAGGTGGTGCCCAACCACAAAGTCCACACACCCTTGATTTTCATTCCTTAAAAATTCTGTGTCTTATTCAATTAAGAAGAGGAAACCCTGGACTTCCCTGGTGGTCCAATGGTTAAGAATCCCCCTTACAGGGAAGCAGATCTGGGTTAGATCCCTGGTCAGGAAACTAAGATCTCACACCCCTTGGGGCAACTAAGCCCAGAGGTAACAACTACAAAGCTCACGCAATGCCACAAAATATCCCGCATGCTGCAACTAAAGCCCCACAGAGCCAAAAATAAATTAATTTTTTTAAAAAGAGAAGAGGAAACCTTAAAAATTAATAGAAGATTTTGGGTAAAAAGGAGGACAAGTACTAGTAAGATCACGGTTTAAAGTCATACAGTTTTTCTGATAAAATAAAACTCTGAACTTCCAGTTTAACACTCCAGAAACACTCTGCAGGAGAGGAGGGGAAGTTCACCAACACTGTCCGGTGAGTTTCTCCTTCGCAGGGGCGCTCTTTAACCTCAAGAACGATAACTGATCCCAAGCATACAACGTTCTTTCTTTCACATTCTGCTACAAGTGTACCCAAAAGTCCTCCTGCCTTCACAGGGTAGGGACAGACTAGAATATTCAAAAAGCCTTTCCAGGAGGCTTGGCGAGAATGAAGGCAACAGAAACTGCAGAAGCAGGAAATAAGGAAATATGAAATCTAGGCACATGGGCTTTGAAGCCAGATGATCTTGGATTTAAATTATGGCTCTAATCGACAGTATAACCTTGAGTAAGTCACTCAACCTCACTGAAGCACAGTTTCTTCCTACCTGTGTTAGTTCAGAAGCAAGAAGCAGATACGAAGATCAGACTAGACTTGCAAGTAACTGGGGAAAGTGCCTGTGGGAAAAAAAAAAATGGGGAGAAAGCTGGAGAAGGCTGAGATGTGCCAGACAGTGACACACATCTGACCCAAAAGAAGGAGCGAGGGAAAGAAGGAAGACAGTACTGGAGGGGATCAGAATGCCACATTTTCAGAGTTTCCGCAAAGCTGATGCAGGATTCTCAGGCCAAAATCTTGTGTCAGAGGTGCCCTCTGTCTCACAGGAACAGGCCTGCTGCGCACCGTCACTGGCTGGAAACAGACCACAGGAAATGGGGACTTGGAGCAAATTGTGGTGCTGCTGCAGAACACAGCAGCTGAGGACATATGCTGCCCACAGTAGGAGCTCTGAGACACATTCCTATGGTCACACACATCTCCCTCTCCACAAGAGACTGGGGAGTAGCTCCTCCATGGTTCCATGGGAAGAAGGGCCTGCTGATGCTGAGTGAAACAGACTGTAGTCCTCAACACCACCACTGATCTCAGGCCTGCAACTGGTACTCACACCCTGCCTCCTCCTTTCTAAATTTCCCTCACTGTCATCTGTCACCTTGGCTGGTCTTGGTGACTCACCTGGTAGGGTGACCTTGAGACAGGCTGGGACCTGGGACCCTTTGCTGCAGTGCCAGCAATGTTTGTAACTAGACACACATCTCCTCCAGCAACAAAATACAAAGAAACTATATGGAACTAAAAATAACTGCATGCATGCCACAGCTAGGGCAAATTCTGGACAAAGGATACAAAGAGACCAAAAACCCCAGCTGCCACTTTTGAAGAGCCTGGAGCAAAAGGAGGAGAGTCAGGAGCAAAAGCAGTGTACTGTGCATGCTCCCTACACACAACATTACCTAAGGGGTGGGCAAACCACCTAAGCCACTCCTGGCCGGACCCCTGGACACACCCCTACCCTTATGCCATAGCACCTAGTAAAGCCTAAGGTCTAAATTTCTTGTCTGGCCTGTGGTCCATTGCTATTGATTAAGGAGGCCAAGAACCTGATTGGTAACATATTTGTCAAACTGAGCCTTCATTCCTGAAGGGTCTGGTAATCATGCTGTGAGTAGCCACACCCTTCTCAGACTAAATCTGCTGCATGTGTCCAATCAAAAGGGCAAGGAAATACCCCACTGCGTCACAGAAATTCCACACTTATTCCTTCCCTGTCCACGTTGAGTAAAAACTGCCTTACCGTCTCCTGCTGATCAGGGTCAATTAGTTCTGCCAATATGGTAGCTCTTCTCTCAGGCTAGTCCTTGGACTGCTGCTGCTGCTAAGTTGCTTCAGTCGTGTCCGACTCTGTGCAACCCCTTAGACAGCAGCCCACCAGCTCCCCCGTCCCTGGGATTCTCCAGGCAAGAACACTGGAGTGGGTTGCCATTTCCTTCTCCAGTGCATGAAAGTGAAAGTGAAGTTGCTCAGTCGTGTCCGACTCCTAGTGACTCCATGGACTGCAGCCTACCAGGCTCCTCCGTCCATGGGATTTTCCAGGCAAGAGTACTGGAGTGGGGTGCCATTGACTTCTCCAAGTCCCTGGACACAGAAGTCCAAAATGCACTGGCGGCAGCCAGTGCTTATAGTTCATTAAGATCCTTGTTGTGTCCCCTGGCAAGATTACACCTTCTTTAGATATCAGAACCTCCAACTCTACAAAGCTCAGAGGTGCAGAGGCAGGAAGTACAAAACCCCTCTCTGGGTCCTTGGGAGTAATGGTAAGTGGGGTTACTTCTGCTTGTACCCCGTTCTTCCCAGGCCCATGTATTCTTCCCAGGCCCATGTATTCTTCCCACTAGGGACCTAGCACACATAATGTTCTCTCCACATATACTACATGCTGAAGGATGGTGCCCCATCCTTTCAAAGTGTTGCCACCACACTGGCACTTTAGCTGCGCCTTTAAAAGGCTGTTCAACATTTTCTGAGGCCAGCTGCCCCTAGATGGTACCAGTATGTGATATGACCAGTGGACCTATGCTCATGGGCTCACTCCACACATCTTTCATTCTGACGAGGTTCCCATGTGGGGATGCTAAGTTGTGTGAGAATGCCTGCCTGAAGATCAGGCATTTCCTAAGCCCCTAAATAGTGATGATGACTGAGGCACTGCAGGTAGTGCACAAAAAAAGTCATATATCCCTGTGAGGATGAACCACTGGTCCCGCCATTGTGGGAGAGACCCAAAACAGCTGACTTGCCACCAAGTAGTGGTTGGTCTGCCCAAGGAAAAGTGCCCTATCAAGGGCTCAGCAATGGTCTCTATTGCTGACAGGTTGGATATTCAGAGGCAACAGAAGCCAGAATTCCAAGAGCTTATAGTGTGATTGTCCCACTGGAACTTAACATATGCTCCAAACTGTATCATTTCCTACCACTGACACTTCCAACAACATAGGATTCTCTAGATCCTATTGTCAGAGACTTTTCTTTTCTAGATCTCACTCAAAGTTGGCAGCCCTTCTGTTACTCTGTTCGTTGCCACAGCAATGAACCTAGCTATAGAAAATATTGCTTCCTGAACCCAAGGAGGGTGCTGTGCTTCCATCTTTGTGGTAGGGGATACAAGATGCAGCGATTTGTTTTATACTTTGGAGAGCTATCCCAATATAATCCAGACCACTGGACTTCTAAAAACGTCAATGAAATGACAGGTTCCTGAATCCCTAGTAGGGTTTTACTCCCACCCTCTAGTGCACACCAATAAAATGGATTAGTCTGATGATTTGTGGAATGCCCAGTCGCTCCAGATCTCAGCTATATTATGACTGGACAGGAAAGCTGACACAGCCCTGAGATCAAAATGTAAATGAGTTATTGTTGGCCATCCCTTCTTTTCCGATTTGAAAAGAATGTTTTTGTCAGATTAATGGCCATATACCATATACTTAAAGCCTTATTGATCGGCTCTAGCAATTAGACCATGTCTGGCACAGTAACTATGATGAAGGCTACTGCTAGTTTAAGCCAGCAACGGTCTTCAGTCATTCTCCAGGGATGTGATATTGTTTCCAATTTAATATCTTGGCTCGGAGAGGAAGGAAGGTGAAAGAACAATTTCAAAGGTTTCTACTTGACCATCTTTACTGTATCTTTAACCCAAAGTGAGGGTTACTCTAACATCCAAGTGAATGAATGCAATCAAAAATAGGAGAAATAACCACTGAGGGTATCCACAAACCCAGCAAGCTTACTTGGAGCCAGACGTTAACAATAACTTCATTTATTATTTGGTCTCTGTAGGCAAATCTGGAAAACTCAGCAGTGGCCACAGGAATGGAAAAGGTCAGTTTTCATCCCAATCCCAAAGAAAGGCAATGCCAAAAGATGCTCAAACTAAAATTCTCCAATCCAGGCTTCAGTAATATATGAACCGTGAACTTCCAGATGTTCAGGCTGGATTTAGAAAAGGCAGAGGAACCAGAGATCAAATTGCCAACATCCGCTGGATCATGGAGAAAGCAAGAGAGTTCCAGAAAAACATCTATTTCTGCTTTATTGACTATGCCAAAGCCTTTGACTGTGTGGATCACAATAAACTGTGGAAAATTCTGAAGGAGATAGGAATACCAGACCACCAGACCTGCCTCTTGAGAAACCTGTATGCAGCTCAGGAAGCCAACAGTTAGAACTGGACATGGAAAAAGCAGACTGGTTCCAAATAGGAAAAGGAGTACGTCAAGGTTGTATATTGTCACCCTGCTTATTTAACTTATATGCAGAGTACATCATGAGGAACACTGGGCTGAAAGAAGCACAAGATGGAATCAAGATTGCCGGGAGAAATATGAATAACCTCAGATATGCAGATGATACCACCTTTATGGCAGAAAGTGAAGAGGAACTCAAAAGCCTCTTGATGAAAATGAAAGAGGAGAGTGAAAAGTTTGGCTTGAAGCTCAACATTCAGAAAACAAAGATCATGGCATCTGGTCCCATCACTTCATGGGAAATAGATGGGGAAACAGTGGAAACAGTGTCAGATTTTATTTTTTTGGGCTCCAAAATCACTGCAGATGCTGATTGCAGCCATGAAATTAAAAGACGCTTACTCCTTGGAAGGAAAGTTATGACCAACCTAGACAGCATATTAAAAAGCAGAGACATTACTTTGCCAACCAAGGTCCGTCTAGTCAAGGCTATGGTTTTTCCCGTGGTCATGTATGGATGTGAGAGTTGGACTGTGAAGAAAGCTGATCGCTGAAGAATTGATGCTTTTGAACTGTGGTGCTGGAGAAGACTCTTGAGAGTCCCTTGGACTGCAAGGAGATCCAACCAGTCCATTCTAGAGGAGATCAATCCTGGGTGTTCAGAGGAAGGACTGATGCTAAAGCTCAAACTCCAATACTTTGGCCACTTCATGCGACGAGTTGACTCACTGGAAAAGAGTCTGATGCTAGGAGGGACTGGGGGTGGGAGGAGACAGGGACGACAGAGAATGAGATGGCTGGATGGCATCACCGACTCGATGGACATGAGTTTGAGTGAACTCCAGGAGTTGGTGATAGACAGGGAGGCCTGGCGTGCTGTGATTCATGGGGTCACAAAGAGTCAGACATGACTGAGAGACTGAACTGAAGTGAAAATCACTGCAGATGGTGACTGCAGCCATGAAATTAAAAAACGCTTACTCCTTGGAAGGAAAGTTATGACCAACCTAGACAGCATATTAAAAAGCAGAGACATTACTTTGTCCACAAAGGTCCATCTAGTCAAGGCTACGGTTTTTCCAGTAGTCATGTATGGATGTGAGAGTTGGACTATAAAGAAAGATGAGCGCTGAAGAATTGATGCTTTTGAACTGTAGTATTGGAGAAGACTCTTGAGAGTCCTTTGGACTGAAAGCAGATCCAGCCAGTCCATCCTAAAGGAGATCAGTCCTGGGTATTCACTGAAAGGACTGATGCTAAAGCTGAAACTCCAATACTCTGGCCACCTGATGCAAAGAGCTGACTCATTTGAAAAGACCCTGATGCTGGGAAAGATTGAGGGCAGGAGGAGAAGGGGATGACAGAGGATGAGATGGATGGATGGCATCACCGACTCAATGGACATGGGTTTGGGTAGACTCCGACAGTTGGTGATGGCCAGTTCTGGCATGCTGCAATTCATGGGATTGCAAAGAGTGGGACACGACTGAGCGACTGAACCGAACTATTAGAACTATGCTCATGCTTTGGGTGTCCAGGTATCAAAGTCAACTCAGACTGTGGGTCTAAAAATGTTTGAGTATTTTCCCCTTCCCAATATATAATCACCCAAGTAAGCTTCCATGGGTGCCTTTGGGAAAAGAACTAGGGGAATCATCATAGGATATACTTGCCATGCTGTGCTACCTATTTTTCTCCTAGAAACACCATGCTCTGCTGCTATTGCCACTACTCCATGCAGCTCAAGTCCCTTGGCTGTTCCCTTAGACCTTGAAGGTCATTACAATTATTGTGGCCCCTATGACCTTAAACATGCTTCCCAGGTGACACTATTTGTAAAGAACCTTCCTGCCAATGCAGGAGATGCAGGAGATTCGATTCGATCCCTGGAGAAAGGCATGGCAACCCACTCCAGTATTCTTGCCTGGCGGGCTACAGTCCCATAGGGTCACAGAGTTGGACACAATTTAGAACACACATACTATTACCTTAAAGCTCCTCATCCCCATGGATACTTATGAGCTCAGCTCTGTGACCACCTCTCCTACAATT
The DNA here is from genome assembly GCF_049115385.1 of Moschus berezovskii. Lineage (NCBI taxonomy): Eukaryota > Metazoa > Chordata > Mammalia > Artiodactyla > Moschidae > Moschus > Moschus berezovskii. Next base: position 66,618,848 of record NC_142466.1, read on the forward strand.
GGCCCTGATCTGTAGAGAAGAGCAACCACTATGATGCTGGTGTTACTCTCACCAGTGCTTTCCTGATGGCCTTCATGAATGGGTTGTCTCCTGAACTCTCTCATGGAATATAATCAATGGGTATGTTTGGTGGCCTCACATAATACAGCCATTACTACTTGGCCACTTTCCTTAGCCTTCTAATATCTGACAAGATAGCTCAAGTATTTCTACTTTACTCAACATTGCTACCACTTTGCTAAAGACTCTAGTAACTACCCCAGGCCCTTAAGGTTTGTGCTAGGGTGTTAAATTCTATTATCCCAAAACTGTCCAGAAGTGTATACATTCTCATTTACCTAGTCTTATATTTCAGGTAACCTGACAAAGCACCATCAAAATACAATCCCATGTATATCACCTTGCTTCTGCCAGTACATGCTAGCTAATTCCTGCAGTTCCTCCATTGTATGACATCTTTTCTCCCTTATCAGCAAGGGAGATATTTGACTCTTAAGTTATTGGTCTGGCAGCCTGGAGAGGAGGTCAGGATTCTTATGGGTGTATTTTCTGCCTTATAGCAGGACGGATTCTACATCTTATCTGTCAATACAGAAGTGCTAGCTCTGTTACAGAGCAGTTCACTTCTGCAGATTCTTATGGTTGAGAGGGGTCTTCAGAGCCACATCCTTAGATGCATCCATCCACATGTCCCTACCTCACAAGTCAGGGTCCCAGGTTTTCCCAGCCAGGACCCTGAACTTAGCATAACAGACCTGCCTTTACTGTTTTTAAATGTCTCTGGAGCTCTGCCATCCTAATCAGATTATCTGTTTGCTATTCAATTACATCCTCTCTTCCACTGCAATAAGGGTTCTCATACTTTAGACTTTAACTATTTGTTAATAGCCTTCTGACTCTCATTGTCTCTCTGCCAAGTGAGCATCAGTTCAGCTTAGCAGTAGCCAGTCAATTCCACTGTCTTCATATACATTGTCCCCCTCATAACTTCTGCAGTTGGATCATCACATGAGCAAAGTCAATTCCCTCAACAAGGAAGATTTCTCAAGCCACCTCCAGTGAATCTTTAGCTACTGGAAAATCACTGTGTGCTAGGGACTATTTATGCTTCACAAACCACCCAGGAGGGAATAATCTTTGCCCATTGGGAAATGGGTGAACCATGTACAGAACCCCACCTTACCACCTGTTTTCTTGGACCATATGTATTGGTGTAAGAAGCAGATAATAAGATGAAAATAAATATACAAGAAATGTATGGTGGGGGCAGGGTGAGCTCCTGAGAGAGAAAATGGGAGAGCTATCAGCACATGATGCAGGTCTGACCCCTGTGAAGGAAAGAGGGAAAGAAGGAAAGTTAGGCAGGAAGAGAATTAGACTGTGATGCCATTCAAAGAAAACTTTGGCAAGGCCAATGGGAAATCCTCGAGCCTGTCAAAGGAGTCCTAATCTCCCAGGAATGGCCTGCCTTTGCAGCCCTGCTGTGCACAGTCATAGGCTGAGAACAGTCCATGGAAAGTGTGGCTTTTGTGCAAATACAGTGGTGGGTTCAGAGTGCAGCAGCTAGGGCTACCAGTTAATTAAAGTCTGCAGTAGGAAATATGAGAGGCACAATCTCATGGCCACCACAACACCTTACAGGATTATTTTGAGAACAAAATAAAATATATAAAGGCTTATTAATATAGCTAGTGTATAACAAATGCTTAACATGTGCATTTTGTTAGTTCTTATTATAATCATTATTATTGGTACCTGGTTCTTGGCCTATCTCATTAAGAGGTTTAAGAAGTTGCATTTAGCTACAGAATTAGGGGGACTCTTTTACAGAGAGAGAGCAGGGAAGTCAATTTGGAATTCATTAACACAAGCAGGTGTGAAGTCACAAAAATCTGAGCTAGGGAGATAGCATTTGTAACGGACAGGAAGAGAAACATGAGAAATATTTAGAAGGACAAATCATCAGAAATTAGTAATTAATTTGCTCTAATGAATGAGAGGGAAATTAAACAAAGAGAAATCAACAGCTCCAGGGTCCTAAGGAAAGAGGTGGTTCAGTTGACAGGGTGGAGTGGACATTTGTTTTCGTTTTTGATCTGCCTGATATTCCTTTCCCCCTTTTCTTCAGAGAACTTCCCTTCCTCCACTCCATGAGTTCTCAAGGGACTGCCAATTATAGTATTCTACTTCTTGGCCATAGGGTAGGCATAAGACTCAGACCTAGCCAATTGTAGAGTTTTATACTTTTGGCCACAGTGGTTGCCACAGGACTGGGAACATGACACAGGAATTTCAATCAGTTAACTCTGAAACAGGGCAAAGGCTAACAGAATTTTGCCAAAAGAACTCACTGGTCATAACAAACACCCTCTTCCAATAATACAAGAAACAACTCTACACATGGAATCACCAGATGGTCAATACCAAAATCAGATCTATTATATTCTTTCTGGCCGAAGATGGAGAAGCTCTATACAGTCAGCAAAAACAAGACCAGGAGCTGATAGTGGCTCAGATCATGAACTCCTTATTGCAAAATTCAGACTTAAACTGAAGAAAGTAGGGAAAACCACTATACCATTCATGTATGACCTAAATCAAATCCCTTAAGACAGCAATGGTCTTCAGTCATTCTCCAGGGATGTGATTTTGTTTCTAATTTACCATCTTGGCTCAGAGAGGAAGGAAGATGAAACAACAATTTCAAAGGTTTCTACTTGACCATCTTTGCTATATCTTTAATATAGTAATATACTTCCAATTTATAAAGTGGAAGTAACAAATAGATTCTAGGGATTAGGTTTGATAAATAGAGTTCCTGAAGAACTATGGACAGAGGTTCCTAACATTGTAGAGGAGGCGGTAATCAAAACCAACTCAAAGAAGAAATGCAAAAAGGCAAAATGGTTGACTGAGGAGGCCTTACAAATAGCTGAGAAATGGAGAGAAGTCAAAGGCAAAGGAGAAAACAAAAGATATATCCATCTGAATGTTGAGTTCCAAAGAATAGCAAGGAGAGATAAGAAAGCCTTCCTAAGTGATCAATGCAAAGAGATAGAGGAAAATAATAGAATGGGAAAGACCAGAGATCTCTTCAAGAAAATTAGAGATACCAAGAGAACATTTCATGCAAAGATGGGCACAATAAAGGACATAAACAGTATGGACCTAACAGAAGCAGAAGATATTAAGAAAAGGTGGCAAGAATACACAGAAGAACTGTACAAAAAAGATCTTAATGACCCAGATAACCACGATGGTGTGATCACTCACCTAGAGCCAGACATCCTGGAGTACAAGTCAAGTGGACCTTAGGAAGCATCACTATGAACAAAGATAGTAGAGGTGACAGAATTCCAGCTGAGTTATTACAAATCCTAAAAGATTATGCTGTGCAAGTGTTTCACTCAATATGCCAGCAAATTTGGAAAAGTCAACAAAGGCCACAGGACTGAAAAAGCTGTTTTCATTTAATCCCAAAGAAGGGCAATGCCAAAGAATGTTCAAACTACCACACAATTGCACTCATCTCACACACTAGCCGGAGAAGGCAATGGCAAGCCACTCCAGTACTCTTGCCTAGAAAATCCCATGGATGGAGCAGCCTGGTAGGCTGCAGTCCGTGGGGTCGCTACGAGTCAGACACGACTGAGCAACTTCACTTTCACTTTTCACTTTCACACATTGGAGAAGGAAATGGCAACCCACTCCAGTGTTCTTGCCTGGAGAATCCCAGGGACGGGGGAGCCTAGTGGGCTGCCGTCTATGGGGTCACACAGAGTCAGACACGACTGAAGTGACTTAGCAGCAGCAGCAGCACACACTAGCAAAGTAATGCTCAAAATTCTCCAAACTAGGCTTCAACAGTACGTGAACCAAGAACTTCCAGATGTTCAAGCTGGATTTAGAAAAGGCAGAGGAACCACATATCAAATTGACAACATCCATTGGATCATAGAAAAAGCAAGAAAGTTCCAGAAAAAATCTACTTCTGCTTCATTGGCTATGCTAAAGCCTTCAACTATGTGGATCACAAAAAACTGAGGAAAATTCTTCAAGAGATGGGAATACCAGACTGCCTAACCTGCCTCCTGAGAAAACTGTATGCAGGTCAAGAAGCAACAGTTAGAACTGGACATAGAACAACAAACTGGTTCCAAATTGGGAAAGACGTATGTCAAGGCTGTATACTGTCACCTTACTTATTTAACTTATATGCAGAGTACATCATGCAAATGCCAGACTGAATGAAGCACAAGCTGGAATCAACACTGCTGGGAGAAATATCAATAACGTTAGATATTCAGATGACACCACCCTTATAACAGAAAGTAAAGAGGAACTAAAGAGCCTCTTGATGAAAGTGAAAGAGAAGAGTGAAAAAGTTGGCTTAAAACTCAACATTCAGAAAACTAAGATCATGGCATCTGGTCCCATCACTTCATGGCAAATAGATGGGGAAACAATGGAAACAAAATAAAGTGAGAGACATTATTTTCGTGGGCTCAAAAATCACTGCAGATGGTGACCGCAGCCATGAAATTAAAAGACACTAGCTCCCTGGAAGAAAAGCTATGATCAACCTAGACAGCGTATCAAAAAGCAGAGACATTACTTCGCCGACAAAGGTCCATCTAGTCAAAGCTATGGTTTTTCCAGTAGTCATGCATAGATGTGAGAGTTGGACTATAAAGAAAGCTGAGCGCCAAATAATTGGTGCTTTTGAACTGTGGTGTTGAAGAAGATTCTTGAGAGTCCCTTGGACTACAAGGAGATCAAACCTGTCAACCCTAAAGGAAATCAGTCCTGAATATTCACTGGAAGGACTGATGCTAAAGTTAAAGCTCCAATACTTTGGCCACCTAACGTAAAGAACTGACTCTTTAGAAAAGACCCTGATGCTGGGAAAGATTGAAGGCAAGAGGAGAAGGGAGCAACAGAGGAAAAGTTGGCTGAATGCCATCACCAACTCCATGGACATGAGTTTGAGCAAGCTCTGGAGTTGGTGATGGACAGGGAAGCCTGGTGTGCTGCAGTCCATAGGGTCAGCAAAGAATCGGACACAACTGAGCGAATGACCTGAACTGAACTTACTCTAGATTTTATATACAGATGCTGGGAAAGAGATGTTTTCTTTCTTCTTTCTATCAGGGTGCTAAACTGGGACGACATAATCCTCAAAACATAATCCTGAAACCCTTCCCCAAGTTCCCACCATCTTCTTACTATATTCAGGAAGCCAAGCTGCAGTAGGATTGAAAGTGGAAGTGAAAGGGGCCACACAGAAAGAAAAAGCAGATCTAAGAGATGACATTTTTTACAAACAAGCTCCACTTCTGACATCCCAATTACAAAAACCTTGTTTTCCTTTGCTCAAATTTGTTAGAATTAGATTCCTGTCATTTGTGAGAGTTCAGGTGTATGAGGAGAGATCTCATTTGATAAATTTGAAGTAATGGGAGTAAGATTAAAAGGAGTGAGTACAGACTTAGAGAACGAACTTATGTCTGATGGGGCGGGGGGAAGGATGAGGGGACGAGATAGGTAGTTTGGGATGGACATGTACACACTGCTATATTTGAAGTGGATAACCAACAATGACTTACTGTATAGCACATGAAACTGTTCAATGTTATGTGGCAACCTGGATAGGAGGGAAGTTTGGGGGAGAATGGATGCATATACATGTATGGCTAAGTCCCTTCACTGTTCACCTATAACTATCACAACACTGTTCATTGGCTGTATACCAATACAAAAAAAAAAAAAACTAAAATAAAAGGAGTGAGTCAATGGCAGAACAAAAAAGACTATTTCCAAGGAATTCCCTTGGGGTCTAGTGGTTAGGATTCTGTGTTTCCATTGCAAGGATCACAAGTTCAATCCCTGATCAAAGAACTAAGATCCTGTTAGCTGTGTGATACAGTAAAATAAATAAATAAAGACTATATTCCAAATTAAAGATAACCACATACAGTCCATAAAAGTATATGCCATCCCTACTATGTCCATGTGGTTATGGGTTTAAGATAATATTTTATAAAGGGCAAAGCAATATTTGTGAAATCTGAATTACAGAACCAAACAATTTTACAATCTTGGGCGATATAATAACTGACATTTATTAAGTCCACACTTTATGCCAAGACCTTTATATGCATTATTTTATTTAACTGCCATTTCACATGTGAGAAGACTAAGACTCAGAGAGGTTAAAAGACCACCCCAAAGGCATGATCTACCAAATGCAGGTTTGGGATCCAAGTACAGATCTCCCTGACTCCAGAACCCATGCTCTTTTCCAACATAATATATGGCCTCTCTGGAGATCAGTATGTGTCTACTACATGAGGCTAAAATGCTTCAAAATTCACAGGTATCATTTTACTAACATTCATAATTCCTCTCCTCACTGGAATTCTTAAAAACTGATGAATAAATATGACTGACTTTTTCAGATAATTAAATTTATGACTATATTTAGTACCTTTGAGGACTAGAATATGGAGCTTCCACTCCTGCTTAAGTCTAATATTGACTTTACACAGGCAGTGCAAACCGTTTTTATACAAATGGTAAATCTTACGGAGAGATACCAGAAACACAAAAGTCTATAGTTATCTTCTGGAGAATTTATCCCCTGTTTTTCACCATAATTCCCACTCTTAAGCCTGGAAAATAGACAGTCCCTCTTTCTCTGCCCTTTCCAATCATGTTGTCCAAAGTATCTAAAGGAAATTTATGTAAAACAAATGAAGGTACTCAATAGGTAGAGTATGATACATAAAAGGTTCTTCATTTTCTTCTGTCTTCAAGACACTTAGTATAAATCTTCATTGTCATTTATAGTCTCAACAAGAGACATTTTCCATATGCGAATTCACTGGGCATATGGAAAACCTTGGCTGAGCATGATATGCTCACCAATTTCCTCTAATGTGGATACGTATCATGCTTCTAGGAACTGGCAGTAAACAGCTCAGAATTCCCCATTACCTCCTAGAACCAGTCCAGTCTGGTTCCTTCCACCAACGCCTCCACTGAAACTGCTCTTGCTAAAATCCCAGCAACTCCCACGTTGCCTAATTCAATGAGTACTTTTTAATGATTATCATTCTGGAACTCAGCAACAATTCCTAAGTTGGTCACTGCTTGCTCTGTTCTGCCTTCCTCTGTCTTTTTCTGGTTTCATTCTCTGCCAGTTCTTTCTTCTGTCTAGTCACTCCTTCAGTCTCTTTCTAAGACTTTCTTCTTTTTCTTAATTTGTCCCTGGTCTCCTTCTATGTTCTCTCTATTCACTCTCCCTGGATGGTCTCAACTATATTCATGGCTTCAGCAACTACCCCGATGATTCCCAAATCTACATCTCCAGTCCTTTCCTCTCTTGTGAACTCTCAACCCATATATCCCTCATCTCTCTCTGGATGTCCCACAAGTATCTCAAACCTAACTCCTCTTCTCAGCAGTACCTGGACCTTCACCTTCTGTCTCCATCCCCGTTAGTGTCTCCATGGTCCACAGTCATCTCACCCTGGCCTGAGGAGTCATTCCAGAGTCTTTCCTCTCCTTCCCCCATCTCACCCATATTCCTTCACTTGTCTAGCTTCTACTCATTCTTCTTGTTTCAGCTTAGACATCATTTCTATCAGGAACCTTTCACCAACCCCACAATTCTGTGTAAGATATTCCTTCTATGTGTTCCTATAATACCTTAAATTCCTCTCATAACACTTAACACAAAACAGGTTTGTAACTGCCAGGTTACTTGTCTGTGTCTTTCAGACTCTAAGCAGGAAATGTATGTAAACTGTTCACTGCTATTTAATATGCCTTCAGTGTCTAACCCAAACCCTGGCACACAGTAGGTGTTCATGATATATTTGTCAAATGAGTGAATATATGAATCACTGAATCTTAAGCTGGATCCAAGAGTTCAATAATGTTCACAGTTCAATATGTACTGTGCTTATCATGTGCCATCTTACTTCCTAAATTATATATTGAATATGTTCCCTTATATTACTTATAATCCCATTGTCTTGGCTCAGATTCCAATCATTTCCTGGCTGGGCTACTGCAGTTGTTTCCTAACTCAAACCTCAACCTCCTCAGCTACATTCTCCACACAGCTTCCAGAATGATGTTTCTAAAATCAAATTAGATCGTAATACTCTCAAGCTTAAGGACTTCAGTGGGTTCAATATAGCCTGCAGGATAGTCCCAATATTAGGCACAGTATAACAGAAACCTCAAGCTTTGGCTCTAGCCTGCCTATTCTCCAGCCACTTCACTCACCATTCCCCAGCAGGTACCTACACCTCACACACACTATCCCCAACCGTCTACCCCAACTCACTCTTATTCTTTCAACAAAATGTCTACTGACCACTTAATATGTGCCAAGCAATGTTCCAGGTAGTAGAGATTACGTGACGGATAAAAAGACAAAAATCCCTGTTCTCCTGGTACACAAATTCTCTTTCTACTCAAATGCCACCTTAAGCAAGATGCCTTTCTTTAGTGCTTCCACAGAACTATATGAATATCCTTATGGTGCTGGAGAAGACTCTTGACAGTCCCTTGGACTTCAGGGAGATCAAACCAATCAATCCTAAAAAAAAAAATCAATCCTGAATATTAATTGGAAGGACTGTTGCTGAAGCTGAAGCTCCAATACTATGGCCATCTGATGTGAAGATCTGACTCACTGGAAAAGATCCTGATACTGGGCAAGATTGAAGGCAGGAGGAGAAGGGGGCAGCAGAGGATAAGATGGTGAGATAGCATCACCAACTCAATGGATGTAAATTTGAGCAAACTCCGGGAGATAGTGGAGGACAGAGGAGCCTGGGGTGCTACAGTCCATGGGGCCACAAAGACACAGACACAACTTAGCAACTGAAACACAACAACAAATGATACATTAGCACAACATGCTGTAATTACTGATGTACTTGAATGCACGGGTAGATTAAGATTTTATGAGCCCTGTAGGTTATGCAATTTGGTTCTGTTTGTGAGAGGGCATCTTTAAGGAAAACAATTACTAATCTAATATTGCTGTATCCTTTCCAGGGCCTTTCATTTCTATACCTCCCACTCTACAGTCACACTCTATGCCAGCTCAGAGAGTCCTTTCTCCCAAGTCTATTATCTTTGTTTACTGCTTGCTCACGAAGGCCAGTACAGAACAAGAATCTTGCCTAGGAGCTCTATCTACCTGTTTTCTCTTAGGGATGACAATGCCCAGGAGCTTGCTCTTGAGCTAGTGGATCACTAATTATAACACTTCATTCCAATTCTTACATGCTTTACGGGAAATAGGAATCATCTCCAGGCACCACTCACTGGCTCTCCAGAGGCTTCCAGACACTTCAATTAGTTTTCAGTCTATTCCCATCAGGCACGGACCTCTTAAAGCAGATTAAGAACCTGTACAAGAGTGTTCCCAACAATCACCAAAGAACTTCAAAACTGTTTACAATAGGAGCTGTCACATGTACAAGGAGCAGACTCAAGAGTCCAGACTTAGAAAAATTCTTTCTGGCTTCCTCACTCAGTTTATATAAGACTATAAGTCTACCTAAATCTGCAAGCTTCTTGGTCAAAATCACTTTGTCTGCTTCCTCTGGAAGTATATATTCTATTGTGTGTGTGTGTATATATATATATATATATTTCTTGAGCTGCCCCAAATTAGAGAATCAAAAAATTTTAGAGTAATAAGGGACAAATATATATATATATATATATAAATGTTTATTTATTTTTGGTTGTGCTGGGTCTTCATTGCTATGTGCAGACTTTCTCTAGTTGGGACGAACAGGGGCTTCTCATTTTGGTGGCATCGCTTGTTGAGGAACATTGGCTCTACAGCGCTGGCTCAGTAGTTGTAGCACAAAGGCTTAGTTGCTCCGTGGCGTATGGAAATTTCCCGGACCAGGGATCAAATCTGTGTCCCCTGCATTGGCAGGCAGATTCTCAACCACTGAACCACCAGGGAAGCCCCTCAAAATATGTATTTTAGTATATATATTATGTGCAAGTTCTTGTGAGGACTACAAAGAGTAACATATGATACCAGTTCTCAAAGAACATATAAAAAAGTATTTCCACGGCCAGATTTTTCTTATGTATATTGTTATTTTTTTTCCCTCCTTTCTCCAGCTCTGAACTGTATTTTAAACTAGTTTCACTAATAGGTTCCATGTTTCTGGCACAAATTAGAAGTAAATGCAGGAAAAAAAAAAAGCATACTTATCAACTAATCAGGTCAGGAAGCAACAGTTAGAACTGGACATGGTACAACAGACTGGTTCCAAATAGGAAAAGGAGTACATCAAGGCTGTCACTTATTTAACTTAATATACAGAGTACATCATGAGAAATGCTGGGCTGGAGGAAGCACAAGCTGGAATCAAGATTGCCAGGAGAAATATCAAAACCAGATATGCAGATGACACCACCCTTATGGCAGAAAGTGAAGAAATAAAGAGCCTCTTGATGAAAGTGAATGAGGAGAGTGAAAAAGTTGGCTTAAAGCTCAACATTCAGAAAACTAAGATCATGGCATCTGGTCCCATCACTTCATGGCAAATAGATGGGGAAACAGTGGAAACAGTGGCTGACTTTATTTTGGGGGGCTAGAGGAGATCAACCCTGGGTGTTCATTGAAAGGACTGATGCTAAAACTGAAGCTCCAATATTTTGGCCACCTCATGCGATGAGTTGACTCACTGGAAAAGACTCTGATGCTGGGAGGGATTGGGGGCGGGAGGAGACGGGGACGACAGAGAATGAGATGGCTGGATGGCATCACCGACTCGATGGACATGAGTTTGAGTGAACTCCGGGAGTTGGTGATGGTCAGGGAGGCCTGGCGTGCTGTGATTCATGGGGTCGCAGAGTCGGACATGACTGAGCGACTGAACTGAACTGAACTGAAAATCACTGCAGATGATGACTGCAGCCATGAAATTAAAAGACGCTTACTCCTTGGAAGGAAAGTTATGACCAACCTGCTGCTTCTGCTGCTAAGTCGCTTCAGTCGTGTCCGACTCTGTGCAACCCCATAGACGGTAGCCCACCAGGCTCCTCCGTCCCTGGGATTCCCCAGGCAAGAACACTGGAGTGGGTTGCCATTTCCTTCTCCATGAACAACCTAGACAGCATATTAAAAAGCAGAGACGTTACTTTGTCAACAAAGGTCCATCTAGTCAAAGCTATGGTTTTTCCAGTGGTCATGTATGGATGTGAGAGTTGGACTATAAAGAAAGCTGAGCGCCAAAGAATTGATGCTTTTGAACTGTGGTGTTGAAGAAGATTCTTGAGAGTCCCTTGGACTGCAAGGAGATCCAACCAGCCCATCCTAAAGGAGATCAGTCCTGGCTGTTCATTGAAAGGACTGATGTTGAAGCTGAAATGCCAATACTTTGGCCACCTGATGCGAACAGCTAACGCATTTGAAAAGACCCTGATGCTGGGAAAGACTGAGGGCAGGAGGAGAAGGGAACAACAGAGGATGAGATGGTTGGATGGCATCACCGACTCGATGGACATGGGTTTGGGTGGACTCCAGGAGTTGGTGATGGACAGGGAGGCCTGGCGTGCTGCGGTTCATGGGGTTGCAAAGAGTTGGACATGACTGAGAGACTGAACTGAACTATCAACTAATCTAAATATTCAGACATACTCAAAGAGAGAAAACTGCCTTTTTAATATCTTAGAAACAGGTCACTTATCCTAGAAATTAGCTAAATTTCATTTGCTGGAAACTAAGCAATTGAGCTCTAAGGAATGACCAAGGGTTTCTGTGGGCTTCCATGGCCTTAGCAGATCTGCATAACTGATGAGTCCAACACGTCAAATAATTCGGTTTTGAGGCAAATAAAGAATTCCAGGGCATAAAAAATATCTACCAAATATTTATGTTTATGACTTTTGAGTACCCAATAATCTCAAACATTGAGAATAAAACATGGTCTGTGTCCTTAAGAAACTCATGGTCTAGTAAGAGAGGCAGAAATCCAGCAAAGAACGAGATTACAAAATAGCAGAAATGATGATAGGAATAAGCACAGGGTACTACATAAATCCAAAAGAAGAGTACTAACCTAACTGATATGAAGGAAATAATATCTGGCCTAACTTTTAAAAGAAGGTTAAGTTTTAGACAGCAAAACTGTGAGACAAGATAAGGCAGCATGCATACAGCAGTCAGTCTAACAATCAATCAACAGAAAACAACTTTGGCTGATTTAATTAGAAGAGGAGTCTGTTGAAAAAATACTGTGTAGTTCAGTAAATCGCTGGAAAGACTAATGATCCTAGATTTAAAAACAAATAGAGGTGAAGAAGGAAATGGCAGCCCACTCTAGTATTCTTGCCGGGAAATCCCATGGAGAGAGGAGCCTAGCAGGGGGATGTAAAAGAGTCAGACATGACTTAGTGACTAAACAACAACAGAAACAATAGTATTTAGCAGAATAAAGCTTTAATAACAACAACAACAAAAAAAAAACAGAGGGCTTCCCTGGTGACTCAGTGGTGAAGAATGCACCTGCCAAATGCAGGAGACACAGGTTCCCTGCCTGATCCAGGAAGATCCCACATGCCATGGAGCAACTAAGCCCGTATGCCACAACTTCTGAGCCTGTGCTTTAGAGCCCAGGAGCCACAACTACCAAGCCCATGTGCTGCAACTACTGAAGCCTGCAAGACCTAGAGTCTGTGCTCCGCAACAAGAGAAGTCGGTGCACTGCAACTGGAGAGTAGCCCCCGCTTGCCACAACTAAGAGAAAAGTCTGAGCAGAAACAAAGACCCAGCACAGCCAAAAATAAATAGATTTTTTTGATTAAAAAATAAATTCCAGCATTAACCCATTTAATAAGAAAACAGATGAAAACAAAAGGATACTTCACAGAGTAAACACAGCCAAAATCACACCATAACCAGTCCAATGAAGAGGCTGGTGTTGCTGTCATTGAACCCTAGATGCTTCAGCTAAAATTGCCAATGCTGATGTACTGAATACTATATACTGGAAATGGACAGTGGATGCTAATACTGGATACTGGATGTCCAGCTAAGCATTGGTTGCCCTATTGGCCAAGTTCAAGACTCATAAAAACAGGTGATTCCTAAACCATAGGAAGGAGGTTTCAATGCTGATTATTAAAAAAGAGTCACTATAGGACTTCCCTATAGTGGATAAGAATCCTACTGTCAGTGAAGGGGACATGGGTTTGATCTCTAGTCCACGAAGATTCCACATACCTTGAAGCAACTAAACCCCTCACCACAACTACTGATCCCTTGCTCTGGAGCATGTGCTCCACAAGAGAAGCCATCAAAATGAAAAGCCCATTCACCACAACCAAGAACTGCCCCAGCTCATCACAACTAGAGAAAGCCCATGCAAAGCAACACAGACCCAGTGCAGCCAAAAATAAAATACATAAATAAATAAAAATTTTTAAAAAGAGTCACTACAGCAGCATTCTAAGGAGATGAGAAGGCAAGAGAAAATGCACAGGTAAATGCTTGTACTGGAAAAGAACGAGCCTAAATCAACACCCTAAGTTTTAAACTCAAGAAAATAGGAAACAATGAGCAAACTAAATCCAAAGCTAGCACAAGAAAGCAAATAAGGAACATAATAGAAATTAATAAAATAAAAAACAATGAAGCAAATCAATAAAATCAAAAGAACAAAACTGACAAACTGTCAACTAGACTCACCAAAAAGAGGTGAGGAGAACAAATTTCTAAAGTAGAAATAAAAGAGACGTCACCAGCAACCTTAGATAAATTAAAAGAATTATAAAGGAATGTTATAAACAACTTTATGACAATAACTTGGACAATTTACACAAAAAAGACAAATTCCTAGTAAGATACATATTGTAAAAACTAACTCAAGAAGAAATGGAAAGTCCAAACAGATCCATAACAAGTACAGCAATTGAATAAATAATTTAAAATCTCTCAACAAATAAAAGCCAAGGCCCAGATAAACTTTCAAATGTGAAGTCTATCAAAATTTAAAGAATAAATAATATCAATCTTTCCCAAACTCTTCAGAAAATAGAGGAAGGATCACGTCTCAACTCATTCTGTTAACTCAGCATTGACATGACAGAAATACTGGACAAAGACATCAAAAGAAAAACAAATCATAAACCAACTTTCCTCATGAATATAAATATAAAATTTCTCAACAAAATAATAGGCAACTGAATTCAGCAAAATATAAAAAGGATTAAAAAACATGATCAAGTGGGATTTATCTCAGATATATGACATTTATTTAATACATAAAGTTGATTAATGTAATACCCATCACTGGGGCTTCCCTGCTGGCTCAGATGGTAAAGAATCTGCCTGCAATGCAGGAGACCCGGATTCGATCCCTGAGAATGGAAGATCTCCTGGAGAAGGGAATGACTACCCACTCCAGTGTTCTTGCCTGGAAAATTCCATGGACAGGCAGGCTACAGTCCATGGGATTACAAAGAGTTGAAGAGTTGGACATGACTGAGTGACTAACACACACACACATCATTAATTGAATAAAGGACAAAAAACTTCCTTAACAGACACATAAAGAACATTTAACAAACTCCAACCCCAATTCATGAAAAAAATTTTCAACAAACTAGGAAGAGATGAGAATTTCCAGCCATGAAATTAAAAGATGCTTGCTCCTTGGAAGGAAACAAACCTAGACAGTGTATTAAAAAGCAGAGACATCACTTTGCCAACAAAGGTCCATACAGTCAAAGCTATGGTTTTTCCAGTAGCCATGTACAGATGTGAGATTTGGACCATAAATACGGCTGAGCACTGATGCTTTCGAATTATGGTGTTAGAGAAGATTCTTCAGAGTCCCTTGGACTTCAAGAGCAAACCAGTCAATTCTAAAGGAAATCAATCCTGAATATTCATTGGAAGGACTGAGGCTGAAGCTGAAGCTCCAATATTTTGGCCTCCTGATGCAAAAATCTGACTTACTGGAAAAGATTCTGATGCTGGGAAAGATTGAAGGCAGGAGGAGAAGGGGGCAACAGAGGATGAGATGGTTGGACAGCATCATCAACTCAATGGACATGAGTTTGAGCAAAATCAGGGGACAGTGAGGGACAGGGAAGCCTGGCACACTGCAGGTCCATGGGGTCACAAAGAGTCGGACACTACTTAACTGAACACCAACAACAATAAATGGCAGTTTTCCCAAGTAGCAAAGTGGTAAAGAATCTGCCTGACAATACAGGAGATACAAGAGACACAGATTCAATCCCTGGGTCTGGAAATAGCAACCCACTCTAGTATTCTTGCTGGAAAACTCCATGGACAGAGAACTGACAGAAGAACCTGAAGGGTTTACAGTCCATGGGGTTGCAAAGAGTCAGACACGAATGAGCACACACAGCACACAGGATTAATGGCATCTATGAAAAACCCATAGATAACATCATCTTTATGGAGACTATGAAATATTGAATAATTTTCTCCTAAAATCAAAAGCAAGGCAATGTCTGCTCCCACCACTTCTGTTCAACATTGCACTGATGATTCTAGCCACTGCAACAAGGAACAAAGAAATAAAAGGCATTTATATCGGGAAGGAAGATGTAAAACTGTCTTCATTCCCTAATAACATGATATTGTATGTTAAAAAACCATGGAATAAGAAAAAAACCACACACACATACAAAAACTCATAGAACTAATTAGTTAAGAAGGTCACCAGATTCAAGATTATATAAAAATCAATTGTGTTTTTAAATACCAGCAATGAGTAATCCAAAAATTAAATTAAAAACACAATTCTTAGGATTAAACAAAATAAATACAAGAGCTATACAACTGAGCGACTGAACTGAACTCAACTGATACACAGGAAACTACAAAATACTTCTGAGATAAAAATCTAAATAAATGGAAAGACATTTCATGTTCAGAGATTAGAAGACTAAATATTATTATATATCAACTCTCTCTAAATCTACGGATTCAATGCAATTCCTATTAAAATACAAGCTTTCTTGTTTCAGAAACTGACAAATTGATACTAAATTTTATATGGAAATGCAAAGGACAGAGTAAACAAAACATGCTGAAAAAGAACAAACTTACATTTTCTAATTTCAAAACTTAACATAAAGCAACAGTAATTGAGATAGCATGATACTGGCATGACAGTGACATAGATCAATAAAACAGAACTGAGTCTAGAAATACATCCTTACACATATAGCCAACTTATTTTTGATAAAGGTACCAAAGCAAAGTAATGAAGAATAAACTGTCTTTTCAACAAATGGTGTTGGGACAATTGGATAGCTGGAAAATTGGAAAAGATTAATTAATATCCCTGCCTCACATACTACACAAAATTTCAACTTGGACCACATACCTAAATGCACAAGGTAAACCTATACAATTTATAAGAGAAAACCTTCATAACCATGGGTCAGGTAAAAAGTGCCTAAAACATAAGCATATCGTAACAACACCAAAAATATAATTCAGAACAGAAAACATTGCTAAAGTGGACTTAATCAAAATTTAAAAGTTATGCAATAAAAGTTAAGCAATAAAACAAGGAAGAGATAAGCCACAGTCTGACAGAAAATATCTGTAAATTAGATGTCTGATAAAGGACTTGTATCCAAAATATATAAAGAACTCAATAAGAAGACAACACAATTTTAAAATGTGCAGAAGATTTTGTTTTACATTTTAGAAGATGTATATATATGGCCAATAACTACATGAAAGAATTCTCAACATCTTTAGCAATTAGAAAAATTAAAGTTAAAACCACAATGAGACACTATTTACCATCTATTCAAATGTCTATAGTCGAAGAGATAACAAAAAGTGTTGGAGAATATGCAGAGAAACTGAAATCCTTAAACATTGCTGGGGAGAATGGTACAGCTACCTAAGAAAAGAGTATGCAGTTTCTTTAAGACTTAAATATAAATGTATCTTATGTCCCAGGAATACCACTCCTAGGTATCTATCTAGGAGAAATGAAAATATATATCCATACAAAGACTGTATATAAATGTTCATAGCAGCATTATATTCATAATAGCCAAAAACCTGAAATAAACCAACTTCCATTTGCTGGTGAATAGTTAAATAAAAAATAGGGTATATGCAATTTATTACTAGGAAATAAAAAGGAAAGAAGTGGTAGGTTACAACATGAATGAACCTCAAAAACAAGGTAAATTTAAAAAGCCAATTATAAAACATCACATATTGTATAATTACGTCAATTCCATTATATCAAATGTTCAGAAAAGGCAAATCTATACAGACAGAAAGCATATCTGTAGTTGACTGGGGGTAGTAAACCAGATTGATTATATTCTTTACAGTCAAAGATGGAGAAGCTCTACACAGTCAGCAAAAACAAGACCAGGAGCTGACTGTGGCTCAGATCATGAACTCCTTATTGCCAAATCCAGACTTAAATTGAAGAAAGTGGGGAAAACCACTAGACCATTCAGGTATGGCCTAAATCAACTCCCTTATGATTATACAATGGAAGTGAGAAATAGACTTAAGGGACTAGATCTGATAGACAGAGTACCTGATGAACTATGGACAGAGGTTCGTGACATTGTACAGGAGACAGGGATCAAGACCATCCCCAAGAAAAAGAAAACAAAAAAAGAAAAATGGCTGTCTGAAGAGGCCTTACAAATAGCTGTGAAAAGAAGAGAAGCAAAAAGCAAATAAGAAAAGGAAAGATATACCCATTTGAGTGCAGAGTTCCAAAGAATAGCAAGGAGAGATAAGAAAGCCTTCCTAAGTGATCAATGCAAAGAAATAGAGGAAAACAACAGAATGGGAAAGAACAGAGATCTCTTCAAGAAAATTAGAGATACCAAGGGAACATTTTATGCAAAGATGGACTCAATAAAGAACAGAAATGGTATGGATCTAACAGAAGCAGAAGATATTAAGAAGAGGTGGCAAGAATACACAGAAGAACTGTACAAAAAAGATCTCCACAACCCAGATAATCACGAAGGTGTGATCACTCACCTAAGGCAGACATCCTGGAATGTGAAGTCATGGGTTTTAGGAAGCATCACCATGAACAAAACTAGTGGAGGTGATGGAATTCCAGTTGGGCTATTTCAAATCCCTGAAAGATGATGCTGTGAAAGTGCTGCACCCAATATGTCAGCAAATTTGGAAAACTCAGCAGTAGCCACAGGACTGGAAAAGGTCAGCTTTCATTGCAATCCCAAAGAAAGGCAATGCCAAAGAATGCTCATACTACCACACAATTGCACTCATCTCACACACTAGTAAAGTAATGGTCAAAATTCTTTAAGCCAGGCTCCAGCAATATGTGAACTGTGAACTTTCAGATGTTCAAGCTGGTTTTAGAAAAGGAAGAGGAACCAGAGATCAAATTGTCAACATCCGCTGGATCATTGTAAAAAGCAAGAGAGTTCCAGAAAAACATCTATTTCTGCTTTACTGACTATGCCAAAGCCTTTGACTATGTGGACTACAATAAACTGTGGAAAATTCTGAAAGAGATAGGAATACCAGACCACCTGACCTGCCTCTTGAGAAACCTGAATGCAGGTCAGGAAGCAACAGTTAGAACTGGACATGGAACAACAGACTGGTTCCAAATAGGAAAATTAGCACGTCAAGGCTGTATATTGTCACCCTGCTTGCTGCTGCTAAGCCTGGTGGGCTTCCGTCTGTGGGGTCACACAGAGTCGGACACAACTGAAGTGACTTAGCAGCAGCAGCAGATATGCAAATGATACCACCCTTATGGCAGAAAGTGAAGAACTAAAGAGCCTCTTGATGAAAGTGAAAGAGGAGAGTGAAAAGTTGGCTTAAAGCTCAACATTCAGAAAACTAAGATCATGGCATCCAGTCCGGTCATTTCATGGCAAATAGATAGGGAAACAGTGGCTGACTTTATTTTTGAGGGGTCAAAAATCACGGCAGATGGTGATTGCAGCCATGAAATTAAGACGCTTACTCCTTGGAAGGAAAGTTATGACCAACCTAGAGAGCATATTAAAGAGCAGAGACGTTACTTTGTCCACAAAGGTCCGTCTAGTCAAAGATACGGTTTTTCCAGTAGTCATGTATGGATGTGAGAGTTGGACTATAAAAAAAGCTGAGTGCCGAAAAATTGATGCTTTTGAACTGTGGTGTTGGAGAAGACTCTTGAGAGTCCCTTGGACTGAAAGCAGATCCAACCAGTCCATCCTAAAGGAAATCAGTCCTGAGTATTCATTGGAAGGACTGATGTTGAAGCTGAAACTCCCATACTTTGGCCACCTGATATGAAGAACTGACTCATTGGAAAAGACCCTGATGCTGGGAAAGACTGAAGGTGGGAGGAGAAGGGGATGACAGAGGATGGCATCACCAACTTGATGGACATGAGTTTGCATAAGCTCCAGGAATTGGTGATGAACAGGGAAGCCTGGTGTGCTGCAGTCCACAGGGTCGCAAAGAGGTGGACAAGACTGAATGACTGAACTGAACAGGCAAAGCAGCTCTGCAGGTGTGATTAAATTAAGGGTCTTCAATGGAGATTATACTGGATTATGTGGGTTGGCCCAATGTAATCACAAAGTTCTATATAAGAGAAACAGGCATGCAGGTGAGTTAGAGAAGGAGCTGTGACAACGTAATAAGAAGTCAGAATAATGCAGTATGAGAAAGAATTGTCTAGCCATTGCTGCTTTTTTGGTGAATTGTTGCTTTGGGTATTTTTATTTATTTTTATTTATTTTATTCATTGCTGGTTTTGAAGACAAAGGAAGAAGCCAGAAGCCAAAGGATATACACGGCCTCCAGAAGCTGGAAAAGGCAAGGAATGGATTCTTCCCCATATCCTTCAGAAGGAATATAGCCCTGCTGACCTCGATGTTTAGCCCCACAAGATTCATTTTGGATTCATCCTCAGAATTATGAGATAATAAATTTGTATTGTTTCAAGCCACTAAGTTTGTAAAAATCTGATACAGCAATAGAAGACTAATACCATCGAGGAAAAGCATACTTCCTAAGTCAGACAAAGACAGATATCATATGATATCACTTATATGTAGAATCTTTAAAAAAATGGTATAAATTTACAAAACAGAAATATAGTCACAGACATAGAAAAAAAACTTATGGTCACCAAGAGGGCAATGAGGGGAGGATAAATTGAGAGACTGGGATTGACACATACATACTACTACACATAAGATAGATAACTAATAAGAACCAACCTTACAGCACAGGGAACTCTACTCAGTACTCTGTAGTGACCTATATGGGAGTAGAATCTAAAAAAAAGTGGATATATGTATACCTATAACTGATTCACTTTGCTGTACAGCAGAAACTAACACAACATTGTAAATCAACTATATCCCAATAAAAATTAGTTTAAAAAAAAAAGAATACACTTCCAAGCTCACATTGGTAAAATTTATTTCCTGTGGGTATAAAGCTGAAGGCCCTGAATTTGTGCTGGCTATTGGCTGAAGGCTATTCTTAACTCCTAGAGGCTTCCTTAAAATGATAAAGAACTTCTACACAAAACCTACAATTAAGATAATGGCATCTTGTCCCAACACTTCATGGGAAATACATGGGGAAACAGTGTCGGACTTTATTTTTTTGAGCTCCAAAATCACTGCAGATGCTGATTGCAGCCATGAAATTAAAAGACGCTTACTCCTTGGAAGGAAAGTTATGACCAACCTAGATAGCATATTAAAAAGCAGAGACATTACTTTGCCAACCAAGGTCCATCTAGTCAAGGCTATGGTTTTTCCAGTAGTCATGTATGGATGTGAGAGTTGGACTGTGAAGAAAGCTGATCGCCGAAGAATTGATGCTTTTGAACTGAGGTGTTGGAGAAGACTCAAGAGTCCCTTGGACTGCAAAAAGATCCAACCAGTCCGTTCTAAAGGAGATCAGTCCTGGGTGTTCACTGGAAGGACTGATGCTAAAGCTGAAGCTCCAATACTTTGGCCACCTCATGCAAAGAGTTGACTCATTGGAAAAGACTCTGATGCTGGGAGGGATTGGGGGCGGGAGGAGAAGGGGACAACAGAGAATGAGATGGCTGGATGGCAGCACCGACTCGATGGACATGAGTTTGAGTGAACTCCGGGAGTTGGTGATGGACAGGGAGGTCTGGCGTGCTGTGATTCATGGGGTCGCAAAGAGTCGGACATAACTGAGCGACTGAACTGAACTGAACTGAATGTTGAATAACAAATCACTGCAGATGGTGACCGCAGCCATGAATTAAAAGACGCTTTCTCCTTGGAAGAAAAGCTATGACAAACCTAGACAGCATAATAAAAAGCAGAGACATTACTTTGCCAACAAAGGCCCATCTAGTCAAAGCTATGGCTTTTAGAGTAGTCATGTATGGATGTGAGAGTTGGACCATGAAAAAGGCTGAGTGCTGAAGAATTGATACTTTTGAACTGTAATATTGGAGGAGATTCTTGAAGAGATCTTGGAGGGATTCTTGCAGTCCCCTTGGACTGCAGGGAGATCAAACCAATCAATCCTAAAGGAAATCAACCTTGAATATTCATTGGAAGGACTGATGCTGAAACTGAAGCTCCAGTACTTTGGCCACCTGATGCAAAGAGTCGACTCACTGGAAAAGACCCTGATGCTGAGAAAGACAGAAGGCAGGAGGAAAAGGGGGCGACAGAGGATGAGATGGTTGGATGGCATCACCAAGTCGATAACATGAGCTTGAGCAAGCTCCAAGAGATGGTGAAGGACTACGAAACCTGGCATGCTGCAGTCTGTGGGTTGCAAAGAGTCAGATACTACTGAGCAACTGAACAACAACCCTCTTCCACTGGAAGTCACCAACAGGATATAGAAAAGACAAAAATTGTTCAGTGGCATTCTCATCACTTCTTCCTCCCCCACCAGTCTCTTTAATATTCCAACAGGCGTGCTATGATTCATGGGGTCACAAAGAGTCGGACACGACTGAGCAACTGAACTGAAGGAGAAATTACCCTTATTCTCATGTTGATATTTCAAAATTTCATTTAAACTAGTGACAAAGGTCATATGCACTCTCACCCAGTCCTTTATCTAAAAGACAATACCTCTAAATGAATGGGGTGGTCTCTAACATGCTACTTCCTGCTCAAAAACTTGTAGGTGTTTCCTATTACCTAACACATTAAAGCATCTGAGTATTTTGAGTTCCTTCCTTATCAAATAGCTCCTTTCTGACTCTTGCAACTCCTTATTTATTAAACATTTGCTGAACATACAATGATCTCTACTTTCTAGATAATAACATGAATATGATGACCATATTTGTCAATCTCATAATGGAATCAAATATTTGAACTCATACCATCCCAGAATACTTGCGGCATAAGTTTGCCATAATTAAAGGATATCTCAAATACACACACACAAAGTTAAAACACCATCTCTATATTGCAAGAGTAGGTCTGTGTGGTACAGGCTACTCCACAGCAACCTCTGACCCTACTCAGACTCCTGGCTGCCTCTAGACCTACCTTGTTCAATCTCACCTTGCTTTCCTTTTGCTATTCCTTTGACCTTGAAAATCTTACCTTGTGTATTATCATTCTGTTCTGTGTCCCCCACTTCAGAGATAAGGTAAATATCTTCAAAATGTTTGTGCTCACCAACGTGCTCTCCTTTCTCCAAATAACTCTTGCAACATAACAAAAAGTTGTCTCTTCTGAGTATGAGAACTTTGAATGTAATTGTTCTTTTTCTTTCTACATGTAATTTTCTTTTAAAAATAAAGGAATTCTATATACTTTTATACTGTCTGTAATACTTTAACATCAACAGTAAGTTAAATGAAAATTATGAGTTTTCCAGGGGGCACTAGTGGTAAAGAACCCACCTGCCAACGCAGGAGACATAAGAAATGAGGGCTCCATCCCAGGGTTGGGAAGATCCCCTGGAGAAGGAAATGGCAACCCACTTCAGAATTCTTGCCTAAAGAATCCCATGGACAGAGGAGCCTGGCAGGCTACAGTCCGAAAGATCACAAAGAGTCGGACAGGACTGAACCGACTGAAGGAAATACACACGTATTTTCCTTAACTCAAGCACCTCCATTCACAAGGTAATCTGTCCCTCTAATCCTTGGAACTTTCACTGCATTTCATTCCTCTACGGACCACATCTCATTTTTCGTTTTGCATTATGGTTCTCTATCAATTGTTTCCTCTGTGGGATCACATCTCCTTGAAAGAAAGAACTGTGTCTTACTCTAATTTGCACCCCTTCTACTTCTCAGCAAGAGACACTTTTTTCCTTAAATGAAGGAAGGAATTAACCAACAAAGATTTATATAGTGATACTATTACAACCTCATCTTCTATTTAAGCCTGTCGAACTGCCTAGAAATGAAACACTGAAAACTGTTCATCAGAG
Organism: Moschus berezovskii; assembly: GCF_049115385.1. Classification (NCBI taxonomy): domain Eukaryota; kingdom Metazoa; phylum Chordata; class Mammalia; order Artiodactyla; family Moschidae; genus Moschus; species Moschus berezovskii. Next base: position 66,642,315 of record NC_142466.1, read on the forward strand.
AACCCTGTCTGTGAAATCACTATTACAATGTAATTCTAAAGGTTTGGGACCCCCAGATTATATGTAAAGCTCTCTTCTCTTTCATGCTACCAAGCAAAAAAAAAGAACAGTGGCTCTTGAGAAACAAGTACTAATTTTAGAATTCTGTATATTAATGACTGGCAGCCAGTTCTTTCTTAGTGGCAGTACAGTTAAATGGTTAGGAATTTGGGGTCTGATGTCAGAATACCTGGATTTCAATCTCACCTCTACCACATATTAGCTATGGGACCTTAAGAAAGTTGTTTAACATCTTTGTGCCTCATTTTCATCACCAGCAAAAGGCAGAAACAAATAATACAGAATCTCAAAGGGATGGTGTGAAAATTAATAATTTAATATATTTAAAGAGTTTAGAATAGTATCTGGCACTTTGCTGAAAAGTCATAGCAATATGTAGTACTTTTTTCTTTTTTTAACTTTTTATTCTATCCTGGAGTATGGTTGATTAACAATGATGTGTTACTTTCAGGTATACTGCGAAATGATCCATTTATATACATATACATGTATCCTTTTTCAAATTCTTTTCCCATTTAGGTTGTTACATAATATTGAGCAGAGTTGCCTGTGCTCTACAGTAGGTCCTTGCTGGTTACCCACTTTAAAGATTTATCTTATATTCCCTATTGGTAAGTTTCATGACATTAAGAACAAACTGAATTCTTTTTTGGAGGGTCTCCTACAGTACATAACAAAACGAAACAGTTCAAAAAATATGAATTGCAATTAGATGTAGGGAGTGAATGCACAAGAAAATTGAACGTAGGTAAAAATGTAAACACAATTTAAATAAAAAGTTTCGGCGTTTCATTTGCATATTTTCAGTTATTTCTTTACAATTAGTTGCTAGGGGTTTTATGACTCGGTCTTTTCCTTGCCTTCTTCAGAGCGCGGTGTTTGGTGAAGTACATGTCAGAACTGCTGGCCTCCTGACAAGCTGGCTATTCAAACAGTCTGAGGTATGAGGTTGCTGCAGCAAAAAGTGGGTTACATTAAGGTACATTACTTTGCTGCTGGAGATGAAAGGCCAATAATCTCAGGAAACAGCTCACAGAGTTGGGCCAGTCGAGCACTTTGTGAAGGCTCATTTGGACTCCTCGCCGTAGGGTACTTCGAAGGTGAGAGCCCTGATGCCAGGGGTCGAGGGCTTGGAGACCTGAATGGGCAGTTGGCCTCGGCAGGAAAGACAGAGCCCGGCGAGGCCGCTGGTTGAGTCATTCTCACCTCCCCAGGCAGGTGCGGGCGGCAGGACGCTTCCGCTTGGCCACTGCGCGGGCGGGACCGGGAGCGGCCGCATTCCCCGCGGAGCCCCCTCCCGGGCCGCCTTCTCCGACGGGCACTGACCTTGCCGCGGGCGTCCGGGCGCCACAGAGTCTGGCGCTGGTGGAGGGCGACCACTGGCACCCGGACCCGCGGCTCGTCGGGTCGGGCCGCGGAGCCCCGGCGAACCCGCCGCCCTCCCGCCGTCCCTCGGCGCCTCACTCCCGCGCGCCGTCGCCGGCTGAGGCGCGGGGGCCGCGCGTCTCAGCGCCGGAGGGCGGGGCGGGGCGCGCGCCCCGCAGCCCGCGGAGGTCGTCTCGCGCGGGCGCACGCGCCGCAGCCGCGCGAGGAGGGGACGGTGGGTGTGCTCGGGGCGCGCGCGCCGCCGCCGCCGCCTCAGCCTGCTGCTCCGCCCGCGCCGCCTGCTCCGGGCGCTCGGTCCCAGCACGCCGGCTTCCGAGCGGCCATGGGCGACGCGGGGCCCGCGGTGTAGAGTCCGCCAGCCCCGGACCCGTGTCCCGCACCCAGAAGGTCTCGGTAAGCGGGGGCGGGGGCGGCGGGGACCTTGCAGGCACCGTGAGGGGCGGGTCTGCGGGCAGCGAACAACCCTCCGCCGATTCAGGGGTGTTGTATGGGAGCCGTGTCCGAGGGGTCCCTGTGTAAGTGGCTGAACCCCGAGTGTTCCTGCCTCTACCTTTGGGCGAGCCCCGGAGGCGGTGTGAGGAACCGCCCCCACGGAAGACCCCTGCGCTAGTGGAGGCTCCCAGGGCTCTCTCTGCGTTTGCTGCACAGGGAGGCCCAATGTGGAGGACACCATCCCCAGAGAGACCGTGCTCTGAGTCCCTACGGGAGGGCAAAGGTGGTCTCTAGTATTGTCTCGGCGGAAGACCATTTGGGACCGTAGGGGAGCCTTAGGAGCCTGCACCTGGTACGGACCCCGCACCTGGTACGGACCCCACAGAGGAGCCAAGTATACAAGAGGACCCGAGACAGTACCCTAGAACTGCCTGGAAGGAGCCTCTGACTGGGAGGAGAGGATCCTGCCGTGGAATCCAGGCCAGGACTAACTTCCCATATGTTCAGAGGCCTTTGGCCTTGACCTCCGTCAGCGCTCAACGTGCCCTAACTTGTGTCCCTCCTTCACGGTCGAGAGTCAGGGGTCCTGTGGGGCTGCATCTTTGCCCATTCATCCCCCACCCCATTAGAATTCGTGTTCTCAGTGGGAGTCCAATTGGCTCCAAGTTGGAGGCAAGAACTTCTATAAGAGCACAGGGTGACAGAGAGGGGAGAGGACCAATGATGCCTCTGAAGCAGAGAAAGGAGATTTGAGGCCCTGGGCTTGACCCTCAAAATTAAAAAGCAGTAAAATCAGGTAGAACAACTGACTCAGCCAGGTCCTGTAAAGAAGATCCTTTGACAGAAGAAAAAAGGATATGTAAGGTTATTAAGCACCCATGTGCCAAGTACTATACCAGGGAAGTTTAACGTCTCATGTAATTCTTCCAACATTATGAAATTATCCCGTTTTAAACATTTGGCACTTTCGACTCAAGAGAGCTTTAGCAATTTGCCCAAGGTCACAAAGCATGGGATCTTGAAATCTGTTTTTCTTATTTGGGAAAAAGTATCAAGGAGAGGCAGAAGCAAGAATATTTTTATTTGTTAATAAGTTGCATTAAGATACCAAGCATAGGGCTTTGCAGTGGTATACACACTCAGTAAATGTGATGATTAATTAAGTGGATGAAGACTATTTAATTGGGGATGAGACTACTGCAGAAATTGATTTCCATTGAATCCCCAGATTTCAGGGTGTGGCTCCTTCACTGGCAGCCCCACTGTAATGATGCCTCTGGGTGGCTCTGTATTTAATTGGGTCTGGAAGAGGCCTCTGGGTGTGGTCTTTGATGGGATTTGCTCAGGGGGACTAATGGAACCTTTCAGAGGATGGAGTATTCTGAGACTACCCTCACAGCTTACTAAATCCTTGAGGGGTGATCACTGTTAGGAAGCATGACCCACAGTGTCTGTTGCCATCTGACTACATGCACTAGCAGACATTGGTCCACAGATACCACTCAGGACACCTGACCAATAGTGCCTCTGTGTGATGAGGAGGAGGCAGGAAAGGCTCAGAGCCAAGGAAAGCATACTGGGAGTCCATAGTCTGAGGAATGCAAAGGGTCTGTGCGGGACATAGTGATGAACCCTCATCTCACCGCCTGGGCTGTGGTAGTTTTCATCCCACCTGAATCCCAAGGGTGTGAATTTGAGACCAAGGATAGACTCTGGTTTCTTGTCCAAAAATGGAGTGGTGAGGGCGCTAAGCAATATAATCCACCACAGAACCATTCTGGAAGAGTTTTCCTATCCCCCTTCCTTTCTACTTCCACATAGCCAAACCTAGTGACATTCTCCTTTAATAGAAGAGAGTTCCCTGGGCTCCTGGGGTTACATAGTGAGAAGAGAAAACAGGCTTGTGAGAAAACAGAACAACCTGGGTGTGGCATCTCATGCACTGCTCAGTGAAGTAAACTGACAAAGGCTGATATTGATTAAGCACCTCCCCATTAGAGAGTTGTTTATAATCCCCTTTCAGTTTAAACCCCTCTCATCAGTTAAACACACCAAAATAAACAGTGATATATTTTTTTAAAAAAATCAGAGCAAGCCTGCAAATATGATCTTTGCTCTGATTCAGAGATTTGTCACTGGAGTTTTATTCCTAAACTGGTATCACACCCACTCATGACCCTGGAAAAATTGTTAGATGGCTCCAGGTGCTAATTAGCACTTCTTTTAATGTCCAGCAATGGGTAAACGTTAAGATTATAAAATTCTAAGAATACTCTAGTCACAATATGAGTCTGAAAATCAGATCATTCCACAGTTATGAAGGATGTCACCAGGTAACCTTAATCTTCTTTTCTTTTTTTTTTTAAAAAAAAAGCTCTCTAAAGAGAAATAAAAGAGGAGAACATGGCTCACACAATTTCACTTAAGTGCACACAAATGAGTCTGGATTTTTCAGTCTTTAATCTTCCTCATCTTCTCTGACCACATTCCTATGGTTTTCTCCCTCTACATTTGCCATCTCTAGACAGTGCTTCCTTTTTCTCAAACATATGAATAATAGGACCTTCCCTAACCCATTTCTCATACTCCTTGTATTTTTCCCAGTACACCTGTTCTAGAGTGGATCATATTTATGCAAATATTTCTTTTTAGCTACAGAATCTATTATCTTCTAGTCCTACATGCTTTTTTCCAGCAGTGCTCTTGGTTTCTGCTGTCTTCATTTCCCGAATTGCTTTATTCATTTCTAATGGGAATATCATTATCCACTCCAGCCCCTCAATCTTAATGACCACATTTTGACAGAAATGCTTACCAGCTTTGGACCAAGAAACCAAGACCATCATTGTCCAGCTGGAGACATGATTATTTTTTCCATTATAACATCTCCTTTCATTCTTCCTCCCCTTCCAGCAATCCACTCAGAGACCCATATACATTTACTAAGTGCTACCAACTGCCAGGCACTATGCTAGGTAAATATGAGAGTTTCTAGCCCTTGAGGAGTTCAAATAGGATCAGTCTGCATTTCTCTAATCATTTAATATAACGAAAAAAGAGAAGTAAAGCTTTACAGAGTATCTATAGGAATCATCATACAGTATGTCTTTTCCCAGGCATCACTGAAACACAACTGCTGTTATGTGCCTCCTCTGGCAACCACATTCTCAGTCCTTGTGCCATTGCCCTGCCAGAATTTTTTTGCCCATATGCTTTGAGTGAACTGGCCACACTCTCGGCTCTCTCTGTGATAATGATGACAGTACCTTAGAGTTGGATAATTTATAAAGCCCTGTTATATACATGATCTCTGTTTGGTTTTGAGAAATATTTCGTCTTACTGGGGTCTTCTTACTAAAACAACAGTGTGGTGGCTGGCTGGCTGGCTTTCTCTCCATTTTTTTTGTTTTGTTTTGTTTCATTTCATTTTATTTTTTGAGCCACTAATCAGACTTACAGGTCTCCCAGAGGGAAAGCCCCAAAGATTCACTCTAGTCACTACGTATCAGCTCTTAGGCCATGAAGAGAAGTTTCCTGTTGGGCCAAAGGCCAAGCAGTGTACTTTCTGGTCAACCCTGGGTCTTAAAAGGGCTATCCTACTACCTGGCCTCAGAAAACCCAGTTCTCTGGTTTGGGTTTCCCTGAAATCCAAATACATATTCCCTTCAAACAGTTTCAGCATACTACCTCAAACCAGTTCTTTGGGCTAATTCTTATGTGAAGGCAGGTTTCTTTGCCTATTTCCCCCCAGCACCTGGCTGGCTTCATACCATCTAATCCATGATGGAGTCCCCATGTAGCTCCATGCCTTGGCGTGTGCCTTTTTTTGTTTTGTTTTGTTTTTTAATTTGTCTTTTTGGCATGTGCTTTTATCTCTTCCTGGAATGCCGTTGTTGTTTTGTTTTTTTTTTTCTTTTCCACTGGGGTAACTCCCACTCGTATTTCAAAATTTAGCTCAAGCAACACTTTTTTTTTTTAATCCTAAACTTATGCCCCCTACACACACACATACTCACACTGCTTTCTCACAGGCTGAGTAAGGTTCCATTTATTCATTTTAGCAACAGCTACTAAGTGCCTAATTTGTTCCTGACACATAGTAGGCTGCACTCAGCAAATATATGTAGAATGAACAAATAAGTAAGTCGTGATAATTAAGGTGTATTGAGTGCATTAAATGGGGCTGAATCTGTGCTTCAGGGCCCTAGAGCAGAGAACAGGGAGTGTCGCCATCTTGCTGAAAAGCTGTGCTTGCTAAGTGCAATCACACCAGCTAATCACTGATGGTGTGCTATTCCTTAACTGTAGCTCTGCTTCTGTGGGAACCCAGCACTGTAGTTTTTCATGAAGACTCATCCCAGGCTCCCAGAGGCTAAAGAGCCTGCCATAATTTTGTCCTCATGTGTATTAAAGCTTTTGGACTTTTCAGAAAATATTAAACAACAGCACCTCCCTCATGTCTCATTCTCTTGAGCTGAGGCCTAGAAGACATTTTTACTCAGTCTTCAGCCCTTCTGCTCCTTGGAAACCCCAGAAGAGCCCTGTGCAGTTGAGGGTGACGGTATCTTCTTGGGCTAACAGAAGCCAATGCTGCTGCACTGGATAAATATTCAGAAGAAGAGAATGGAAAAAGACAGGGAGATAACAGTTAGACCCCTTCAGGATCTGTCAACATGAAAACTAAAAGTAGTCCGTAGACTGCTGCTGCCCCGCAACAGAATGGCCGACTAGAAATGGACCGCATGCGCACTGTGGTGAGGTGCTGGATTCCTAAAGCAGCACCCAGCCACTGAGTCAGCAGGCAGGGTCCCCTCTGGGAGAGCAGAGTAGATGTGATGAGATGAGCAGGTGACCATATAGCTTCTAGAACTGAACTTTGAAGATTTGGCCTGATCAGTCTCTGTGGCCAACATTGAGGATGTGAAAGGGTAGTGACACCATGATCTCAAATAAACTTTTTCTGTTGCCTAGTTAACATGCTCTGTGGAAGGCAGTGAGAACCACTTAGATTTTTCTCCCTCTCAATCTCAGTGAAAAACTGGGATTCCTTTTAATATCTGGTTGGTGATGGACAGGGAGGCCTGGCGTGCTGTGGTTCATGGGGTCGCGGAGAGTCGGACACGACTGAGCGACTGAACTGAACTGAACACCACTCTGCTGCTGCTAAGTCACTTCAGTCGTGTCCGACTCTGTGCGACCCCATAGACGGCAGCCCACCAGGCTCCCCTGTCCGTGGGATTCTCCAGGCATGAACACTGGAGTGGGTTGCCATTTCCTTCTCCAATGCATGAAAGTAAAAAGTGAAAGTGAAGTCGCTCTAGATAGCCTATTAAAAAGCAGAGACATTACTTTGCCAACCAAGGTCCGTCTAGTCAAGGCTATGGTTTTTTCAGTGGTCATGTATGGATGTGAGAGTTGGACTGTGAAGAAAGCTGATCACTGAAGAATTGATGCTTTTGAACTGTGGTGCTGGAGAAGACTCTTGAGAGTCCCTTGGACTGCAAGGAGATCCAACCAGTCCATTCTAAAGGAGATCAGTCCTGGATGTTCATTGGAAGGACTGATGCTAAAGCTGAAACGCCAATACTTTGGCCACCTCATGTGAAGAGTTGACTCAGTGGAAAAGACTCTGATGCTGGGAGGGATTGGGGGCGGGAGGAGAAGGGGACGACAGAGAATGAGATGGCTGGATGGCATCACCGACTCGATGGAGGTGGGTTTGAGTGAACTCTGGGAGTTAGTGATGGACAGGGAGGCCTGACGTGCTGTGATTCATGCAGTTGCAAAGAGTCGGACACGGCTGAGCGACTGAACTGAACAACCACTCTGGTTGTTTTCCCTTGTCCCCCAACTTAGAGGGGAGTTTACCTTGTTCCTGCTAGGGAAGTCCTCATAACCTCCAAACAATCACTTTTAATTACTTTTGAGCCTTTTTCAAATAGCTGCCATTCCCATACAAGAACCATATGAAGACAAGTAAATGTACTTGACATTTAGCATGCCTAGTAAAGAGACTCCTGCCTATGGAGAGAGCTGCTTCCCAGGCTCCTCAGAGCTACAAATCTTTATAGAGAACTTTGGAAGAGGTTCCCTCACCATCTTCCCTTTTTTTATTTCTCCACCAGCTCCTGCTATGGAGCAACCCCTCCTCCTCTTACTCCCACCACTTTGCCCTTATAAATAATCCCACTGTGTTGTAAGCATGTGCTCTGCAGAGAATGGGTGTGCCTTGCACGCACACATTTAAGGCTGCCCACGTATGTATTACTGCCTGACAAATGCATCTAAAGACTTTTCTTCCCTGAAGAAAGGTTTTGGTTGTCATCTGTTTTAGTCTTCTCCAGATCATAGACTCAGACAGCCCTGTTCTACCTTCTTGTACCTCTTACTCCCACCACCTGCTCCCATGAGGTTTTTTCCCAAGCCTTCTCTCAGTACACATCCTCTAACAGTCACATCATTCTTGGGACAATGTCTTTTTATCCCTCCTTCATCTTTGTTAGGAGGCAGAAAACCCCAGTTCCACCCATCAGCAAAAGGAATAATCATTAGATATAATTTATGGCATTTGTGCAACTTGATTTCCTTTTAACTTTTCTTCCTAGGACTCCTTCCAGCACAGGAGAGGCCAGGTTTTTCTCACCAGGCATTTGTTTTTACCCATCACTAATCACTGCCACTTGTTTCTCTAGAAATTAGGACTGATTTTGTTAATTTCTCAAACACCCCAGGTGCACATCATGGATATTTCAGAATACTTGCTTTTAATCAAGGTGTCTTTTATTTATAGTTTCAGTCCTTCTCTATTAAGCATTAAGGGTTTCAGCCTCACTCTTAAAGTGTAATTCTCTTGCATCCTCACAATTGACTCTCAAAATTAAAGCCATGTCAAGGCAAAATGACTTGGGCTCTTGTTTGGATTTTTGATGCTTTTTTTTAATGCCTCTGCTGTACATTTTCTGCCCCTGTGGGTATAAGGTGGCCTAGAAAACTGAAAGGAATAGCAGTCCTTGAAGATCCTGTGGTCAAGACTAGAAAGTGTTTTTTTTTTATTTTTATGTCTGTCTGTTTTGATGGTGGATGTCATCTTCAGTCTCCATTGAAATTCCTTTGAGGACAGACTTAAAAATCCACTGCAGCGACATCATTAACAGTTGAGTAGCTTAATAGTGATTCTTAGCATCCTTCCAGAGAATAAGGGTTGTGCAGGACTGCAATGTGTTGGGACATGCTTACGATTAGTTTGCCAATACACTATTAATGAGTTGGGTCACTTACAGACTATAACCCTCCTAATTGGCTGGACTTTGTTCAGAGTTCTTATTATCTAAAAAAGCCACTAAGAATCAAATGCACACCATTGATTTTTCCTCCAGTGAATCATTCTTGAAAAAATGAATTTGGTATGGCTATTCCAGGTCTCCAAATAAGTTTTTATCAACCTTTTTTTTAATTTGTGCCTTCTTGCTGATAAACACTAATGTCTTATGACTGCTTTCTGAATCTTCTACTACAACTTCTGGGAGGGCTTTACCCCCAGCTGTTTAGAGAGAGAGTACCTTCTTATATCTTCCCAGGAACCAGGGGAATACTGTCAAGCTCTGCTGTTTTGTGGTCTGTGTTCCGTTCCATTCAGTCGCTCAGTCGTGTCCGACTCTTTGCGACCCTGTGGACTGTAGCCTACCAGGCTTCTCCGTCCAGGCAAGAATACTGGAGTGGGTTACCATTTCCTTCTCCATAGTCTGTGTTACATACCCCCAAAAAAAGGTGATGGCTTTTAATATTTGTTTTCCAAATATAAATGTATTACAATTGATATGCTTTTTCAATCCACTATTTCTTCCCTTTTCCTAGAGTTCTGATATATATTCCTCTATATGCCCAGCCAGTGAAAGTCATTGCTCTGAAACTAGTGTTTGTATTGGATTAAACCAGTTTTTTTCCTCTTTATTTTTATAGCAGGAATATATCACAGGTTCTCTAATAATTCTCCCACTAAGGTAATTTTCACCTTTTTATGGCTGTTAAAATAAATCCTGTGATAAATATTCTTTGACGTATGCCCACAGGTCAGAGGATCAAACTCTTGTTATACAGTATGGTTTTCTTCAGTCAAAAGTATATTAGTATCTGGAGAAGGAAATAGCAACCCACTCCAGTATTCTTGCCTGAAAAATCCCATGAACAGAGGAGCCTGGCAGGCTACAGTCCATGAGATGGCAAAGAGACACAATTGAGCATGCATGCATGCATGAATCTAGAATTATTTAAAATTAAAGGTTTTTTTAAAAAAAAAAACTGTGTTAGTACTGTCCAGATTTTCTAGACCTTCCAACCACACAGACTCTTAAGACAGGCTTGAGAATTCAGTTCTTACATCATTCCAGTCAAGGGAAAAGCATACCTTATACCCCACAATGTTGTCCTTGTCTTTCAGAGGTGAAAAGTGAAAGTCACTCAGTCATGTCAGACTCTTTGCAACTCCATAGACTGTACAGTCCATGGAATTCTCCAGGCCAGAATACTGGAGTGGATAGCCTTTCCTTTCTCCAGGGGATCTTCCCAACCCAGGTAACCATCTTTAAATCAAAAAACAAAAGCATAGTTCTCTAATTAAAAATGTATAGTTATTCTACAGCTGTTTTTCAAATTGCAGGTCCAGACCTGTTATGAAATTATCAAATCATTTTAAAGAGTCACTATCAAGATTTCCCTTTGAACTAGAATAGAGAGGACAGAAAATACCTGGGAGCATGACATGTAGTAAAATTAGGA